>NC_080168.1:24668381-25268381 GCF_950295315.1 Erinaceus europaeus
GGGTGGGGTGGGGAGGGTTAGGTAGCATAATGGTTATGCAAACAGACTCTCAGGTGTGAGGCTTCAAAGTCCCAGGTTCAGTCCCCCGCAACATCATAAGCCAGAGCTGAACAGTGCTCTGGCAAAAAAAAAAACAAAAAACAAAAAACAAAAAAACTGAAATGCTTTTAAAATACTGAAATGAAATTAAAATACTGAAATGTGAAATTAAACCTTGAATCAAGCCCTAAAGACGCTAGGCTGAACTCGCATTTGGGGTTAGTAGGAGTAACAGTTGAACTGTTTTCTTGCAGAGTGCACAACTGACTGAGATCATCAACAGTCTGATTACCCTCTCTCAACCTGTCCCCAGCTTCATCTCCTCTTTCTTCCAAATCCCGTAGCCATAAATGTCTGGCTAATGGCATTTCCAGGAGGTAGGTGTCAGTGGGAAATTGCTGCTTTTAAGTATGCTTTTGTTTATTTTATTTTGTGTTGGTTGTGAGTGGGTATAACTTCTTTTTCCTTCTAACTTAGGGACTAGTGTAATACAAGCAGTAAGCCATGGGCACATCAAACTTGCACGAGTAAGAGCACTATACACCCGAGAACAAGGGAGAAAACTTTGTTAGAAATTTCATGTTCACAATAAAAAAAAAAAGGAAGAAAACCAGTGAACTGTATTGTTGTTGTAGTGCTTCTTTTAAAATTTTTTTTTATTTCATTTATTTTCCTTTTGTTGCCCTTGTCTTTTTTTTTTGCTGCAGTTGTTATTGTTGGATAGGACAGAGAGAAATGGAGAGAGGAGGGGAAGACAGAGAGGGGGAGAGAAAGATAGACACCTGCCTGTAATTTTTATATGCTAAGCTCTAAATAATCCAGCCCACAAAATGCATTTTAGTGGGGGGAAAAAAAACACCAAAAACAAGCCTCGATGCTTTGTCATTTTGGAACCCAGGTTCAAGTCTCTTCTCCAGTTTATTGGAGGATGATTCATTGCTGTGGTGTTTTTCCCTCTCATTTTTTTTAAATTTCTTTTTTCATTTAATAAAGTCAGCTAGGAGTAATGATACTCCATTGACAATGAAAGAAAAGAAAAAAAAAGACTGGCTATAGTGTGAGCACAGAAGATTGGTAGATAGTCATAAAATTTAGCTTAAACTTAAGTATTATTCATTTTGTACCTTAGTATTTGTACAGTAAGTATTATTGACTATTCATTTCTAATATAATTAATGGTTCACTTTGAAAGTAGAGATACATAAGACATATATATGACAACTATATCTCAATTCCTTAGAACATTTCTAAATTAAGAAAACTATAATTATAAGTCATTCAAACCATCATATTGGTATGAGTGTATTATGAATTATGATTTGGGGTTAAACCCTTTTTAGATAATGTTTTATTTGCCTAACCAGACACTGCGCTATTATCTATCCACCTGTGTGTGTGGGGGGGGTGGGGGAGAGGGAGAAAGAGAATGTACATATTTTGATTTGCATGCACTTGTTTCTATTTTTGGTCATTTATCCCTAGTGTTTATTATATAACTATTTGCTGTATATTGTATATATAGTTAAAAATTTCAGCGATATAAAAAAGAGAAAGATCTGTTTAAATAATTTATAGCCTAGTGGGTGAAACATACAATTCTAAAAATGTCATAGTAATAATGGAACTGTATATATTTGCTCGAATATTTGGTTTTAATATCTATCACAGTTGAAAATCTTCATAAAAGTAAATTCAAATAAAAGGAATGTAAAATTGGCTATCTCTTATACATCATGCTGTGATTTTGTTTTGAAAGTTTACAACTTTATTTTGCTCAAAAACTCATTAAAGTTCACTGTTTGATAGATTTATAGCACATAATAATTATTCTGTAAGTTTTTTGGTGTTTTAGTTGATTTTTACTACATTCTGTATCTTTTTACCGGGGAGGCTAATGGTTCAGAAAATTACGGTTGTTGATACATAGGTTAAATTTCTCAGTTTTCTGCAAAACACTCTCACCCCCAGCCTAGGTCCTTCTTCACCACCATGCACCAGGACCTTCAACTGCCACCACTCCTCCCACCCCCCGCCTCCCACAGGACACCAGTCCAAGTTCTACTTTGTTTCTCCTTTCTGCTCTTTATTTATCAACATCTGTCCATAAGTGAGATCACCCAGTATTCATTTTATTTCTTTCTGGCATAGCTCAGTTAACATGAAGATGAGGCAAAGAAGGTGACTTCTTCATTCTTAATAGCTGAGTAGTATTCCATTGTGTATATACCACAACTTTCTCAGCCACTCATCTGTTGAACACTTGGGTTGCTTCCAAGTTTGTGCTACTATAAATTGTGCTGTTATGAACATCAGTCTGCACAGATTTCTTTGGATGGATGAGTTTGATTCCTTAGGATTTTAGTAATTTTACTTTTATCAACAGCAGATTTTTAAAAATAGGTTTCATATAGCACAAGTTTCTTTTGAAAAGTATTTGAGTTCCCATTCCTTATCAAAATATTTTATTTCCCTTGAGAGGAAAAATTGTTTTCTAATATTTTCTAGAAAATGCAACAAGCCACTTTTCCTTCTTAGAGAAAAAAAACAAATAATATTGGAGTTTTTGTTTAAAATATAACGTAGCTTTGATAACCACTTTTATTTTACTTGTTAATTTTTATGGGTAGTGATTTTAACACTAGTTTACATAATTATAAGATATCAGGGGTGGGCCAGCAAGATAGCTCACCTAGATAGTGTACTTGATTTGTCATGGGCATGACCCAGGTTGAGTCTGAACCCCACTGCACTGAAGGAAGCTTTGGTACTGTGGTGTCTTTATCTCTCTTTCTCTTACTATCTGTCTATTTGAAAAAAAAAAAAAATATATATATATATATATATATATATATATATATATAAATCAAGCCACACACACACCCAAACTTTGGGATATAATTTCACCTCTATATGTGTATACAAATCACTAACTCACCACCCAATAATAACTCAATTTAAGTGTCTTTGTTATAAGTACCAAGATATTATATAAACAAAGATTTGGGTCTTTGTTTGCTAGTCCCACTTAAAATTTTGTTAAAATTCTACTACTTGTGATTCCATAATATATAAATGTTTATTCAGGAACATAGAAATTGAAACATACTACAGAAAAGAGAGTTATAACTCTGAAGGAAAAAGCAGAATATTTTTTTCTTGAATGTTGAGTGTATCAGATGCCAAAGAGAGATACCAAAAATGTCTCTTGTACTATGGTAGTTGTCATTGGTGGCTGGGGAAGGCTTGTGGAGGAACAGAGAACATTGGTGGTGGGTATGGTGTAGAACTATACTCTCGTAATCTTGGAATCTGGAAAATCATTTTTAAGTCACTGGTACATTTTTAAAAGTTGTCCTTTTTAACATTTAAAAAAATATTTATTCCCTTTTGTTGCCCTTGTTTTATTGGTGTAGTTATTATTGTTGTCATTGATGTCGTCTTTGTTAGGACAGAGAGAAATGGAGAAAGGAGAAGACAGACAAGGGGAGAGAAAGATAGACACCTGCAGACCTGCTTCACCGCCTGTGAAGCGACTCCCCTGCAGGTGGGGAGCCGGGGGGTTTGAACCGAGATCCTTACGCTGGTCCTTGTGCTTTGCACCACCTGCGCTTAACCCGCTGCGCTACTGTCCGACTCCCAAACATTTTATTTTTAATTATCCATCTTTTAAAAGATATTTACTTGTTTATTTACTAATGAAATTGAAATACAGAGAGACAGATAAAGGGAGAGACCAGAACACTGCTCAACTCTGGTTTATGGTAATGATGGTGGTTGAACCTGGACCTCAGAGCCTCAGGCATGAAAGTCACCCCAGCTTAACTAGTTAAAAAAAAAAATCAAGTGTGCCTTGGTTTTCTTCAGATACAGTTGAGAACTGGCTAAGAGTGATGTTAGTGCCATATGGAGAAAGAGGTAGTTAAAAGAGGAAATGGAGTAGAGAGATTCAAGATTATACTTTAAAGACTGCAGACACTAAATACTATAATAAAGTGACTAGAAAATGTCCAAAGTAGGTATTTTTTGTTATGTTAGTTTTGTTTATTTATTTTTTCTTTTTTTTTAAATTTTTAAAAAATATTTTATTTATTCCCTTTTGTTGCCCTTGTTGTTTTATTGTTGTAGTTATTATTGTTGTTGTCGTCGTTGTTGGATAGGACAGAGAGAAATGGAGAGAGGAGGGGAAGACAGAGAGGGGGAGAGAAAGATAGACACCTGCAGACCTGCTTCACCGCCTGTGAAGTGACTCCCCTGCAGGTGGGGAGCCGGGGTTTGAACCGGGATCCTTATGCCGGTCCTTGTGCTTTGCACCACCTGCGCTTAACCCGCTGCGCTACAGCCCGACTCCCAGTTTTGTTTATTTTATATAGAAACAGAGAAATTGAGGAAGGGGAAATATCTGCAGCACTTCTTCACTTGTGAATCATCCCTCCTGGGGGCTTGAACCCAGATCCTTGTACATGATAATATGTCTGCTCAGCCAGGTGCACCACCACCTGGCGCTGGTAAAATAGAAGAATTGTAAGCATCTTTACTAAAATAATAGGAAAGAGATATAAAACATACATAGACTTGTAAAGTGATTTTATGACTATAGAAGATGCAGTTGCAGGGAGTCGGGCAGTAGTGCAGCGGGTTAAATGCAGGTGGCACAAAGTGCAAGGACAGGAGTAAGGATCCGGCTTCCAGCCTCTGGCTCCCCACCTGCAGGGGAGTCGCTTCACAAGTGGTGAAGCAGGTCTGCAGGTGTCTATCTTTCTCTCCCCCTCTATGTCTTCCCCTCCTCTCTCCATTTCTCTCTGTACTATACAACAACAACATCAATAACAACAACAATAACTACAACAATAAAAAGAACAAGGGCAACAAAAGGGAATAAACAAATATTAAACAAAATCTTTTTAAAAAGATATAGTTGTTCCTTGCAAATCTCATTAAAGAGACTAAGATAGGTGTAGAGTCAGTTGTTTATAAGGTAATAGAAGCCAATTTGGACAGTAAGAAAGGATCTAGAAGAATTAGGTAATGGTTTCAGATGTTGATAACTATTTCCCTTCCTCTTTGCTTCCATTAGCTCTTATTATTGTCATAATATGGTCAGCCCACCAATATTGTTTCCACTTTTATTATCATTTCTAAGTACTTTTTGAAAAGTATTTGATATTTGTAACTTATTGAGAATTTAAAAGTGTTCTCTAGTTAAATTCATAGTATTGAATTTTTAAAAAATTATTTTCCCTTTTGTTGCCCTTGTTGTTTTATTATTGTTGTTGATGTCATTGTTGTTGGATAGGACAGAGAGGAGAGAGGAGGGGAAAACAGAGAGGAGGAGAGAAAGACAGACAACTGCAGACCTGCTTCACTGCCTGTAAATCAACTCCTCTGCAGGTGGAGAGCCAGGGCTCTAAACTGGATCCTTACTACTCTGGTCCTTGAGCTTTGTGCCACGTGACTTAATCCGCTGCGGTACTGCTGGACCCCCAATAGTGAAATTATTTTAAGTTAGAGCTTACTGTACAGGACTCCGCTTTGATATTAATCACCACAGATTTTAACAATTGCATAACAATATTTGAAACAGCTTTGATTGAAAGATATCTTTGCTGACACAATAAGAAATTTATGCTTTATGAGTTGTTTGAACGTGGCATTAAAAAGTCAAACAAGTCCCACTACTTCTTGTAAACTTTCTGTGTTTTTCAACACTATTATTTTTTTAAACATACATAGTTAGAAGAAAACATTTCAGATTCAAATCTTTTCAAGAATAAGTGCTTAGTATTTAATGTTGTTCTAAATTAGTGGGGAAGCACATTCTGATGGTGTTCCTGTTAAGCATATAACTGCTATTCACTTTGTGTATTTAAAAACATGAAGTTAAAAAGGCTTAGGGAGACAGCATAATGGTTATGCAAAAGACTTTCATAGATAAGGCTCAGAGGTCCCAGGTTCATTCCCCCAGCCCTACTATAACCCAGAGCTGAGCAGTGCTCTGGGCTCTCTTTTCCTGTATCTTTTCTTCTGTATTTCTTTCTCATTGAAAATAAAGTAAGTAAAATATTTAAAAAATATGAAGGAAAGAAAATTCAACATTTGTATATGAAAATTTTAGATACTGGTAACATTTACATAAAATTCATTCTTTTCCGGTTCGAGCCCTCAGCTCCCCACCTGCAGGGGAGTTGCTTCACAAGTGAAGCAGGTTTGCAGATGTCTTTTTCTCCTCTTCTGTCTTTCCCTCCTCTCTCCGTTTCTCTCTGTCCTAACAATGACGGCATCAATAACAACAACAATAAAAAACAAGGGCAACAAAAGGGTAAAATAAATATAAATTTTTTTTTAAATTCATTCTTTTAATGTACACATATTATTGTGTGGTATTAAGTTTATACATATTGCTGTGTGGTCATCACCATCATTTGTCTCCAGAACTCTTTTTATCTTCCTACCTGAAATTCTAAGCCCGTTAAACAGTCCCCTTTCTTCTTCCCAGTTTGGCAGCCAACATTGTATTTTGTGTGTGAATTTGCCTACTCTTGGTACTTCATAGAAGTGAAATCATTTGTATGTGTGTGCATGTGTGTATGTGACTTTACTTAGCATTATGTCAACAGATTCAGCCATCTTGTAGAACTTGTCAGCACTCCCTTTTTAAGGTTGCGGAATGAGTCTACTCTACTGTATTGACTACATCATGTGTATCTACATGTTGTTGGCTAAACACTTGTGTAATATTTGCCTTTTGGCTGTTATGAATAATGCTTCTATGAATTATAGATACAGAAATATCTATTTGAGTTTCTTCTTTGATTTTTGGATATATTCCCAGAAGTAGACATGAATAAGAATGTTTTATTGTTGGGTGGAGGGTACATAGCATAATGGTTATGCAAAGAGACTAAACTCACATGCCTAAGGCTCCACAGTCCCAGGTTCAAGCCCCCTACACCATCATAAGCCAGAGTTGAGCAGTGCTCTGGTTAAAAAAAAAAAGATTTTTTTTTTTAAACATATTTTCTTTATTTATTAGTGAGAAAGAAAGGAGGAGAGAGAGAAAGAACCAGATATCACTCTGGTACATGTGCTGCTGGGGATTGAACTCAGGGCCTCATGCTTGAGACTCTAGTGCCTTAGCTACTGCATCACCTCCTGGGCCACAAAGAAAGAATTTTTTATTGTTTATTGTAGAAATGAGAAATAAGTACATGTTATTGTTGATTTAAGACAAAAGCTAAATCAAGAACCCAGAAGAGTAAGGGAAATGTAGCAATTTATTTTTATCTGAGTTGAAACTCAGATAAAATTATATTGAGGCTTTGGTAGTAGCTTCAGGGGAAACTCAAGAAAGAAATCAAGTTCAGATCTCGAAAAATTAAGTTATGTAGTAATAACTTGTGGGATGACAGGTAGATTAAATCAAAGGCCCATGACTTTTCCATAATAGGGAAATAAAATGAAATTCTCCCTATGTTTAGCTGAGAACACACTCCTCCAGTGTCAATGCTTTGAAAATAAATATAAACATAAAACTTGCCCAAGCCCCAAAACCCTAAAAAACAAAAACAAAATAATAAAATAAAACTTGCCCACTCCTAAAATATCTCAGAGAGAGTTGCTGTAATGCTGGAAGGAACAGGACATAAAAACAAAAAAGCAAAACTGTCTTTGAGGTAGTCTGACTCTGGTGGGACTTTCACATGAACATTCATTCCACAATTTATTAGTGAGTTATTCAAGACCCACAGTTCAAAATGGTCATAGACTGTGTAATGATACAAGGTCAATGCAGACTAATGAAGATCCTTTCGAGAAAATGCAGGTTTTCTCTAGAAGAAGGCATCTTGTTGTATTATATTGCTGTTTTTTTTTTTTCTTTTCTCTCCTCTCCTTTTCCACCAAGATTATCACTGCTGCTCAGTGCCTGCGGGATGACTTCACCACTACAGGCCTCTTTTTTTTTTTTTTTTTCTTACAGATACAGGGAGAGAGAAAGGGAAACACACTTACAATATTGCTTTACCACTTGTGAAGCTTCTCCTTTGCAGGTGGGGGATAGGGGCTTGAGCCAGATCTTTACATGGTAGGTATTCTACTGGGTACACCATCTTTTTAACACCAGAAAATCCTCCTTACTAATTTTTCAGGGACAATGATCAACTTATAGTCAAATATAGTCAAGCATGTGAGATGATAGACCAATAAGAATAAGGTGACAACAAAAGCAAAGATTTTGCATATTAGAATTTTCTAGTATTGATTGTTTTTTAAAGCCACATATATTCTGATTTTAGAAACAAAAGACACAAAATACCTTCAGGGAACAAACTATGAGAGTGATACCATATGTGAAATATGTCTGAATACACTACCTAGAAAATACTGAAATTAAAAACTAAATGAGAGTGGTCTGGGAGGTGGGGCAGTGGATAAGTCATTAGTCTCTCAAGCATGAAGTCACGAATTCAGTTCCCGATAGCACATGTACCAGGGTCTGATTCTATTTTTCTTCCTTTATTTCCCATTAATAAGTAGAATCTTAAAAACAAACAAACATTTAAAATGAGTTTGAAAGCAACATGAATTGAAGAGAGAATATATATTGTAGAGTATAAATTAGAAAAAATAATTTAAAATGTAACAAGAATGGAAAAATGGAGATTAAATTTAAAATGTGGCCAGTTCTAATAAATTTAATTAGAAAGATGAAAGAGAATGGAACAAAAGCAGTATTTGAAATCCTTTTGGATGGGAAATAGCTAGAACTGATGAAAGGCAGGAAATCTAGGAAACTACATCAGGTTCCTGAATAGAATCAAATCAATTCATTCTTTTTTTTTTTTTTTAACTATTTATTCATGAGAAAGGAGGAGAGAAAGAACCAGACATCACTCTGGTACATGTGTGCCGAGGATTGAACTCAGGACCTCATAGTTGAGAATCCAGTGCTTTATCCACTGCACCACCTACCGGACGACTCAATTCATTCTTATACAGAGGAAATATAACAAAAATGTAGAATATTTAAATGCAGTTATGAGGGTATGGAAGGAAAAAGACATTATCTTCTTTGATCCTGCAACAAACAGTAAAACAGTTTACTATGTTATATATGTTACAATATGTCTAGTAAAATATGTCTAGTAGGGATAAAGAAAAAAAGTCCATGGCAATAATAGTATATAAAGCAAGAGCATGGTAAATTCATTTAAGTATGCCAGTAAAGCATACTTTTTAGCTTATGATCTTTGTAATTTCACTATGAAGATAAAGTCCACATGGGGAAGGGAGCTTTTTGGCTAATGATTAATGTGGTGGTTATGTGACAGTAGAAGTGTAAGTGAATCATTGCTTTCTATTTGCAAGTTAAACAGAAGATTAATGTTTTGTGTAATTATATATCGATTAGTTGTATTTTATAAGAAAAAGGGTAACAAAAATAGAGTGTAAAGTATATACTTCAAAAGGATAAGTAAAAGAAACCTTTAAAATTGTGAAAACGGGGTCGGGCGGTAGCGCACGTGGCATGAAGTAGGAGGATCCTGGTTCAAGTCCCCGCTCCCCACCTACGGGGGAGTCGCTTCACAAGTGGTAAAGCAGATCTGCAGGTTGTCTGTCTTTCTCTCCCCTCTCTGTTTTCCCCTCCTCTCTCCAATTCTCTCTGTCCTAACAATGACTACATCAATAACAACAATAATAATAACTACCACAACAATTTAAAAAAAAACAAGGGCAACAAAAGGGAAAATAAATATTTTTTAAAAAGACTAAAAAATTGTGAAAACACATTTCGATGGCATTCCTTCTAAACTTAAGAGCAATTTTGACTATTTCCACATTATTAAAATAGAATTTGTAATGCTACATTTAACTTATTGAAAGGAAACAGAGATTTAAAGCTTATTTTATCATTAATTTAACATTTGGTAATAAAGACTGCTTTTGCTCTATATAAAACCTGTTTTAATCTACAATACTTATTCTGTCTTTTACAAGGAAAGTGTTCATACATGCTTGTGAGAAACAGGAATGTCTAAGGAAAATTATTTGCAGTAATAGTATATTACTATCTCTTTTAATCTAAGAATACTTATATATTCAATTGTGAATTTTGAATGCATAGCTGAAATGTGTAAATTAACACAAGTTTCAACCTCATAACAGCAACACAAAGGTGGGAAGTTTCAAAATGTTCACAGATCTATAAAAGGTAAATTTTAAAGGTCAAAGGAAATTTGATGATTTAATATGATCAATAATATTTATTCATCTTTAATTTTCTTTTTAGTTATCATTATTTACTTATTGGATAGAGACAGCCAGAAATCAAGAAAGATAGAGAGATACCTGCAATACTGCTTCACCACTCACATAGCTTTCCTTCTGCAGGTGGGGACCAGGGATTTGAATCAGGGTCCTTGTGCTTTGTAACATGTGCGCTCAGCCAGGTGTGCCACCACCCTGGCTCCCTATTTCCTTATAAATAATTATGCTATCTAAATATTTACATTCTCTGCATTCCCAAATTTTTGTGACATTTTAATCAACATATGACAAGTACTCGTTCTTTGCTCTAACTCAGATCTATAGTCATCAAGACATGGGGGACTGGATTGCATAATGGTTATGGCTGAGGCTCTGCAGTCGCAGGTTCAATCCCCAGCACAACCATAAGCCAGAGCTGAGCAGTACTCTATTCTCTCTCTCATTGTATCTTTTTAAAAAAAATCCCTCTTATTAAATAAATAAAAATTTTAAGTTACATGTTAGGGCTATTAAAATATAAATATTTTATGTGTCAATAGATATTCCTTTGATAATTCGGAGTCATCATTGTGATCATGTCCTTAGGGCATATTGAGATTAATTGTGGTAGATTTGTAAAAACCACTTACTTAATAATTACAAATACCTACTGAGTGACTTCGGTATGCCAGGTATTGGGATGGGCACTGGGCATACAATGTTAAACAAGAACAGATAACGGTGTTTGCCCTTGTGCTATCGAGTCAGAAGAAAGTGGCATTGATGAAATAACCACACAAATCGGTGTGTAATTTTATTTAATGCTTTTTATAATAGTCTAATTCTCAACTCTGATCAAGTGCTATCCCAAAAAACCTCTTTGTTAACTTTTGTCACTTTAGAATCAAACAGATCTGAGTTGGTATCCCAACTCTTATCATTTTGGTGGCATTGTGACAATGGGGTAGTTTCTTTATCAGAGTTAATATAAGCACTGTCTACTTCCTGGGTAATTGTAAGACTCCAGTGAAATAAAAAATATGCTATTCTTGTTTTTATTATCTATATTTCTGGGTGTGAATCTATGGTCCATGAGAACAGGAATTTTTCTGCTATCTTATTAGCTTATTTTCCTAGAGCCTGGGTGAGAGTTACATCAGAGACACAAATAAATATTTGTTGAGTGAATAAAATGCATTTCATGATTTATTGATGGTAATATGCATTCTAGAAAAAAAAAAGACCTTATACATATTTCTTTTTCTCCTCATAGTCAGACTGATATTCTAGTTGGTTCCCATGTTGCTGTCTCCTACAGTTCTCCTTTTCTCTTTCCTGCCTTTTAATTTTATACTGCACCAGAAAATCAAATAAAGTAGAAGAAGTAGTACAAACATTCTCCAGTAGTCTCTGTGAATTGTTACAGGGGTGAACCTTCATGTGTGGACTTAGCAGGATCCTTAGAGATGTTTGTGATTTAGCTGTTTTCTGTACTATTGAGATTACTAGATAAGTGACCTCAAAAGTGAAGTGTTGTAGCTGTAATAAAGCATACAAACTCTAACTTTATGCCACAATTTTGTATGATTATGATATAAGAAATTTAAAGTTTAAATTTTTAGTATAACCTGCTATTCTGAATAATAATTCTAGTAGGCCACATAGGATTTATTGTTTAATATAATTTAAATAACTTAAAAATAACTTTCATAATATCCCAGTGCTCTCTCTTCTCACTATGTCCTTACACCAAATTACCTGGTTAGTTATTTTCCAAGGCATCTGCTTACCCACTAACATTCCCAGCCTTCATCTTGTAATTAATGGCATTGTCTCCGAGAAGTGACAGATTTTTTTTTTTTTGCTTTTATTAATGTGAGCAGCTGGATCTAAGATGAGTCACCAAGAATTGAGTGACTGAGAAGCTTGAGTCTTCAGACAAATGAAGCATTATGTTTTATCATCATAAAGATATTAGGTTTTAGATTTTGTACTCTATAGTGAAAGTAAAATGTAAATGTATTCTTATTTACCCCATGGGGTTTATCTTACAAAGTGGATTTCTACTTGAAATAATGTCTAGATTTTTAGTGTTGTTTGCTTTTGCTTTAATTAGCCCCAGAATATGATGTGAAATTAAATCTCAATGAATCATTGCCATTCTGTTTATTTCCACTCATGGTAATTATCTCATAAAAAGGCAGCCAGTCTTTCTAATTAGGCATCATAACTGGAAAAAGTTAAACTGCTCACATATAAATTAATTATCTTATCTTCAATATTTTCTGTAGCCACTTTTCAAAAATTGTATTTATTAGCAGGCAACTCTAAGCCAACATTTTGACATAGTTTGGGGTCCCAGTAAATAGCATTAACTGCCATATTAGGTAGAGTTATGACATCTGTATGGAAATAAAACCTGTGTTAAAAGAAACACCAGTGGAAATTATTTTGTAAAGCTTCTCAGCTTCCTTCCTTCCTTCATTCCTTCCTTCCTTCCTTCCTCGCCCCTCCTTCCCTTGACTTCCCCTTCCTCCCTTCCTCCCATCCTCCCATCCTCTCTCCCTCTAATAGTAAGCAATTAAATCCTAATGCTATAGGTAATGCTGATACCACTGGTGGATGGAGTATCATGTATATAACCGTATGTTGTATATAATCCCATGGGAAGTGCTGATTTTGGAATGTTGAGGAGATCATCAGAATACCAAAATCATTCTGTAGTATTTTTTTATAGGGAAAAAAAAAAGATATGAAGGATGTAAATAAAGCTATGTTTCTATTTAGATAATATTTTGAAAAATAGCTTGGGGAGTCAGGTGGTAGCGCAGCAGGTTAAACGCACGTGGCGCCAAGCACAAGGACTGGCATAGGGATCCTGGTTCCAGTCCCTGACTCCCCACCTGCAGCAGGGAGGGGGGGGGATAGGGGAAGGGGCCCGCTTCACAAGCGGTGAAGCAGCTGTGCAGGTGTCTTTCTCTCCCCCCTCTCTGCCTTCTCTCTCCATTTCTCTCTGTCCTGTCCAACAACAAGAATAATAACCACAACAATGATAAAACAACAAGGGCAACAAAAGGGGAAAAATAGCCTCCAGGAGCAGTGGGTTCGTGGTGCAGGAACAGAGCCCCAGCAATAACCCTGGAGGCAAAAACAAATGAAAAAAGAAAAATAGCTTTATAAAAACGTTTTACTGTTATTATTTTGAGAGAGGGTGGCGCTCCCTAGAACACTGTTCAGCTCTGGCTTGTGGTGCTGGGGATTGAACCTTCAAGCATGACAGTCTTTTGCATAATCATTGTACTATCTCAACTCAAATATTTAACTTTAAAAAATGATATTTTATTTATATATTTTGATAGAACAGAGAGAAATTGAGACGGAAAGGGGAGGGAGATAGACAGTCAGACACCTGCAGTACTGCTTTAGCACTTGTGAAGCTTGCCCCAGCAGGTGGGAACCAAGGGTTTGAACCCAGATCCTTGCTCATGGTAATTGTGGGCTCATCTAGGTATGCTGCCACCCAGCCCCTCAAATATTTAACTTCTAAAGTCGTTTTCTATTTTTTAACATTTTTCTTTGAAATGAAAATAGTACATTTTAATTACAAAATATTATTCCATAAAATTAAAATCAGAATGTGAGATTAGAGGTGTTCACTAGAGTTAATATAATTAGCATATCTAAAGATAGTAGATATTTAGAACATTTTATTAATGGGCACTTAACACATTCTTAAATTTTTTTTAGTGATTTATTACTGATTTACAAAATTATAAGCTAGTAGGGATATAATTCCACACCATTCCCCCCCCGAGTTCTGTGTCCCCATTCCCTCTATTGGAAACTGCAGGAGTTCTCCCAAGATTACAGATATGGATTGACTATTATTTCTATAAGTATCTGTATGTATTTTTAACCATTTTTCCCCCCTCTGGTCCTGCCTTCTCTTCCTAAGTCACATTACTTCTGAGTGTTTTTTTTTTTTTTTTTCTCCGTCTGGGTCCTGACCTGATAGAACTGGAGTTCAGAGCCCTCTGGGTCATCTTCCCCTAATATTTACCCTTCTGGGAGTATGGACCAATATTCTTTATGGGGTGCAGAAGGTTCCGGGAGTTCTGGCTTCTGTAATTGCTTCTCTGTTAGACATGAGCATTGGTAGGTGGATCCATACCTACCTCAGCCTGTTTCTACCTTTCCCTATTGGGGGTGGGGCTTTGGAGAGGTGAGGTTCAGGGACACATTGGTGAAGTCATCTGCCCAGGAAGTTCAGGATGAAATCATAGTAGCATCTGCAACTTGATGGCTATGGCTTAGTGAGTTTCTGGAGGAATACTGGTTGTATTTCGTTGAGTTTTCAGGTTATTTTAAGTTGGGTTTTTGTTGTTGTTGTTGTTGTTTTATTTTTTCTAGCTTATTAGGAGCGTGATCTGAAAGAACTCCTACTCCATAGCCACACTTTTGGAAGTCCACTTAATTCATTCTTGACTAGAGAGCTCACTGAAGACTAAAGTTAATACGTTAAAAGTGAAGTAATTAGCATCATCTCTTCTCTCTGTATTGCTCTGACCAGTAGTACACATTCATTGATGAACCTGTTGAGCATAAGACAGTAACCAAATCTAATGTCAATGAATATCTTTGATTTCACTAACATAAAGCACTGGGGTTCCTTTACTTCTGTCTTTGTTCCTGTTATTACTGTGCAAAGCTTTCTTGATTATTTACATTATCCACAAGCTAATTGACTATCTTATGACAGCCATAAATAGCAATTAATGTCTGCAACACCATAGGAAGAACATATTTTATATTTACTGTTAAACACTGTACTTGAACCAAATCAACTTGCATGTTGATTAGCAGTATCACAGGATATTAAAATAATAAATTAACTAGCTTTTGTCTTAGGTGGAGATACTTAATACAGAAAGACTTCATTATTTATATGTAATATATAGCTATAAATTAAGTTATAGTATGTAGCAATGACAATTAACTTCTTCCTGATGTTCTGATATTGTGAAATAATAAACATGTCGTTAAAAATCAATGTAACTATAAAATCATTTTCTTTTTATGTGTAGTTTGTATGATCAATTTTGTTATAGTCATGCTTTCTGTATCATCAGATATTCAGAAATTCCTAAAATACAGTAGGGTAGCATGCATCTTTGTTTCAAAATTAACTGATATGGTACAGTGGTGAGACTTTGGCCCTTTTTACCAGTAGCCTATGTAATTTCAGTCATATGCAAGGACATTTTTATGTAAATCGTTAGAATTTTATTTAATACACATGAATTATTGGTTTTCAATGAAATGTTTGTTGTGCTAGTAAGTTCATTTGAATATTTTCTAATTTATGAGGTATTTGTTTTGCAGGAGAAAATAGAAGTAGGAAATGCTTTTACCACTTGTATATGTAATGCCCAGTTAATATAGATTTTTTTTAACCGTTACCACAAAATTGGCTAAAATTAATACTCTTACACTATAATAGATCGAGGCAATTTACATTTAGTTTTTCTTTGTCTTTTTTGTTTGTTTGTTTGTTTTCCTTTACTTCTCCCACTCCCAATTATTTCATGGCACTTCAGTGCTTCAGAGAATTTAGATGAGCTCTCTTCCTCCAGTAGTTGGTTACTTAACCAGAAGCACAGTAAGAAAAGGAGAAAAGACAGGACGAGATTGAAATCTCCATCCTTGACTGTCATGAGTACAGCAGCTCGAACAAGGCCACTTCAGAGTTTCCACAAACGAAAACTCTACAGATTGAGCCCTACTTTTTATTGGACTCCACAGGTAAGGTCACCTTTGAGAAAACATGAACAAAAATTTTTACTATTGATATATTTCATATGTGAAAGGATATGAAATAGCTATGCACAGTTATTTAGGTTAGTTATACCTAGAAGACTTTAAAATGTAGTTTATGAATGATATAATAGGCATTGACGGTATCTACACAGGAGATATTTTTAACATAATTGTATATTCTGAAACTTCTTACACCTCCAGTTTTTTTTTTTAGTTATTAGCAAAATAAGATTTTTTAAAAAATTTGTTTTAGTAATGATTTACAAGACAGTTGTCCATGGATATAGTTCTCATCCTTCCATGATAAGTGTTTGTAAACATCGCTATATATTTTTAATATTTACTACTATGCTTACGCTATTTTAAAGGAAATTATGAAGGTAATTTTAAAATACTGCTAGCAAGTGTGATAAGGATAATAGTGTACTGTTTATTTGTCTTTTACTCAGTAAAGAAAATCCTCACAGTTATCAGTTATTTTGAAGGAAATTACCTCATTTTTTTTCAGTCCTTTTTTCTTTTTTATTAGAGATTTAATAATGATTTACGGGATTAAAATGTTACAGGGTAATATACTGTTCCACATCATACCCTCCACCAAAGTTCTGTATCTCCTTCCTCCTACCACAGATAATTTCCATAATCTCACAAATTTCTGTTTGGTATAGTTTTTTATTTTTTAGAGATTTTATGTTATTTAATTTACAGAAGGGCAGAGAATTAGAGAGAGAGAGAGAGAGAGGGAGAAGCATTGAAGCTTCCTTCAGTGTGATAGGGACCAGACTCAAACCTGGGTATAGCACATGGCAAAACAGCCCATGACTTGCTCTTTTTTTTAGATTTGGTATATATATTTATTTAAACCAGAGCACTGCTGAGCTCTGGTTTATGGTGATAAAAAGGAAATTGAACCCGGGACTTTGGAGCCTCAGGCATGAGAGTCTCTTTGCATAACCATCATGCTATCTACCCCTGCCCTAGGTTTGGTATAGTTTATCCTGGTGAGCTAACTCTTTTCCTTTTTCTAGAATATAAGCAATGTAATTTTAGTTACCTGTGCTTATACATTATATAAATATAGTTCATTAAAAACATTTATTTAGAAAAAGGTATATATTTTATTTCTTTTTGTTGTTGTTGTTGTTTTATTTTCACTTTGTTGCCCTTGTTTTTTTTTGTGTGTGTGTGTGTTTTTTGTTTGTTTGTTTTTTACCAGAGCACTGCTCAGCTCTGGCTTATGGTGGTGCAGGGGATTGAACCTGAGATTTGATGGAGCCTCAGACATGAGAGTCTGTTTGCATAACCATTATTCTGTCTACCCCCACCCTATATTTTACTTCTTAGCAAATTGTTAAGTATAATTCATTCAGAGCACAAACTATTAAGAAGAGCACAATTCCTTTCACATTATATAATATACTTTATACTCCTTAGTATTATTTCTGATTATTTTAAAAATATATTTGTATAAAATCAAGATGTTCTATTTCATTAGAAGCTTATTTTATATTTTGTTTTATAGGATCAAATATTAATAGATGTGTGGGTTTTAACAAAATAGTTATTAATAGATTGATTGCTTTACTACCCAGTATAATTTTAACCTTACATCATTCAGCATGGTAGCATCTTAATGTGATCCCCAACTTGAAAATATTTTCAAAAAATTTCTTCCCCCCCCAAAGGGTTTTAAGTTATATAGCCCAGTGGGATATATTTTAATATAAACTTTTAAGTATGAAATCATAGTTTCTTTAGTGGCTTGTATTTAAAGCTGTGAAAAAGCAATATATAACTTATTTTTCAAGTTGGTTCTTTAATTTATAGTATTAAATATTGTGGCCCAAAGAAATCTGCTTGAATAATTTAGGGAATTCCTAATATGTGTCTACAATTATAAACATGACTTGATAACATAAAGATTGACTTGGATTGGAAATGACCAATAAAAAAATTCTGCACAGAAAGGGAAAAACAAATATACAGATTAAGAAAAAAAATATTTATGAGAAAGAAGAGGAGAGAGAGAATCAGAGTATCACTCTGGCATATGTGATGACAGAGATCTATCTAGGACCTTATGTTTGAGAGTCCAAAACTTATCAACTACACCAACTCTGAGGCTGCAAATGTACAGTTATTGTTACTGGTAGACTATGTAGTCATATCGTATTCTTGTAATACTAAGCATTTTGAACACATTATTTTATTTAATTTTCAAACACATAGCTATGATTTTTATCTTCTAAGTAATTTTATTGGGGAAATAATGATTTATAAGGCAGATGTTGTCACATGAGTAGTTTAACTAAATCCACCTGTAGATGCAGAAATTGAGGTTTATGGAAATGAAGTAACTTGCCCAAAATTACATGGCTAATAACAAAAGTCTATGTTCTGGGAGTCGGTCGATATCGTAGTGGGTTAAGCGCAGGTGGCGCGAAGTCCAAGGACGGGAGCAAGGATCCTGGTTGGAGCCCCCAGCTCCCCACCTCCAGGGGAGTTGCTTCACAGGCGGTGAAGCAGGTCTGCAGGTGTCTATCTTTCTCTCCCCCTCTCTGTCTTCCCCTCCTCTCTCCATTTCTCTCCACCCTATCCAACAACAACGACATCAATAACAACAGCAATAATAACTACAACAAAAAAAACAAGCGCAACAAAAGGGAAAATAAATATAAAGAAATATTTTTTAAAAGTCTATGTTCTTATCTGTTATAATGATAAATGAACTAAGTATTTTGTGTGTTTTACATCTGTAAAGATAAGACTTCTATGCTTCAGGCACCAGAGTCCCAATTTTAATCCCTGGCACCCCTATCAGCCAGATCTGAGAAATGTTTGGGGAAGACAAAAAAAGAAAAAAAAATTGTGAGGGAGAAAGGGGGAGGGACGGGAGGGAAGAAGGAAGGAAAAATAAAAGATAAGAAAAAGTTGTATTTTGATAAACAGAATGTTCAAAGGGTATGACAGGGAAAGAGGAAATTGTAAGTGAATAACTAGGCTAGTCACTTTTTAAAAAGTGGTAGAGAATAATGATAAATGCCCCAGCATTCAATTTATCCCCCAAATTGCCAAGACAGTTGTCATTTGCCTGCCTGAAATTAATATCATTCACTTCAGGAATATTTCCTTGGCTTCCCTACTTTTGGGTAGGTATTTTTATACTAAGTATGCTATAATAGTAACCATTACTCTACAGTAATAATCCGTATATTTTTTGGTCTTCTCATTATATTTCAGATTTTTAGAAATGGGTACCAGATATTTCTGAATCTACAGGGCTCTAGACAGCCCTTGTAGCAGTGAGATACCTGAAATCATTCTTATTTTCTGATGTTCTCTACCAAAAATAACCAGGGATCTTTGGAGAAATTTCTGCTCTCCAGGGTTAGAGAAGAGAAGATATGACCCAGGAACATCTCAGTGTCTCCAAAAAGAAAAAAGAAAGGAGTCGGGCGGTAGCACAGCGGGTTAAGCGCTACCAGCATAAGGATACCTGTTCAAGCCTCTGGCTCCCCACCTGCAGGGGAGTCCCTTCACAGGTAGTGAAGCAGGTCTGCAGGTGTCTTTCTCTCCCCCCTCTGTCTTCTCCCTCTCTCTCCATTTCTCTCTGTCCTATTTAACAACGACATCAATAACAACAGAATAACAACTACAACAATAAAATAGGGGCAACAAAAAGGAATAAATAAATTAATTAATTAAAAAAGAAGAAGAAACAATGGTGGCATGTCAAAAGAATGTAAGAGCTAATTAGAAGAGGCTCTCACTGGCCAAATCCATGAGTGAGCGTGAAAATAACTAAGAACTGTAATGAACCATTGAAAAAATAGGGTCTTGGGAGTTGGGCGGTAGCGCAGTGGGTTAAGCACAAGTGGCGCAAAGCACAAAGACCAGCATAAGCATCCCGGTTCAAACTTCGGCTCCCCACCTGCAGGGGAGTTGCTTCAGAGGCGGTGAAGCAGGTCTGCAGGTGTCTATCTTTCCCCCTCTCTGTCTTCCCCTCTTCTCTCCATCTCGCTCTGCCCTATCCAACAATGACTACAACAATAAAACAACAAGGGCAACAAAAGGGAAAACAAATAGTAAAAAGAAAAAAATAGGGTGTCATGAGTCCATAATGATGACAACTAGAGAGGAGATGCAATAGTACATGGATAAAGCACCAAGATCATTTACTAAGGATGCATAACTTTCTCCCAGGTATCAAGAATTCCCTTCCACAGTCTTACAAAGGCAAAATCATTTACTATGGAATCTGTTACTATATTCTGTTATGATTGTGTACCAGAACCTCCTCATAAGTGGTTAATTACTAGTAATTAACCACTAGATGTTAATTAGCACCATACTACTTGGGCTATCAGAAAAGTGATGACATGATTCTGTTTTTCTATGCAAATATTCATCCTGGCTTTTCTGCCAACCTAATATTAAAGACATTTGCAGGACTTCTAGTTTTAGCTCTAACAATTAAAAAGGCTGGAAGTTTTCACTGTCCTTCCAGTAAGGCAAAGATTAACAAACTGAAGATAAATGCCTTTTTCTGAAGCTGTCAGAAGGTTTGTAGGCCAAATGCTCACTCCAAAATATGGGCAGACAAGCAAATTCAAAGAGTTATAGCCAAGATAGACTTGCTTGTGACAAAACCAAAGCAACTATAACGTTTTAGGAATACTTCAATTATGATTTTATGAATCACCTGAGTTTGAATTAGTGCAGCATTGAAGTGACCAACTTGGGACCTGGAGACCACGTTCTTATTGAAGATTTCACTTCCCTCCTCCCACTTCCATGGACTTCACCGTCAGGCACCCCACTAAGTTCTAGTTGTGAACCACCAAGAAGGACCCTTAGTGACTCCGTCATAGAAAGAGAAGAGCAGTCATTATATACTAAGTTCAGAGCAGGGTACTGCCCTTCAGGAGAAAAGATATTTCGAGAGCTTTATTCTACTTGAGAGAAGAACATTTATCTTCTACCTCCTGTACTCTTTTGGTGTCACTTAAGTGGGACTGGGTTGAAAAATAACTTGTTAAAGTCATGAACCAAGGACACAGACTCACTGAAAAATTGAAATGTAATCGTAAGATTATAGTAAGTCATACTACTTTAGTAGATATGTTTCTATCCCTCACTCTTTACCACCACACCAGCAGGACTCTGGCACAGTAACAGTGGGCTATAGTTGTAAGGCACAGAGGAGTACTTACAGGTCAGAAGTCATCAGGTGAGACTAAACAAGTGCACAATAAGAAAGAAAGAAATAGGGAGTCAGGCGGTAGCGCAGCAGGTTAAGTTCAGATGGCGCAAAACCCAAGGACCAGCGTAAGGATCCTGTTTGGAGCCACCAGCTCCCCACCTGCAGGGGAGTCACTTCACAGGCAGTGAAGCAGGTCTGCAGGTGTCTATCTCTCCCCCTCTCTGTCTTTCCCATCTCTCCATTTATCTCTGTCCTATCCAATAATGATGACATCAACAATAATTCCAACAATAAACAAGGAAGGGCAACAAAAGGGAATAAATAAGTATTTAAAAACAAATAAATAAATAAAACTGTAATTGGAAAATTGTGCCTTTCCCCAAAAAACTCCAGTCACTACCTCTTGTTTCTTTAAATTTTAATTCATTTATTGGTCAGAAGTCAAGAGGGAAGGGGAAGATAGAGAGGGAGAGAAAATGAGAGACATCTGCAGCCCTGCCTCACAGCTTGTGAAGTTTCCCCCCTGCAAGTGAGACCTAACTCTTCTTATGAATGTAGTCGTTGTGCCTCCCATAACCTTTATGCTAAGGCCCTAACTTCTAGTGCCGCAGAATGTGAACTTCTTTGGAAATAATTTGTTGCAGATGTAAGTGTTCATGATTCGGTGATAGTGGGAGGATAACAACAACTCTGATTCATTATGACTAGTGTTCTTACTTAAAAGAGAAAAGGTTTGGTACTGATGATTGCATAACATGGTAAAGGCCACATGAAGATAAAAGTTAAGGTCAGAGTTACATACACATCAAGAGACACCAAGGTTAGGCAACAAAAATCAGAAGCCAGGGGGTAATCATAGCACAGACTCTTCCTTACAGTCCCATCTGTAAAAGAAAAACCAATCCTGCTAGTGTCTTGATCTGATTTCTGGCTTCTTTCCAGAACTAGGAAACAGTTTCTGTTGTTTAAACCACTCAGCTGTGGTAATTTGTCACCTTACACACAGAGAAAAAAAGAATAAAGAATAGGAAAGCTATCAGAGGAAGAGATGGGATAGGGAGTTCTGGTGGTGGGAATTGTGTGGAGTTATACCCCTCATATTCTATGGTTTTGTCAGTGTTTCCTTTTTATAAATGAAGATTATTAAAAAAAAATACAGTGACCTTGTTTGGAAAATAAGGTCTTTATCAATGTATAGAAGTAAAGGATTTGGAAAGAAAAATTGTTTTAGATTTAGATTTAAATCATAAATCCTATTATATTTTTATTTGTGTTATTTTATATGTAAAATGTATAAATATATAAGTACTGTATATGATACCATATATAAATATATATTTTAAATATTTATTTGATAGAGACAAAGAAATGGAGAGGGGAGATAGAAAATGAAAGAGAGAGAGAGTGTGAGGAAAAGAGAGAAAGAGAGAGACCTATAGCACTATTTCACCACTTGTGATGCTTTCCCCCTGCTGTTTGAGACCAGGGACTTGAGCCTGAGCCCTTCTGCATTGTACCATGTGCACTCCATTAGGTATACTACCACCATATATATATTATATATATATAAATTTTATTTATTTATTCATGAGAAGGAAAGGAGGAGAGAGAAGAGAGAGAGAAAGAGAAAGAACCAGACATCACTCTGGTACATGTGCTGCCAGGGTTTTAAACTCAGGGCATGGCTTGAGAGTCCAATGCTTTATTCACTGCACCACCTCCCGGACCATGGTTCTATTCTTATTATAAGAGCAAAAGAAAGATTTGAGGTTAAGTAATAAGATTAAGTAATACTACAGTAACCAAAGCAACAACAGGAACCACCAGAACCTCAGAGAGGCAAGATTAATTCTACCAGAGTCTTCCAAAGGCTGCGTGGCCCCATCAACACTTCAGTTTAAAGTTTTGGCCTCCAAAACTGAGAGAAAAATTAATTTTTGTGGCTTAAAGTCACTGAGTTCGAGATAATTTGTTACAGTACTCATACAAAACTAATATAGTTTGTTTCCAGCAAGTAGGGAACTACTTTAACAAATACATAAAATTGTGGAAGTGCTTCTGAGATTGGTCAATGAATAGAGACTGAAAGAATTAATGAGATCAATAAGATATATTACTTATTATATAATATATATCAAAAGACCTATTTATATTACGATCTAAGAAGCGAGGAGGATGGAAGACAGGCTTTGTCATTTTCTTTTCTTTCTTTTTATTTATTTATTTTTCCCTTTTGTTGCCCTTGTTTAACATTGTTGTGGATAATGATGTCGATATTGTTGGATAGGACAGAGAGAAATGGAGAGAGGAGGGGAAGACAGAGAGGGGGAGAGAAAGACAGACACCTGCAGACTTGCTTCACCGCTTGTAAAGCAACTCCCCCGAAGGTGTGGAGCCGGAGGCTCAAACAGGATCCTTACACCCGTCCTTGCGCTTGGCGCCACATGCACTTAACCCGCTGCACCACTGCCCGACTCCCAGGATCTGTCATTTTCAAAGATGCATATATTGTCATAAATAAAATATTAATAGAAATACTTTAGGGTGTTTCTGGTAAGGTTTCAGAAGATAATATTGAACACTGGAAGAGCAATCTCATTATAAAGTGGTAGAAAACTTTGATGATTAACCTGCTTACTTTATACAAAAAGGAATTACAAGAATCAAATTATTGGATAAATAGTTGAGAAAACTGAAACAATATAGTTTGGCAGTAAAATATGAGAGAACATAGATAAATTGAGAAAGGAATAGTTAAGTATAATTTGGAAAATTTTTAATTGGGAAAATTCTCATTGCCTAAAAAAATAATAATAATGAAATAATACCATACACTCCAGAGAGAATCTAACAGTGTGCTGACAAACTTGAGTTGGGCGGATTAAGTATTTGACTAAGGGGTCCAATCCACTATACCTGGATAAGCTACAAATACGTTTAGGGCAACTGTTAGGCCATTTCTTCTTTCAATATGATGAGAGAAATAGGACTGGGGAAATAGCGCAGTGGTTATCCCAAAAGACTTCAGTGTCTGAGGCTCTGACTTCCTAGGTTCAATCCTTATGCATACCATAAGCCAGAGATGAGCAGTGCTCTGGTAAAGAAATAAATAATAAATAGTAATAATTATTTAGAATCATTATTTGTAGAGGTTAAAAAATTGATGGAGTAGTACACATTTTTTCATATTGATCTTGAATAATACTAGTTTCTAATGAGAATGCCAAATAAAAAAACATTATGCAATTGTCATGTGATGTGTCAGACATTGCTTTAATTTATAAGTACTTTACATGTGTTTTTTTTCAATATCCATATCCCATTTTACCCGTAGAAACTAAAGCACAACATAGAATGAAAAGATGCAACTATTTAGTACTACTTTAAATTTAATGAAATATAATTTTGCAGGTACAAAAATATGTATATCTAATCATAATATGCTTCTTCAATGCCTTCTTGCTCCTATGTATTCCTGGTCACTAGATACCTTTAGACTATGCACTTCTAGTGTCTAAATCTTAGCTAACAGTAGCCACCCAAATGAATTCCTGCCAAAGGAAGATTTTAAAAAAATATTTATTTATTCCCTTTTGTTGCCCTTGTTGTTTTTTATTGTTGTAGTTATTATTGCTGTCATCGTTGCTGGATAGGACAGACAGAAATGGAGAGAGGAGGGGAAGACAGAGAGGGGGAGAGAATGATAGACACCTGCAGACCTGCTTCACCGCCAGTGAAGCGATGCCCCTACAGATGGGGAGCCCGGCTCGAACTGGAATTCTTATGCCGATCCTTGCGCTTTGCACCACGTGGGCTTAATTTTTTTTTTTTTTTAAATTGGCACCAGAGTTAGCACTAGAGCTCAGTGCCTGTAATGAGAATCCACTTCTCCCTTTCTCCCAGCAGCCTTTTCTCTCTCTTTTTCTTTCTCTCTCTCTCTCTTTCTTTCTCTCTTTCTTTCTCTCTCTCTCTTCCTTCCTTCCTTCCTTTCTTTCTTTCCTTTCTTCCTTCCTTCCTTTCTTTCTTTTTATCTCTTTGTTTCTTCCATTCTCTCTCTCTTTCTTTTCCCTCTTTCTATCTTTTTTAGTTGATAAGACAGAGAGAAATTGAGAGAGAAGGGGAGACAAGGCAACAAGAGAGAGAGACCCGCAGCCCTGATTCAATACTTGTGAAGCTTCCCTCCTGCAGACTGGGGACAGGGACTTGAAGGGGACCTTGATGATAAGTGTGCTCAACTGGGTATTTCACTGCCTAGACCCAGACTTGAGAAATCTCCATTGTTATAATTTGCTAATGTTTTTCTAATGCTTCTCTTTATTTTGACATTGCTTAATGTTTTCTTTTTGTCATGTAGAAAGATTTTTTTGTAGATTAATTTAAAAGTCTTTTAGCTGGTGAATTCTGGTTTTTGAGGCAGTTCTAAAACTTCTTTCTAACCACTATAATTTTTTATTTATTATAATTTCTATTACTTGCTTGGCAGAAATTAGAAAGACTTTTTCTAACTTCTTTTTAAAATTTTTATTGATTAAATAATGATTGACAAGACTGTAGGATAAGAGGGTTACAGTTCTCACCAGCACTGTCTTCCCCTCCTCTCTCCATTTCTCTCTGTCCTTTCCAACAACAACAACAACAATAGACAACCAGGGCAACAAAAGGGATAAAATGGCCTCCAGGAGCAGTGCATTCATAGTGCAGGCACTGAGCCCCAGCAATAACCCTGGAGGAAAAAAAAAAAGAAATTGTTTTCAGTTTTTAAAGTTTTTTTTTTTTTGGTTTATCATGTGATTTCTTTCTTGAATTGAGTTTCTTTAATTTGATTATCAGAATTGTGTTTAATTTCTAAACATGAGGTTTTATTTTTAAAGACGTCTCTTGTTAATGATTTCTAATTCAATTCCAGTGTGATCACCAAAAAATTTACTGTGTTTTATTTCAGTTATTTAAATTTATTGAGATTTTTCTTATAGCTTAGCATGGCATCTGTAGCAAATAGTCTCATTTTTATGAGGCTTTTCTATGAATGTTAATTAGGTTAGTTTAGTTGATAGTATTGTTCAACATTTTTAGTTTTACCAAATGTCTTCCTATTTGTACTTAAACCTCTTTTTAGTTTTTTTTTATATTTTGAATTTGCTAGTACCTTCCTAGATTTGTAGTTTTCTTTTAATGTCTTTAGATTTGACCATTTTGCTATTGTAATAAAATTATTCCTATCCCTTTACTCAACTTTTACTAATGTCAGAGAATATACAGCATTTTTTTTTTTTTTTTTTTTTGCCTCCAGGATTATTGCTGGGGCTCATGCCTGCACTATGAATCCGCTGTTCCTGGCAGGGGTCCAATATTTGTGTGGATCCTTGTGCTTTGTACTATGTGTGCTTAACTCAGTGTGCCACCACCCAGCCCCCAGTATCCAGTGATTTAACAATCAGTGCATGAGGGGTATATCCGATTCCCTCTTTTTAGTTATAACTTAGCTATGCTTTTATATTTAAATGTTATTTTGTAGGCAATATTTATATTAAGTATTTTTTAAAATCCAGTCTGAAAGTTTTTGGTTTTTTTTTTTGTCTTTTAATTGGTGTGGTAAGATCAATGGAAATAATGGAATTATATTGTGGCTATATTTAAAGTTAATATTTAATACATGTTTTTTGTTTCTCCCATGTGCTTTTTTGTTCTTTCTTTCACTGGAAATTTTCTGTTCTTAGAATGCTCTGTATTATTTCATCTTATGCATTTGTAGATGGTTAGTTGATAAAGGCGTGGAGAGTAGTATCCTATATTGATTTCTGCAGCTCTTGTTCTGCAAAGCTTCCCCCTCCTTTTTCTTTTTGGTTTAATATTCTATAAATCTTAGTTACCTTCATCTCCCTCAAACCTTCACATCTGTATTTCCAAATACAAACTGTTATCCCACTTGCCTCTTCCTTCCATGTTCAGTACCTGAGGACTATACACCTCTAAAGCCCAAGAGAATAATGGGATTGACTCACTAGTTTTTCTTT
Organism: Erinaceus europaeus; assembly: GCF_950295315.1. NCBI lineage: Eukaryota > Metazoa > Chordata > Mammalia > Eulipotyphla > Erinaceidae > Erinaceus > Erinaceus europaeus. The sequence continues at coordinate 24,695,697 of NC_080168.1, forward strand.
CCTTAGGTATAAACTCTCAGTGCTACATGTTGTCCAACTCCTGGAAATAGTTTTTTTTTTTTAAATACAAATTTACTCCATAACTGTACTTATTTGTGGACATAAATGGGAATGTTTCTGCTTTTAAAACTAGTCTCTAATACCACATTTCACTGAGTTATTGCTTAATTTCTTCAAACCACAAACGTGGTTTATCTCTGTCAGTGTTGGCTTTCCTGAGAAGCACTGCAGTGTCTTGAGGTTTTTTTTTTATTATTATTATTACAATTATTATTTTACTTTACTCTTCATCCTACTACAGTGTGTGGTCCAACAAAAGCATTATATTCAATTATATGTAGTTTTTAAATCAGAGTGACCTTTTACTTCTGATTTCTGTAGCAATGTAGAAGAGTTCATTTATCAATTCTAAAATATTAGAAAATGACTTCTCTTTTTTTAGTTTTATTTTTGCCTCCAGGGTTATTGCTGGGGCTCAGTGCCTGCATCACAAATCCACTGCTCCTGGAGGCCATTTTCCCCCCCTTTGTTGCCCTTGTTGTAGCTTTGTTGTGGTTATTATTGTTGTTGATGTCGTTCATTGTTGGATAGGACAGAGAGTAATGGAGAGAGGAGGGGAAAACAGAGAGGGGGAGAGAAAGAAAGACACCTGCAGACCTGCTTCACCGCCTGTGAAGCGACTCCCCTGCAGGTGTGGAGCCGGGGGCTGGAACCCGGATCCTTACTCTGGTCCTTGCGCTTTGCGCCATGTGTGCTTAACCCACTGCGTTACCACCTGACCCCCAGAAAATGACTTCTAGTGTACTTACTTCATGTTTTTATAAATATAGTGCACACTTGAAACTTACATAATAGTGACTGGAGGCAAAGGCTAACCCAGGAGATGTGAGGGATCATTTTAAAGAGCCTCATAAAAGTTACATGCTTTATGAATGAGTGATCTAGAACTCAGACCTGCTGCACAGAAATGCAAACAACTTGACTTCTACATTGGGCTCTGGTGAAAATGTAAAATAGAACCTAAACTGAATTTGTGATAATGAGTTAGCTATTTACATTTTGGTGTCTGAAATCATGCTACCTAATTGTTTTACTTTTAAAAAAACAGAAGATAGGTGGGGGTCGATAACATAATGGTTATGCAAAGAGACTCTTATGCCTGAGGATCCAAAGTCCCAGGTTCAATCCTCCACATCACCATAAACAGCCAGAGCTTCTCAGTACTCCCGTTAAAAACCGCAACAACAAAACAAAACTATAAAACAACAGATAGGGAAAAAAGCAGAGGGGGGTGGTGTTGGCACACCTGGTTAAGAGCACACATTACAGTGCACAAGGACCATGGTTCAAGTCCCTGGTCCCCACCTGCAGGGGGAAATCTTCACGAGTGGTGTCTCTGTCTCTTTTTCCCTCTCACCTCCCGCCTCCCCTCTCAATTTTTCTCTGTCTCTATCCAATAATAAGTAAATAATATATATATATATTTTTTAAAGGGGATAAAAAAGCAAAAGAAATTTTCAAGGAATCCTTTGCATAAAGTTCCAACAAATGTGAATTGTTCCAACAAATGTGAATTCCCAGTGGAAAAAAAAAATATATATATATATATATAATATATAATATATATATATATATAAATATAAAGAGTATATATATCTTAAAAGAGTCAGTGATAGGAAAATAGCACAATTAAATGTACACACATATCTTTCTCTAATTCCCTCCCAAAGTATCAAATATTGGACTTATATATATCATCTAAATGTATGTAATTTGGTATCTTTAAGAAAAGGTGAAAATTTTAAATATAATTTAAAAGTAGATAGATATAACTGGAGAAAATTATGATTTGGAAATTGGTTTGAATAGAATTATATAAAATGAAATATATGTAGAAAAAGAGTTGGAACATATAAAAAGATAATATTAATGGAGAGATTAGAGAAGACCTAGGATATACTTTAGAGAAATGCTATAACCATTTTTATCCCAGAACTTTGTTAAGACACTTAATAATAACTAGTAGTGGACAGTGCAATAACCAGTAGCTGACAGCTGTTGGGGACACTGTTGGTGGGTTTATTTATTTATTTATTTTGGTGGGGGAGGACCTGAAACATTTTTACTTGAAGATATATGTATATATTCTCTCTCTCTTTTTATTTATCTTAATTTATTTACTTATTTTTACCAGAGCTCGCTCAGTTCTGGTTTATGGTGATGCCAGGGATTAAATCAGGGGCCCATGTCAAGCATGAGAGTCTGTTTTGCATAATCACTATGCTATCTCCCCTACCCCTAGGATATTTTTTACTAATGTTCGCAATATCTGCTGAATAATTGGGCTACATGACGTAGAGTAATTAAAACATAAGTTCTGAATCCCCTAAAAGTAGGACGTTTTGGCTGGGAAGGTGGTACAGTGGATAAAGTACTGAACTCTGAAGCATAAGGACCCGAGCTTAAACCCTGAAATCACCTGTGCCAGATTGATACTCTACTTCTCTCTCTTTCTCTTTTCATAAATAAATAAATAAATAAATCATCTTTTTTTAAAAAAGAGTAGGATGTTGGGGGCCATGAGATGGCTTACCTGGAATAGTGCACACCTAAGCATGGCAAGGTTTGAGCCCCCAGTCAACACATGGGAGCGTTACACAAAGGGAAGCTTGATGAGCAGTGTGTGGTAGCAATATGGTATCTCTCTCCTTCCCTTTACTTCTCTCACTATCTAGAAAATACATTTTAAAATAGACGGTCCACTAGGAGTGGTGGAATTGCATAGGTGTGTGAAGAAGCAAATCCCTGACTATAACAGTCGGGCGGTAGCGCAGTGGGTTAAGCGCACGTGGTGCAAAGCTCAAGGACTGGCAGAAAGATCCTGGTTCCAGCCCCTGGCTCCCTACCTGGAGAGGAGTCGCTTCACAGGCGGTGAAGCAGGTCTGTAGGTGTCTGTCTTTCTCTCCCCATCCTCTCTCCATTTCTCTCTGGCCTATCCAACAACAATGACATCAATAACAACAATAATAATAACCACAACAATGGTAAAACAACCAGGGTAACGAAAGGGGAAAAAAATGGCCTCCAGGAGCAGTGGATTCGTGGTGCAGGCACCGAGCCCCGGAAATAACCTTGGAGGAAAAAAAAAAAAGTAGGAATTCAGGGGCCAGACAGTGAGTGGTGCACACAGTTGAGTACAAACATTATTAAGTGTGGAATCCTGGTTCAAGCCTCTACTCCCAACCTGCAGGGAGAATGCTTCCCAGTGATGAAGCAGATCTGCGGGTGTCTTTCTCTCTCCCTTCCTATTTCCTCTCTCCCTTATCAATGTTTCTCTTCCTATCAATAGTAAACCAATAAATAAATAAAACAGAAAAAAAAAAAAAAAGGCCAGTAGGAGCACTGGATTCATAGTGCCGGCACTGAGCCCCAGTGATAACCCTGGTAGCAATAAAAATAAAAAATAAATAAAATAAAAATTTTTAAATATGGCATCATTGCTAAGTACATAACATTTTTATCCCTGATGTCTCGATGACTAAGTGAAAGTGCTATAAGATCTTTTAAACACTTAAATGAAAGCCTTGAAGGACCAGGAACAAATAGGTGGATAAGTCATACCAGGGCTACAAACCCTATTAACTGAGCATACTCCCATTTAGGATCAAAGGAGAGAAACTATCTGCTTAGTGGGTGAAGAAAACCTCCAGCAGAGGAAGGTTACATCACTTGAATGGAGACGTCCTGATTTTTTTTTTTTTTAACAAATCATCTGGCATTCATTCAAAGATTACCAGGCATGCTAAAAGCCAGGGCCAGAAAAGCCAACATTTAAGAAGAGAGATAATAAAGAGTTCTGATACTTGATTTAGCTGGCAAGAACTTTGTAATGGCTGTCATTAATGTCCTAAACAGAGAACAAGTAGGAAAGATTCTTCGCTGTAAAATTACATAATTGGAACGTGATTTTAAACACGTGCACTCAACCAGGTGAGCCACACCCAGCCCCAGGAACGTGATTTTTAAAAAGAGAAACATCGGAAAAGTCTCAAACTAAAAATGTGACATTTGAAATTAATACCTTAACCAATGAACATAACTACAAATTACACGGGACAGAAGGGAATATTAAGGAACTAAAAAACTCACTAGGGGATTCGGGCGGTAGCACAGCGCTTTAAGTGTACGTGGCGCGAAGCGCAAGTACCAGTGTGAGAATCCCGTTTGGAGCCCCAGCTTCCCACCTACAGGGGAGTCGCTTCACAGGCGGTGAAGCAGGTCTGCAGGTATCTTTATTTTCCCCTCCTCTTTCCATTTTTCTCTGTCCTATCTAACAATGACGACATCAATAACAACAACAACAAAAACAATAATAAAAAAACAGAAGACTAGTATAAAAAAACCAATAGAGGTGTGGTCAGGGTGCAGCCTGTAAATCACACAAGTTACTATGTGCAAGAACCCAGTTTGAACCTGTGGTCCCCAGCTGCAGGGTGGGGCAGAAAGACAGCTTCAGGAGTGATAGAACAAGCCACAGGTGTCTCTCTCTCCACCCTTTCTCACCTGTTTCTCTGTCTCCAAAAAAAAAAAAAAAAAAAGACATGAGAATGTATCTTACATGATTATCTAGAACTAGATTTTTCCTACTTTTTGTTTGATACATGTTTATATCTCTGTCACATATGTATTACTTTATTGGAGCAATAACAAGACACAGGAAATGGTAGACTCCTCGTCATGCGGGCACCAAACTCCAGCAATAATCCTGGCTGGAAAAAAAATCAAATGGAAATATAGAGATAGAATAATAAATCTGGGAGCAGAGCGGTAGCAGAGGGTTAATCGCATATGGCACAAAGCGAAAGGGCCTCCTTAAGGATCCTGGTTGGAGCCCCCAGCTCCCTACCTGCGGGGGGAAGTGGGGGGGTCGCTTCACAGGCAGTGAAGTAGGTCTGCAGGTGTCTATCTTTTTCTCCCCCTCTCTGTCTTCCCCTCCTCTCTCCATTTCTCTTTGTCCTATCCAATAACAATGACAGCTGTGACAACAGCTACAACAAGGGCAACAAAAATAGGAAAAATGGCCTCCAGTAGCAGTGGATTCGTGTGTAGGCACCAAGTCAGCGATAATCCTGGAGGCAAAAAAAAAAAAAGAAGAAATCTAAGAACATTACATTCTTGTTATTACATTCTTGAAGGAGAAGGAATTTCTGAATAATAATAAGTATTCCTCAAACTAATTCATGATAGCAGCCCATAAATTCACAAGTTCTCAACCTCAAAAAGAATACATAAAAAGTTACATTCAAGTTTATTATGGTTATCCCACTAAGGAAGTGAAGACATGGGGAAAATATTAAAAAAGCAGCTACAGTTAAAACAAGCAAGCAAAACCTGTGAGAAATGCTAATCAATAGGGAAAAAAAAATGAAAGGTAGATGAAAATGAAAGTATCTTTAAAATACTGAAATTCCATCTACCATGCTACATCCACAAAATATTCAACCATGAGATACAATTTGAATGCATTCACATTGATAAAAGAACTCTGACTATACCCTTGCTAACATGAATCTGGAGCAGTTGAGTACTGGGACTTACTCTATTGAAGTATAAATTAAAAGTATTTTGTTACAGATACAGTTAATGAAGTTAAATATATGAAGTTATATGAATGAAGTTAAATATATGCCTCCATGCATTTGTGTAACCTAGCAATTCCATTTCTAGATATGTACTCCTGAGAATTAAGGAAATATATATATTTTATTTATTCATTAATGGATAGAGACAGAAAGGATCTGAAATGAAAGGGAGACAAAGTGCAGGAGAGAGAGAGAGAAAAAAACACTTGCTACACATCTTCACCACTTGGTGTGGCTTCCCTTTTTCAGGTGGGGACTGGGGCCTTGAACCTAGATCCCTACACACGGTAGCCTGTGTATTCAATGAATATGCTACTTTCTGGCCCCTCCTTAGATTTTCTTAGGTACATGTGTAAGGAGATAAGTAATAGCAGTCATAATAGCATTGTTCATAAAAGTAAAAAAAAATGCTAGAAGCTCAATATTTATAGACAACAGAATGATGACAACATGACTGAATAATAAAGCAGGATAATACATTTAACATTCCTTTTACATTTATAAAGCATATAGATTTAATTAGTAAATTATAAGATTATAAATAACATGAAAAATAGTGAAAATCAAGGCAATGATGAAATTAAAATACAAGGTAGCCATTTTTTTCTGCAAGTGACTGATAAATATACAAAGACATACTATCTTAGTTAATGAGCAGATTTTTGCTATGTTTAATAAAAACCCCAAATAATGTCATAAACAAGATCTAAGTTCCATATTTTCCTACAGATTGAAAATATTCTAGGCATGAGAATGTATCTTACATGATTATCTAGAACTAGATTTTTCCTACTTTTTGTTTGGTACATGTTTATATCTCTGTCACATATGTATTTATTGGAGCAAACACTGATTTACAAGACTTTCTGTCACTGGTGTACAGTTTTGCATATCTCTGTGATAGGTGTCAGCACACCATACTCTCAGACAGCTGGTCATCTTCCTCCATCACAGGATATTGGGTGAGCATTGCTCCCATCCACATGATTATGCTGGTTCATCACCACAGCTACATTTCCAGTGACAAAGGGATAGAATGGAGGGCTGAGTGACCTTAAGGTCATTTCTGAGAGGTTACATACAAGACTTCTCATCATATTCTCCTGGATAGAATATTTAGACACAAGGAAGCCTGAGAAAAAAATATCTAGCTGAAAATAAGTTCTAGAATAGGGCAAAAGGAGGGGGAAGGGTACCATTACTGAGAGGACTGCCCTAGTTTAGGGTGGGGATTGTGATCGGGATGTAGGAAGACACAGCTTAAAAGGTATTGATATTGTTCTGTTTCTTAAAGTAGGATGGTGAATATAGCTATTTTCCAATTTGTTTTATACCCTTCCTTTACATTATGTATTCCTTTGTGTAACTGAAATGTTTCATTTTTAAAGTTAAAATAATGAGTGGATACTTTTCAGGCTTTATTTTGTTTGGATCTTATGCGGCATATGGTATTGTTGATCACATTCTCTAGACATTTGCATTTTTACTTGGCAAGAATCTCCTGTTTTTTCTCTTATTTCTCCATCCATTCCTTTTCAGCCTCCTGGGCTTCACTTTCTCTGCAGGGGAAAAAAAAAGGCCTTTACCTAGATGCCCCTCACTTGTCTCCATAATTATTTAGGATAGTTTCAAATTGGCTAATGGGTTTCCTGGATTTGGAAAATTGCAAGAGAAACCTAATTATATGGTAAATATTCAGATTTTATCACCTTTTATTCATAATGTTCTAGCCATATTGGAAAAAGGGAGGTTAGCACATTTTTCTTTGTAATTTCAAGCAAATTTATCTTACACCTTTGTGAAAGTATTGCAAAAGAACAGGTAATTCTATAGGGAGTCAAAAGCATCAGTTTTAAAGGTAAGAAACTGCAACTGTGCCCATACGTATATACATATAATCACATCACTGGAGTAAGTTTCGAAAATGACATTCTAATATTAATGTGTCTGTGTTATATCTTCTTGTAAAAACTCATCTTTGACCACCCAGAATAATGAGTAAATTTCCTAGCAGCTAGATATGGCAATATGATCTTGTTGTTAGCCAGTGAACTGTAAGTAGAAGTCACTACTTGGTAAATTTTAGCATATGGACTACTTTTTTCCTCAATGGAAGTAACAGTCTCAAGTATAAGCAAATGTGAAATATTTTGCCCATGTGATTTTTGTAAACAAATTCAAGATAAAATTTAGTTGATCAGCATTCAGTTCTCAACTGTTTGCCAGAGATCTCTGTCAGGTTCTGGGAATACAGGATTGAACAAATTATGATCTCAACCTTCAAGGAATTAATGACCCAGAGAAAATTAGTTAAATGCTATGTGCCCAGTGTACTATGGAAACACAAAGTGAAAATGTCAAAGATAGCCTGGAAACTCAAACTCAAGAAAGTAGACAAACCTAATGCAAGTTTATTAGAAATGTTGTTTTTTTCTTTTTTTTAGTAATGATTTCAGTTATTATAGGCACTACAATATTAGTCATGGTACAAAAAACAAAAACCACAAAATCAGAATCAGCCTTAATGTTACTATAAGGGGGAGGGGAAAGGAAGGATTGTAATTTTTTAAATTTTTTCTGTTTTACACATTTTTTCTTGATTGTATACTAATTTGATAGCCAATATATATATATTTAAAAAATATATTTTTAAAAATACAACATCTAAACAGAATAGGTGCAATGTAACAACATAACTTTTTAATTTAGCAGCATGTCTCTTAAGACTTTTAAAGGCAAACTGTAATTTCTTTCAACTCAGTCATGTATCATATCATTTGCTTCATACATAATTTATTTTTGTCTTATTTTAAATCTTACTAAATGGGAAAAAAATGAACTCTTAGTACTTCACTGTTATTTCAGTTTAGATATTGCCCCACCTTTAAATTTAAGGCAGAAATTCCAGTTTTGTTCATCAGTTGTAAAATGGCAGGAGGAGGAACAACTAGTCTTCTCAAGTCTTAATCTTAGTTTATAGTTAACTCATCACTGCTTACAGTTCTCACTAATCTAGTGTTTAGCCCTTTTGACTTAAAGTTTCCCCACATTTACTTTCACTTACTGTGATTTCAAATAACAGGAGAAACCCTCATTTTCTGAAAACTGCCTTTTTCTTTCTTTTCTTTACTCCCCCCCCCTTTTTTTTTTTTTTACCAGAGGACCGCTCAATTCTGGTTTATGGTGGTGGTGTTCATGGAACCTAGGACTGTGAGCCTGAGGCACAAAAGTCATCTGCACAATCTCTGTGCTGGCTTCTAGGCCCAAGACCCATTTTCAAAGATTTTGCTCTTTTTGAAAAACTGCAAAGGAATTTAAGTCCCCTTGCATTCATGGCCTTGAATCACTCCCCCACCCCGCCCCGCCCTAAGTGATTAAGCTAGGATTTCTTTCTAGTATCATTCAGATACTGTCCTGTAGGTGTAGCTCTGTCTCTGATTCATTTTTTAAGCAAAAATGATGTCTTTATTATTTTTTTCTTACAGACTTTGCCTTCAAAGGAAACTTTTCTAAATGCTACACAGTTGCCTTGCCTGCAGTCATCTTCAACATGGAGTAGCTGTGAACACAATTCCAAGTCTCAAATATTAAGAGAACATGCATCAGAGCTAGATTCTTCTTTCCATTCTGTTCTGTCATTACCATCAGGTAAGCCTCATTTGAAAACAAAGAAAAACTCTTGGTAACTGTGCTTTCTATGATGAAATCGAATCCTAGAAACACAGATAATCTATTAAAACTTTACCAATTATTTTATCACTGGATATTTTTGAGAACTGAACAGTTTTTCAAAGAATCATTTATACATAATAGTCACATGCTGAATTAATGTTCTATTTTTACAAGTTGATTTTTTTTTTTTTTGCCTGAGGACATTTTTTCATTTCTTTTTTTGATAGGACAGAGAAATTGAGAGGGGAGGGGAATGGAGAGAGAGAGAGAGAGAGAGAGAGGGCGAGAGACCTGCTTCACTGTCAAGCGACCCCCCCTCCCTGCAGGAGGGGAGTGCAGGATGAACCCGGGATCCTTCAGAGGGTCTTTGAGCCTCATACTGTGCACACTTAAACCAGTGCTCTATCATCTGACCCCCCCCCCCAAGTTGATTCTTTAAGTCTTTGGGAGTTATTTTTCACTTTGGAGAATAGATGATTTTTTTTAGAAATTAATACAGTAAATCGCTTATAAGTGGTCAGTTTTAGTATTTTATTGCTGATATGACTGTTGGTGAAATGTGTTTGAATCAGTGTTCTTTTTGTAGAATGTTGTTTCGCATGGAGTTTTCCTTGCTATATGACAGTCCTCCATTTATAATCTCGTCGAGCTTTTATGAGAAAAGAAAATTGGTCATTTTACGTATAGTCAACTTGTGAACGTCACAAGTAGCTATAACCTACAGCTGACTGAGCAAATAAGGCACGTATATCTCTAAATCCCCAGTGTGGCCTTAAGTTTCCAAGCCCTGGTTTAAGTTGAAATCTTTCAAGAATTATATAACTGCAATATATAAGTAAAAAAAAAAAAAAAAAAGGAAAATATTCTTCCACTGGTTAAGTTAGTGGTTTTTGTCTGTGCTTGTTTCATTTTAACCAGTAAACTACTCAGCTCTGATTTATGGTGGTGCTGGGGATTGAACCTGGGAATTTAGAGCCTTAGGCAAGAACCTCGTTCGCCTCATTTAGAGGGCTGTCTTCCCAACCCTCTAAATTCTTCTTTTTATGGGAGCATCTGAGATGTGCTTTGTTTCTTTTTCACATTGTGGTTCTAAACATTTACAAAGTGTTCCCTTTTTTTTTTTTCTTAGATTCTTGTAAAAAAATTGTTTAAGTATTTATTTTTCTCTTTTGTTGCCCTTGTTTTTTATTGTAGTTATTATTGTTGTTATTGATGTCGTCGTTGTTGGATAGGACAGAGAGAAATGGAGAGAGGAGGGGAAACAGAGAGGGGGAGAGAAAGACAGACACCTGCAGACCTGCTTCACCACCTGTGAAGCGACTCCCCTGCAAGTGGGGAGCTGGGGGCTCCAGCCAGGATCCTTATGCAGATCCTTCTGCTTTGCACCTCCTGCGCTTAACCCGCTGTGGCTACTGCCCGACTCCCCAAAGTGTTCCTTTTTGTAATGCACTATTTACTACACTTATTCCCATAGAATGAGTTCTTCCCTACAACATATTTTGAAGTAAGTTGCTGACAGGACCTAATTTATTCTATCCTTGAGGAAATAACACCAATTCAGTTCTTCTTCTTCTTCTTCTAGCGTTTGCCCTTCTTCCGTAGCCAGTCAACAGTGTCAGGTTGAAAGCTGTCAGGAGCTCTTGTTGCTGGCTTTGAAAGTGACTGGGATCCATGTGGATTCAGTCAGCTAGGAAGGATCATCAGTTTCCCCAGTGAATGGGTACTCACGGGATGCACCACGAGAAGGTCGATCCAATGCATCCCACCAATTCAGTAATCACAACCCAGGAGGTAGCACAGTAACTAGCGTGCTGGACTTAAAAGCCTGGGGTCTCAAGTTCAGTCTCCAGTATTGCATGTGCCTGAGTGATGCTCTACTTCTTGGTTCTTTCTTTCCTTCTCTCTTCTTCTCTCATGTGTTAATCACTCTTTTAAATGAAATAGGATACAAAACATACAATCATTCAGCTAGCAGTTACTGTTAGCTTATACCTCGAGCACATTACATTTTCTTTTTTAATTCTTGCAAAGTGCTGTTTGTATAGATACAAAACAAAACACCTTGTGGATACATTTGTTTCATCAGTGGGTGGTTATTAGTATGTTTATTAGTAGACTAGACAATAGTATTTTTAAATTTTGTATAAGTTATGCATTATTTTAGTTTGTGAAGTTACTCTTTTTTAGCTCTCTTTAGTACTTAAAATCAGTAATCTTTAAAATATAGCTAGTGATAATTTGGAAAATGTATTTTGTCACTTAAAACAATTGTGACCCTTCAAATCTTTATTTTTCTCAGCATATGTGCTACTCATCGAAAGAAATCTTAGTAAGTCTATAAAGTGTGTTCACTGAAGATGCTTTTTAAACATTCTTTTTCCAGATGTGCCTCTTCATTTTCACTTTGAAACACTGTTAAAAAAGTCTGAAATAAAAGGAGATCTTGCTGAAAATAAATTTGTAGGAGACTGTATCATATCTCCTTCATCTGGTATGTTATTTACAATTGTTGTACTTTATCTGCCTTTTATATCTTTACATTTATCACTTTTGCTTTCCAAAGAAATAAAATTTAATAAAGGAATGGATGTAAATACTTAGTAAACACTTTTTGCAAATCACACAGCAGAGTAAACATAACAAGAAATACATGGTATTTATTGAATGGAAAAAACTTAAAATACACCAAAGTAAAAGACTCTGGCAGAGAACCTAGTGGGAGTTTTATTGTTATATGGAAAACTGGGAAATGTTATGCATGTATTGATTTTTTTATATTTATTTGTTTTCCCTTTTTTTTTAATTGTTGTTATTGATGTCGTCGTTGTTAGATAGGACAGAGAAATGGAGAGAGAAGGGGAAGACAGAGATGGGGAGAGAAAGATAGTCACCTGCAAACCTGCTTTACCGCCTGTGAAGTAACTCCCTGAAGTTGGGGAGTCAGGGGCTTGAACCAGGATCCTTATGCTGGACCTTGCACTTGGCGCCACATGTGCTTAACCCGCTGCGCTACTACCTGACTCCCACAAATTATTGTATTTACTGTCAACTGAAAAGCATTAATCCCCCAATAAAAAAATAACTTTAAAAAAATAGGTAAGGAGCCAAACATACCCATCCCCCCAAAAAAAAAAACTTAAAATATAATTGATATTTTAAAATCTAATTTAAATGAACACCAACAAATAGCACTCCTGGGTGATAAGATTAATAAGGATGTCATTTATTTTGTTTTATGTTTAATACAATGTAACATGAAGTTCTAATATAATTTAGTTAACTTAAGAAAGTAATTCTGAAGTTCACTGAGAATAAACAGGAAAGCAAAAGAAATTGCTAGAAAAAGTAGTGAGAGGGCCTGGGAGATGACTCAGTGGTGGATTACATACCTTCACAAAACCATGAGTTTAATTCCTGGCACCGGGGGCCGGGCAGTAACGCAGTGGGTTAAACACACTTGGCGCGAAGCACAAGGATCTGGGTTTGAGCCTCTGGCTCCCCACCTACAGGGGGGTAGCTTCACAAATGGTGAAGCAGGTCTGCAGGTGTCTGGCTTCCTCTTCCCCTCTCTGGCTTCCTCTCCTCTCTCAATTTCTCTCTGTCCTATCCAACAACAATGACACCAATAATAACAACAATAACAACATTGATAAACAACAAAGGCAACAAAAGGGGAAGAAATTAGCCTCCAGGAACAGTGGCTTCATAGTGTAGGCATCGAGGCCCAGCAATAACCCTGGAGACAAAAATAAATAAATAAATAAATCCTGGCACCATAATGGATCACTATAGATAGCACGAAAGACAAATTTTGTTGGAAGTAAAAAAGAAAGAGAAGTTGGAAGTCCATGGATGTTAGAGTAGGACTCTGGTGTCTTTATTTCTCTCTGACTCAATAATGTAGAATAAATAAAAATAGGATCGAGGAGGCAACACAGTGCTATCACTCATACATGAGATTTTGGCCTTGATGCCTGATACCACATCTCTTTAAAGTGGAAATACTGAGAGAATCTTGCCCAATCATATATGAAAACACAATAAGATTCCATTAAGAATTAGCAGAGATTTTTGCTGATATACAGGATAACAGATCCATGAAGCCAACAGTGCACATTGTTTATGCTTTAAGACAAGAATTATAAATTAATGAGAATATGGGGAACTGTCAGTAAACAGATTTGCTAGTTTGGGAGAGGAGTTTATGCACATGTCCTGTCCTGTATTATAAATTCTAGTTGACTCCAGGAATCTTAAATTAAACATTAAACTTATAAAAGAAAATTTAGAACAATTATATATGAGAGTTTACAGGAGTGATGAATGGATTTGGGGACAATAGCTATGCTTGGAAGTAATCTAAAGAAGAAAGAGAAACATTCAATATGTTTTGACCATCTACAACACTAAACTCTTTTCAACATCAAAAGTAAGATTAACTATTTTCAGATGAAATAGTCATCAAGCTCAAAAACTCAAAAGTCAGCTTAGTGCCTGTTACTAGAATTCTTACATAGCAGATTTATAAGTAAAGATAACAAGTCGGGCATCAGGTGGTAGCACAGCGGGTTAAGTGCAGGTGGCTCAAAGCGCAAGAACTGGCGCTAGGATCCCAGTTGGAGCCCCTAGCTCCCCACCTGCAGGGGGGTCGCTTCATGGGCAGTGAAGCAGGTCTGCAGGTGTTTGTCTTTCTCTCTCCCTCTCTGTCTTCCCCTCCTCTCTTGGTTTCTCTCTGTCCTATCCAACAACAACAACAACAACATCAAATGGCAACAATAACAACAAGGACAATAGTATGGGGAAAAATGGCCTCCAGGAGCAGTGGATTCATGGTGCAGGCACTGAGCCCCAGCAATAACCCTGGAGGCAAAAAGAAAGATATCGAGTCAGAAACTTTTATAAATACCAGAACTACTAAGGATATGGAAAGGAATGAGTTATAAATAAAATAATAATTATCATTTTTTAAAAGATTTTATTTATTTATTCATGAGACAGGTAGGAGGAGAAAGAGAAAGAACCAGATTATCACTCTGGTACATGTGCTGCAGGGATCGAACTCGGGACCTCATGCTTGAGAGTCCAATGCTGTATCCACTGTGCCACCTCCCAGACCACTAAATAAAATAATTATTTATGATTAAACTTAACATTTTACGAAGTAACCTAAGTACATGTCAGTATGGAGAGAAATAGTCTCATTCCTATCATATGACAGTGATTTATGATGTCAGTTTTCACCAAATTAATTTATTATATATTTTACTCATAATTATAAAGCATTATTCTCTTAGAAAAAAGTTTTTGAGGGGGCCAGGTGGTGACGCACCTGGTTGAGCACGCATGTTACAATGTGCAAGGACCTGAATTTGAGCCCCTGGTGCCCACCTGCAGGAGGAAAGCTTCATGAGTGGTTGAAGCAGTGCTGCAGGTGTCTCTAGCTCTGCCTCTCTGTTTCCCCCTTCCCTCTCTACTTCTGGCTGTCTCTATCCAATAAATAAAGATAATTAAAAAGTGTTTTAAAAAGAGAAAAAAGTTATTATTTCAGAGAAAAAATATTTAGGCAATAAACATTTTTGAAGATCAAAAGAGGTGTCATATTTTTAATTTGTCATAAAAGTATAATCACTGAATGTGGTAATACTGATGGAAACTATATTGAGAGGACTAAATTAAATAAAAAAACTCTATAGACAGAACCACAGGCTTACAGCATGGTAAAAGTGCTTTGTTTGTTTGTTTCCTTTAGAGTTACTGCTGGGGCTCCATGCCGTCATGATTAATCCAGTGCTCCTGCTGACTGTTTTCCCATTTTATTGGCTAGGACATGGAGAAATTAAGAGAGGAGGGGGAGATAGAGAGGGGAAGAGAAAGACAACTGAAGACCTGCTTCACCACTTGTGAAGTGTCCCCCTAGCAGGCGGGGAGCTGGGGGCTCAAACCGATCTTGCGTGGGTCCTTGAGCTTAGCTCTGTGTGTGTTTAACTGGGTATGCCACCACCCAGCTGCCTGAAAGTGGTATTTTGGGATTTTCAGACCTTCTACCCTACCTGTGGAAAAGATGGCTGAGGTAGTAATGATTAAGGTTCTTCTGATGCAGTCCTTAGATCGCATCAGTTGAAAGGCATTCTATTTAATTGCTTATATTTTTACAAACCTGTAAGGTAGGTGCTACTTTTTTTTTATTAGCTTCCCCCAGATCATTGAGTAATGAATGGTAGAGCCAGGACTCAGATCCATGAAGTCTAGTTGATTCAATTCTTCTATAGAGATTCTAAATATTAATAATTTCTCTGATGATAAAACTTCTACAGCAGATTTTAAATGTATGAACATTTTAAAAACTTACATTTCAGACTATTTAAATGTTAAAAATAGTATTTTAAAATAATTAGAAATATATATATTTTCAGTAATAATACTAGTGATGAAAATGGTAATATCCAACTTTTTTTAATATTAATTTATTTATTCCCTTTTGTTGCCCTTGTTGTTTTTTTATTGTTGTAGTTACTATTGTTGTTGGATAGAACAGAGAGAAGTGGAGGGGGGGAAGACAGAGAGGGGATGAGAAAGATAGAAGACCTGTTTCACTGCTTGTGAAGCGACTCCCCTGCAGGTGGGGAGTGGGGGCCTCCAACTGAGATCCTTACACCTGGTCCTTGTGCTTTGTGCCACGTGCACTTAACCCGCTGTACTACCACCCAACTCCCATACCTAATATTTTTAAATTTTCTTTTTTCTTTTTGATAGAGACAGAAAGAAATTAAGAGAAAAGGGGAAGGGAGAAGGAGAGACACCTGCAGCTCTGCTTCACCTCTTGTGAAGCATCCTCCCCTGCAGGGGACTTGAACTTGGGCCCTTGCATATATAGCAATGTGTGCATTATATATGTGTGCATAAGTAATGGGTGTATCACTGCCCAACCCTCCTAATACCTAACATTTACTGAGTGCCAGCCACAGCACTAAATAGTCACTATTCAGATTATTGTTTTCCGTTTTATTGGAGGGAGTTAATGTTTACTCAGATCATATTAACAAGTCATGATCACCAGTCTTGGCAAACCTGTGTAATGAAAACTGAAATATTCACATCAAGAATTGATACACAACTTTTTGTTGTTGTTGCCCTTGTTGTCGGATAGGACAGAGAGAAATGGAAAGAAGAGGGGAAGACAGAGAGGGGGAGAAAAAGATAGACACCTGCTGACCTGCTTCACCACCTGTGAAGTGACTTCCCTGCAGGTGAGGAGCCGGGGGCTAGAACACAGATCCTTGAGCCGGTCCTTGTGCTTCGCGCCATGTGCGCTTAACCCACTGCACTACCACCTGCCCCCCTGATATAAGACTTTTAAGAAGTACTGTGAAATGCATTTCAAACCCTTTCAAAAAAACTTATTGAGAAAAATATCCTACTCCTGTATTTGTTCACAGTAAATGTTTACTAAACTATTAATTTTTTACCTGACATAGTAAACCCATTTTCAAGAACCTAAGTATGAAACCATTTATAGTCACAAGTATATTTATCTTAACATTATTTGTTATAATAAAAAATTGGAAACAAGAGTAAGAAGGGAAATGGCAAAAAACTACATGGAATATATAGCATTTAAAAATATCTTAAAATGGGAGTGGGCAGTAGCACAGTGGATTAAGCACACGTGGTGCAAAGCACAAGGACTGGAGTAAGGATCCTGGTTCAAGCCCCCAGTTCCCCACCTGCAGGGGAGTTGCTTCACAGGCGGTGAAGCCGATCTGCAGGTGTCTTTCTTTCTCTCCCCCTCTCTGTCTTCCCCTCCTCTTTTCATTTCTCTCTGTCCTAGCCAACAATGATGACATCAATAACTACAACAATAAAAAAACAATAAGGACAACAAAAGGGAATAAATAAATAAATAAAAATTTAAAAAAAAATCTTAAGATTATATGAAGCTGAAAAGAAACATTTATCTAGGAATGTTAAGTGGTATCAAGGAGAAAATTTGTCTCACTTTTATGTCTTCTCCAATCCATAGCCAGGTTAAAAATATTTCATATCAACTAAATATAATATCTTTTTATAACTAAATATAATGAACTTTTTGGGTGCTCTGATCTGAAAAATTCAGGATATAGCTGCAATTTTGAGCAACCAGAGAAAAATTGAACAGGAAATGTTAGGTATTAATGTATGTGGTTTATACACAGCATTTTAGAGATAAAGCTGACTTTTATGTGACAAGATACATCTGTGATTTTATTTAAGTGTAATTCAGAAAGAAACATTGGGGAAAGATGAAATAAAATTGGCTATGAGTTTATAGTTGTTGGTGCCAGTGGGTATTTATGAGTTCATTATTCTCATCTTCGTGTCTGTTAAGATTTTTATTTATTTATTAACCGAAAACATAGGAGGAGAGAGTAAGAGCGAGGCATCACTCTGGAATATGTGCTGCCAGGGATTGAACTCAGGACCACATGCTTGAGAATCCGATGCTTTATCCACTGCGCCACCTCCCAGACCTCGAGATTTTTTTTCTACAATAAAAAAGATATACAAAAATTGGACAAGGATTGTTTTCTAGGCTTAGAGAAGGAAAAGACTACGGGGATATAGGAAACAGATTTTATGCAAACACTTTCTCATATAATTCTACACCTTGGAATTTATCCTCAGACCAAATTGTTTTTTAAAATGTATTAAGATAATTTTAAGAATGTACGCCATCTCATCATGATGAAAACAACTAGCGTCAACAGCTAAATAATATGAATAGTTAAATAATTGTCTCTGGGGCCAGTAAGGTAACTTACTTGGTTAGTGCACATGCTTTATCATAGATACAGCCCTGGCTAGAGCCTGGCCCCAACTGCATGGAAGGAAGCCTTGGTGCCATGTCATTCTGTCTCCCTATCTGCGTTTGTCTCTCTGGGAAAAAAAATAATGTCCACCTGAAGTGGGGAATCTACACTGATCACACACACAAACACACACACACACACACACACACACACACTTCCCTATCTGCATTTGTCTCTCTGGGAAAAAAAAATAATGTCCACCTGTAGTGGGGAATCTACGCTGATAACACACACACACACACACACACACACACACACCCATGCACACACTCTCTGTAATAGGAGGAATATTAGACATCCACCAGAAAAAACAAACACACACACACCCATGCACACACTCTCTCTAATAAGAGGAATATTAGACATCCACCAGAAAACACACACACACACACACACACACACACACACACACACACACACACCCATGCACACACTCTCTCTAATAAGAGGAATATTAGACATCCACCAGAAAAAGCAAAAACATCAAAAGTGAGTTATCAGATAAAAAATACACAAATTACTACGTCTGAAATAATGTCATTTATGCATGTTACTGAACAGTAAGATGTACAGTGAAATTGTTAGATCAGTTGATCAGTGAAATTGTTAGATCAGTTGATGACATTTCTTTAGTTTTGGTGTTTGACTAAAAATAAGGCTGTGTAAATGTGTTAGGCATAAAATTAATAGAGTTGTATCGGTAATGTTACAAAAAATAATAATGGGGGGAGTCGGGCGGTGGCGCAGTGGGTTAAGCGCACGTGGCGCAAAGCGCAGGGACCGGCGTAAGAATCCCGGTTCGAGCCCCCGGCTCCCCACCTGCAGGGGAGTCGCTTCACGGGCGGTGAAGCAGGTCTGCAGGTGTCTATCTTTCTCTCCCCCTCTCTGTCTTCCCCTCCTCTCCATTTCTCTCTGTCCTATCCAACAACAAAGCAACGTCAACAATGGCAATAATAACTGCAACAAGGCTGCAACAACTAGGGCAACAAAAAGGGGGAAAAAAGGCCTCCAGGAGCGGTGGATTCATGGTGCAGGCACCGAGCCCAGCAATAACCCTGGAGGGAAAAATAATAATAATAATAATAATAATAATGGGAAATTAAGAAGTAGGAGTGGGGCTGGCAAAATCTAGTTCACCTGAATAGTGATTTACTTTGTCATGCCTGCAAGCCAGGTTTGAGCTCACCTCAGAGGAAATTTTGGTGCGTTGGTGTCTTTCCCTCAATCTGAAAAGATTAGCCCAGAGCAATGGAGAACATCTGAGCTGAATGCTGCAGTAGTAGTAGGCAAATCATATTCCAACTTCCCACCTCCTTCTTCCCATTCCCGATCATCTCTTGATAATATGTTACACTCAAATAGCTGGTTTTCGGAGGTAGGGGGTGGAATTCCAGAGGAGGGGGCTTGTTTTGTTTCTATAAAGTTAAAACTAGATTCCTACATTTATTGAGCATTTACCTCATGCTAGACAAACTGTAAAATGCTGAAGAGTCAAAGGCGAATCAAAAAAAAAAAAGGAAGTCAGGCGGTAGCGCAGTGGGTTAAGCTCAAGTGGCACGAAGAGCAAGGACCGGTTCGTTCGAGCCCCCGGTTTGAGCCCCCGGCTTCCCACTTGCAGGGGGGTTGCTTCACAAGCAGTGAAGCAGGTCTGCAGGTGTCTTTCTCTCTCTGTGTCTTCCCCTCCTCTCTTCATTTCTCTCTGTCCTATCTAACAACGACGATATCGATAACAACAACAATAATAACTACAACAATTAAAAAAAAATGCACAAGGCCAACAAAAGGGAAAATAAATATGAAAAAAAAATTTTAACCAAATTATAATGTAACGGGAAACAAATATACACAGATAACTGTTGGATGGTGTGTTAGGGACAAATACGATAAAAAGATTCCAAAGAGGAGGTATATAACTGACTAAAAGTAGGTCGGCATAATAGGGGAAAAAGGCAAGAAGAGAAGTGGCTGGAACTTTGTGTGCTTTTATCACAGCTCTCGTTTAACCTGTACTGGCCCCTAGAGATGGCAGTTATGATGGCACAACCAGGTTAACCTAACAAGGAAGTAGCAAAAAGTCAAATTGTAGAGGGTTAAAGACAAAGCAACTTAAGGGTCTGTATATTCACCAAAATATGTAGTTTTGAGGGTCAGCAAAGTCAGTTGCTTGGATAGTGTGCTGCTTTGCCATGTCTGTGACTCAGTTTCAAACCTGACCGCCAGTGCATTGAAAGTTTTGGTGTA
Source organism: Erinaceus europaeus (assembly GCF_950295315.1). Lineage (NCBI taxonomy): Eukaryota > Metazoa > Chordata > Mammalia > Eulipotyphla > Erinaceidae > Erinaceus > Erinaceus europaeus. The sequence goes on from NC_080168.1 coordinate 24,716,098, forward strand.
TCTCTCCATCTCTCTCTCTCTCTCCCTGCCTTTACCTGTATGTGAAGTGAGGAGTAGTGAAGCACCTAGATTGACAGATCAACTATTTCATATACAAAGAATGGCTGGAATTTTCTATTAAGGATATTATATGAATAATTAAAATTTAAATAAGGACTCAGATAATGACATTAATTTTTCAGCAGTGATTATGTGGAATATGCCACAGAGAATTATTATAGTTGGGAATCATTTTATTGGCAACTTTTTCACCAGAGTTCAGCAGATGTGATAAAATATTAAGACCTGGGTCCTGGTGGTGGCACACCTGGTAGAGTACACATGTTGCCATGTTCAAGGACCTGGCTTCAAGCTCCTGGTCCCTACCTGCAAGGATATGGAGGAGCTTCGCAATGCCCCTTCCTTGTTTTTCCTTCCTTCCTTCCTTCCTTCCTTCCTTCCTTCCTTCCTTCCTTCCTTCCTTCCTTCCTTCCTTCCTTCCTTCCATCCTTTCCCCCCCAGGGTTATCGCTGGGGTTTGGTGCCTATACTAAGAATCTACTGATCCTGGAGGCCATTTTTCCCATTTTGTTGCCCTTGTTACCCTCGCTGTTGTTGTTATTATTGTTGTCATTGCTGCTGTTGTTGGCTAGGACAGAGAGAAATTGAGAGAGGAGGGGAGACAAAGCAACCCCTTTACAAGTGGGAAGCCGGGAGCTTGAACCGGGATCCTTGCACTGGTCCTCGTGCTTCACGCCATGTGAACTTAACCCACTGCGCTACCACCAGACCCCTCTTCCTTCTCTCTCTCTTTTTTTTTTCCTCCAGAGTTATTGTTGGGCTCGGTGCCTGCAACACGAATCCACTGCTCCTGGAGGCTTCCCCCCGCCCTCCCCTTTTGTTGCCCTTGTTGTTTTATCATTGTTGTAGTGATTATTATTGTTATTGATGTCGTTGTTGTTGGGTAGGACAGAGAGAAATGGAGAGGGGGGAAGACAGAGAGGGGGAGAGAAAGACACCTGCAGACCTGCTTCACTGCCTGTGAAGTGACCCCCTGCAGGTGGGGAGCCGGGGGCTTGAACTGCAATCCTTATGCTGGTCCTTGGCTTTGTACCTGCTATGCTACCACCCGACCCCCTTTCCTTCTCTTTCTTTCTGCCGCTTCCTTCTTAATTTTTCTCTGTTTCTATCAAAAAAGAAGAAAAAGAATGGAAAAAAAGAAGGGGTCAGGGAAGTGAGAATGCCATTAAAAGTAGTGTCTTCATCACGTCAGCAGCAAGCCCCAGCTGTAACTCTGGTGGCAATAACAAAAAATGTGAACACTTGAGAAGCTGAGTAAAAGGTATTCTTTCTACTATCTCAAGCTTTCTGTAAGCTTGAAATTGTCAGTTTATCTTTTAGAGTTAACAGCTGAAAGAGGAACAAACAATAACCTTTCCAAGCCAGGAATTTAGAGCTCAGATATATTCACCCACACTTAATCTTAGCTGATCTTTTTTTTTTAAAATTTTTTTAGTCATCTTTATTTATTGGATAGAAACAGCCAGAAATTGAGAAGGAAGGGAGAGATAGAGAGGGAGAGAGGCAGAGAGACACTGCAGCCCTGCTTCAGCACTGGTGAAGCTTTCCCCCTGCAGGTAGGGCCCACGGCTTAAACCTGTGTCCTTGTGCACTGTAACGTGCACTCAACCAGGTGCGCCACCACCCGGCCCCAATCTTAGCTAATCTTGCAGTGGAAGCACTCCTACAAATCTGTTTCTCCATGTCAACCACTTTTACAGTCCAAATGTAATGACCTCTTATCTATGCTGCTAAAATAGTCGATAATAATTTGTTTTCTAGCCGACCACTGTGATCATCTCAAAATGCAAACTTAATTATATCAAATTTATTCTTCTACCTTCATTCCTTTATTTTAATTTTTAATTTTTTTTTTCTATACCAGAGCACTGCTCAACTCTGGTTTGGTGGTGTGGGGTACTGAACCTGGGACTTCGGATCCTCAAGCACAAGTCTCTTTGCATAACCATTATGCTCTCTCTCCGTTACCTTCATTTCCTTATAACATTTGTCAGAGGGCATATATATATATATATATATATTTTTAAAGTCCTGTCTCTCCCTTTTTCTTTTCCCTTCCTCTCGCCATCTCTTCTTTCCTTCTTCCATTCCACCTTCCTTCTTTTAAAAAACATTTTATTCTAATGATAGAGACCAGAGCACTGCCCGGGAATTGAACCTGGGACCTCTGGGGCCTCAGTCATATTCTCGTGTATCTGTATGTGTCCAAGAAAAGAACTAAGAGCCTCACACATACATAATACCAATGCTGAGCAGCCTCCTTAGAGAGGAGGCAGATTGAGAGGAGACATTGCACCACCACTTTGCACCCACTGTTTCCCAGGTGGTACCAGGGCTGTACCACGCAGGGCTCAAACCTAGGACTTCAATGATGGTAAGGCATATGGTCTACTGTGTGGACCATCTTCTGAGTCCCGAGGGCATGTTCTTACTAGAGGAGTCCTCTGGAAGATGGCTGCTTTCCAACATCCCCTTTACTCTATACTACCTAGCTTCTGTCTAGTTACTAAATTTGTCCAGCTCCCTGCTTTTGAGTCTTTGTACATTCCATTCATTCTCCCTTTCCCTTTGCTGTCAGCTATTTCTGGTCATGTTTCAAGCCTGTTACTTTATATGGGGATACTTTCCTAGAACTCTGACTTGCTCTCTCCTAAATACTCAATACCTTCTATCAACAGTACTTCTCTGTCATCATGCATTACCTACAGTTTGTAAGCTAGTGCCTATAGCTCTCATCAAAGACAGGAATTTGTTTAATGGAGTACTGTAAAGTATAACGTAGTGCTTGGTATGTGACTGGATTTCTATTTATTTACTTATTTTTAAATATTCCTTTTTGTTGCCCTTGTTGTTTTATTGTTGTAGTTATTATTGTTGTTATTGATGTCATCGTTGTTGGATAGGACAGAGAGAAATGGAGAGAGGAGGGGAAGACAGAGAGGGCAAGAGAAAGATAGACACCTGCAGACCTGTTTCACCGCCTATGAAGCGACTCCCCTGCAGGTGGGGAGTCGGGGGCTCAGACTGGGTTCCTTGTGCTGGTCCTTGTGCTTTGCACCACCTGCGCTTAACCCGCTGCGCTACTGCCTGACTCCCTGTTTATTTTTATTTAGGATGAGGTAGGGAAGTTGAGAGGGAAAGGGAAGATCCAGAAGAAAAGAGACACCTAGGAGTCGGGCGGTAGCGCAGTGGGTTAAGCGCACACAGCGCGAAGCTCAAGGACTGGCTCAAGAATTCTGGTTCGATCCCCCAACTCCCCACCTGCAGGTGTCTTTCTCTCACCCTCTCTGTCTTCCTCCTCTCTCCATTTCTCTCTATCATATCCAACAACGACGACATCAATATCAACAACACTAATAACTACAACAATAAAACAATAAGGGCAACAAAAGGGCATAAATAAAAAGAGAGACACCTACAACACTGCTTCACCACTTGTGAAGTTTCCCCCTGCAAGTGGGAACAAGGGGCTTGAACCCAGGTCCTTGCACGCTGTCATGGAACACTTAACAAGATGTGCCACTGCTGACCCCTTGTAATTAGCTTTCTAGAAAGTTAGTGGATGAATTAATCAAAAGGAAGGCTATTGGACCAAGTTGTTTTAGGATGGAATCTAGGAGAGGATTTGGAAGAGTAAAAACCTATAAGCTAGGATGCCCATTAGTAAAAGAGAATGTTGAATTGTCATTCATTTCCTACTACAAGAACCAACTGAAGTCTCACAAGTGACCAAATAGGAGGGAAATAAATTTTTAAGATTTTATTTATTAATGAGGAAGACAGGAGAGAGAGAACTAGACATCGCTCTGGTACATGTACTGCCAGCGATTGAAGTTGGGACCTCATACTAGAGAGTCCTGTGCTTTATCCATGGTACCATCTCCTTGACCACTCTCTTCCTCTTTATTCTACCCTCCCCTCCCCTCTTAATTTCTCTTTGTCCTACCAAAAATACAAGAGAGAAAAAAAAAAAAAAAGGAAAAAGAATGGCTGCTGGGAGTAATGGTAGTGACAACTATGTATGTGTATATTTACAAGTAAACAATGCTTATGACCTTTATGAAAAATTAATATTCAAAATTTAGTGCATTATAAAGATGGTGGTAGATAGCTTTTAAAAGTGAATTGGGGGATAATGGCGGTTGTATTGTTATATGGAAAATTGGGAAATGTTATGCATGTACAAACTATTGTATTTACTGTCGACTGTAATAGAACAATCCCTCAGTAAAGAAATTTAAAAAAAAAGTGAATTGGGGGGCCTGATGGTAGCTCAGCTGGTTAAGCGCACATGGTGCAAAGAACAAGAATCCCTGGAAAGATCCTGGTTCTAGTCCTGGCTTCCCACCTGCGGGGTGAAGGGAGATGTCACTTCACAAGTGGTGAAGCAGGTTTGCAGGTGTCTTTCTCTCCCCTACTCTCTCAATTTCTCTCAGTCCTACCCAACAACAGCAATAACAATAACAACAAGGGCAACAAAAAATGGGAAAAAGTGGCCCCCAGGAGCAATGGATTTGTAGTGCAGGCACCGAGCCCCAGCAATAACCCTGGAGGCAAAAAAAAAGGTGAATTGCGTGGAATCTACTGCATAATACTCCCAAAATCTTTCCATGAATATACTATAGAACCACCTACCTGTGCCGGGTACCTGTACGCTTGTTTTAAAACCTAACTCTGGGGCCAGGTGGTGGCACACCTGGTTGAGTACATGTTATAGTGCGAAAGGACCCAAGTTCGAGCCCCTGGTCCCCACCTGCCGGGGGAAAGCTTCATGAGTAGTGAAGCAGGGCTGCAGGTGTCTCTCTGTGTGTCTCTCTCCCTCTCAACTTCTGGCTGTCTCTATCCAATAAATAAAGATAAAAAACAAAAACAAAAAAATACCTAACTCTACCAGCCTGGGAGGTGGCACACAGGAGAAGGCATTGGATTTTCAAGCATGAGGCTACCAAGTTCACTTCCTAGTACTGTATGTGCAAGAGTGATGCTCTGGCTCTAACTAGTAAATAAAAAATAATAAAAAAAAGAAACTTTAAATTCTAGTTACTCTTTAATAAAGTTTAGGATTATGCTTGATATATTGTTTTTTTTTTTCATTTCCTTTTGTGAGTAGCTAATCTTATAGGAGTCACCTTCAAATTTTGTAATTTCCCTCAGTTCTTTAGTCACTGTTCTTTCCTGCATGTAGACTTAATTTTTTAGGACATCTCTTTGTGGTGTGCTGCATGATTATGATTTTCATCATTAGTGTTTTTTTCATACTCAAGTCAGTTTTTACTATCTTGGGGTTAAAATGATTCTGTGAAATTTATTATTATTTCTCCTTAATAATACCCCCAACTTATTTTTTCTGTTCCCTCCTGTTAGCCCAGAGTGGTTTATCCTGCTCTCTTACTTTAAGTACTCCTAAATTGTGGAATTCCTGATACCTTGATTTTCAGTTATGTCAATTCTATGGTCAATTCTTGTTTTGTTTCTAAATACCAACAAGTGTATTTTCTACTCAGATTTTTCTGGAAAGTTTTTTTTTTTTTTTCTGCTTGTTTATCTTGGTGATATTTTCGAGACCAATTGACCTGTATCTTGTGAACCATTAACTATTTTCTTGAGGTGGTTCTTGAATTTGTTGTAGGGATATTTTCAAGTCTTAAGTCATAGTGCTGACATTTGGTTTTCTGGATTCTTGCTTATGTCTTCACCTTTCAAGTTGATACTGTTTAGACTGTGCTGCCATTGCTATTTATGGAACCCATTTCATAAAAAGGGTAAAAGTTCACACTCTATATTGCCAGAGGCAGCTGGGGATGGGCACGTATTCAGGTATTCACTCAGGCCTCACTATGTGTATCCACCCACCCATTTCTCTCTTAAGGCTTTGAAATGTTGCTATCTATTGAGATGAATGATCTCAAGTTGCCTAGAGGTGTTGGTGTATGTAGTCATCCTTTATCAGTTGCTCCAAATAACTGTCCTATTTCCAGCTTCCCTTTCCTCTAGGTCGGCAGCATGTTTGGTGCTGGTCACATTTCTACAGCAGTATTTTGCTCTGCTTCTGTACCAAGTTTGCTCTCTCATCAAATTCTATATAATACTACACCTTTAGAATTCTCACAAGTTCCATTTTATTTACAAATTCTCTTTTATATTTGCTAATGTGGCTGCATATGTGCAGGTCTGTGCTTGTCTGTATAAACTGTAGTCTGACATTTGGAAGGCTCTCTGTCATCTTGACATCAGTCTCAGTCACTGGTTGTTCATGTTGTTGGTGAGAATTTGACACTTTATGCTACATATTTTTCATTCCTTTCCAGTATCTCCAAACTCTTCAGAAAGAAAGCCAATTTGATTATTAATCAGTACTGACACCTGATTTCAGATAGAGCAATGATGATTCTAACATTTACTGAGTACTTATGTCATATATCCTTCTAATGACTACTACAGTCTTTACAATACTGATAACCCCAGCATAGCTGCTACTATCCCTGTTGGGTAAGTGAACCACAGGACTATTGACTGACTTACAGTTGTAAAATAGTGCAAGAATGATGCTAAGTACTGCCAAAGGCAAATAAGAGTTCTTGCTCTCAACAGGACCTAGTCCATTTTTGATTCTGTGGAACCTTATTTGGTTCTGAATAATTTAGATTTAAAAGTGAAGAAACTTGAAAGATTGAGATAATTTTCAGCCAATATTTACAGATCTGCACCAACCCTGTCTCTATAAAATGTTGTGATTTAGAAGATTTTCAGAATAATTTTATTTTTTATCCCCCTTCAAATGATCGAGCAGTTGTAGGATATTAGATATTTCCCATGGATGCTTTAAAGGTGTCTTATTTTGGGAATTTTCAGTGTACAAGGATTCTGTCTTAATAAGTTTGTATTTCTTTCTTTATATATTATTATGACTAGGTACATTAGCATTTTACAGTGTTAGAAGTCAGATTAAAACATTGTTAAGAAACTGAAACCTCTTACTTCCTTTCTTTGCATTTGTTTTAGTACATAATACTCCTCTGAATCAGTGGAAAAGTGGTTATTTTCCTACATGCAAGTCTCAACTAAGGTCAGAATCATCCGCACAACTGTTACAGGGAAGAAAGAAAAGACATTTGAGTGAAACAGCATTAGGTAGGTTTAAATAAGGATGTAAACACAAGTACTACAACAGAAAATCAAATAACCCAACTAATGGGAATCTACAGTCCAGAACAATCACTAATTACACAAAGCAAGTAGTCTTTGCTAAGTCCCTGTCTTAGCAATATTAAACATACTCATGTGGTCAATTCACAATTACTAGCAGGCTGAGGATTCATCCACTTTGTACTATTGTCACTTCCTTCTTCCCTATGTTTCTGGACTAGAGTCATCTTCTTTTTAAAAAATTATTTATTTATTTATGAGAAAGATAGAAAGATAGGAGGAAAGAGAAAGAACCAGACATCACTCTGGCACATGTGCTGCTGGGGATCAAACTCAGGACCTCATGCTTGAGAGTCCAAAGCTTTATCACTGCGCCGCCCCCCGGACCATGACTAGTTATCTTCTAACTATCCTCCTGGACAGGACTTAGTCTTCAAAGCTGTGTTCTGGACTCAAAATAGGTCAGTACAAGGTTGCTATATAAATTTTTGTAAAGGTTTATTTATTAATGAGAAAGACAGAGAGAAGAACCAGAGCATCACTCTGGTACATTTAATGCCAGGGATCAAACTCAGGACTTCATGCTTGACAATCCCACCTATCACTGTGCCATCTCCGGGGCTTACAGAAGTTTAACAATATGCATTTGATAAAAACTGTCAAGACCCCAGAAAATGGAAATCAACGTCATGATTAGGTTACGTAAGGTAAAGTTTCTAAATTTCATTTGTTGCCTTCTTTTTTTCTGGTACATGAACTTTAAAAAAAAAGATACAAAAAAAGTCAACAGATAAGGAAACACACACTAGGAAAACAATTCGAGTACTTACCAGTTATGTTTTATGTGTAACAGTCTCAATGGTTTTTTCCATGGCAGGAGAAAGAACTAGATTTGGAGAATTTGCTTTTCAACGCACTGAACCAGGATCCCATAGCACTTTTACTGCTGTTACTAATGTCAATGTTATCTCAAGAACCCCGACTTCATCACAACAAGTAGGCTGCTTTTGTACACTGAACTCTAAAATTGCTTTTTAGATGTTTAAAACCAACTGACTTGGAAAAAAAATTATATTGGACATTTTTCTAACAGCTTTACTTACTGTCATTAACAAATTTAAATCTTGTTAGAAAGCAATTGATGAAACTTTTTCCTAGGGAGTTGTTTACTAATCCTTCATTATACATTTGTGTTAAAAAATGTAAAATTACAATCATCCCTGATCCTTAACATGAAGCTAAATATAATCTTCAAAAGGGAATTCAGCATCTATGTTATGTTCTTGTTTTGGTTTTTAGTTATCTGATCAGGGAATAGAGGTCAAAATGCAGAAGGGTTTAGAAGGAAGAGTAAACTTCAGGGACAGGAACATATCGTAATAACTTTTATTCAGTGGACCCGTACAATTCATCAAAAGTTTGCTAAGTGATCATTTCATTGCATTTAAGATGCTTTATAGTAAATCTTTTCCTGATAAAAGTTGGGGTTTTTTTGCATTTAAGGCATTCATATTTTCATGATCTTGAAAAGAGGCTTGTGTGCATATAAATGTAGAAGTGTGTTTCTTAACTATTAACATTTTATGGTCTTATTTTATAACAATGTATTTATAAAACTCACATTAAGAGGCATACTACCATATTATCTCTTTATAACTCTTGTGTTGTCTGGCAACCAGACACACTGGAAAACCACTGTAATCTTGTTTTGCAGAATAATGCACGACGAAGATTGAGAAGTGAGAGCTCTTATGACATAGATAATATTGTGATTCCCATGTCACTAGTAGCCCCAGCTAAATTAGAGAAACTCCAATATAAGGAAATACTTACTCCAAGGTATGTATATTTACTATATATACATATATCATTATATATTAGTGATATATAATAGATATTGTCATTATATATATTCATAATTTTCTTAAGTAAATTTCAAATTTCAGCACAAAGCTAAAATTATAAAAAATGTTCTCCCCTTCTTTACACATCTATAACCATGGAAGCAAAACTGGTGAAAGAAAGCCATGTATAATATTACTCATGCTGGAGAAGAGCGTCATATGATGTCCATCATGATTGGGTAGGACAGAGAGAAATGGAGAGAGATGGTGAAGACAGAGAGGGGGAGATAGACACCTGCAGACCTGCTTCACTGCCTGTGAAGTGACTCTTCTGCATGTGGGGAGCCGGGGGCTCGAACCAGGATCCTTCCTCCGGTCACTTTGAGAATTTTTTTTTAAATTTTTTTTATTTAAGAAAGGATTAATTAACAAAACCATAGGGTAGGAGGGGTACAACTCCACACAATTCCCACCACCCAATCTCCATATCCCACCCCCTCCCCCGATAGCTTTCCCATTTTCTATCCCTCTGGGAGCATGGACCCAGGGTCATTGAGGGTTGCAGAAGGTAGAAGGTCTAGCTTCTGTAATTGCTTCCCCGCTGAACATGGGCATTGACTGGTCAGTCCATACTCCCAGTCTGCCTCTCTCTTTCCCTAGTAGGGTGGGTCTCTGGGGAAGCTGAGCTCCAGGACACATTGGTGGGGTCTTCAATCCAGGGAAGCCTGGCCGGCATCCTGATGGCATCTGAAACCTGGTGACTGAAAAGAGAGTTAACATATGAAGCCAAACAATTTGTTGAGCAATCATGGATCCCAAGCTTGGAATAGTGGAGAGGAAGTGTTAGGGAGGTACTCACTGCAAACTCTAGTGTACTTCTGCTTTCAGGTATATATTTTGCAGTAGTTTATGGATACGTGTGAACATAAGCTCTCTCTCACAGAAACTGGTGTATATCTAGGTTTTGGGACTTTGTTAGAAAGTGAACCACCTGAGATGAAATTAGAGTGTACTATAAAAGGAAAGGTCTCACCTGAGTAATGAAGCTGAAGGGTTGTCATTCCACACGTGAAGTCTCTGGACACAGTCTGAGGTGAAGCATGTTGAGGTGGCAATCGTTGCGTTGGTTAGGTTGTGGTCGGCGGATGCAATATTATTTGATATGGATTGGGAGAGGCATACGGGAAAGTGGGCCCTATCCAAGGGTTCCAGGACTGGGGGAAGTAGGGGCTCTATAGTGGAGATATGAGGTTCCTGCTGTCTTAGGGTTCAAAAAGACAATCGATAGTTAATGTTATCATCACATTATTTGGTAATTGGGTTAACTTTGAAAAGTCCTTTTGTTATGGTTTGCTGTACAGTACCCAGTATCTTGTATATAGCTGTGCTCACTTTGAGAATTCTTAAGGCGTGCTTACTCTAGTAGTCTTTTTCTCTCATTGGTAACAGGTCTTTACTGTGTATAAGGTACGAAAAGTTACTTCCAGTAGTTATAGAAGTAAACAGTTCTTACCCTCTACAGTTAATGTTAATAAAATGTTACAAGAATTTAAAGAAAGCACCGACCTTGGTCAGGGAGGTGGGTTAGTGGATAGAGCATACAGCTTGTATGTCCGAGGCTATGGGGTTGGTTCACAGCACTGTGAGTGTCAGAGAAGAGTGTTGGCTATGATTTTCTTCCCCTTCTCATGATCCCATAGAATAAATCTTAAAAGGAAGTAACTTCCTTTGCATGGGATATTCATACACCTGTGACAGCAAAACTGAGACGCTGGTGTATTTCTTTCCCAGCATAAACATACTAAATAGACTGGTAAGGTCTATGGAGGAGAGTAAAGGCAGAGAGTGTGTATTTAGGGATTTCCCAACGAAGACACAGGGACAAATAATGCAAGGCTTAGCCAGAAATTGAGGTTTTTGTGTAGGGTGATAGAAGTCTACAAAAGAAGTTATAAGACAATAGAAGTTTCTGAGTACCAACACACATCTGCTTTCTGAAGTGCATAGGAGTCTGCTACCAGATGGAAAGATGTTGAAAACAAGATAGGTTCTGGGTGACAACTATAGTGACCTTCTCATTCAAAATTACTTTCAGATATTAAGAAGGCAATAGTCTAAGAGGTTAGGAGAGTTCCTACAGAAACTGTTTATATAAGCAAGGATTAACATTGGTGGTTATGATTTCCTGTAGCAAGTGTTCTTCAGTTTGCAATGGCAGGTTAATTAGATGTTTAATAGAGAAGAATTCTGTGGTTCAGTTGCTAAAAACTTAATGCTATAAATCAGACCTTTTTATTTTCCTTTTTTTTTTAAATGAACAAGTTTGTCAACATACCCTGCCAATTCAAAGCTAGTATATTCTTAAGGTATAAAATGCAGCCAGTTAGCACCTAGGGAGGTGCCTCAGCAGGTAAAGCACAAAACTTGCATGTGGGTCATGGGATCCATCCCTGGCATTGGAGACACCAAAGCAAGTAAATGCTCTGGGGTCTCTTTCCCATAAAATAACTTTTTTTTTTTTAAACTCAGCTACACATAAGAGACTGTTTATTCTAACAGGGTCACAAGAAAAACCTTGTTCTTTTCTCATAACACTTCATTTTTTTTTTTCTCATTAAAAATTAAGTGTAAAAATCCAACCACATTTGCTGTACTGCAAATTAAGTTGCTTCACTTAGGTACATTAACAAAACTGTTTGAAATTGGTTTGTTTCCAACAGTTGGAGGATGGTTGTTCTTCAGCCTTTGGATGAAAATACTTTAGGTGGAGAAAAGGTAAGTTGGGGCCAGGTAGTGGTGCACCTGGTGAAGTGCACATAGTACAGTGCACAAGGAGCCGGGTTTAAGCCCCTAGTCCCACCTGCAGGGGGAAAGCTTCACAGGTGGTGAAGCAGGTTGGCAGGTTTCTGTCTCTTTCCCTTTCTATCTCCTCTCCCCTTCTCAAGTTCTCTGTCTCTCTCAAATAAATTTTTTAAAAAAGGTAAGTTGCCTTCCACTTATGAAATAATTGCACCTAACAGATGGTGAAGCCTACTTAATTCTTGAACTCTTTAATTTTATTTTCACTAATTAAAAGTATGTTCTTTATTAAACATGCTAATTTGTGTAAATCTAACTGCAAAAATAATGATAAAGATATACAGAAAAGCAAAATAAAACATACTATTTACTGTGTTGAGATGAAGAACTTATATATATAGCTTATATATATGTATATATAGAGCTATATTCATTCTGAATATTACTCAGATTTTTTTCTGTACAAGATCTAGTCTTAATAAGCTTACAATGCCACATTAAAATTCTAGATTTGAATATGGAGAATGGACTTCAGAAAAATAATGAGATACCACAGTGTAATGCTTGTAGGTAACTAGGACAGTTTTTGTAATCATTAATGATTATGCAGTGAAATATTTATAGCCTCATGTTATTTCTGGTCAGTCTGTGTTACCAAGTGAATTATGAAAGCTTGTTTTTTCAGACTTTGGGAGTTGTAGGGTAGGAACTGTGGAGCTGTATGGATGGCTAAAACTTAAGATCCATATTAAGGACAATAGCTATAAGGAAAATCCCAAAATGATCATTTGCAGAACATTATTATTATTTTTATCAGAGCACTGCTCAGCTCTGGTTGATGGTGGTATGGGGAATAGAATCTGGGACCTCAGAGCCTCAGGCATAAGAGTCTGTTTGCATAACCATCATGCTATCCCTACAGGAGAAGTATTAGTACATATCAACAGCATGCACTTTGTTTCTATAATATTCAATGTGCAGTGATGTTTCCCAATTACAAAAAATTCCTTTCATGATCTTTCCTCTGTGAATGCAACTTCCTCTAATTTAGATTGAGTCAACCCAGGAGAGCCAGGTTCTTAAAGACATCACAACCAAAGTTTTAGAATTCTAGATAAGCCATTAGTTAAACTGTCATCTATTTCAGACAACTAGTTTCATTTTTCTTAGACCTAAGCATATTCCTAGAACAGTGAGCTCCTTAACAGATAAATAGTACACAGTTTTTGAATAAACAGACTGAGGATATTTGATTTGCTATAAATGGGAAGCATTGTAAATCTATTTGTAACTGAGGTATCTTTTTCAAAGAAATTTTAACACTCTGTTTTTAGGAAAGTGAGGCTCATCTTCACTTTGTTTAGATTGCATTTAAATTTTCTTCTTATTGTTCTCTTGATAAGGAACTGTGTAAAACCTGTCCTCATACTTTAAAATGTTTCTGATAGAAGCAAAATTTTTGAAAATCTAATTCCAGGTAGAAGATCTTTCTGATGAAGTCTTTTCCCTGAGACACAGAAAATATGAAGAAAGAGAGCAAGCCAGATGGTCACTATGGGAGCAAAGCAAGTGGCACAGAAGAAACAGCAGGCAGGTGTTACAAATTTAAAACCCAAACCCTAGCATTCCAGCAGAATCAACAGACTTTCTGCATGAGACCACTTAAAACACACACACATTGATATTAGTATCAGCTGTTTCGACACTGGAAGTGAAAAACAGTGTATCTTCAGTTTACATTCAAGATATGTTTGGGCAAATTATGTAACAGTACAATGAGTCCCTGGAACTTCTTATATTCATTTTCAGTCTAGAGTATCCTGAAGTCTGATAATCACTTCAGTGCAAAGCCATCACTCAGTATTATTACAATATATTTCTTTGGAGCGGGGCAGTGGTGTACCTGATAAGTGCACAAGTCACCATGTTCAAGGCCCCAGGTTCAAGCCCCCAGTCCCCACCTGCAGGAGGAAAGCTTATGGTGAAGTAATTCTGCAGGTGTCTCTTCCTTTCCAGCCCCCTTCCCTCTCAGTAAAATAAAGTTAAAAGGATTATTTTTAAAAAGTTTAGAGGAAGTCGGGTGGTAGTGCAGCGGGCTAAGCGCACGTGGCACAAAGCGCAAGGACTGCGTAAGGATCCTGGTTCGAGCCCCAGGAGTCCCTTCACAGGCAGTGAAGAAGATCTGCAGGTGTCTCTCTCTCTCTCCCCCTCTGTCTTCCCCTCCTCTTTCCATTTCTCTCTGTCCTAACAATGACGACATCAATAACAACAACAATAAAAAGACAAAGGGCAAGAAAAGGGAAAATAAATAATTTTTTTTAAAGTTTAGATGTTAAAATAACGTAGTTTTAGATTCTAGTCCAAGAATCATTCTAATGTAAAACTTGATTGTCATCTCTCTCCACCTTCTAGAAATATAGCTTTCCAGGAGTATAAAGAAAAAATCAGGAACTAAATGAAAACCTTCATGGATGACATTACAATAATAGGATATTCTGGAAACTCAAACTCACAAAGACTTCTGAGGGCCAACCAGCTGTTATTCCCAGAAGAAAAACCAAAACACACACAAAAAACCCCACTATTTTAATTCTCCAAAAGATTTTACAAAGTACAACTTAAATTTCTCAGATGAAGACATTAAATAGCACCCAGATTAACAGATGAATATTTGAAAATCCTTTGGGCAGAACTTTTTAAAGAAAAGCTACCAAGTTAGGTAGTCGGGCAGTAGCGCAGCGGGTTAAGCACAAGTGGCGCAAAGCGCAAGGACCGGTGTAAGGAGGGACCCTGGTTCGACCCCCTCTGGCTGCAGGAGGAGTTGCTTCACAAGTGGTGAAGCAGGTCTGCAGGTGTCTCTCTTTCTCTTTCCATTTCTCTCTGTCCTATCCAACAATGATGACGACATCAATAACAACAACAATAACTACAACAATAAAACAAGTGCAACAGAAGGGAATATTTTTTTAAAAAAAACTACCCAGTTAAATTGACTAAAAAATATCATGGGTTCTTGAGTGTCAGTACTTCAAGAATCAACTTTTTTTTTCTTTTTACTAGAGCTTACAGTAAAAATGTTGAAGGACAGGACCTGCCTATGAAAGAATATCCGAGTGGCTTTACTCAGTATTATGCTGTTGACAGTCCTGGTGAGCTTTCTTCAGACAGCCATGATCTGAGGATTCATGGCTCCCCTTCAATGAATGAGAGACAAGATCTCAAGGTAAGTGCACGCCTAGCTTAAATCTTCTAGTTGGCTTATTGCATCTAAAAATTTTGTTAGATAGAAACTGCTTATTGAAATGAAATAGTCTGTAGTACATAACAATGGGAGAGGACAGCCTCTGGATAAACCACATGCAAGAGAATAGAATTTGACAACTACATTATGTAATATCAGACATAAAATTATATCAAAATGAATTAAGGACTTGAATATACACCCTGAAACCACAAGACTCCTAGAGGAAAACTGAGGCAATAAAATACTTTCCATCTCTCCTAGAGATTTCTTTTATTCACGACTGGAGTTTGGTGCCAGCACTGTGAATCCACAACTCCCAGTGACCTATTTTTTTTTTTTTTTTGGATAGGAGAGAAATTGAGAGAGATGTGGGAGAGAGAGAGAGAGAGAGAGAGAGAGAGAAGACACCTACAGACCTGCTTAACTGCCCATGAAGTCCCCCACACACACACACACAGAGGTGGGGAGTGAGGGGATGAACCTGGTTCTTGTGCCTGGTAATATATGTGCTTAACTGGGTGTGCCCCCTGCTGGCTCCCCAAATTTCCTTTTATCTGACTCCCTAGGTAAGGATTACAAAATCAAAATCAATCAAATAGGACTACATCAAATATACTGTTTAGGTAAAGATATTCACAAATCATGTCTATTAAGGGGTGAGTCAAGAAATTAAAAGTTCATATAACTCAACAAAAAAAATTCAAGTAAACAAGTAGACATTTCCCCAAAATTATCTAGAATGCCAATAGTCATATGAAAAGATCACCCACCAATAGTGAGTAATTAAAATTAATACACAGCCCATACATTGGACTACTAAAGACATTAAGAAAACTCCAGGGGCCAAGCAGTAGTACAGCAGGTTAAGCGCACATGGCGTGAAGTGCAGGAACCGTAAGGATTCTGGTTGGAGCCCAGGGCTCTCCACCTACAAGAGGGGTCACTTCACGGGTGGTGAAGCAGGTCTGTAGGTGTCTATCTTTCTCCCCCCATCCCGTCTTCCCCTCCTCTCTCTATTTCTCTCTGTCCTATCCAACAACAGTAGCAATGGCAACAATAAAAACATGGGCAACAAAATGGGAGAAAACAGCCTCTAGGAACAGTGGATTCTTAGTGCAGGCACGGAGTCCCAGCAATAACCCTGCCGGAAAAAAAAAAAAAAAGAAAGAAAGAAAGAAAAGAAAGGAAAGGAAAGGAAAGGAAAGGAAAGGAAAGGAAAGGAAAGGAAAGGAAAGGAAACTCCAAACCTTTATCATTTTACATCAAGGGTGACTTTGATGGTTTTCTGCAGATATATGTCTTATATATACAAAGAACAGACTGGTGGCTACCAGGGGAAAAGGGATAAGTAAAGGGAATCAAAAGGTACAAATATCCAGTTATTAAATAACAACAGGGATATATAGTATGAGGCATATGTTTCACAGCCAATAATCTAGCAATGCAATTCTGGAAAATTATAGATAGAATGGAAGTTGAGATGGGAAAGACAAAGATGAGTATGGGATGATCCCACTCACAAACAGAAGTTGAGAAAAAAGAACAGAAAGGGAAACTCAAAGCTGAATCTGATTGAGTTTGGAGCATTGCACCAAAGTAAAACTCTCTGGGTGGACAGTGAGGGGAGATGTTCAGCTTGCCGGGGGGTGGGGGTGGGGTGGTTGCAGAGGGAGAATGGTGTTAATATACACTCCTATTAACTTATAGTCTCACAAATATAAAAAACAAGTCTCTAAATAAGTTCTCATTCTGTTCTACTTTATGTGGCTAGATATTCAAGTCTAAATGAAAATGAGTGCATGTATGTGCTATAAAACAGGACAGCAGTTATTACAACACTGACACAGGCTACTTAACCTATATTTAAACTAAACAAATTAGTAGAAACTTGACTGAAAATATTTTTTTTCCTTCAGTCTTTATGGTGGGAACGGAGAACTTTCCCACTGAAGAATGAAGACACAGAAGCCTTAATTTGCCAAGATGTAGACCATGATCATCAGATTGAAAGATCAAGCCCAGCTTTCCATGAAGTCTTCTGTACCAGTGTACTAGAGGCCAGGCAACATCCCAAAAGACAAGCAGATGGAGTGGAGTGTAGACCCTCTGGTCCAGGACTTACTCATGTTAAGAAAAATAGGTGACAGAGATCAGATAAGAAAACTATGTAACTGAATAGAACATGGGAAGAAAAAAAAAGGGGGGCAAAAAAAAAACACCCAACAAAAAACAAACAAAAACAGTCCTGTTCTCCACCCCCCTACCTTACCCTTTGCACTAAGAATTCCAGAGTCTGAGCATGCATGCATTTATGATCTTTTACAATGATTCTAAAACAGACAAGGTATGTTTCTACAGTAATGAGTAACAGGAGTCAGCTAGCTTTTAACCTACAGACAAATGCTAGTCACTTGTGTTTATGATGCAAGTCACAGGCACCCAACAATCAACTGCTGCAATCTGATGTCAAAATCACATTACAGGCAAATTTTTAAGAAAACATGTACATACACACACACACATGGTATCAAACAATTTTTTTCTCTATATATTGATTCACTAACATTGCCTCAGAATGGCATCAGAATATACATATGTGTGTAGAGAGTATACATACATTCACAAATATGTTGTTTTCAAAAAGCACTTGTCAGTGACAAACTCCACTTGAGAAAGCATATATGAACTACTCCATAAGCTGTGATATAAAGTAGCCCAAGTTTCTACTGATAATAGAAATAGGTATCTATTCTATCTATTTTAGATAGAATAGATACCTAAAAGTCTTGACTGTGGAGAGAATTTTTTAAAAATCTGCTTAATAGTAGAGGTTATTTACGGAAATTTCTATAACATATACACAGTTCTACTTTATTTGGAATCACTGATAACCGTTGGATTAAACATAGACTATTTACTATTCACTCCTAGCAGAGTTAAGGCAAGAAAAGTAGAATTATATATATATTGGTGTATTTAAAGACTGCCACCTCTTTGAAAAACTATTTGAGTTTTATTTATTTTATGTAGTCCATGAGTAAAGACACCATCTGAAAATAAGCAACGACCAGCAAAGCCCTGAATACAAAAAGTACTCATTTCTAGTTAATTTGGTCATTCCTTCCCACAGCCTATTTGATTAAACATTTATTCTTTCTTGTATCCTTGAATGAAAGAAGTTTTCAAAGATTAAACGCTTCAGTATTGCATACCATAGTGTACATTAAGGAACTCTTTTTGAACTAATACATCTTTTTTTTTTCTACAAAAAAGTTGAGAACCATTTACATTATTTTTTTCTCATGTAAAAAAGGTTATTCTAGTTGTAGTACCCTTACAACTGACAATCTTGGCCATATGTGGCCTGGTCTGGGGGATTTGACACTAAGTTTTTGTTAGGAATTGGAAATTATACTGACCCCTTCAAAGAGGGGGGGACCTCAAATTCAATACTGACAATTTTT
This sequence comes from Erinaceus europaeus, assembly GCF_950295315.1. NCBI lineage: Eukaryota > Metazoa > Chordata > Mammalia > Eulipotyphla > Erinaceidae > Erinaceus > Erinaceus europaeus. The sequence goes on from NC_080168.1 coordinate 24,734,654, forward strand.
TTGCTTGTAGTTTTACTGTACATTTATTTTTAAAAAAAAAGATGTAAGCCAGACAAATCCGAGTTGTCTAGGTAAATATATTCAAACCTTTTTTGTCATGTCTGATATTATAATCTATGTAAGTTTTTTAATTAAAGTTATTTCTATATGCCTTGTGTTGTCTGATTTGACTAATACCACCTATTTAAGTCATAAACCCTTTAAAAAAAAAAGCCAGAATAAAATCATTAACAAATTTTGCCTCATAATGTAGGGGGAAAAAAAAAATCAAGCAACCTCTATTCTGTACTTCAGTTAGTAACTGTTTTTTCACATTGTTTTTCATGTCAATTAGTGGCCCACAAAAATTTTTGTCCTGTTTCTTGCCATCTTTATTTAATAAGTGCTTTTCTAAGAATAAAGGGGCTAGTACATATTTGTGCTGAAGTGAAGTTTGGGATGCAATTTCTTTTTTTTTTTTTTTTTTTTGCCTCCAGGGTTATTGCTGGGGCTCTGTGCCTTGCACCATGAATCCACTACTCCTGGAGGCTACTTTTTCCCCTTTTGTTGCCCTTGTTGTTTTAGCCTTGTTGTGGTTATTATTATTGTTGTTGATGTCGCTGGGATGTAATTTCATCTTTTAGCCTACCTTGCCATTCTTGGACCAGTGCAATCTAGATGCGTGGAGTCAAAAATCCATCATTCCAGGCTATTCTCGGCCATCTGGTTCTGCTACAGGGTAAAGTTAGACTGGAAACAAGATTATGTTAGGCAAATGGAGATTCCTTTGCCTAGTCTACTTTCTAAGGGCTCCATTTGTACAGTCCAGACAAGAATTTTTCTATGCATTTTCAGACCCTTTCCCTGGCACCAACCTACTGCCAAGCTTTTACTTTCTTCATTTTTTTTCTCAAATGACATAAATACCTGTCCTACCAGTCATAGAAATGATTTGCAGATTTAGTGAAATTATATCCAAACATTTTACAAACTACGAAACCTAAACTCATATGGCGACCCAGAACTCTACCACTGAGCTACCTACCGCCCTAGCTCCCTAAACTCATATGACAATTACTATGCACCTTCAGTTCTCTCTATCCTATAATTCTGGAATAGTAGTGAAAGCTTTAAATAGATATTAGCATCTCGGAATTCTCAACATGTTTGTACAGCTATTATTGTATTCAATATATAAACCAGTTAATAGAAGTTCAGAGACATATTTGATTTGTTGTGATCAGTCGTGAAGATTCAAATTGTTACACCTAATTCAGATTGTTACACCTAAACAGAGGCTCTTCTTTTTCTTTCCCTTTCTTTTGCTCTCAGAACTAGCAAAATATCACTTTGTCCTACAGCATAGGAGTGAATAAGAGGGAGAATCACTAAATAACTTGCCCCTATAACAAAACTAACAAAGAAAACACCCTGGGGGAAAAAAATCTACGTTAGAGTTTTAGAATAGAGCATCTGAAAATTCTTTCCAATTCCTACATTGTTTTTATGATTTTCATGTATCATATCTAATATGCAAAGTGAGAAATAGATGTTCTGGAAGCCACTAAAGTCAAACTTAGATCTCTTAGATCATGTATATACACAAATTGAAAATAAGACACAGAACAGGCAAAACACACGAATTCCTTTGGTTTTGGAATGTAGCAGAGAAACAAGTTTTTTTTTCTTTCTTTAAGAAATGCAGAAAACCCCTTTTTTTTTTTTAATAATAGCTGATATGCTGGCCTTAGTCATTAAGACACATTTGCTTATAACCTCAATACAACTATATTTTCATTCTTTATAGAAAACATGTCTCCCAGTAAAAATGAGAACTTTATCACATTAATCTTCAAATTCCATCACTAAAAATGTAGTTAAACAGACCAATTTCTGACCTCTTGGAGCATTCAGTAGAATAGATTTTAGTCACGGGAATGAATAATTGCTCAGAAAAGCAGCAATGCCTTGTGATTATGATTTGGTAGTCAATATTCTTATTTTCCAATAGAAAGGAGATCTCAGCAGAAGAAGCAAGTGAACTTTTTATGGTTTCATCGATCAAGAGAACGCTTCTGAGCAGCTTCTGAGCAAACATTTCTTAACATGTTGATCACAGATCTGGGGTCTTCACTCTTCATAATGGCACTACCAGACACAATCATGTTAGCCCCTGCCTGGAAGAAGTAAACACTTTGATTATGCCTCGCAGAAAGGTACAAATGAGCTGAAAATAGGAGTCCCACACTGAAACTGCTCCCTGGCATGCTATCAGTCAATATCTTACATTGCCGAGTCACAGAAGCTGGAAGTACAGATATACCATGCTTCTTAACAGAATTGTAGCACATGAATTTCAGTCATTTGCAGCACACACACACACACACACACACACACACACACACACACACACTGACATCCTCTTAAGATTCTGGAGACAAAACTCATCCTACCTATACACAGAGAATCAAAGGGGGTATTCAGAGATCAGATTTTTCTCAGAGAACGTTCTAGTCAGTTCTTATCAACAAGTTGTATAAAATAGCATTCCATTTACAAGAAGATATGTTTTTTTCCCCGTTTTTGGGAGGAAAAGTGTCATTCCTCCAATTAATAATCTTATAATGGCTAGCAGTCAACATATTCTTTTTAAAAAGCTATTGTGCGCATTGAGATAGTCAAGACTTACTATTTAGTGGTTTTATAACTTTAGAATACTTGAGAGAGCAATCTCACCTCCGCACATCTATGGATAGTGTCAGGACCTACTCCACCATCTACCTCTATGTCCAAAGATGGAAACTGTGTCCTCAACCAGTGCACCTAGACATACATGAGGGATAAAAGTGACTACTTAATGTGGGGGGGTGGGAGCAACAAAACAAAGACAAAGTAACCAATATTAATTCATTAGAATCTAACTCCAACGTGTCATATAATTTAATTTTGCATCAGTAAAAATAATATGAAAAAAGCCCTATTTAATGTACTGACATATGAGAAATTTTATAAATCCAAGCTTTGTTCTGTTTAGCAAATGACATTTAGCTTGTGTGGCTTTTGAGAAGGAGAGACAGTATAATGGTTATGCAAAAGGACTCTCATGCCTGAGGCTCCAAGGTCCCGGGTTCAATCCCTTGCACCACCATAAGTCAGGGCTAAGCAATGCTTTGATAAAAATTTAAAAAACAAATAAGTATGCAATGAAAATACTTTTTCTTGCAGAGAATATACTGTATATATCGACAAAGTCCCTAATACTCAATGAAAATTCAAGACTACAGTTCAGAACTATAGTTCTGAAAGAAAATTTCAAGATTAGGTGTATTATCTTTTCAGGTTCTCAAACATAAAGTCCTTAAAGCATTTTTTTAATTTCCTTTTTTTTTTTTAATTACTGTCACCAGGGTTATCAGTTATCACTGAAACTCAGTCTTTGCATGATGAATCCTCTGCTCCTGGAGACCATTTTTCCCCTTTTTTTTTCTTTGATAAAAACAGAGAGAAATGAAGAAAAAGGGAGAAAGATACCAAGAGCAGTGATTCAGCACTCACGTAGCTTCTCCCTGGCAGGTGGGTACTGGGCGCTTGAACACGGGTCCCCGTGCATGGTAATGTACACTCACCAACAGGTGCTCTATCAAACTGTGCCTACCCCCGGACCCCTCACCACACTGATTATATTACAATGGCAGGCCAGTACACCTACTTCAGTACACCCATCTTCAAGACATGTCATGTCTGAATATACAAGTGGCTTAATATGTTAACTGAGTGAACATACAAGGAAGAACTTCACACTCGAATAAAAAAATTCTTTTACCTTTGGCATCATATCTTCCATGAACTTCTGCCCTCCAAACCCAGGCTCTACTGTCATAACCAGGGCCATATCTATCTGATTAGCCCATGGTGCCAAATACTCTACTGTGGTTCCTGGTTTGATGGCAAGGCCAACCTGTAACAGAGACAAACTTGCTACATCATATTAACAATAATTTAAATATTGTATTATTGTGGCTTAAGATCCAACTGATCTATTCCTAGAGAATATACATATAAATGGATATGTAAACGGTTTAGGCTACAATTATTAGAAATCAACAAATATAAATGTCTAAAAAAGCTATGACTTCCAGAAAACATCAGTGTAATACATGAATCATATTCACAATTATGATATACTCTGGCTTTCCAGCTGACGAGCAGCTGCTACCACCTGTCATTTCCTGATTTCACCAAATCTTCCAAATTCGGAGTAGTGTGAGTTAAATTGTGACCGCTGACCTCTCACCTTCATCCCATTCTCCCGAATGTCTTTAATCAAAGCCCCCGGGTTCTCAGTGGCCTCCAGATGAAAGGTATATTGATTGGCTCCTGCAACAGCCATTGGTTTTACCCATTGTTCTGGTCTGGATACCATCATATGCATATCTGGAGAGAAAAGACACATCTTCTAAACATTACAGAAGGGGAAATAACTGCCTCATACTATTAAAATCAGCCTGTAGTTTTTTGGTTTTTTTTTTTTTTTAAGTTTTTTTATTATCTTTATTTATTCATTTATTGGGTAGAGACAGCCAGAAATCGAGAGAAGGGGGGGACAGAGACGAAGAGAGACAGAGAGACACCTGCAGCACTGCTTCACCACTCGTGAAGCTTTCCCCCTGCAGGTGGGGACTAGGGACCTGAACCTAGGTCCTTGCGCATTGTAACATGTGCGCTCAACCAGGTGCACCACCACCCGGCCCCTAGCCTGTAGTTTTTAACTTCAGATAAAAATTCTGTTGACATTACATTAACTGTTGAATTGCTACACTTCTATACAGCCTTCAATATCCTGCAAATAAGATGTTGGTTGAAATCACTTAGATCAGAAACAAACAAAAACAAGTAAATAAAAATAAAAATCAAGAAATCCCAGTCCTAAGTTGGAAAGAGAAATCTCCAGGTAGGGTGCCTATCTTGCCATGTGCGATGCCATTTTGAGATTGTCCACCACCTGGGAGATGCTACGGCCCTATGGGGAGCTCTGGTGTCACCCCCTCACCCCATATGAATGAGAAAAAAAAATACGCATGTGCAAGCCTCCAACACCCTTGCCCTCAGAGCAGAAATTATTCTATGAGTATTTTACTGATGACATAGCACACCATTATCAAGCTCAGTGACAGATGCAGGGCAAGCACTGAGGAGAGATGAGATCAGAGAGATAAAGGGTGATGACAGATACAGAGACCTGCAGGCCATTGAGTTCCTACCAAAATGGATTTAGGCAAACAGTGTCCAAGTGGGTGAAGTGACAAGATTCTAGTTCTACATGGCCAATGACAATATCACAGATGGAAAATGGCAGGGCCAGTAACTGAGGACTGTGGACATTGGTGGGGTTCTGGGTGTGAAGGCACAGGTAACAAACTTTTGTGGATTAAATGTGAGGACTACAAAAAAGATTTCTAAAATGCAGTAAGGTTTTGAAAAATGTCTGGAGAAGAGAATAAAAGAGTATACAGCTTTTAGATTGTTTATATTCCTAAAGTAAGAAATATTAAACATTTCAACAGGCAAAACTATTTTTAATGAAAAAGACTCAATTTGGGGGGGCAGAAAACTGTAGGAAGAGGAATGGATTTACAGGGAAGGACATATTAATTAGAAAACAGGCATGGCCCATTCAAAAGGTCTCGTTTAAAACACAGTAGCATTCAACAAGAAAAGGGCAGTGTAAAAGGCATCAAAATTTTGAAGAGATATAGTATACTTTGGAGACAACAGCTGTCTTGTAAAGCATTTCTCTAATAAAAAACAATTCTTAAATGCTGCAAAAAAAAGTTCAATATCACTGAGTATCAGAGAAATGTCAATCAACATGACAGTGAGATACTATAGCACAGCTGTAAAAATTTCATACATTAAAAAGGAAAGAAACAGGAGTCGGGCGGTAGCACAGCAGATTAAGCACAAGGACCGGCTTAAGGATCCTGGTTTGAGCCCCCGGCTCCTCACCTGCAGGGGAGTCCCTGCACAAGCAGTGAAGCAGGTCTGCAGGTGTCTTATCTTTCTCTTCCTTTCTCTGTCTTCCCCTCCTCTCTCCATTTCTCTTTGTCCTATCTAACAACGACAACATCAACAACAATAATTACAACAACAATAAAAAACAAGGGCAACAAAAGGGAAAAAAAAAAGAGCTGATGATATAGTGAAAAAAAAAAGAGAAGCCTTTCACACTGTTGGTGGGAATGCAAAATGGTTTAGTCCCTGAGGAAAACTGTACAGAGAATCCTCAAAATATTAAAAATAGACCTACCATGTGATTTAGCAATTCTTCTCCTAGGTATCCATCCAAAGAACACAAAAAAAACTCTTATGTGAATATATTTATTCAAGTCTACATTCATCATAGAGCTATTTAGAATAGTCAGACTTAGGAAACAATCCAAATGTCCAACACCCAACCACAGATGAACAGTTAAAGAAGTTGTAGCATACACACCAATCTCTTTTGTTACAATGTGGATCGAACTAGAGATAATAATGTTAAGTGAGTCAGAAGGAGGATGAACACTGAATGATCTCACTGATATGCAAGGGAAAATACAGGGTGAATCATTTTAATACATTGTGGTCTATTTCATCAGATCAAAAGCCACACACACACAAAAAAGAGGCAAGGTGGAAGGGGAATTATGGAGGGTGGGGGGGCTGGACCCCAGTCCCCTACCGCGAAAGGCAATGGCAATTTGGAGAGTGAAATAGTGAAAATGTACACTATTGATAAATCCGGTAAATATTTTCTCAGAAAACAAAAAAGTGGTGAAAAGAGAAAAATCGTCCAACCAGAACACTTGGAAGGTGTAATGAAATAGTAAGCACTTCTGTGTTGAATAGATGGTAATGAGTCTGTGATCTTGTTTGTTTTATCTGCTTGACATTTTTTTTGCTAGAGAAAGTATATTTCTTTTTATTTATTTCTTTTATTTTATTTATAAAAAGGTAACACTGACAAAACCATAGGATAAGAGGGGTACAACGCCACATAATTCCCACCACTAGAACTCTATATCCCATCCCCTCCCCTGATAGCTTTCCTATTCTTTAACTCTCTGGGAGTATGGACCCAAGGTCACTGTGGGATGCAGAAGGTGGAAGATCTGGCTTCTGTAATTGCTTCCCTACTGAATATGGGCATTGACAGGTCAGTCCATACTCCCAGCCTGCCTCTCTCTTTCCCTAGTGGGGTGGGGTTCTGGGGAATCGGAGCTCCAGGACACATTGATGGGGTTGTCTGTCCAGGGAAGTCTGGTTGGCTTCATGCTAGCATCTGGAACCTGGTGGCTGAAAAGAAAGTTAACATATAAAGCCAAACAAATTGTTGACTAATCATGAACCTAAAGGCTGGAATAGTGCAGATGAAGACCTGAGGAAGATGGGTCCTGATATTGGGGCAGCATGGAATGTTCCTACTCATGACCACAGAATGTGAGCTCAGATCTACAGGGATGCAGAGGTCACATAGGCTCCTAAGCTGAATATGGGCCCCAAATCAAGTCGATGATCAACAATACTTATACACCTTTCCCATATTTGGGAGCTACTCTGTTCCCTGATCCAGCTCTCTGGTCCTTTTTCCAGCCAAGATATCATCTCCCCAGACAATAACTTGGATCCACCAGCATATCAGATTTCAAGCTCAGGGGAAAAAGGAAAAGAAAAGAAACACACACACACACACACACACACACACACACACACACACACACACACACACACGGAAACCAAAATCTAGTATAGTCACAGGCTCTTTGGAATATAACTAAAATATGGCTACTAGCTATCTACAGAACGGAGAAAGCACATTTCTAACATAGGTAAGAAACATTAGAAGGAAAAACGTCTATTATTCTAGAATTCAGTCAGGACAACAAAATGCAGCAGTAAGGACGTGGAAATGACAGCACAGAATATTCAGTCTGACTACTGAAGCAACTATTAACACCTACACTGATAAAATGACAAAAATAGAACCTATTATATTGGCCAGACTTTGCTTTTTCAAAAAAGAGTCAATATGGAGTTTCTTCTATTATAAACAAGGGACAGTCAATCTGATATGAAATTTCTTGTTTACTCATTCTCTGACTACTACTTCATTCCTATCCAGCCCTGAGCAAAGTAACTACCAGCACTGGAGAACTCTTGTAGTGTGGAGAGTTCAGTGAGCCTTCCTGTGATCAATATACCAAGAACAGTATTCTCTTTAGCTGGCTTCCTTTAGACTGTTAAACGAAACTAAGAATTATAAAAGCATGTACTTACCATCTCATTTTTTTAAAATAATGAAATAAATTTATTACATCCTAAAAGTAAGAGAAGCACTGCTTTTTGTTTGTTTGTTTTTGTTTTTTGCCTCCAGGGTTATCGCTGGGGCTCGGTGCCTGCACTATGAATCCACTGCTCCTGGAGGCCATTCTCCCCATTTTGTTGCCCTTATTGTTACCCTTGTTGTTGTCATTCCTATTATTGTTCTCATTGCTGTTGGATAGGATAGAGAGAAATCAAGAGAGCAGGGGAGACAGACAGGGAGAAAAGAAAGACACCTGCAGACCTGCCTCACCGCCCATGAATCAATCCCCCCTGCAGGTGAAGAGCAGGGGCTCGAGCCGGGATCCTTACGTCGGTCCTTGTGCTTTGTGCCACCTGTGTTTAACCTGCCGCCCGACCCCGGGAAGCACTATTTTACAACTCTGCAAGTCTCTGATGTCTGACTTTACACAACACATCTGCTTTTAATCACACATATCTACTGCAGTATGTCGATTTCTATATGAAGAAATATAAATGTAGAAAGAGTGAGTTAATAACCTTTTCAACAGGTGTGAATATTTTTCTATTTCTACTCAAAAAATTGACAAGTATTATTTTTATAAGGTTAGGTGTAATGTAGAATCTGAGAGCTTTTCTTTCTGTACTTTGTTACAGTAAGATCCAAATAACTTTAATGGATCTTACAAGCATTGGCTCACATGGATCTTAAGAGGAAACATTCGTTAAAAGGTGGAGGTACAGGGAAACTATAAAACTCCCATGTACAGGGAGTCGGGCTGTAGTGCAGCGGGCTAAGCACAGGTGGCGCAAAGCACAAAGACCGGCATAAGGATCCCGGTTCGAACCTCGGCTCCCCACCTGCAGGGGAGTCGCTTCACAGGCGGTGAAGCAGGTCTGCAGGTGTCTATCTTTCTCTCCTCCTCTCTGTCTTCCCCTCCCTCTCTCCATTTCTCTCTGTCCTATCCAACAACAACAACAACAATAATAACTACAACAATAAAACAACTAGGGCAACAAAAGGGAAAAAATAAATAAAATAAATATAAAAAAAATTAAAAAAAAACTCACATGTACAGACACATGGTTTCCAAAGTTCTTATTTTCTGTTATTACAAAGAAAATAAATTTTATTTCCTATTGATAAAAGTCCAGGAAGTTCTGGGAGCTTCATTGCTTTTTCTCTCAAATAATTGAGCTTGAAGTAAAAAGCTCTCTGAATTTTAGAAAAAAATACCCATAAAATACCCAGGTCTAACAAACACAGCTTATCTGTCAGGTGTGACAGAGAGGAGAAGGAAAGAAAGATAACAATATAGCTTAAAGCTGATAAACAACTTCTAAGCAGTTTGTAACTCAATGATGCAAGTAGTTGTCCTTGAGAAAACCATCACCTCTCAACAATGTTTTTTTAATATTTATTTATTCCCTTTTGTTGCCCTTGTTGTTTTTATTGTTGTAGCTATTATTGTCGTCGTTGCTGGATAGGACAGGGAGAAATGGAGAGAGGAGGGGAAGACAGAGAAGATGAGAGAAAGATAGACACCTGCAGACCTGCTTCACCACCTGTGAGGTGACTCCCCTGCATGTGGGGAGCCGGGGGCTCGAACCGGGATCCTTAAGCCAGTCTTTGCACTTTGCGCCACCTGCGCTTAACCCGCTGCACTACTGCCCGACTCCCAGCAATATTTTTTTAAAATATTTTTATTTAGTATTGGACAGAGACAGAGAAACACTGAGAGGAGGGGGGAAGATAGTGAGAGAGACATGACCCTTGCAAGTGGGGACCAGGGGTTTGAACCTGGGTCCTTGCGCATTACAGTGTGAACACTTAACCCGGTGCGCCACATTATTTATGTACTTCCCACTTTATCACAGAAAATATTTAAAAACTTGTACCCAAGGATCATGATTGACTAAAATGAACAATCTGCACATCTTTAGCAGGAATTATTATAAATGCATGGCAACAAGGAATAAAATAACTACGTGTAGCCAATATCACCACCCCTTGATAGGCACCAACAGAGAAACTCACTACTGTTTTTGCATCATCAGTATAAGTGACAAAGAATATCATGGAATGGAAACAGTTTTGAACTCAAGGACCACATGAAAGCACATTTCCAGCGGTCTTCAAACCTTACTTGAAGACTGGTGATCTACAGAACAGTAAAAACAGACCATTCTCTACCACTTCACTTTTTTGATGGAGTTTCTATTGAATACTAAGACTGCACAGTTAAGAACTTTAGTAGGGGGCTGGGTGGTGGCGCACCTGGTTGAGTGCACATGTTAATGGCAAGCAAGGACCTGGGTTTGAGCCCCATGTCCCCACCTGCAGGTGGAAAGCTTCACAAGTGGTGAAGCAGTGCTGCAGGTGTCTGTCTCCTCTATCTTCTCCTTCCTCTCAATTTCTGGCTGTCTCTACAAATAAACAAAGATTAAAAAATATTTTTAAAAAAGAACTTTAGCAGTTCATATATATATATAACTCATAATTATGAAAGTATTCTTGTACCCAGCAACCAAGATCAAAGAGTTAATATATATATATATTTTTGCCTCCAGGGTTATTGCTGGGGCTCAGTGCCTGCACTACGAATCCACTGCTTCTGGAGGCCATTTTCCCCATTTTGTTTCCCTTGTTGTTACCCTTGGTGTCATTATTATTATTGTTGCCATTGATGTTGTTCTTGTTGGGTAGGACCGAGAAAAATGGAGAGAAGAGGGAAGACAGAGAGGAGAGAAAGACAAACACCTGCAGACCTACTTGTGACTCCCCTGTTGGACAGGAGCTGGGAGCTCGAACCGGGATTCTTACACAGGTCCTTGCACTTTGTGCCATGTGCACTACCGTCCAACCCCCCAAAGAATTAAAATTTAAAAAATGCCTCAGATGAAAAGCAAAGGTAAGTGACCTGGGTGGTGGAACAGCAGGTAAAGTATTAAGAGTCGTGGGCATAAAGTCCGGAGCTTGCTCCCTGGCATTGCATGTGCCACAGTGATGCTCTGGTTCATTCTCGCACTAATAAATAATCTATCTAAAATATTAGTAGTAAAGCAGAGGTCATAAAACCCCAAAATCAGAGTATATGGAATTCATATATATTAACTTTAGAACCACTTCTAGAAAGAATATTAACTCAGCAAGTAGTAAAATGAAAGCAAAGAGAAAAACACTGTAGTAGTTAGTAAAGAGAAGCACTGACAGGAGGTACAAACAGCAGTGAAAAATGACACAAGGAGGCCAAATAAAAGGGAGAGAATAAGAAAAAAAAATTACACTAAACCAGAAGTAGAGGATTCTATGATCATTTACAGTGGGGAATATTGCTGTTGTTGTTATTTCCCTTTACTTAGTTCATCTATGCTCATAGTCATTAGAAGAACAGATTCGCGCACATGGTGCAAAGCACAAGGACTGGCGTGAGGATCCCGGTTCGAGCCCCGGCTCCCCACCTGCAGGGGCGTCCCTTCAGAAGCGGTGACTCAGGTCTGCAGGTGTCTCCCCCTCTCTGTCTTCCCCACCTCTCTCCATTTCTCTCTGTCCTATTTAACAATGACAACATCAATAACAGCAATAATAACCACAACAACAATAAAAAGACAACAAGGACAACAAAAGGGAAAATAAATAAATAATTTTTTTAAAAAAGTATTCATTTAGAAGAACAGATTCATCTTAGAAAGTCCATTTTGCAAAGTGTAGCAGAGGGAGGTTTGAAGTTATGATCCCAAAGGACAGGGCCACCACCTAACAGTGATCCAGAGGCCAGGTGATCAGAAGAAGGCATAAACACACAACCACTTGTTCCTGCTTGTTCTCTGATGTCAGGGCAAATTATGCCTTAACACCTACACTAGGTCAAGCCCTGTGTATTCTAAAACCCACTTCACCAGCCTCTTACCTGTAAATACACTCCTGAAAGTAGAAACGGGGAGGTGGTGTTCCATCTGCCAGTGCACCTCAGTAAAGCAAAGCTCCCTTTAAGAAAAATCTGTGAGGGTGCTGGGTGGTAGCGCAGTGGGTTAAGCGCAAGGGCGGGGCGGGAGTAAGGGTTCCGGTTCAAGCCCCTGGTCCCACCTGCAGAGGGGCTGCTTCGCAAAGGGTGAAGCAGATATGCAAGTGTCTATCTTTTGCTCCCACTCTCTGTCTTCCCTATCTCTCTCAATTTTTCTCTAAAAATAAATAAATAAAATAAAAATAATAATAAATATTTTTTTAAATAATAAAAAACAAAAATCTGTGAGACAAAAGTTTTAAATTAATTAATTAATTATTTTTACCAGAGCACTGTTCAGCTCTGGCTTATGGTGGTGCGGGGGATTGAACCTGGGACTTCAAAGCCTCAGGCATGAGAGTCTGTTTGCATAACCATTATGCTATCTACCCTCCACCCTGTCTTTTTTTTTTTTTTTAAGTCAGCCTGTATTTGGCTTCAATTACATTCCACTATTTGACTTTTTAGAATCGTGCACACACTGGTGGAACAAGGTTTCCCTTGTGTCACATGAGTTAGTCAATGATACACATTTCTACAATGATGGCAACATTCCAGAATGTGTAACACAGTAGTTACATTAGCCACAAGTGAGAACTTGAATGTGTTGAGAAACTTAATTTCAATTAATTGAAATTCAAATAGCTACACATGACAAATAGCTATAATATTAAACATAGAGGTATAAAAGGGATACACAGTCATACTAATCCCAAGAGCTATATAAAAAAATCGTTAAATCTTCTGTGTTCAAGAGTTTACGCAACTGAAACATTACATACTTAGTTTGAAACAGCAACAGTAAAAACTGATTTACCAACTGCACCAGGCACTAAGTCTTTGTCTATGCTTAGCTCCAGAAGAAGCCACTATAAACAAAAGTCATGCCTCACGATGTTTACAAACTAATAAATGTAATGGCAGGTTGAAGAAAAGTATCAACAAAGGGATAAGATAAAAGGATAAAGATTCATTTAGGGGAGAAAGCTTAAAAGGCTGAATTAATGACTAAGGCTCTCAAAGAGGAGGCAGAGTGAAACCAGGAGAAGAGCTTTTCAGGGCAAAGCCAAAAGCAGCAGGAGGGAATAAAGAGTTCAAGATGAAATTGGAAGTGGAGAAATCAATCATCTAATTTTCTTTTACTTATGCAACACTTCCAGCTTCAGATGGCGTAACATCCACTTACCAAAGAAAGGGTCCTGGCCTAGCTGCTTTCGGAGGCTTTCTACCACAGGGTGACCAAAGGTGATGTTGGGAACAAAATGCCTACAAGACAAACAAAATCTTACTGTTTTCAGTTCAGTTTCTGTATTTTCCTCAGTGTGTATTCACGTAGGGCTAGAGTGGATGGTCTATTATTGTAATACTTTTCAAGTTGATAATTTAATAATACTTAAACCTCCTTGGCATGCCCAAACTAATGTTACAGTACTAAATTCTGCATTTCCTAATCCCTGACAGGTAGAGATCTTTGAAGTGACAAAATCAAAACCCCATGCTACATGACTTGCCCAAGTCACACACTAGTCAGAGAGTTCTGGAATCTGATACTGTTTCCTCAAGTCCCGGTCTGCTACAGGGACTTGATATTTCAGATCTATCTCTGTCACAGGGCACTTGGCAGCTTATTTAAATGTTCTTAAAGATCATCAGTAAAGAAACCAGGTGTGTGTAATTACAACTGCAAAATGTTTACAAAATGACAGACACTGTTCCTTACTCCATCTCATCTTGATAACAACCATGAACTACTATTACTACCATCACTACCATCACCATTATTATTAAAGAGAGAGAAAGAAAGAGAGAGTGACTAAAATCCCTACTCCCATCTGCTCTACTACTTTCTGGTCCTTATTTATTAAAATAATTTGCCCTGATTTATATCTTACTGCCTTTCAGCCACCAAGTTGCAGATGTTACTATGATGCCATCCTGACTTCCCTGGGCAGATAACCTCATCAGTGTGTCCTGGAATCTCACCTCTCCAGAGTCCTGCCCCGCTAGGGAAAGATAGAAACAGGCTGGGAGTATGGATCAACCTGCCAATGCCCATATCTAGTGGAGAAGCAATTACAGAAGCCAGACCTCCCACCTTCTGCACCCTATAAAGAATTTTGGTCCATCCTCCCAGAGGGGTAAATGTCAGGGGAATGTGACCAGAGGATCTGAGACTCAATTCCATCCAGAGAGACAAGAGGAAAGAAGAAGCAGAAGTAGAAGCAGAAGCAGAAGCAGAAGCAGAAGCAGAAGAAGAAGAAGAAAAGGAAGAACCATGACAATAGCAATACTTGGAAGAGGTAGGTATGACTTAGGAAGAGTAACCAGGACCATAGAAAAAAATGGGCAAATATATTTTGATAGATATAGAAATAAATGTTAACCCATATCTGTGACCTTGGGAGAACTACCACAATTTCCGGTGGAGGGAATGGTGACACAGAACTCTGGTGGTGGGAAAGATGTGTAATTATACCGTTATCTCATAATTTTATAAATCAATACTAAGTCACTAATTCAAAACAAAACAAAACACCAGGCAGAGGGTGAAAGAGACCACACATTGAAGTTTCTGGCAACATCTTGGGGGCTGGAACCTGGGTTATGCACATAGCAAAGAGATGCACTATGCAGGTGAGCTATCTTACTGGTCCAAAAGCAATTATCCCATCGTAAGAACCCAGGGCCACATAACTTCTTTAAGCACTCATTTTCTCTAGGGGTAGAATTCAAATTGGGTTCACCTGATCAAAGACCCAAAGGATTTAACCATCATGCGACTCCAGTTAGTCCTTCTGTTCTACCACTGGCTCAGGTACAACTTGCTATTTGCAAGTACCATGAAAATCTCCTTTATGCACAACTGCCTGGCTGGGTGCTTATATGAGAAAGATGTAGGGGGCCAGGCGGTGGCTCACCTGGTTAAGTGCACATTACAGTGCACAAGGAACCAGATTCAAGCCCCTGGTCCACATCCGCGGGGAGTTGGGGGAGGAAGCTTCACAAGTGGTGATGTAGGGCTGCAGGTGTCTCTCTGCCTCTCTCCCTCTCTATCTCCCCTTCCCTTCTCAATTTCACTGTCTCTACCCAATAATAATAAAATAAAGTTTAAAAATTTTTTAAAAAAAGATGTATATTGTCATTAGCAGAAGACAGTTAAACTTCCAGAATTCATGACCCAGTTATCATAGCCGAGTTGTTACAAAGCCAACTCAGCCAAGGATTATATTTCCTGTGACTACTTCTCATTAATGTACTGAGATTAAGTGATGGGTCATTTCAAAGTCCAGGAGGTTAAGCAAAATTCCTCTTCTGCTCTCCTTTTACCCCTTTGCCAATAAAGAAGTCCTTAAGGAGGGGGCTGGGCAGTGGCACACCAGGTTAAGTGCACATAGTATGAAGTGCAGGACCCACGCAAGGGTCCAGGTTCAAGCCCCCCCCAACTAAGGGGGCTTGCTATGCAAGTGGTGAAGCGGGTCTGCACGCCTCTCTCTCTTCATATATATAAATATCCCCTTCTCAGTTTCTCTCTGTCCTATCCAATAAAATGGAAAAAAATAGCCACCAGGAGCAGTGGATTTGCTATGCTGGCACCTAGCTGTTGTATGCTTTACATTGGGTTGTTCTAGCTCTCCCCCTGCCAAGAAAATTTGGATCAGTCCTGCTAGTTTCGCGGACCCGCTTGGCCCCGCCCCAAGGAACCCCGAGAGGGTTCCAGAGTGGCAGAGTTCGAGAGTTGGAGAGTTGCAGAGTTAGAGAGTGCTTGGCGCCGTCGCAGGGGAAAGAGGCAGCAGAGTTCTGTTTGGTGATTAGTTTGGGTTAGTTTATGAATCGTTGTTCCTGAATAAAGAAATACAGCTTCCCTGCCCAGCCGTATGTCTCTGGTCGTCTCTGTTACCCACCCGTGAAGCTAGCCCGGCCAGCTGGAGCCCCCGAATTTTTAACAACACCTAGCCTCCAGAGATAAACCTGGAGGCAAAAAAAAAAAAAAAGTCTTTAAGGAATAGCAGAATCATAAGATGAAAGGAAACTGTCCCAAAAGTTCTAGATGGAAGGACAGTCATGTTAACATATTACATGAGTGAGCACCTTTCTAGTGTAAAGCTATGGAAATCTTGAGTTTACCTGTTAATGTTGTAGGGAATACACTGAGAATTGCAAGAAAACCAAAGTGATGGGCAATATGAGGCCAAACAGTTTCAAAGTCAAGTAATATAGCACTTTAAAGGAGGGAAAAATTCTTTTAATTTTTTAAAATTATCTTTATTTATTGGATAGAGACACCAGAAATCGAGAGGGTAGGGGGAGATAGAGAGAGAGAGAGAAAGAGAGATGCCTGTAGCACCTGCTTCACCACTTGCAAAGCTTGCCCTCTGAAAATGGGGACTGGGGGCTCAAACCCAGGTCCTTGAGCACTGTGACGTGTGCGCTCAATCAGGTGCGCCACCACCAGGTCCCGGATAAATCCTTAATATTCACAGAACAGAGAGAATGTGTGAAGAACAGAAGAAAGAAAGCAAAGGCAGAAATAAGCCAGTTCAAAGAAGAAGGATGCAGGTGCTCATTCAAAGGAGGTCTCGAAACTTTACATCAGGCTCAACCTGACACTGTTGACTGGCTATGGAAGAAGGGCAAACGCTAGAAGAAGAAGCATGCTGAGGATGACACAATGACACAAAGCGGCACAATGTGTCACCTTAAGACCATCAACTGCAGCAGCCCAAGAAATGGCGAGGCGGCAAGTGGCTTGGATTTTGCATTTTGTGTGCCATCAGTGATACTCTGGTTCTCTCTCTCTCTCTCTCATGAATCCATCATTTAAAAAAAAAGGCATTAAATGCTCAATGTTTGGGCTTAATCTTATTGCAAGTATGAAATGAGTTTTTACAGCAAGAAACAAAACGTAAGATGTAGGAAGCAGGACTGGACAGTAAATAGGAGTAAGGAAGAGAAGTTGGTAAAGAGCAAGTGGCAGTAAAATGGACACGGAGATAGCAAAAGTGACAAGAGCTGTCAACTGAGCAGATGTGGAGGACAGAAGAGAGACTAAACAACAGCGATGGGACTGTGCTCACTCAGGTGCCTGGCAGGACAAGTCTTTCTGGAATATTTATTTACTTAAGAGATGGGAGAGAGTGCATATATGCCCAGCCGAAGCACTGCCCATTGTAGGTTTATGGCAGTGCTGGGGATTGAACCCGGGGCCTCTGAGCCCTTACGCATGAATGTCTGGACAAACTCGGCCCCAGAATGGGTGCTAGTACAAATTTTAATAATAAAAATATTAAACACGGGCCAAGTACTGTTCTGAACATTCACTATATATTATCACTATATTATATTTTATATATTATATAAAACTCTAACAACAACCATTGAGAAGAACCTGACTATGTCTTATAGTGAGGAAGGTTAAGCCATACAATTGATAAGGGCTGGAGGCAGTGATTAAAGACAAGAAATTTGGCTCCAAAGTCTAAGCACTTAACTACTTTGCTCTCAGCCACTCTATCTACCACTCATAGCTAACAGAAACAAACAAAAAAGGCAAGGGAAGAGGGGAGATTGAGACAGACATCAGGATTTAGGCATATCTGAGACAGGACAATAGGCAGTATGGGAAAAGGATGCCCACGACAACTCTGGTCCTAAGGGGTTGGATTCCTTGAATCTAGAGAATTATTCCACCTAAGAGCAATGGCTGCCAGGGTTATGAATAAGACTTTAATGCATTTACTCAAACCTTGGATATAAGGGTCAGATAAGCAGGCAGTAAGGTAGACTGAATATTACACAACTCAAGGATTAAAAGATTTTGCTTTTGCTAAATGTGCTCTTGTTGCATAGCCTTGGAAGCACGTTGTCTCAAGCTTATGTTTCATTTAACAGGAAAGACACAGTAGCCACTTCTTGAAAAAAAAAATATATATATATATATATATATGAGCATGAAAAAAAGTAGTTCACTGGGAAGGAGAAATACATAATATAAAACCACTGATGACATTCAAAATTATTAGGCTAATTGTACTAAAGATGAATTCTATATACTAGAAGAATAAAACCACACCAAAATCTTCAGGAAAAAAGCCCAAAGGTTCATGGCTGAATTAGTTCAAAGAGGGCCTACAAACAATAACATGATATCTGATTGTCCCCAATTTGCCTGACAACAGTCACCATAGGAGCAAGTGCCCCAAAATAATTTACCAGCTTTACTCTAAGCCTGCTGATGGCCAACGAGGACCTGGCAATATGAATATTTAGCACATGCCCACGTTCTTATGAGATCAGCTTGGGAAACAGTTGTTTCACTCTAGTAGAAAGCAATTTTATCAAGAAAGTTTGCATCATCATTATCTTATTTTGTCTTTTTTTTTTTCTCCCATGATAGCACCTTTTTTTTTTTAAAGTATATTTCACAGCTCCTTTTACATTTAGGTGGTTAATGTGTTCCCACTACTTAAGTGAGAATAAAATAAAATGCAAAAATAAGTATCCTTTCCTCCCACAGACCTTACTGAGATTATCTATAATCATTTCCAAGGGCACAATTAGGTTATCTCATTATGTTCCATCATCAACCCTAAGCTTTGTTTATAATGGTAATACAATCTACTTCAGACAGCTGACTTTTACCAGATCTCCCAACATGGCAAAGAAGGTAAAAGGAGGATTAAGGTTGATAGAAAAATACAGCAAGGTTGGGAGGTTATCCCCTAAGCTCGAAGCTATCAGAGTGCAGTTCCTTCTCCACAGGAAGTGTTTCTGGTTACAACTTTACATAACTGAGGTTCTCAGTTCATTCTCCTGCACCATGTAAGCCAGAGTCTCCCATGCAATTTATCTATATAGTAAACAAACAAATACATGGTAGGCATGCAGATTGGAGTCTTCTTTAGCAAGAGGAATAAAAACAGCCCTTAGCTTAAAAAATTCTAATGCTTAAAGAGGCAGGAGTGATACAAGATAGCTCACCAGGGTGGGTGACTGATTTGCTGGCCACACACTGACTCCCTACTGCACTGGGAAAAGTTTCAGTGCTGTGGTATCTTTCTGCTCTCTCACTACCTCTAATCTTTCTTCCTTAAAAAAAAAATTATTTATCTACTTATTAATAATAGGCTGAGAGAGAAAACCCAAACATTATTCTGGTACATGCAATGCTAGGAGTGGGACCTGGGACTTCATGCCTATTAAGTCCAAAGTTCTAGCCACTGTACCACCTTCTAGGCCTCTCTCTTTCCTTTCTTTGGATCTGAAAAAGTTCACTCTAGGAACTACAGAAATAGCATAAGAGTTGTAGAACAAGGCTTTCTTTTCTTTTTTTTTTATTATTTTATTATTTTATTATTTATTTATTTATTTATTTTATTTCTTTATTCCCTTTTGTTGCCCTTGTTGTTTTATTGTTGTAGTTTTTATTGTTGTTGTCATTGTTGGATAGGACAGAGAGAAATGGAGAGAGGAGGGGAAGACAGAGAGGAGGAGAGAAAGATAGACACCTGTAGACCTGCTTCACCGCCTGTGAAGCGAGAACAAGACTTTCTGTCTGAGGCTTTTGAGGCCTCAGGTTTAATCCCCAGCAGCACCATAACTCTCGTCTCTCTGTACAATAATAAAAAAATAAATAAAGGGAGTTGGGCGGTGGCGCAACGGGTTAATCGCTGGTGGCGCCAAGTGCAAGGACTGGCATAAGGATCCCTGTTCGAGCCCCCTGGCTCCCCACCTGCAGGGGAGTCGCTTCACAAGCCGTGAAGCAGATCTGCAGGTGTCTCCCCCTCTCTGTCTACCCTCCTCTCTCCATTTCTCTCTGTCCTATCCAACAACAACGACATCAATAACCACAACAATGTTAAACAAGGGCAACAAAAGGGAAAATAAATAAATATAAAAAAATTAAAAAATAAATAACTTCTAAAAATATGGGGTCCATGAAGTCCCAGTAAAGACAACAAAAAATGTTTAAAAGTGTGTTTTTAATGGTGTATACAGAATTTAATTTTCAAAATAAGACATTTCTAATCAAAGAGAAAGAGAAAAAAAAAACAATAAGCAACAAATGCTTTTAATAAGCTCTGTGCCAGCTAAATGGTCAGATGTAAAAGAATAAAGTTCTTGTGGAAAGCAGTATTTGCTAATTTTGCACACTATCATCTAGAATTATTGGTGTCCTAAGATTAACTGAGTGGAATGTAACAGAGAAACAACAGATTTAACTATACAGAACAAAGGAAAACTAAACTCTTGTCAGAGAAGTGACATTAAAAAAGTTACTAATCATCTTTTGTGATTAGTACTTTCAAATTTACGTGAGGGCACGCAGAGTTTTTGCCTATGTAATATAAACTTATTTTTCTTTCTTTTTAAAAAGATTTTTTTTAAAAAATGTTTATTCCCTTTTGTTGCCCTTGTTTTTTTATTGTAGTTATTATTGTTATTGATGTCGTCGTTGTTGGGTAGGACAGAGAGAAATCAAGAGAGGAGAGGAAGACAGAGGGGGGAGATAAAGACCCCTGCAGACCTGCTTCACCGTCTGTGAAGAGATTCCGCTGCAGGTGGGAAGCCGGGGCTCGAACCGGGATCCTTCCGCCGGTCCTTGCGCCTTGCATCACCTGCGCTTAACCGCTGCGCTACCGACCGACTCCCATAAACTTATTTTCCTATCCCAACTCAGGTAATACTGTTAGGATTTTATGGTCAATTACTAGTGACACTCAGACTAGTGAACATATTCAAGTGGCTCCGGGTTGCAACTCTTAACCATGTTGTGTAATCTTGAGTGAGTTCTACTGCTTCCTCTAAAACTGCTTCCTCATTTTATAACTAAGAAACCAACATTATCCCAACTCAAACAATATTATACTATAGCTATGGCTATAACTATTACTTACAAAAAAAAAAAACAACCTGACTTTCCTGAAGATAGGGTGCCTGAAGAGAAAACAGAAATGTAAATCAGAATCTGAAGGATACAACTAAAAACTACAGAAGTTTTGCTATATGCTAGGCACTGTAAACCTTGACGTGCACTAGCCCATTTCATCTTTCAAAAACTGCCGTGAGCGGTAGGTTCTAAGATTAATCCCAACTGTCACATAATGAAACTGAAGCTCCCTGAGGTTATTTGTCCCAGGTGATAAATGCAGAAAGTGGCAGAAATCAGACAGTCTCATTTTCAGGTGCCGAGCAGTCCTCATCGTTACCTAAGTCAACCGCCCCAGCATTGCCACTAACTAGTTTTATGAACTTGGGCAAGTCATGTCTATCCCCCTGGCCTCAGTTTCTCTAACTGACAATGAAAGACGTGTATCAGAGATTGAAGTCTAAACACTGAAGACCACCCACTCATGGCGGTGGGGGCGGTGACCGAGGTCTGTGGCACGGTCACAGCACAGGGTGTCTATGGCCTGATGTTCGCTCGGGGCAGGGTCCTCCCCAGTGCCTCTCTCGGCACCGCAGTCCAGATGCAGCGCTCCCAGGCACAGTACTGGGAGCCAGTGCATCCAACAGGCGCCTAATAAAGGTGCACAGATCTCACCCCGCGCGGCAACCCTGGACCAGAGCCCCACGGAGTTACCCGTCCATTACATCCAGGTGCAGATAATCGGCCCCAGAGTCCAGCATCCGCAGGCATTCGGCACCTAAACTGGCCAGGTCACTGTTGAGGATAGATGGTCCAATCTTGCAACCAGACGCCATGGTGCTGGATCCCAAGCGCAAGTTAACCCACGAGTCGACCAGCAAAATGAAGGAAGCGCTCCGATTGGCCGAGCAGATAAGGCTCCGCCCCTTCTCGGGAGAATCTTACAGGTTCTGCCGGAAACAGCTGCCCCGGGGAAGGAAGTCCCGCCTCTGGGCTGGGGCGGGGGAAGTGGTGTTGAGCTGCTCGCCGGCCAGTTTAGGGGCGAGGCCTTAATTCAATCTCCTTTCCTGCTAATACTGACCTTTGTTCTTAGAACTGGGTTTTCGGGTTTCTGTGCTCACAGAACTGGAAGAGTTATTTCTTCATTTCATCTTCCCTACGGTTGCCACTCCTCAGCCCGGCCCTTGACCTCACATTGCTTATTCTTGCTCCGTCGTTTGCATCTTTACTCTTTCTGTCAAGTAGCCGAGCTAACCCTTACAAAATCAAAAACAAAACAACCCTTCCTTACTTTATATTTTTCTCTTTCTAAGAACTCTTCTTAAGAGGTGACGGGGTCAGATTTAGGGCGGGGTCCTAGCACAGCTAGAGTTTAGCTGGGTGGCCTGGTTTGTCAAGTCTCCCAATAATGTATTTAGCCATTTGTTAGAATTAAATAATTAAATCCAAGTAATGTGTTCATTCTTATTCTTTGCTCTTAAGTCCACGTAACTGCTCTTTTATTGGAGCACTTCTCAGGAATGCTCACTGACAATGTGTAATTCACTTCTCTACTGTGGAGATAACAAACTATAAATTGGTAAGTTTGTCTCCTCCCCTGCCAAATGTGTCTGGGTTCATTGGCTCAAGAAAGAGGTGAGGGAGTCGGGCGGTAGCGCAGCGGGTTAAGCTCAGGGACCCGCATAAGGATCACAGTTCGAGCCCCCGGCTCCCCACATGCAGGGAAGTCGATTCAAAAGCAGTGAAGCAGGTCTGCGGGTGTCTTTCTCTCCCCCTCTCTGTCTTCCCCTTCTCTCTCCACTCCTCCGTCCTTTCCAACAACAACAACAACAACAACTAAAATAACAATAAAAAACAAGGGCAAAAAAAGGGAAAATAAATAAAATTAAAAAATAGATGAATTAAAATCATGTGATGAGGAAGAGTTTACTAAGAATGTACCTTAGCAGGTAAAGCTAGGTTACTGAAAAAACACTCTTGGAACCCCATGGTGATTCTGGTCACATTCAAAGGATCATCATGTCCTTAACATTGCTTCTAGGAAACCTACTAGTCATCTTGGCCTGGGTGGGGGAGTCAAGCTGTGCGTTTGTCTCCCAAAATATTCATTCTGCTTATTTGGGAAGTTAGAATGGAAAGCAGTAGAATGGAGCTCTGTTTGGAGTTGGAGGAAGGAACTGGTTCATTGAAGGGTTGACCTTAGACCAGAGTAAGGGTGTTGAGAAGTAACATCAAGACACACCACAGATACCTAAACCAAACAAAGCACAGCCTGGGATTTAAACCAAACAAGGCACACCCTACTGCAGAGTCAAGTGAACACTTTTCTGATGAGTAAACCTGGTTCTTATATTAAGAAATGAAACTAAATCAGTCATCTTAATTTTTAAATTTATTTTTATTATATGTGCATATTCAAACACAGAATTATTGATTTCTTTCATAAATATCTTTCATAAATGTTTCAGTATTTATTCATACACATTTTTCCATGCTCTTTGGTCATTCAGTATTCGTAACAGACGTCAGTCATCTGAGGAAAGTTGGCTGTGTAAATTAATCTTTTGTTTTTACCTATAAAATGGCTAGTAAAGGATTTTCATCCTACAGTCACAGTGACTACTGAAAAATATTATGGAGGTACATTAATCTGTAATCCTAAATGACCCTAAAATAATATAAATTAATTGGTTTTAAACTTTTCCAAATATATTCTGCCCTTATTTTTTATTCTCCTGAGTGTCAAACAAAACTTTGTTTTTGAAATTCTGCAGTTAAGACCCAGTAAATTAGGCGAGGAAGTTGACATTTGCTTCACTGTCAAGACAAGGCCATGAAATTGAAAATGTGAGGTCACAGGGCAAAAGCATGACTTGATGTATTAGCAGCAAATTCCAGAGGCTTAAAGTATCCTTTATAACTTGAGGGAGGATATTTTAATTGGGGGGGGGGGCTGTAATTCTTCATTTATGACCCTCTCTTCCCTGTAGGTCACTATACAAACTCTATCCTCATCTCAAATACTCTCAAAACTGAAGAGCAGATTGGAGAATTTTCTTTGACTAAGGGGACAGATACTACAGAAGGGAGGACATGCCGTTCTACCTAAGGTACTCTTGGAGGCATAAAATAGCAAACTAACTGCACCCTGTCTATGTGGCAGGTCCTAACCAGACCCACAAACACCACAGACTTTACCTCTGCATTGTCATGCCCATTCATACCTTTGACACTGTATTTCTCAGTGCCTTGTCCCAATGTTCTCAATGAAGTTGCCTTACTTAGAAAAACCAATAGTTTAACAGAATTATACAAAGCAGCATATACTGAGAAATGAAAGCTAAATGTTTTGCTATGTAAAATGTATTCAGAATTTGTACGGCTTTAGTTGAATTTGAGTAGTATAAATCTATACCCATTATAAGATGATATACGCTTATCCCAAGGTTCCTTAAAAAATTAATTTCAGAAGAAGCAACCTGTTAGTTGAATTTAATTTTTATAAATGGGTGAAAGGTGAATGCTTTTAATTTTCCTCAGAGTAAGATAATATCAGTAAGCATCATAGCTTAAGAAGTTATCTAGTATTATCAATACTGCACTTATAGTATGTAATAAATATTAGTCATATACTATATAGTTTGAAATTTACAAAAAATTGTTATTTTGAACCTTTTTCTAATCCTCCCCAACTTTTTTTTTTAATAGTTATTCCTTCAAACTCCAGGTACCAGTATTCCTGAGAATACATCTTGTGACAGTCTTATGCACATACATATACTTCATCAAGTACACATAAACATTCAACACATTACATTCAACACACTTAAGGGCACCTTAAAAGAAACAGATGTACACATCTGCAAAATCTCAATAGCCCCAGTATGAAAACATTCTCACTCTATAAGGCCCTGTTTCTCAGAGTGGAGAATTTTTTTTTTTGCAAGATATAATATTACTTAGCTTATTGAAAAGGTTTCCAACAGACTTCCATAACACTAGAGTGAAGAAGTCAGGCTAAAAGGCAGACAGTCCAACATAATTATGTTCAAAACAGCCCAGTAATTTTTAAATATATATATATATATATATATGTATATGAAGGTATTTAGACTTCTCATCAAATATTTAACAATCTACTTGACAATTTTACTTTTTAAATATGTGATACAATTATACAGACAGTTTGAAAGAAGAAACTTAAACAAAGTACATACACATATATAGAGAGAGACACTATATATAGCCCAGACACTTGTAATTATCAAACATAAGGCCTCTAACACTAATTGAGCAGCATAATTTTAACAGGTGAAATATACAGCTTAGAAAGAATCATGAAACCACTTGCATGTATATTTCTACACTTGCGAGTTCAACATTAAGAGTAAATATTCTAAAAATATTTTAAAACACAAATGAGGCTAACCAGCTTTATTTTCTGAAATTTACATAGCAAATTTTCAGTTTTTCCCTTTACCTTTAAGGTTATAAGTATCTTTCATTCTCTCACTGAATGGGACCAAAACCTCAAATTATATTTGAACTTGTAAATTACAACATAAGCAATGACTTTCTAATACAGTTCCAATAGGAAAAAAAAAAATCCCCTTCTGATTTGGGTGGGTTTAGTAGGTCTCTTCTATATAAACATACAATTCATAGCCATTGCAGCAAGGTGATAGCATACAGGACATTTTCAATGTGTTGCAATATTATAAACTGGAGGACTTGAAAGCACTCACATACACACTCAGCACAACAGTGCGAGTATGTATATGCGTTGTTCTATGCTAAGTTGTTATTGAATGGTTTCCTAATGTAAACTGTTGAAACTTTGCAATTCAACTTGGATTAAATGATGTCCAAGTCCTACTCTAGGAGCAAGAACACCGAATAATGCCTCACACGACTTCTAAGCTTTCTGTTTTTCTTGAAGTAACTGAATTTTTCCATGTATTTTTTGTTTTTTAGACATTTTCCATGAAGAAAATTGCACACTTCCTATTTATCCTCAGAAACTCAGATGTCAGAAGAGACATAACATTTTAGAATACCCATTTATTGGGGAAACTGACGACTTATCCTTCCTAGCCGACTGAATCCACATGGATCCCAGTCACTTTCAAAGCAACAAGCAGACATCAGGCTCAACCTGACGCTGTTGACTGGCTACGGAAGAAGGGCAAACGCTAGAAGAAGAAGAAGTAGGAGTGAGAAAATTCTTTTGTTAAACTGTCTCTAATGATAGTCAGTTTAATACCAGAAAATGTGCCCTCAAGGGCAGGCACATTATATTGTAAGGACATTTTCTAATATCTGTTAATCTTGGCAAAATGTAGTCTTTCTTTCTAGTTATTATATTTACATTCCAGTTTTATCACAGTATGGGATGTTTAGGTCCTTAATTCAGAATTTTGACTTACAGCTTTAAGAAAATTCTCTGCTGTGGTTACTCAGTGAAGTTATCAAATGACATTTGCATTTGATTATAAGATACAGAGTAAATGAAAGTTTAAAAATAGATACTGAAGAGTCTACAGCTCTGAAAATAGCATTTTCCCCCTTCTAGATGGCTGTATTGCTAATTAAACCAAAAATGGCTGCAGGCATATTTATTATCTAGTTTCTCCAAACTAATATTTTCCTTACTGATTATTTTTATGTAAGTTGTAACTTGTTTAACCATCTGATTAATATATTGGAAACTATAAAAATAAACATTTTTATGAGATGTATAATGTAAGCAATGTTACAAATTGCTTTCTCTTTTCAGACATATAATTTGCTAATATTCCTAGGTAAGCAGCTCTGTAATAGTGTACATTTTTAACTTTTTGACTCATAAACAATGTGCTGTGAAATGGCTCTTTTCCCTTATTCTTCCCTGGCTTTTAAGGTCTTCAACAACCATCATCTTAGCCATTGACTTTTTTTTTAAGTGTTTATGAAATTATATATGCATTGGCAGCAAAATCTACAGAAATCTGTGCCACCCACTGGATCTAAAGTGCTGTGTTCTCATTTCCAAGTAAAAAGCATTCAACTTTTTAGCAACATGATCCCTTCTTCATCTTCTCCATACTGGAAGTCTTACAAGATACAGAATTAAACATGAGACTCATCGAGATCCACATCTGTCTCCCCTCGTTCAGTAGGAGTCAAAGTGAACTGGCAGGCTAGCAGGGGGTTCTCCATGCCATTTTCCTCACTGATATGAAGAACTGTGTCCCCATGCTGCAGGAGGATGGATGTCTCAAGGCCTGTGAAGTCATCCGGGTCTGAGAGCTGAGTAGAGAGGGGGCTGTGTGCTGCCGTGCCTTGTACTTCTGTGTTTTCCTTCTTTTCTCCTTCACTGGGGAGGTTCTCGCCCTATGATCAAAAGGATAACACATCATGGAAAGCAGATGGGTGCTAAGGAGGAGTGTAAAAATGTTACTGTCGGGGGCCAGGCAGTGCGCACCTGGGTGAGTGAACATATTATAGTGTGCATGGTCCCCGGTTCAAGCCCCTGGTCCCCACTTGCAGGCAGGAAGTAGGGCTGCAGGTGTCTCTCTATCTGTCTCACTCTCGATTTCTGTCTCTACCCAATAAATAAATAAATAAATAAATAAATAAATATAATTTTAAAAAAATGTTGCTGTCTAGCTATAACTGGACAAGGAATCAAGAGTCTTGTCCCAATTCTAGTTTATGCTGTATATGAGATTTACTATATGTCCTTTTGATTTTTTTGGCCTGGCTTCAGTGCTCCAAGTGGACTTTTTTTTTTTTTCCAGATAGAAAGAGGGAGATAGAAATAGACAGAGGGAAAGGTATTATAGCAGTGAAGCTTTTGCCAGTGTGTGTGTGTGTGTGTGTGTGTGTGTGTGTGTGTGTGTGTGTGTACGCATGCATGTGGGGAGGCTGGCCACACCTGGATAGTGTACATGGCAAAGCAGGTGCACTGTTCCAGGTGAGCTTCCTTTTTGACCCCTATTTTGCTTCTCTGCATCTCAGGTGGAAACCTGTAGCACGAGTTTATCCTATTTACCTTGTAGACTGAGAGCATAAAATGAAATAGTTAGAATGTTTTTAGCCACTAGAAGCTGTACAAATTATATAGTAGTATTGTCTCTTACCTTTCTTTAATTACTATGGTAACCTAGAAATTCATTTATAAAAGTCAGAAGAGGGAGTCAGGTGGTAGCGCAGTGGGTTAAGTGCAGGTGGCGCAAAGCGCAACGACTGGCATAAGGATCCTGGTTCGAGCCTTGGCTCCCCACCTGCAGGGGGGTCACTTTACAAGCGGTAAAGCAGGTCTGCAGGTGTCTGTCTCTCCCCCCTCTCTGTCTTCCCTTCATCTCTCTATTTCTCTCTGTCCTATCCAACAACAACGACATCAATAACAACAACAATAACCACAACAATAAAAACAAGGGCAACAAAAAGGGAATAAATATTAAAAAAAAATAAAAGTCAGAAGAAAGGAAAATGTATCAAAATGACAAAAAGAAATCAAAATAAAGATAGAACTCTGTATTTAGTAAATTGCATTCAAATTGGTAACTTTATTTTTGGTACTGAGCTATCTTTCAAACTCTATATTTTAGTTGCTCCTTAGTAGTCATTTCGATTGTTAAATTTTATAGGCTTTTCATAGTTAAATACTCAGATTTATCTTAGTCGTGCTTAGGTAGGATCATTCTTCACCATATATTTAATATATATATATATATATATATATATATATATATATTTTTTTTTTTTTTTTTTTTTTTGCTGGTTTCTCTTTATGATGATATACCAATGTCTGAATAACAAAATGTCACAGGCACAGACTATGGAATGTCACAGGCACAGTCTATGGAATCAGTCTGCACAACGAGTGGTTCTAAGATGTATGAATGAAAGTAGGAAACCTTACCTGTTTCTCTAGGCTTACCTGCTTGGGAGACAGACTATGCAGATCAGCAACAACAATGGCAGGGGAAGAAGTGAGGACTGGCTTGTCCATTCCTTCGGGTTTCTTAGAAGGAACTGGACTGCAACCCTGTGGTTGGCCTGTGGCAGGAAGTGTGTCTGTCGGTGCAACTGCTGGCTCCATCTGAGTCTCAATGAAGGTCACAGATCGCTTCTGATCCACTGTAGACCAAGAGTAAAGCCATGAATAGAAAATCAGAATTCTACTGTCAGCACTCAGTAACTAACTTTAGCCAGTTTCCTGGCTTTAGTTATTAAAGACATTGCAGTTTACAAGGTTGGAGGGTATCTGACCAGTTTACCCTAAGTGTCAGATTTGTGTGGAAGATCATTTTTACATAAATGGCCTTAAAACTAGATCCACACGGACACAGAGCAGAAGGTAAACTTGGTCATTGCTTGTAACAAAAGCCAACATGAGGACTTCAAAGTCCTTATTGTATTTTCATTTCTTTGTCTTCTGTAAGAAATACAGCAATTCAGTTCCTGCTTTGCATAAAGAAAACACAGCCTTTGAAATGAAACTACATAGCATTAGTGGTTTACCTTGGACTCTTCTATTTCCCTAGATTCCTTGTATTAGGTTAGATATTGGGATTGGGAAAAGTAAGACAAAGGTTACTGAAGTTTTCTCAGAAACTTATTTCCTTAGTCTAGTGCCACCCCCAAAGTTATGCTCAGTTTCTGCAGACCTTGGAAGAGGCACATGCCAGTATGTCAGTGGTATTATCAGAAGGGACACAGGAGGCCTCACCAGATGGCTTTGTTTTGGGTTGAATGCTCCTGCGAGTGGTTGACAGTCGGGCCCCATGGCGGTTTTTGGGTTCAGTCTGAGTCTTCTGACGTGACAGCAAAGGACGTCTTAGCTAGGGGAAATAGGCAGAACAAAGCTGGCAAAAAAAGCTCCAACAGCCTCGGAGGAAATACTACACTCAGAGGATTCCAACTAAGGTTTTTCCTTTCTTTCTTTTTTACTTGCTTTATTTTAGTCAGAAAGATAGAGAGAAAGAGACCAGAGCGCTGGTGGTGGTGTGGAGGGGGTTTGAACCTGGGACTTCAGAGCCTCAGGCATGAAAGTCTTTTTTGGTTTAATCATTCTGCTATCTTCCCCCACCCAGGTTTTTCCTTTCTTTATGGTTTTCTGTGGACTCTTATGGCTGGCTAATACACTAGTAATTGATAAAACTAACTTTCTGTATTGAAGGGTCAGGAATGTGGATCACTGGTGGAGCACACGTTTTGCATGCATGACCTGGCACCTTCTTCCAAACACTTTAGGATTTGGTTTGGGGCATTTGTTGAATCGACTCTGTCTCCCAATTATTTCTTCATATATATCCTGATAACATTGATTAGCATAACTTAAGCAGTTAATATGAGGGTTTCAGTGAAATTTTAAGATAAAAATAGTAATTCTAGTCTACCTCTCAGTCTCTATTTAACATTTGTAGAGGAATATATGCCAACTCTCAAGAGGAAGCTGATGAAACAAACAGACAAACAAAAACCTCAGATGGGCAGTGAATGGAATCCAAATCAATGCTGGGAAACTTATCAATGCAAAAGTGTAAAGCCTCATTTAAATGCTTTTTTGAAAAAATATATATCTTTTCTTTCTTTTTTTTTTTTTCATCAGAGTTACTGCTGCATGACAAATTCAGTACTCCTGGCTGCCTTCCCCCCTTTTTCTTTTTGATAGATACAGAGAGAAACTGAGAGGAGGGGGAGATAGAAAGGTAGAGAGAGAGACACTGTAGCACTGCTTTGTTGTTTGTGAAGCTTTCTCTTTGAAGGCAGGGATTGGGGCTACGCAGGTTCTTGTCTGTGGTAAGAACTCTATCAGGGGCGTCACAGGATAGGCTTTCTTTTAAATTTTATTTTTGGGCCATTTGTTGGGCTTCATCAATCCGGTTAACTATTTTACATAGATACAAAGATACAGAGGGGCGTGGTGAAGAATACATAGCACTGATGTTTCCTCCAATGCAGTGAGAGTTGAGTCTGAACTTGGGTTGTGCACATGACAGAGCAGCATACTACCCGCTAAAATTTCTGTAATAAAAGATTTCAATAAAATCTTTTATTCTACCTACCCCTTAGTGATTAGTGGCTTTTTGGATGTTTAATTTGAGAGTAATATAAAGTAATCCCACCTAAGGACATCTGAAAAGGTGATCTTTATTCCAATTTCAGTTTTATTTTTATTTTTGCCAGACGACATTCAGCCCTGGCTATTGGTGGTGCTGGGGATAGAACCTGGAACTTTTGGCATACAGGTCTAATGTGTTACCATTCTACTATCTCCTCGGTCATTCAATTTCAGTTTTAAATGAAATCATAAATCTTTTTTTAAAAAATTGTTTTACATTTTCTTTTTTTCTTTACTGGATAGAGACCTCCAGAAATCAAGGGGAAAGGGAGATAGTAGGAGAGAGAAAGAGACACCTGTAGTGTGGCTTTACCACTCACAAAGCTTTCTCCCTGCAGGTGGGGACCAGGGGCTCGAACCTGGGTCCTTGCGCACTGTGACATGTGCACTCAACCAGGTGCGCCACCACCCACCCGGCCCTGGAGCCATAAATCTTGAAACCAGAAAGGACCACTACGCCTCTATCTCTATACACAAGCAGGCCCAACTTTACTACGAATCTTCCTTAGTTCATCTGACTGGGAAACATTTCTGAGTAGAAAGTAAATAGATATATAGACTCACTTATTTTGCCTATTATCTTTGCTAACAGGATTCAGAGTTAGAAGAGAAACTAGACACATGCTAGCCAGCCAAGAACTTATCATGATTTAAAAAAAACATTATCTTCTTTATCTGTATTTTAATAAGAGTGATAGAGGAAGATAAAGTAAGAGAGATCAGAGCTTGCTCAGCTTTGGCTTGTGATGGTACCAGGGACTGAGCCTGGGACTTTGGACCCTCAGGCATGAGAGTCCTTTTACATAACCATTATGCTGTCTCCCTGGCCACACTTGCCAGGTTTGAAAGTTACTCTTTACTGTTTATGGCCAGTGGAGCGAAAACAAAATGTAATATATGTGTGGGCACTGAAAGTTGAAAAGAGCTTTCACTTCACAGGATGACTCTCCTGCCCTTTTAGGATCTTCTTACCTGTCGCAAGCCCCTCTTCCTCCCCAGTGGCTGCTGAATGAGGAGGTTCTGTTGGCCAGGTTCACTCTGTACACTTGCCACCCTGTCAAGCATCAACACTGTTAGGTAATCTGCAGAGAGTGAGGACAATCATCCTCTAATGGGTGTTAGCCAAAATCACTTCTATGAAATAGTCACTTCAAAGATACCATTATCTTTGAAGGAAGGTTGAGAAAGAGTCCTGTGATGGAAGTTTTCAAGGGTGTGGGAGGGAGAACGAGGCCTTATAGCCTCAAGCTGCCAAAATTGAGATTTTGATTTTAATCATTGGTGCCGTATCT
Organism: Erinaceus europaeus; assembly: GCF_950295315.1. Classification (NCBI taxonomy): domain Eukaryota; kingdom Metazoa; phylum Chordata; class Mammalia; order Eulipotyphla; family Erinaceidae; genus Erinaceus; species Erinaceus europaeus. The sequence continues at coordinate 24,767,228 of NC_080168.1, forward strand.
ACCATTTGACAAAACACTGGCTCAATCACACCCCTGATTTGGAAGCCACCACAAACTTTAAAATGTCATATTCTAATCTCAATTTTTTATTTCAGTGGGGGAGGGAAGAGGTGGTGACAAACAAACACGAACAACTCTGTCACATGAATGGGAACACCTTTTAAAGAATTCAATTTAAATGAAAATAAGATGAACAAATATTAGACACATCAGACACAGAATCCATTTGGGTGAAGGGGTACATTCAACACATGTTTGCAGCCTGAAGTCTGTGACTGGATAAATGAACAGTCACATGGGTAAACATTTTTTTTTTTTTTTAGATTTTTAGGCTGGCAAAGTAATAACAACTATCATTATAACTCAAAAGTTTTAATATCAAGTGGGTGCCACTCAAGCATTTAATATAATTTATAAAAGAAACAACCTGCTCCCTCCCCAAAATTACTGTGTATGAGTGTCTTTTTTTTTTTTTTTTAATATAAAAACAACTATTTGGCAGTGGTCACTCTATCAGTGTTAGATGAGGCTGAAAATACTTTCATGGGTTTATGGAGCCTTTTCATGCATGTACAGTAGGTTTTATAATGGCAGTGGGGAGATGGAAAAACAAATGTATTGTTCCCCAAAGAATATTGCAATTCTGCGGATGATGCCAATGCGATTATTTGATTAATGGGTTATTAACTTCTGCTTTGCCTTTGCAAAAGGAGAGTCATCTACAAATATCTTTTAAAAAGAATTTCCACAAAGGAATCCAGTGTCAGCAACTGTCCAGGAAAAAGAAAGACTATATTCATTTATTTCCTTTTTTTTAAAAAAAACTAGCTACCTAAATAGCTAGCTGCAGGTGTAGGGAAAGAAATAGGTGGCAAGGTAGACAGTGCAATGTTTCCCCGGTTAGCAATTGTTTAATCATCACATGACTGAACACAGTCATATCCATCATTAAAAAAAAAAAATCCATACTATTTCTAATAGAAGAAACTCAGTGATTCCCCAGTGGAGTTTATCAAAGTTTTTTTTTATGAAAGTGGTATATGGATATATATATATATATATATATATATATATATATATATATATATATATTATACCATTTGGGGTATGCAATACAAAATATCAAAAACAAGTGTTGAATATCAAAATATCAAAAACAAGCATTTAAAAAATTTTCTCATGTTCCTGAATAAAATTCAAAATATCAACATGTATTATCTTTACACATATATGTCTTATACCACATATGATCTTTCCATAAAGATGGAAATTGACCCCAAAGGAATAATGCAATAAATTCTGATAAGCAATTCCAACCATGTTGCTGGCATGTTTGAAGTGACATCTCCTTATTGAATATATTTTTATACATATGTCTTCAATTGGAAAATGTACTCAATTATCATATGCACACAAGTTGAAGTTTCTCCCAAATACCAAGCAAAGCTTTCACTGGAATGGATTCTTCATTGACATCTCAATGTTACCTCAATTCCCTTGGCCATAAAGGGAGGTTAATACTTACCACCTACCTCCCATTAAGGTAGAGAAAAGAAGTTAGTTCATGTAAAATGGTTTGAACATGAAGTGATGTGTATAGCATGCTTTTTTTTTTTTGTTTTACACTTGATATTTGTAATGAGTTTATTGCTTCTAAAACATTAAAAGGAACTGAGTAATAAAATGTCTTAAAAATAACTGGGTAGAGAAAATGAAATCGAGGCAGTCCTCTTGTCTCATTTTAATTCGGTAATCTGGGATTGTGATAAAAAATGGTGCAAGGAAAGAAAAGAAATACACATTACTCAGGGAGTGTTAAATGTCAAAACATAATGATAATTTTATGATGCTTATTCCAAGGGAGGATCATAAGCATCGAGATTTTCTCTATGGATAGAGGGGCCTATATCTAAAAAATGATCAAGTTTATAACATTAGCAATTAGCTGTCTTATGTAATGATAGAGCATTCCATCACTGAAATGCACACATCAAAGATGGAATTATAGAATATCTCTCAGGAAATATATCCCAGCTAAAATGATCTTTACAGATGTGATGATGTATATAAATGTGTGTATATTTGAATCATCAAAGTCTGACTTAACTGTGTAGCTAGGACATATAAGTAATGAACAGAAAAGTTAATGGTGGAAATAATTGATGCAGAACACTTTCTTTTAATCTGGCCTATAAAACTGGAGTCACATATAGAAAGCCATTTCACTTTAAATTCTTTCCACGCCATGTACTATTACACCCATCTGTAGGACTCATAATATGTGACCACAGCTGTGCTGTAACTAAAGCCCAGTAGTAGAATACCAAAGTCTTGGCCCAAAGTTTCTTTCCATAGAAAACTGACTTTCTGGAATTTTTAAATCTTAGTAGTGAGAAATAGCTGATTTCTACCACTTTGCCAAATAATGAGGTTAGACAAGGATAAAAAGCAAATAAAGATTTCTAAACTGACACTAAAACCATCTCTTGTATATTTGAGGCACTGAAAAGCGTCACTATAGCAAAACAGGGAATGATCTACACAGATCTATATAGAGGAAAATGCAAATGGACCTTGGCAGAGTTGGTTTGATTCAAATCTCCATAAAACAGAAACACCTTCCTCAAAGTACAAGTAAGTAGTTTATAAACTAGAGAAATTTAAATGATGTTAGGAGTACAGTTTTGACACAGATTACTCCTTTTCCCATTTCAACACAGTAACACAAATTACAGAGATGTTATCTCTGAGCAGAATACATACTAACAGTATCTCTTCACATTCAAGAGAGGCAAATGATGAGTCAGTAATTTTTATTATATTAATAAAAATTAATATAATTCACCTCAAATTAAAAAGAGTATATAGATTTAAATGTTACATATTTCATAAATTCAAAAATACTAAGTACTGGGTGAGACTAGCACATATGAAATGAACTATTTTTTTCTCTCACTGCTTTTAATAGTGCTTTTAATTGCAGCCTTAATACAGCTAGAGAAATCTAGAGGCAGAACCAAAGTCCACAGTATAGCCAATTACCCTAAGTGATTGCCTTATGATGGGAATGTATATAGTCAGCATTAAAAGAACCACAAAGTATCTGTAGAAATACTTAGGGAAATAGACAAAACCTTATGTGGCCTTTGCCCAGTAAAAGACTATGTACTCAGGTTCCACAACATTCAATAAGTGTATTTAGAATGTCACAGAATTTATATGTTAGATATTGGAATACATCAATAAAGGGCAATAATCTGATCTTTGATATCCCCTAAGAACTGATTTAGTCATGGCAAAGCACATAGCTGTGTGTCACAATACTTATTTTCTGTTAAGTTGATTTTCAGGTCCATTAAAGGGTTGTTTGACTTTTTGTCTTTTACTTTGAGTGTATTTGTCAGGTTTCCATAATTTGAAAATGTGGATGAGCCTAAGAGGAGTTCTGCTAAATTAGTTATTATTATTTTTCTTTGTCTCACCCAGACTATTTAGTCTTGTTCAAACTTAAGCCTCATTGTTATTTTTAACTGTGATTAAAATTGCCTTTACAAAATCCAATAATACTGTAGTCTCTCCTTTTTTTTTTTAAATTAAGTTGTCAGTTCCAATTTTTCAAGATATTCCAGTGTGTCCAAATAAAAATCTAGCCTTAAAGTATAAACATCCAGGCTTAACTGAATTGTCTTCTATCTGTCCATATTCTTCTGGATAGAAATTGATTTTCTATGCCTCACTTTTGACAGAAGGAAATACTTCTATGGAATATTATTTCACTGTTTTTCAAAAGGAAGGAATTTTTTCTTTATAGTGTAATGTTTTTAGGCTTGTATTTGTTTTGACGATCCTTTAAAAGAAACTTGTTATCACAGGTTTGGGGAAAAAAACGGAAGAAATTTTCAAAGGATCTACAAAAACGTTTTTGGTTTCCACATTGTCTCTTCATTTAGCCCTCATATCAATTTGTTTATTTTCCTTAAAACAAGTACTAAATCAAAAGAAAACCCCCAGAAAGTTTACTCAAATATGGCAGTGAGGTGAATTGGAAGGATCAGAGTTTATTACTTTCCCTGAGACATACTTCCTTATATTCTTTAAGCTTTGAAACTAGAGTTAATTTAGATCACTTTGGAAATATTTTATGTACTGAGTGTTCAGTGTGTTCTAACTGTAATTTACATGGTTAATACCTTCCTGTTTCTTAGGGATTTTAAGATTCTGTAGCATAAAAGTTTCATGTCAAAAAATACAAAAGCCTAGAAATCAACTAGAAAAGGTGTTTTTTACCTATAGTAAATACAGAAGCTCCTCTCCTCCAAAGAGAACTTGGTGACATGATGAAATTCAAGAGATAAGCTTTGCAGAATATGGCAAAAATGGATGTGCTACTGGCTGGTAGGATTCATCTGAGTTAACAGAATCACTTAGAACTCAGAGTAAATGTCTTACTTTCTGGTTTCTGAAGGACAATGACTGAATCTTGATGACTGATACTCAAACTAAAACTCAACAAGAACAGACCTACAATAGTTGACCTAATATAAATGCCAATGTTCTGACAGGACTAATGCAGTTGTAAATAAAATCTATAGAAAAAAAGTAGTTGAATGTATAAATCAGTCTCATACACTGAGAACTCTGGGTTTAGCCCTATTGACACTTGAACCCAAGGCAGCTTGGGTTAGTTTAGATAACTCCAAATCACTCATTTGAACTCTGACCCTGCCAGAAAAGCCAACTCTTTTAAAGAGTTCATTAAAAATCAACTTACGGCTTCTCTCACCAAACTCAGACTAGTATTTAACTTATCAAGAGTAGAATTTGACCAAATTATAAAAGTCCTAAAACAAGAACAGTTAGATAGAAATCTGGTTTAATATGACTACTCTCAGTGGAACACAAAAATTATCTTCAAGATTTCCTGTGTCACATATGTTTTTTTAGCATTAAACAAAAAAGACTCTTTGAAAGCTGTGCTCACAGTGTTATAATAGTCTCAGATCTCTTCATACACTGTTTATAATGAAGGGAAACTACCTTGAGGGCTGTTTTGTTCTTCCATGTATCTAAAACTCTTGCGATGGAACTAAGGCTGCACACTGCAGCACTTCCACATTTACCACCAATAAGAGTCTGATCTGTTAAGGGCTCGCAAACACAAATGAATGTCATGAGTTATGGTTCTGATAAAAAAAAAAAAAAAAAAAAGATACACCTGATGATGGACTAAATTTCCCATTTTCAATTCCAAAGGAAAATGTGAAATCTGAACAAGATGCAAAGAAAATAAAAGACAACCTTTCACAGGAACAGCCTCTCAACATTTCCTCATCTTTGTATAAAGCAATAAACACAGTATATTGTACTCACTATATGATGCAAACCTGGGAAGAGGTGTTTTCTCTTGTGATGAAACAAAAGCATTCTTAAAATAAACAAGAAGCATTACCCCTAATGAGGATTAGTTGAGAGGTGTGAATCAACAGCACAAGATTAGGAATGTTTGACATGATTTATCTGAGTGTTAAAGGTGCAGTCCTCCTTTCTGAAACTTCAAACCAATAGCCAAGACATTATGCTGTATGTACCATAAGACCTATTTTACTTACCAAGAAATATCTGTGTCTGATATTTCATGGTAAGTTTTGAAGTCTTCTTTGTGCTGGCACAGACATTTTTTATGAAAATGTTGTCTGAACAAGATGCTATAATAGCCTGCCTGCCCCAGAGCATGAATCAAGGGGAGGGAATTATGTGAATTGTACTGGCATTGCTTCTCTTATTATAGCATAGTAAAAATGCTTCTAAAAAACCAATTCTTCAGGATTACTGAGTGTGGGAGGGACTGATTACATAGGAGAAATTTAACAGTTGGCATATAAAATGTTTGAGATAGCCATGGGGGCAAGTCCATAAAGTAACCTCACATTTTAAGAAGTTAGCTTTTTAGATTCTTGGTGATTAAACTCAAACTGAAAATGAAAGAGGCTACACCTTTGACTTCCAGGCTCGTGTGTTCATGAGCAACAAAGGGTAAGAATGGAAATAGATATCAAACGGGGTAAGAGGAGACAGGGAGACAGAGAGACAGAGGAGACAGGGAACATCTGGGTTCCCAGCACAGACACCAATAGACAGGTAGCGTTGACACTGTACCTAGAGAGGCTGCCCTCAGCGGCCAGGCCCTGGGAGTCATCGAGGACATTAGGTTCACTGCAGGAGGGGTAGGGAGATGAAGCATTTAGGGAAAGAAAATGCAAACAAATAGAAGAAAGAGAAAAAAAAAAAAAAAAAGGCATGCAATTTTCTGCTTCCAAGAACCAAAAATAAATAAATTTAACAGAACAAGGAGGGAAAAGGAGACAGTCAACCATTTCACCTTGTGCTGGGTTTGTCGAGACATAGGACTCAAGGCAATGGGGGAAGAAGGACTTTGAATGGATAGGACTCTCAGAGGAGTGATCTACACATTGGTAAAGAGCTGGGGTTTAAAATGAGCTCTGAATGGACCCGTGAGCTCTGAAATGCATTGCACAACAAATCTGTAGAAGATGGAACTACCATTCCTTTTGTAATCATTCAACTGAGTGGCTATTATTTTAAACCTGTTACATACAAGATGCCTCATTGACCAGAACACTTTTTTTTTCCCCCTTATGGGTTGTGATATCATGACACAGGAGCCACTTACCATGAACTGCCACAACCATGCTTTTGGAAAGGATGCCATTAAGAAAAACAAAGAACCCAACCTCTCCTGCTAATTTTGCAGTGAAAATGCAAGTAAACAAACTGAAGAAAGATAAGTCTGGAAAGTTCACATGGAACTTTTATTTATTTCTTCATCTCATCCTCTAGTGACTGAATTGTAAATACCCGAAGGAGAAACCTGTCAGGTTAGTGAAAGAATAACGAAATAGTTCATTGATTTGGTGCAGCTGATCTAGTGAGTTATGAATAGAAACTGTATTTGCCTTTATCGCTTTCCTTCAGTGCCTAGCATTGAGCTAAGTATCCAATCCATGAGACACTCAGTAAGTACTTGTCAACTTGGATGGAATTAACCCGTCTGGGAAACTGAAGTGTCTGTCCCAAAGAAACCAGGCTTATCTAATTTTACACTGAAACTATATCCCCTACCTTCAGAAAGAGGTTTCTTACCCTTACTACATATCACTATTGTTGCTCTCACTAGCTTTCCAAAGGATTTAATCATATTATTATTGTTGTTATTACTGATGTTAGTTTCTGGTTTATCCTTAACAGAACAAACTTTCTCCCTAGAAATGAGTGAACCTTTTAATGGATGTGTACAAAGGAAATTGATGGTTTAGATAGTTTAAATAAATGACCACCCCCCCAAAAAAAAACCAAACTAAAATCAAATAACCCTCTAGTTTAAACAATTTTTAATTTTTAAATTCTTTTTTATTTTCATGAAATTAAACAAAATTTTTAAATGAGTTTCTAGCTGTGTTGTTTATCTGACTTTACATCATGTGGAGGAGACTATTATTTATTGTTTCTGATTTTATTTACTGTTTAGATTTCCTTTTCAAAGATAAATTATCACATGGTATATAAAACAGTTTCTTACATGAAAGTAACTTTCACATATTAATTTTTTCAATAACACAATAATTCAAATAATAATGATTTTCTTACATGTATACAATTTACTTATTTTACACTGTTATTTTCCAAATTTAGGGTTTAACAAATTCTATTTCAACTTTAATTTTATTCAAATTTTATTTCAACAAATAATTCATGAACTATTTGCTAGAGAACTGAAGCATAGTAATTGAGTTTGCACATAAATTAACTCTATCATTAGAATGTACCCTACTTTGTATTATTTTCCGTATGTGAATTATAACTTATTAAATCTATACATAGTACAAATAAATAGCAAAGTAGTTTTTTAAAAGCACATATAAGGTAAATTATTTAAGCTAACTCAGTTTCTGAAATGAAAATATTATTGGCTCAGAAAATTGGCTCTTGTTTGAGGTAATTTTATATCTTATCCTTTGTATATTTTAAAGCACATGAAAATGTTTTAAAAGAGGTACTCATTGAAAAATAGAGAAACTACATTAAAGCTTATTTTATCCAATGACTTTATTTCACAGAGAGAAAAATAATGGCTTCTTATTAAATTATTTGCTCAAGGTCACATATGGTAACACAGATCTTTTTTTCTGTTTGGTTAAGTTTTACCACCTGCAAGTAAGTACTGATGGCATACTGGAAGTTTAAACTCTCCTAAGTATATCAAGCTAGTCCTATATACCTGCCAGGTACTCATTATTAATTTAGCTAATGATATATCCAAAAATATGAGAATGTCACATGACAGCCAAAAGAAAGACCATGTATCTATTTGTGGAAACATTTAAAGGAGAAACAATGCTTGGATCAGGAATTGGGGTACCTTAGACTGACATGGCTTAAAACAAAACTATCAACTTGTGACCTGATTGACCCAGTTGAAAAATCCTTTGTTGAATGCTCTACTTAAAAACGTATGTTTATTAGATTCTCCTTTATCCTTTTTTAGAGTAATAGGAGTTATTATTGCCCCTAGATGCAAAACTTAAGATATCCATAGCTCTTTACCTTTGGCTGGGTAACATGCCCACCTCAGCCTGAGGTGTAGACATGCTGGAGACATGGCTGGAGAACCGCCTCCTTCCAATGGCACTCAGGAGGTAAGCTTCTTGTTCACTTACCACACTGGGCATGCTTACAGAGTCATCTGAAGGGGCAAAGAAAAGGACTGCTATAAAATCTATGCTAGCCAGCCCTAAGCCCAAACCAAATGTGCATTTTAGTACCATCTTTGACTTGAATGCAACATGAGAGCAGACTCTAAAGTTAAATTATTGTTTGTCCTTTTGCACAGATGAAAAACTAAGATTTTTTTTTTTCTCTTTTCCCTCCAGGTTATCACTGGGGCTCAGTGCCTGCACTATGAATTCACTGCTCCTGGAGGCTATTTTTTCCATTTCCTATTGCCCTTGTTGTAGTTGTTATTGTTGTCATAGATATTGTTGCTATTGGATATGACAGAAATTGAGAGAGGAGGGGAAGACAGAGAGTAGGAGAGAAAGACACCTGCAGTCCTGCTTCACCAAGCGACACCCTGTAGATGGGGAGCCGGGGCTCGAACTGGGATCCCTACTCCTGCCCTTGTGCTTTGCGCCATGTGCGCTTAACCCAGCTCCCAACTGAGATTTTTTTTTAAAGATAATAATAATAAATAATAATAATATCCCATATCCACACATCTCCATCCATGAACACCTTTCATGAAATAAATGTAAATTTCTTTTTCAACTAGATTATTTGTGAAAGTCAAAGAACACCTATAAATTAGCTATACTATAATTTTGTTCATTGTTGTTGTTATTGTTATTATTGCTGTTGTTGCTGTTGGACAAGACAAGAGAGAAATCGAGGAGGGGAAGACAGAGACGGGGAGAGACAGACACCTGCAGACCTGCTTCACCACCCGTGAAGCAACCTCCCTGCAGGTGGGGACCCGGGGACTCAAACTGGGATCCTTACTCTGGTCCCTGCACTTTGCGCCATATGTGCTTAACCCGCTGCGCTACCGCCCAACCCCCTATACTATAATTTTTTTTAAAACATTCCCTGAATAGTTCAGTAAGAGATTTGTTACTGAATGAGTGAAGTACTTTCTTTGATGTTCAAAAACTATATTCAGTACATTCAATGATTTCCTAAGCAGTCTTGCTTAGGAAAAATTTATTGCATATACTTTTAGGAAAATATTTAAATGCATATAAAATTTAGAGTAAATGCTCATTTTACCCTAAACTTAAAAGTGTTCTCTCTCAAAGGAGAAATCATTGTATTCAAATCCATATGAAAGTTAACTTCAGTATGGTACTTGTGATTAAGTAACCACATTGTGAGTAAGTTAATGCTGTTGACTGTTGACAGTAAATGTGTCGTTAGAATACTACAGAGATTTGGTAAAGTCATGTTACATACATGATCATCTGTTCAAAATACTCCAGTTGATCAGATTTCTAATAAACTACCTTGAGTCAAAAAAACATGAATGTGAAAAGTGCTAGAAATTATTTAGTAACGGAACAGAAGTTAGTTCTTGCTATGGAATGATTTCCTTTTAGGGGTGTTCACTAAGGAGATACTAAGCAAACATTTTTTTTTTAACTGAAAAAATATGGTAGAGTAGATTGCACTTTTTCTTTTTTTTTTTCTTTTTGTTTTTATTTTATTTATCCCCTTTTGTTGCCCTTGTTGTTTTATTGTTGTAGTTATTATTGTTGTTGTCGTTGTTGGATAGGACAGAGAGAAATGGAGGAGGAGGGGAAGACAGAGAGGAGGAGAGAAAGATAGACACCTGCAGACCTGCTTCACTGCCTGTGAAGCAACTCCCCTGCAGGTGGGGAGCCGGGGTTTGAACCGGGATCCTTATGCTGGTCCTTGTGCTTTGCACCATCTGCGCTTAACCCGCTACGCTACAGCCCGACTCCCAAGATTGCACTTTTTCTACAAAGAACTTTCCCAGATCCCGTTGATGCTCCCTCCATTCACTCAAGCACACACATCACTCAACACCCCCTGAATATTTGGTGATTAATGCGCTACCTTGCAGTCATTTTGCTAAGTGTTTTTTTATAAGCCATGTCAGTCCATCATCTCTGTAAGACTATAGACAAGATCTTAGAAGACAAGGAATATTAAAGGTCTTAATATAGATGAGATGATTGAATGGAAAATAGTTTAACTCAAAGCAATCAATGATCTAACTTACATTTTTAAAAAATAATTTTCTCTTTTTTCTTAAATTATCTTTATTTATTTATTGGATAGAGACATCCAGAAATCGAGAGGGAAAGGGGTGATAGAGAGGGAGAGACAGAGAGACGCCTGCAACACTGCATTGTTTCACCACTTGTAAAGCTTCCCCCCTGCAGGTGGGGACTGGGGGCTTGAACTTGGTTCCTTCTGCACTGTAACATGTGTGTTCAACCAGGTGCGCTACCACCCGGACCCTTGATCTAACTTTCTTACTCTACCCCCTCTAAATCAGTACATACCAAAGTAACCCCCACATTATACCGTTTATTTTCAACCTTATTTTCATTGGATAGTTTTGATTCCAGAGGATAGTTATCATTTGTCAGTGCGTATTTTTCAAAGTGTTACATTACTTGTGGTAATGACATCTGCTTTTGTCTTCTCTACTTCTGTAATTTCTTCCTGTAAGTCATTTATTTATTCATAAACTTTTCTGGAAAAAATATATTTAGCTCTACCAAAGACAGGTGGTATCACTAAAGAATTTCTAGGATAAAGTAAACACTAGAGAAACATAGATATTACTTTATGTTCTGACCTATAGCTGGGAAGTAACAAATATTAAAACTGCTGATCCTTATCTTCTTTTGTTTTCTTAACCAAGATTTTTTTTTTGGCACTAGTTATTTATTTTCCCTTTTGTTGCCCTTGTTGTTTTGTTGTTGTTATTGATGTCGTCGTTGTTGGGTAGGACAGAGAGAAATGGAGGAGGGGAAGACAGAGAGGGGGAAAGAAAGACAGACACCTGCAGACCTGCTTCACTGCCTGTGAAGTGACTCCCCTGCAGGTGGGGAGCCGGGGTCTGGAACCGGGATCCTTATACCGGTCCTTGTGCTTTGCGCCGCCACCTGCGCTTAACCCTCTGCGCTACTGCCCGATTCCCTTAACCAAGATTTTAAAGCATTTTTCTAACTCTAATTTTAAGAGTATCTAACTGGTGTGATTTAGAAGCAAGTATGCCTATACTTGGGTACAAGAAAATATGATTATAAATTCATCTAAAACTAAGTCTCATATATTTATTTTCCTTCATGCCCACTTGTTTTAGGGTATTAAAGTATTTTCTTTCTTTCTTTCTTCCTTTCTTTCTTTCTTTCTTTCTTTCTTTCTTTCTTTCTTTCTTTCTTTCTTTCTTTTTTTTTTTTTACCAGAGCACTGCTCAGCTCTGGCTTACAACAGTGTGGGGGGTTGAACCTGGGACTTGAGAGCCTCAGGCATGAAAGTCTCTTTGCATAACCATTATGATATACCCCCACCCTTACTTTCATTGATCTTAGTTAATTAAAAATTTAACCTCAACTCTCATTCCCTCTATTAAATTTAATGCACAGTGAACCTTTTTGTTGTTTTGTAGGGAGAGGCTCTGAGTGAAGAAATTTGATTTTGTTTTTATTCTTAAGCATTGACAACACAATTTTCTATAAATATTATATCTGAGTATCTTTAAAACACAATAGGAAAATAACCAGTGAGATTTTAAACGAATAATTAAATGACTGCAGTATCTTAAGGAAACTTTCCCCTTCTGCTTTTTGAAGCCCTTTATAGAGTATGCAAATAGAATATGTTCCTTGCTGGATTTTTCCCTATTATCCTATTGTAAGCAGATACATTACAAGCTCCTGGGCTGCCTCAGTCACTGGGGACACCCAACTCAAACTTAGGTTGTATTCCCTCAATGCAGACTGCTGTTTACAGTCTAGGTGGTATGCTTGACAGGGCCTCTCTCATTCCTTAGGTATGCACCACTCACTTTTCTTTGCCTGGTGGGGTCACTGCTAACATGTTGGTCAACTCTCTAAGCAAGATATTCAGGAGAAAGAAGGAATAAATACCCTAATCAATTTAAGAGAGTTAGTGGAATATATAAGCTCAAAGAAAACGTAAGGTTTATATTTTTGCTTGAATTTATTACAAATGACAAAGTATATCAAAGGATTTATAAGAAGAGCTGGAAGTAGGAATGTCACTATTCCATTTTGAATCCCTCCTGGAAAAATTTCCAGTGGATCAGAACTGAATAGAAATTCTTCCCAATCCTCCTTTACATGGTCAAGCTGCCCCCTTCCCCCCACCACACCCACCGCCAGCCCTGTTTTGTGGGGTGACCTACTTTCCTCATCCTCCTCATCAGTCCGACTCAGGGTGTCTTGTGAAGCTTGCTGGGAGGGCTCACTGTCCTGCTCCCAGACAGTGCCGGTGCCTGTATTGGAGCGGGACATGGTGGCCAGGCTCAGGCGGTAAGCAGAGGCAGAGGTGCCCACGGTACTGATGGATGTCTTTCCTTGGTAGGCTAGGAGTTGAGAGACCAAAGGAAAATCCATGGTGAGAATCTTGAAAGAAACATAGTTTTGCTTCAAACACTTCCCTGACTACACATATGTATTAGAAGGGGAAAGTTACATAGTTGGCCCCAGAGAAGTGATCTTTAGGACAAAGTGGCAAGTGGCAGTGAGAATGTTTAAAGAAAGAAAGAAAAAAAAATGGCTGCTGATGCACTTAGAACAGTTTCCTTTTGGGAATGTAACATCTCTAATAAGGTCAAGTGTCTTGACATTTGTTTTTTTCTCTCACTGCTTGTTAAATTAAATTTGTTCTTGCTGTTGCTTCACTGCTCCAGGCCAAGTGTATGTACATATACATTTGTGTATACAGAGAGAAGAAAGAAAAAGAAGGAAATGGAGGAAAGAGAGACAGAGAGGAAGATCTATATAGCATGGAGGCTTCTCCTAGTGCTAAAGTTCTTCCATATGATGGACTAGGGGCTAGAACCCAGACTCCATACATAGCAAAGCAGGAACCCTCTCTCCACCAAGCTTATTTAAGAGAATAGAACAAAAATTACAATCATTTATCTGGAACCAGAAAACACCTAGAATCACCAAAACAATCTCAAGCAAAAGAAACAGAAATGGAGGCATCACACTCTTAGATCTCAAACTATATTATAAGGCCATCATCATCAAAACAGCCTGGTACTGGAACAAAAATAGGCACACAGACCAGTGGAACAGAATTGAAAGCCCAGGACTAAACCCCCACACATATGGACATCTAATCTTTGATAAGGGGGCCCAAAGTATTAAATGGAGAAAGGAGGCTCTCTTCAATAAATGGTGCTGGGAAAACTGGGTTGAAACATGCAGAAGAATGAAACTGAACCACTTTCTCTCACCAGAAACAAAAGTCAACTTCAAATGGATCAAGGACCTGGATGTTAGACCAGAAACTATCAAATACTTAGAGGAAAACATTGGTGGAACACGTTCCCACCTAAATCTCAAGGACATCTTTGATGATTTAAACCCAATTGCAAGGAAGACTAAAACAAAAACAAATCAATGGGACTACATCACATTCAAAAGCTTCTACACAGTAAAAGAAACTAAAACCTAAAGAGACCCCTCACAGAATGGGAGCAGGAACCCTCTCAGAAAAGTTATCTTACCAGCCCCTCATTGTTTTTATTATTATTATTACATTTTTCAAGGCATCACCCAAGAATGGAGACTAATTTTGGCCTAAACTGTAGTTTCCAGTTTGGCAGAATTTCTAACTTACTTAACACTAGTCTGATAGGAATTTTATAACCAAATTCAGAACACATAATCAAAGTATCTTCAAATTCTTCTATTCTGAAAGTTATAATTCAGAAAAATCTATCTCAGATTATTTTATTATAAAGCAAAATCTTTTTGTTGTTGTTGTTGTTGTTTTGTTTCTAACCAGAGTGCTACTCAGTTCCAGATATGTGTACTGCTGGGAATCAAATCTGGGAACTCTTGAGAGCAAATCTTATGCACTACTACTATGACATCTCCCCAGCCTAAAGTAAAATATGTGATTTCCCTAAGATTGTACTTGTTAAGATTTTTTTTTTCTTTTACCAGAGCATTGCCCAACTCTGGCTTATGGTGGTGCTAGGAATTGAACCTAGGACCTTGGAGTTTCAGGCATGAAAATCTGTATAACCATTATGCTGTTTCCCCCACCTGATTTTTTTCTTTAATACATTGCAATCAGCAATAAATATTTTAAAAAGAAATACTTCCTCCTATGCATACAGACTTGCTTGCATTAAAAATCTACTTATGGGTACCGGCTGCCCTCTAATGGCAGATAGTAATTAATTTTCCTTCCTTAGTAATATATTGATATAAATGAAGTAGGTAAAGAATGTATTCCCAAAGAAAAATCTTTCGAATGTAAAAAAGAAGAAGAAGAAGAAGAAGAAGAAGAAGAGCAACTACTGGCTTTTAAATTCTATTAAAAAATGTTTTTTGAATATTTATTGGATAGAGACAGCCAGAAACCAAGAGGGTAGGTAGGGTAAGACAGAGAAAGAGAGACACCCATAGCCCTGCTTCTCCACTTGCAAGGCTTTTCCTCTGTAGGTGGCAACTGGGGGCTTAAACCTGGGTCCTTGTGCACTGTAACATGTGCCCAACCAGGTGTACCACCACCTACCCCTGACTTTTCAGTTCTAATTCAACTCCTCTCCCTACTTTGTGAAAAGATAAAGGCTTTGTAATTGATCTTCCAGACCTGGTTTGCAGTGCCCTCACTATATCACTGTTATCTGTGTGTTGGTTTTCAGTATTCTGTTGCATCTCAGAGAGTTTTTCTCATTTTTCAACTGTACTTTCAGTTAAGCAACTGCCAGGTACATGTGCAGATTGAATGACACAACTGCTATGAAACAGTCTACAATAAAACAAATGCTAAGTGAATGTGCCTTCCCTTTTTCATTTTCAAAAAGAAAAGGAAAATAATATCTTTTTTTTAAGATTTTATTTATTTATTAATGAGAAAGACAGGAGAGAGAGAAAGAACCAGACATCACTCTGGTACATGTGCTGCCGGGAATTGAACTCAGGACCTCATGCTTGAGAGTCTAATGCCTTAGCCACTGCGCCACCTCCCGGACCACGGAAGATAATATCTTAAGGACATTTTTACCAGTTCAATAATCAAGAAAGAGCTTAATTACCAATGTAAAGATTAAGAATTGTTGGGGTCTGGGGGGCAGCGCACTGGGTAAGCACACATAGATTAAGCACAAGGACCCACACAAGAATCCCGGTTCTAGCCCCCGGCTCCCTACCTGCCACGCTTCACAAGCGGTTAAGCAGGTCTGCTGATATGTCTTTCTCTCTCCTTCTCTATCTTCCCCTCCACTCTCAATTTCTCTCTGTCTTATCCAAAAAATTGAAAAAAAAAAATGGCCACAGGAGCAGTGGATTCATAGTGCAGGCACTGAGCCACAGTGATAACCCTGGGGTGGGGTGAGATTAAAACTTGTTCTGAAGAACCTGAACTGGAATTGGTGTACTGCACCAAAGCAAAAGACTCTGGTGTGTGTGTGTGTGTGTGTGTGTGTGTGTGTGTGTGTACAGATCCAAAAAGGATGATAAAGGACCTAGTGGGGGTTGTATTGTTATATGGAAAACTAGCAAATGTTATGCATATAGAAACTATTGTATTTACTGTCGAATGTAAAACATTAATTCCCCAATAAAGAAATTAAAAAAAAAAAACTTGTTCTGAAAAAAAAAAGTAAGATTAAATTCATGACACTCTCTTGATTTCTGTTTTGCTGTTGTCAATGATAGCATGGTCAAATGGACCAGTATACTGGCTAGCTTACCATACATAGCTTCAAAAGAAGAGCAGGGATTTGGGCAGAGGAAATCTTCATAGGTTATGAAAGGCAAATTCTAAATACCTCATGTACACTCACCTGATCCACTGTGAACTGCTTCCTTTAGAATTTTTAGTTCACTGTTGAACTCTACAATGAGGGAGCTCTTACACAGAGGCCGTGGTATGAAGCGCCGCTCCAGCTGGTCTGCAATGTGTTGCCTGGCAGAGAGCTCTTCATGATTCTCTGCGGGTTGGGCCAGGAGCTGAAAAGAAGCCAGAGATTCTTAGGTGCTCAGTTTCCCCATCTAAGTATCATAACTATTCTACAGCTGACTGTGAGGATTAAATAAAGTGATAAGTATGAAGTTCTTAGAAAGCACCTAATACATATTGTCGTTTCTTTTAAAAATTGTTTACTGGAACTGGGGATGGGGGTGAGGGAATCACTCTGGCAAATTGTGATGCAGGGATTCAACTCAGGACCTCCTGTTTGAGCATCAAATACTTTCTCTATTCTGCTAGCTACCAGTCATTCCCTTCTTCTTCCCCGCCCCTTCTCTCCTCTTCATCTTTGGGTGTCGGGGGTGGGTGGGTGGGGGAAGGCTTCTTCTTCTCCTCTTTCTCCTGCTCAGCACACTGGTTTATGGTGGTGCCTGGAATTGAATGTGGGACCACTGATGCCTCCAGCATGAAAGGAGCACTACTTATTGTGATATCTCCCTGGCCCTAATCATCACAATAACTGCCCCCGCCCCCCCAGAAAATCAAAGCATGGAAAGAATCAAGAACTAGATAATAATGAGGGTCTCAAAGGAAAAAATGTATTTTAATCATCCCATATTTTTCATATTCTGTTAAAGTCAGATCTCAGTCATACCACTAAAGAAAGCAGAATTTGCTCCAGATCATAACCTTTAGTGTTTTGGGTGGGAGGGTTTGATACTGGTGTGTGGTCAGAGGGAGAGGGCAAATCCTACAGATGCTAATAGGGCTCTGACTGTGCAGTACTTTTAATATGAAATGTTGACTCTCTGGGATACATTTTTGGGTATTTTCTCACTAGGCATGCTAACAGGTCCTAATAACTAGCCACCATGCATCCTAAAATCGATCTCGGCCTTAGGGAGAGCAACACATTCATAGGGCTTGTCATTTCCCAGGGGAGAAACACACCACACCTTGCACTGGATGAATGGTCGCAAAAGCACGAAGATAGGTATTCGGGTTCGCACGATGAAGTCCAGGAAGTCCCACAAGGCCAGGCCTCCTACTTTCCGCAGGGCCATCTCCTTCACCTGTAGACTCAGCCAATACCACTGGCTTCCGAGTTGCCTCTCAAAGCAGACCAGGATCACCTTCAGTGCTTCATGCCAGGAGAAAAGTGAGTTCGCATCACCTGCTTCAGAAGAACCCTCCCCACATCCACCTGCTCGCCTACACAGATATGCGTGTCTTAGAAAAGTTTCTGAATTGCTACACTTTTCCCCTAGTTTGAGAAACTTACGTGCTCTCCTGAGTGAGAGTGTTCTGGTGAACATATTTTAACTTGAATGAGATGAAACACAAATATCTATAAGTGCATATTAGAAAATATGGAGAAACATGATTCAAAGCACTGAAAGGGAAATGTGTCAGAAACAGTCTGTGATTTAGCTTCTCAAAAATTCCATCATCATAAAAAAAAAAAAGTTCATTATAGTTGTCTTATGGTAATGCTAACAGCGCTCACATGCAAAGCAAAACATGGGTATTTAAAAATATTTACATAAATAAATATGAATATAAACAATATAAAATAAAACATTGGAGAAGTGAGCAAAAAAAATTTTTTTTTTAAGTTGGAGGCTGGACTCCATGGAAAAGCAGTCTAGAGAATCTTTAAGCGGATGAAACAGAAATATCGTATGAACTTGCAATACCACATTTAGGCATTTATCCTGAGGATGTGAAAACATTAATTTGAGGGAATGTATGCATCTTTATGTTCATAGCTACACTGTTTGTAATAGCTAAGGAGTGGAACCAACCTAAATGCCTATTGACAGATGACTCGATAAAGAAGTTACATATACTTGGTGGAAGACTACTCAGCACTTAAAAAGATGATATTGTATCTCTGGTACAAAATGGAAGAAACTTGAAGTGATTGTGCTTAACAAAGTAAGCAAGGAGAAAAGACAACTACCGGATGGCTTTTCTCATGTGTAGACTACAGAGGCTTGACAACATGAACCTGCAAAACAAAAAAAGATGTTGCCACTACCACCCTAGTGCTATTGGGCTCTCCCTCTCCAGATCGGTCTTTGTGTTTGAATGAACAAGTTGGTCTGATGTCATGGCATCATCACTCATAGTAGTGATGCAAAACAAAAAAAGTTCGTTCTCAGTCCAACTCCCTTCACAAATTCATTCTAAACTGTTTCCAGAGAAAGTGTGTTGGGTAAATCCTTCTTTTATTATTTTTTTCTTTCTTTTTTTGCCTCCAGGGTTATCGCTGGGGCAAATCCATTGCTCCTGGAAACTATTTTTCCTATTTTGTCGCCCTTGTTGTAGTTGTTATTGTTATTGCTGTCATAGCTGCTGTTGTTGTTGGATAGGACAGAGAGAAATGGAGAGAGGAGGGGAAGATAGAGAGGGGAGAGAAAGATAGACACCTGCAGACCTGCTTCACCGCTTGTGAAGCAACCCCCTGCAGGTGGGGAGCTGCGGGCTCGAACCAGGATCCTTACATTGGTCCTTGCACTTCGCACTATGTGCGCTTAACCCGCTGCGCTACCGCCCAGCCACAATCCTCTTTTTCTTTCAGGAACACCTTTCCCACAGTAGCAGGACTAAAGTGAGTAATATGACGATGTCAAAGATTATGGTGGGAGTGTCTTCTACTACCTCAGCTCCTCCCACTGAGAGGCTTAACTAGAATGAACTTCAAGGTGGAGATTAAAAGATGGCATTGTAAGGGAAGAAAAACAACTGGCAGACTACATGAGGTATACTGCACGGGGCAGTCAAGGGTCTCTAGGCCGCCTTGATTATACCTTAAGTCCGATATAGGGTCTTAAAGACCCAGACAGGTTCAATTCCTTAAAACCCTGCACAGTCACATGCACATATACCAGTTTGAGACAGTTTCCAGGCAGGCAAGAGCCATGCCAAGTAAGCGAGTGAAAGACATGTTGTCAGAGTCTCCATTACCTTTCTCCTCCTTCAGAATCTCATTTTTCACAGCAGGCACTCAAGTCATCTCACTCACTCAAATAAAATCACATGTGAACAAAAAGCAACACTGTTCTTCTTCTCTTTCCTTACCCAGTTCCTGGTGACTCCACACTGCGGAGACACTACATTGCACTATGGTTATGCAAAGTGACTCTCATGCCTGAGGCTGGCTCTAAAGTAAAGTCTCAGGTTCAATCCTTCCCCCTGAACCCCCACATCATCATAAAACTCATAAGCCAGAGTTGAACAGTGCTCTGGTTAAAAAACAAAACAACAGAAAGGCAGGAACCCAGCAGTATAGTGTCTGCTGGTCTTTGGGTTCCTGCCTTTCTGTTTTTTAATTTGTTTTGTTTTGTTTTTTAACCAGAGCACTGTTCAGCTCTGGCTTATGATGGCAGCAAGGGGGTGGGGGGCTGTGGATTGAAGCTGAGACTTTAAAGCCAGCCTCCAACATGAGAGTCGCTTTGCATAACCATTATGTTATCTACCCCCATCACCTGCCCCCTGACTTTCTGTTTTTAACTCTCACTTCCATCAGTCCAACATGCAAGCAACAAAGCAAGGGACTCAAGAACAGGAACTCTGATGACAGAGAGCTAGGACATGAAAATTGGCACTTGCACTTAGTAGCTGTGGCTCTAGGTAAGCTACTTAGCTTTTCTGGCCCTTAGCCTTTTTCATTTATAAAATGAGAAGAAAATTTACTTCTTTTGTTGCCCTTGTTGTTTTATTGTTGTTGTTGTTGATGTCATCATTGTTGGGTAGAACAGAGAGAAATGCAGAGAGGAGGGGAAGACAGATAGGGGGAGAGAGAGACACCTGCAGACCTGCTTCACCACCTGTGAAGCGACTCCCCTACAGATGGGGAGGCAGGGTTCGAACTGGGATCCTTATGCTAGTCCTGGTGGTTCACACCACATGTGCTTAACCCGCTGCGCTATCGCCTGACTCTCTATGAAAATTTACTTCTGTATAAGTATTGTGTGCTAACCGATTGCGCCACTGGAGCTCTGAAAATTTACTTCTTAGAGCTGTTTTGAAGATTCAGTGTGACAATAATAGAAGGTATTGAAAATATTGCTTAATGAGTAATAGTAAGCACTCAAAATAAGTGTGAAATGAATTTTAACATAGAGGTCAAATAGTATGCCCTCCTTCATTAAAAAGGCGGCAATTGGGGAAACTGAAAATATTTGTCAAGTGTTTTCTCCTATATGTCCTTGTCTCACATGTTAAACCCAGTTTCTCCATCCTTCTCTGTGTAGTCCTCACCCTTATGCACAGTCAAGATTTTGTCTGAATCTTACATTCTCTGGCTTCAGGCCACCAAGCCACATGTGCACATGAATTTCTTTTTCTGCTTTCTATACTCATTGTGAATCAATACTTTTCAAATACATCCTTTGCAATAAAATTCAAATAAGTCTCCATTCTATACTCTAAGGATCTATTTTACCCTCACGGATTTGCTTTGTTGAACAGAAAAATACTTCAGGCGAGATAGTTTCAATTTTCTTCTTTCAGATTTCCAGCTGCCAGTGCTCCCAATTCTCCTTGCAGTGGCATAAGTGGTCTTTCCCTTCTGACTTATTTTATTCAGGGCCAAAAAGTGAATTTCCATGATTCCATGGGTAAATGACTACGCTACAGCAGGGAAAGGGTTACAGGGACACTGGAAGCAAGCCAATAGGAAAGAAGAAATTCACTGAGTTAACTAGAGTGAAGAGCAATATGAATATTTAAACTGGCATTGCATTTTTTTTCTTAATTTTTTATATTTATTTATTTTCCCTTTTGTTGCCCTTGCTTTTATTGTTGTAGTTATTATTGTTGTTGTATTGATGTCATAGTTGTTGGATAGGACAGAGAGAAATGGAGAGAGGAGGGGAAGACAGAGAAGAGAGAAAGGTAGACACCTGCAGACCTGTTTCACCACCTGTGAAGCAACTCCCCTGAAGGTGGGGAGCTGGGGGCTCAAACCGGACTATTTACGCTGGTCCTTGTGCTTGGTGCCAAATGAGCTTAACCCACTGTGCCTGACTCCCAATTTAAAAAAAATTTTAAATTATATTTATTTATTTATTGAATAGAAACAGCCAGAAATCCAGAGGGAAGGGTGTTATATAGAGGAAGAGAGACAGAGAGACACCTGCAGCAACAGCTTCACCATCAGTGAAGCTTTACCCCTGTAGGTGGGGACCGGGGGCTCATACCTGGGTTCTTGTGCACTATATCATGTGTGCGCCACCAGATGGCCCCAGGCATTGTAATTTTTATTTATTTATTTTCCCTTTTGTTGCCCTTGTTGTTTTTATTGTTGTAGTTATTGTTGTAGTTATTGATGTCATTATAGGAGAGGGCAGAGAGAAATGGAAAGAGGAAGGGAAGAGAGAGAGGGGGAGAGAAAGATAGACACTTGCAGACCTGCTTCACTGCCTGTGAAGCAACTACCCTGCAGGTGGGGAGCTGGGGGCGCGAACCAGGATCCTTAAGCCGGTCCTTGCGCTTTGTGCCACGTGCGCTTAACCCGCTGCTACCGCCCGACTCCCCGCATTGTAATATTTGACGGAAGAATAACTAGTAGGGTGCATGACATACTACATATCCAGTGTGTGTGTGTGTGTGTGTGTGTGTGTGTGTGTGTGTGTGT
This sequence comes from Erinaceus europaeus, assembly GCF_950295315.1. Taxonomy (NCBI): domain Eukaryota; kingdom Metazoa; phylum Chordata; class Mammalia; order Eulipotyphla; family Erinaceidae; genus Erinaceus; species Erinaceus europaeus. The sequence goes on from NC_080168.1 coordinate 24,789,597, forward strand.
AGAGCTCTGCTCATCCCTGCCTTATGGTGGTGTGGGGGAGTGGACTTGGGACCTTCAAGCCTTAGGCATTATTCTAACTCCCCCACACTCCATCATGTTGTACTGCACAGGAAATAGACTTCCTAACTCTAGGTGTCCCGTGGACATAGATGGTAGACCAGTAAGTTCATGAGTTGTGCAATGTACTGTCCTTGTATATTAGACTGAGCCCAGATCTGATACCAGCTACTAATGACAAACACATGAGCAATCCTGCACATAATAAACAAGAAGGAATTCTAACTGCAGACACTTCTTTACGTGGTCAGACACTCTCAGAACATTACAGAATATATATATATATATATATATATATATATATATATATATATATATATATATCCCTTTTTAGTTCAATATATGTTTATTACAGAAACCATCTTTTCTTCAAGGCTGATGCTTTTCACTTGTGCACGAGGCTTCTTTACATACTTTCTGGACCAAGGTTTTCCAAAGACTTTTTTTTCCCTCTAGGGTTATTGCTGGGGCTCAGTGCATGCAGCACAAATCCACTGTTTCTGGAGGCCTTTTTTTTTTTCTTCCCCTTTGTTGCCCTTGTAGCCTTGTGGCTATTATTGTTGTTGCTGATGTTATTCGTTGTTGGATAGAACAGAGAGAAATGAAGAGAGGAGGGGAAGAAAGAGAGGGGGAGAGAAAGATAGATACTTGTAGACCTGAAGTGACTCACCTGCAGGTGGGGAGCCGGGGGCTCAAACCGGGATCCCTATGCTGGTCCCCATGCCCCGCGATCAACCTGCCGTGCTACTGCCTGACCTCCTTCCAAAGACTCTTTGAGTCAAGTTAGAACACAAGTAAATGACTCTATATGCATAAACATACACATGTACATATCTATATATCTACCAATATATCTCTTTCTATAGGTACAGAGATGGAGATAGAGATACATACAGAGAGAGGAGAGGGAGATGCATAATACACACCCAGGTATGCTGCTTGGCTGGTAGATTCTGCCAGCCCCTCCCTGCGCAAGTCTTTCCCTGCATCCCCTGGGGTGGAGCAGTGAGCAGGGGAGCTCTCCAACATGAAGTTCTTGCTTCTGGATGTGCTGATGATCCGAGGTGGCAGGAGCACATTAATGACCGTCTGTAGCAGCAGCTGCACCTCAGGCTGCTCCAGACATGGGCTATCTGAGGAGCAGAGTTTGAAATAGGGAATGACAAAGAACAGTCACAAGGTAGACGGTCCACGCACACGCACACGCACACGCACACGTGCACACACACACACAAATTCAGTTTTCTTCCCAGTTCCAAATCAGAACATCCTAGAAAGCCAGTGTTTTCCTACCAAGCACAGCTTCTCTCATGGACAGAAAGTGTTCTTGGAACCTGAGTGTTTTCTCCACAGGTTTCATGTTCTTATTCAGATCTCTTGCTTACCATGTCAACCTCCTTTCTTTTGTCCAGCTAAAATACTCAATGTACTGTTTTTATATTTGTGATCAACTTTTCCTAAAAGAAAAAAATCCCCTAAGAAGGAAGAGTAATGGAAATACATTGGAATTTAATGACAATGGCAGAATTTATGCTACATCTTGAGGCAGAATGTTTGTAATGTCCATTCACCTATGAATTCTCATTATACTGTACATCCATCCCATTTTTTTTACTTGAAGCAATGTGCACTGACCTTTTGCTGTACTGAAATGATTTTTAAAAAATATTTATTTATTTATTTATTCCCTTTTGTTGCCCTTGTTGTATTATTATTGTAGTTGTTATTGATGTCGTCGTTGTTGGATAGGACAGTGAGAAATGGAGAGAGGAGGGGAAGACAGAGAGGGGGAGAGAAAGAGAGACACCTGCAGACCTGCTTCATCATTTGTGAAGTGACTCCCCTGCAGGTGGGGAGCCAGGGGTTCGAACTGGGATCCTTACACTGGTCCTTGCGCTTTGTGCCACCTGTGCTTAACCCAATGTGCTACCGCCCAACTCCCTGAAATGATTTTTAAATGACTGTATCTGCTAAGAAGTGGAGACAAGAAACACTTGACTTAGCGTAGCCAAGCTGAAAAGAAAGCAAGCCTCTATCTCCTAACGTAACCTGATTTAAACCATTCAGATTGCCTTCTGTAAAGGGCTTTGAGGAAAAGGGGAAAAAAAAAGTAGCCTGACATTTAAGAAAACACAACAACATTGATAAATTTCCTTTAGTTAAATTAATCAGACCTTTGCTTCCAGATCCTACTGTGAGCACAAATGGGATGAGTAGATTTAAAAGCATCCCCTCCCTTCGCTCTTGATTGGTGAATGGGGAGATCACATGGCTTAAAGGAAAATCTTCTTTTAAAGCCTGTGCAGCAATAATAAAGAAAAAGATTAATTGACCCCCATACCCATTCACAATGTTTGCTTTCACACAGCTTGATGGAAACGGTGACTCCCTGCTGGCTGCTCCTGTAAACTATGATTTCAGTCGTCTTCAGTGCACCAGATAAAATTCACTCAAAATTGATACTTTACCATGCGCTTGACATAAATGAGAACTATATACCTAAAAAAAACAGTAACACCTTGAATATTAAGTGAATGGGTATGACACACATAATTTGGGACAAACCAATCCCATTTCCCCCATGGTTTTCTTCATGTGTTCACCAGTAAATATTTTGGAGATAAATGAAAAGAATGAGAACTTGCCACCAGCTCCACTTGGTAGTCAATTAATGTCCTTTGACCCCTCTTAAGGCCTCTAAGTAGGCAGGAAGTAATGTAGAAATAAAGAGATGACCTCTGAATGCAAGTTAGTAAAGTATATCAATTTTAGGGGTGATCCCCCCCTTCTGCATAGTAGTTATAGCTCTTCTTAATCTCTTATGTCATCTATCCATTTTCTAAATGATGGGCCACAAAGTTTGGTTGTTAGATAATGAATGAATCTGTTAGTTATAGAGTTCTCTGATGATTTACCACTCTCTCAAACTAGGTGACACACATACATAGGCAGGGAACTTGGTATTCTGCTTTCTTCCCCCTTAGGAATGATTATTTTAATCTAAGGAGACAAAACAACAGGGAGAATATTTTAAAAAACAAAAAGAGAATATTAAAGAATATTAAAGTAGCCTCAACATTCAACCCATAGTTATGAAAGAAAATTTAGATACTTGAAGCCTAGTAACTGCATATGCAATATTTTATACTGTAACCCTGAAAATATTGTTAATTTGAAGCCAGACCTTGAATACCGCTGCCTCTTTTAAATAACAATCATGAGCTGATTGTCTGTGAGTCGTTATTTTCCTAAGGTATTTACATTCTTTTTAAATGACTGAAGTGGCTATTAAGTTCTGTGGCAGGACTAATTACTCTGCTATTTTTGAAATCTCAAGAAGAATTACAGAAGCACAACTTAGGGCCAACCTCAGGGCTGCAGCTCCAAACCTGTACAAGTTTGGAGATGTTTATACTTTAGTTTCACAGATTTTGCCCAGCCTTTGCAGAAAAAACGAGAGAACACCATGACTGGTGCCTCAACCAGCAACTTAATGAGCGTGACAAACAGGTAAGGCAGTCACACCTGTATCTGCAATGCTACAAGCCGGACAACAGCTGTGCTGAAGGGCAGAGGTGGTGAGAGATAAGGGCTGAGATGAAGAAGGGGTAATCCATCAGCAACACTGGAAGGTCCTACCACTCCCATCACCTGAAATACAAACAGAGCAAGCACATGACCAGCCTTGACTATTGCAATTTCATGCAACCATATAGTAAGGGAGTCTCAGTCAATAATAATAGTAATAATAATAATAACAAATGATAAAAATAGTAATAATGTGAAGGTTGGGCATGTTACTTTTTGATCTGCTCTTGCTGCCTTCTTCTGAAGACATGTAATGTCTGGAGTCAGGTCAAACACTCCACTAGTTTCAGCCAAGGTTTTGTAGAATGTTGTTTATAGCTAACTATGTAAATAATGAACGATGAGCCAAAAACTATTCTAACAGGAGACCAAACATACTTACTTGGTGGACTTAAGGGAATGCAGTCAACATTCTGTGATGGTGGAAATACTGAAAACAATGATGATGGCCACAGTTCTACTGGCACTAAGCATTCCAGCTACAGATCTATTGCTCAGTTAAGCAGCAGATCCTATTCAATGAAATGCTCTAACATGGCTTCGACATTGTACAAAACCTTGTCAGGACCAGACTCTAGGTATTACATATATGATGAAAAAAAAATTTTTTCTTCCCATAAATCCTAGATTAGCCAACTCATAGTGCCATTTTGCACTAAAAATAAATAAAGAAAGAAAATAAAGAAAAAGACAAAAAGAAAGCCCTCTTTACATTTTAAACCCCCCACCCTAGACTACCTCAACTTCTGGCCAATTGTTCAGTCTCCACCACCCCACTCTCCAACTGGCAGCCCTCAACTCTCAACGCAACTTGAAGAGGTGAATTGTCAAAGTAGTGCATGGGAAGCAGCACGCCCAAGTCCCAGCTCTGTTGGGATGGGCCCCTCAATGTCTCCACACACTACCTTGAAATGAACCTCACTATTTTCAGTGTCACCTGAGCCATCTGTTTTCATGGGTAGGAAGGGGCACAAAGTGGTTGACCTGTAAATCTTCAGTTCAGAGAAGTCAATAGCAGAGTTAGATTTTGGAAAGTTTCATAAGATTGCCACTTGGCTACTCACCAGATTGACACAGACATTGATCAGTGACCTAAGGTGAGGCAGGAAGGATATGATTGGCTGCCTCTGAAGTGTCAAACAAACCCCTTCAATCAAATTGCTGGCAGGCTCCCACTCAACCTGTCGCCTGGAATACAATACAGGAGCCATTAGCGGCTTGGCTCCCTTCTGGAGACAGTCTGAAACAAGTGTACGAGACAGTGATTCTGACACCATCTAAGACAGGATGGATGTCTGAGACAACACACTGCTTCACACGGGATGAAGTTTACCCATGTTGTTCCAAAAGTACAGAGCACACTGGGAAAAGGAAGAAGGTACTGAAAACGTAGCAGAGGCACTCCTGCCCCATCGACTAATGAGACAAAATCTATTGGAGAAAAAAACAGAGATGATGAATGGGTTGCATTTTCAGTTCCCTGGTTCTAACATGAGAGAGGGTAGAAGACTACAGTTTTGGGAAGCTCATGCAGGGCCAAATAGAGCATAACTAATCCGACCCTAGGCTGCATATATAAAATCTACTTACTAGACTCTAGTGTAGTTCATCAGCTGTTATACTAGACTGCAACTGGTTGGATTTATATGGTTTCACTTCTGCCCAAAAGATTGCATTAGAATAAAAGAGTATTTAAAAAGTGTTCTTTCTTGACCTTCTAAGAATATTTATTTTGGATTACTTTTCCTGGTAATGTAAATGATGGTATACGTGACTGAACTGGGTGAACATGGGGCTTCTATAACGAATGTCAACTTAGTCTATATCTAATTTCAGTACCAAGGCATCCCTAGGGTCCCCACACAGTATACTGAACTTTATTAATAACTCTATTTCCAAATACTACCCTATATAGCATTTATTTTTTTCTAACCAAATGAAGTATTTGTACTAACAAAATGAGAATGTTCATAAGTGAGGATATATTGACATCCCTGATGTACAAGTAACTCACTCACAGGCTGGCTTCGTTCAATGCTTCTTTTGTTGAGTTGAGATAATCTGAAGAATTTATATCCAATCCAAGGCAATCCAAAATTCATGACATGCACCCCAAGAAAATGCCCATGGTTGACCAAGTCATTATACTGACCCAAAGATTTACTTCCAGGAAAAAAATGTGTGTGTGTGTGTTTGCAATGGCTTTAGTTATAAGACAAATAGATGTAACGATGTTTAAAATCTTTTTTAAAAGTTATTTATTTATTTATCATTGGATAGAGACAGAGAGAAATTGAGAAGGGAGAGAGAGATAGCGAGACTCCTGCAGCCCTACTTCACCACTCATGAAGCTTTTCCCCTGCAGGTGGGGACCAGAGGCTTGAACCCGGGTCCTTACACACTATAATGTGTGTGTTTAATCAGGTGCACTACAGCCTGGCCCAATGTTTACAATCTTTACAGGAAAAAAAAATTCTGACTCTCTTATAAGGCATATAAACCTTGAGAATTTTCCAAGGTGTAAATGTTGCATTGAGAACACCAAGATAAATAGGTAAATAAATAGTACTTTTCCATACTACTAAAATAATTAATCATGAAAGAACCTATAGGTATTTGTCATCATGGTTAAAAGAATGTAGGAACACCCCATCTATTGTTGGAATAAAATCTTTCAATTTTCCAGTTAATAGATTTATTACTATTATTATTATTGCCTCCAACAGTTATTGCTGGGGCTCGGTGCCTGCATTACAAATCCACTGCTCCTGGAGGACATTTTTCTCCCATTTTGTTGCCCTTGTTGTTATTATTGTTATTGTTGCCACTGATGCTGTTGTTGTCAGATAATACAGAGAGAAATGAAGAGAGGAGGGGGGAAGACAGAGTAGGGGAGAGAAAGATAGACACCTGCAGACCTGCTTCACTGCTTGTGAAGCGACCCTCCTGCAGGTGGGGAGCTGGGGGCTTGAACCGGGATCCTTAATCTGGTCCTTGCACTTTGCACCACGTGTGCTTAACCCGCTGTGCTACCATCCGGAACCCCCCCCCCCCCACCCCATTAATAGATTTAAGAAACTCAGATGGCTGCATTGCTGAGAAGAAAGCTTACTGGTACAGATGCTAACAGGTGAGCAAGATTTGTATTGATTTTGGGTTAGTTTAGAAGGACAGAAAATGCTCTTAATAACTCAGACTTGAAATTTCCAAGTTAGCGGGTTGATTGGCATCTGTCAATTTCATTTTCTGTTCATAATGATGGCCATAGGTTTTCAAACTGGGATCAGATCTCTAGGAAGACAGATTAAGAGGAGTCTGTTCACAGGAAGGTTACCAGTGGGTATTTCAGGCCGCTGAGCAGAGAGCAAGCAGTGATTTATGTCCATTTAGTACTATGTGGAAGAGGTGAGAATGAGGTATTTGATATTAACCTGAAATTATACTTACGGCTGTCTTGCTGAAGATTACAAAGACTGGCATTTCTCTAAACTGGTAACTAAAATGCTACATTAATAAAATATTTTAAAAGATGAAACTATTTTATCTCCTTAGTTGTATTACTTATAAGGAATATGCTGCTTTTTTATTTCAACAGAAATTGAAGGTTATTCATTATTATTTCTTAGATAAGGAACATGATTGCTAAGAAATAAATATACTCTTCAAGACATATATAAGACATATATATATATAGAATTCTGTCCTTTCCTCAAAATATACTCTGTTACTTACACATCCACATACCTGGTTACATATGCATATATACCAACAGAAATATATTAAGTTATTCATTCAATTTCACCTTATTCATTGACCTACCACCTTCAAATTAAGACAAATCCTATAAGATAAATCTTAGTTTTGAAGCTTGTGATAGCAACAGCCGACCAGGAACCTCCTCACCTCAAAGTAGGCATCTTATGTATTTTGTTGAACATTCTATCCAATCTCTTTAAAATGAGGATAAGAGCTGGTCTCACTGCCTCTGCTGTCCAGTCGGTAATGGGTAGCATCTCCATGATGTACCGCCGAAGCCCACGGCTCTCCATTGTCTGGGTGTCATATGGCGCCAACTTCAGGAGAGAGTGTGCAATTTCTGCCAACCTACCAAAAAAAAAATTTTTTTTAAAGACTAAGCTTAGCATGCCACAATGGGAATTTCCCCAAGCAATGTCATGCTAATCACTCTCCACCCAGCCTACCAATTTCTTGAATTGATGACATTCTTCCCAACACCTCTAATCCCTCAGCCTTGTGGAGATCAAACACAAAAGCATAGTAACTGCACAAACTTAGTAAACAGATTCAAAGACAGTGGCAATGCATAAACATGAGTAGCATCTGATTTAAAAACTAAAACTCAGTGGGTCGGGTGGTAGCGCAGCACAAGGACCGGAGTAAGGATTCCGGTTCGAGCCCCTGGCTCCCCACCTGCAGGGGAGTCACTTCACAGGCAGTGAAGCAGGTCTGCAGGTGTCTTTCTCTCCCCCTCTTTGTCTCCCCTCCTCTCTCCATTTTTTCTCTGTCCTATCAAACAACGAACAACATCATCATCAATAACAACAATAATAACCACAACAAGGCTACAACAACAAGGGCAACAAAAGGGGGAAAAGATGGCCTCCAGGAGCAGTGGATTTGTGGTGCAGGCACTGAGCCCAGCAATACCCTGGAGGCAAAAAAAAAAAACAACACCAAAAAAACCATAAAACCCGGAGAGTTTAAGGATAGGTCAAATAGACCTAAAGAACATCATTTTGATGATAAATATAGATATTTGCAACACACTCCAATACACAGAAATATGCAAAGACTTATTTGCATAATACATATTTGCGTAATAAAGAGAACTTAAACATTTTCTTTTTTTTCTTTTTTCTCTTTGCTACCAGAATTGTTGCTGGTGCCTGCATAATGACCTCATTATTACCATTTTTCTTTCATTTATTTATTTATTAATTTTTTAAAAATTATCTTTATTTATTGGATAGAGAGCCAGAAATTGAGAGGGAAGGGGATGATACAGAGGAAGAGAGAGAGAGAGAGAGAAAGAGAGAGAGACCTGCAGCTTTAATCCACCAATTGTGAAGTTTCCCCCTCTGCAGGTGAGGACCTGGGGCTTGAACCTGGGTCCTTGCACATTATAGTGTGTGCACTTAAGCAGGTACACCATCACCCGGCCCCTCTTCCATTTACTTAATTTAATTAATTTACTTTTACCAGGGGACTGATCAGCTCTGGCTTATGGTGGTTCAGAGGGATGCATGTGGTACTTTGGAGCCTCAGGCATGATAGTCTTTTTGCATAACCATTGTGCTATCTACCCCTGCCCTTCCTTTTCCTGTTATTCTGATAGACACAATAAAGAAACACAACCGGACAGATTGAAGGAGGAGGGAAAGATATAGAAAGACCACACTGCTCTATCACTCCACCTCATGAAGCTTCCCTCTTGAAAGTGGGTTCCAAGGATTTGAAGCTGATTCTGAAGGTCATCTGTGTGCTCTACTGGTTATGCCATAGCTTGACCCCTAAAAGCTAAGCTTTAGTGCTGTGTGAGGTGGAGTACACAGGTATTTATTTTTCTTTTTTTGTAATTATCTTTACTTATTTATTGGATAGGACAGTCAGAAATTGAGAGGGTAGGGGGTGATAAAGAGGGAGAGAGACAGAGACACACCTACAGCACTGCTTCACCACTTGCAAAGCTTTCCCCCTGCAGGTGGGGATCGGGGGCTTGAACCTGGGTCCTTGCACATTGTAACATGTGCGCTCAACAAGGTGCGCCACCACCTGGCCCCTTTATTTTTCTTTATTAGTTTCTAGATAGCATTGACGCATGCTTGAGAGTTGTTATCTATTTTATATACATAGAAATAATGCTTGGTTATGAATTATTACTTAGAGATGAATTTTAAGTAATGCCACGGATTACTATCTGACTTAAAAAAAAATTTTGATAGTGTTACATCATGAATCTATTTTGACTATAAATACAGAATACAGGTCCAAAAAGGGAGACAGAGGACCTAGTGGGGGTTGTATTGTTATATGGAAAACTGGGAAATGTTATACATGCACATACTATTGTATTTACTGTCGAATGTAAAACATTAATTCCCCAATAAAGAAATTAAAAAAATCTTGTAAACATTGTGACTGACAGATCCCTCAAGTGAAAAACTGAATCGCAGCCCTTGTCTGGCAAGGTTGTGGACAGGTTTGAAATTATATGAATAAAAATGGTGATGCTCAATGTCAAAAAAAAAAAGTCACCTCCAAGACTATTGCTGGGGCTCGCTACTGGCGCTATGAATCCACAGTTCCCTGAGGCTATTCCCCCCCCCCCGCCCCCTATTTTTTATTCGACAGGACAGAGAGAAATTGAGAGTGGGAGGAGAGATAGAAGGAGAAAGATGTAGACACCTGCAGCTTTGCTTCGCCACTTGTGAAGCTTCTCAGCTGTAAGTGGGGAGCAGGAGCTCAAACCCGGTTCCTTGCTCAGGTCCTTAGGCATAGCACTATGTGTGCTTAGCTGGCTGCACCACTGCCTGACCCCCATGACCTGTTTTTTAATGTAGTCTTTACCTGAGTAATAATTTCTCCTAAAAGATATTCCTCTGGTCTTTTTCCATGAGAACCCAAGAGGTGTTCCCATTTCAAAGAAGAGAGGAACAAGAAGAGTTAGGAGGGAAGGAAAGAGGAGAGGAGGAAGGGCAAGGGAGGGAAAATAATGAGCAGTTACAGACCCATACTGCTGTCCTATTTTTTTTTTAGTTTTTTTTTTAATATTTATTTATTTATTCCCTTTTGTTGCCTTTGTTGTTTTATTGTTGTAGTTGTTGTTGATCTCATTGTTGTTGGACAGAACAGAGAGAAATGGAGAGAGGAGGGGAAGACAAAGAAGGGGAGAGAAAGACACCTGCAGTCCTGTTTCACTGCTTGTGAAGCGACTCCCCTGCAGGTGGGGAGCCGGGGGCTCGAACCAGGATCCTTACACTGGTCCTTGTGCTTAGCGCCACCTGCGCTTAACCCGCTGTGCTACTGCCCGACTCCCAATGCTATCCTGCTATTTTGGCAGTTCTGGGTTGGACAAATGATTGACTCATTATATTTTTTGAAGGCAGAGGCTATCTAAGTAAGAGTATTTACCCTCAGAGCCCTTCAGTCAACCATATATTTTGCTAATGCAGGAGTACGGCATTAGGATCTTATTTTTAAATTTAAAAAAAAATTTTAAATTTGCTTTTTTCCCCTTTTGTTGCCCTTGTTGTTTTTTATTGTTGTTGTAGTTATTATTATTGTAGTTGTTATTTATGTCGTCATTGTTGTATAGGATAAGAGAGAAATGGAGAGAGGAAGGGAAGCCAGAGGGGGAGAGAAAGATAGACACCTTCAGACCTGCTTCACCGCCTGTGAAGCGATTCCCCTGCAGGTGGGGAGCTGGGGGCTTGAACCTGGATCCTGATGCAGATCCTTGTGCTTCGCACCATGTGCGCTTAACCCACTGTGCTACCACCCGACCCCCAGCATTAGGATCTTAATACTCTGCACTTTCTCTCTTCTCTTCCAATGTAAAAACTGAAATTCTCAGTGTGAAATAAGCTCTCTCCACTATGGCACAATAGGGAGTGTGAACACATGTTAAGCTTTGGAGTCAGAATGTAAGCCAATAACTCAGAATGTGAAATTAGCTTGGAGAGAGAAAGAGAGAGAGAGAGAGAGAGAGAGAGACAGAGAGACAGACAGAGAGAGAGCAAGCCTGTATTCTGGTCTTTCATTTTTCTTTTTCCTTTAATTTTCATTATATTTTAATATTTACCTACTTATCTGACTAGGCAGAGAGAGACTGAGTGGGAGGGGAAAGTAGAGGCAGAGAGACAGACAGACACCTGCAGCCCAACTTCACCACTTGTGAAGCTTCCCTGTGGTCTCTTATTTTTCTTCCTTTAGTACTTTCTTAATTTTACCAGAGACCATCATAAGAAAAGCATCAACAATCAGGAAATCATCACTTTTTGACAAGTTACAATGAAATTTATAGATGGTTAGAGTCTAACTCTACCTTAGTTCTAGGTATCCTGAGATGTCCGGGTGCTCATTTACTTATCTATGGGATTTTCCTTTTATAATGCTTACAAATTGCTGCCCATCTGAAGAGAAGATCTTCTGGAACCATGATGGATTTTTTTCATAGTTTTATTGGTGAAGTAATGATTTATAAGACAGATGTTAACACATGGGTGTGGCTTTTTGTTTGTTTGCTTTTGTTTACCTCCCTTTGATAGGTATATGCATACTACTCCCCAACACCAATCCAGGTCCCTTGTCACCATTGTACACTTGCTTTTTTGTTTGTTTGTTTGTTTTTGTTTTTTTGCCTCTAGTGTCAGTGCCTGCACTTTTTTTTTTAATATATTTTTTTCTTCTTTTCATTTGATAGGACAGCGAGAGGTACTTGAGAGGGGAGGGGAGATACAGAGGGAGAGAGAGAGAGAGAGAGAGAGGTGGAGAGATACACCTGCAGGTTTGCTTCACCCACTCATGAAGCATCCCCGATATAGATATGGACCAGGGGCTTGAACCCTGGTCCTTGGGTGTTTCCTTTTGCATAGTACTATGAGCACTCAACCAGTTGTGCTATTGCCCAGACCCCTTCACTTAGTTCCTCCAAGCCCTCTCCTATCCCCCTCTAATCCACAGTCCTCTGCTTTGTTGAATCACACTCCACCCATGCCAAGCTTTATTCCCCTTTTCCTCCCTTGCTTCTTAAGTATCACCTGTGAGACAGCGTCTCAGGCACTCACCTTTCCCCTTGTGGCTTGTCTCACATAAAGTGATTTATTCCTTCAAGTTCCATCCAAACACAAACACAGCCTTTCTTTTTTTTTTTTTTCTTTCATTTTTAAAAAATTATCTTTATTTATTGGATAGAGACAGCCAGAAATTGAGAGGGAAGGGGGAGATAGGAAGAGAGACAGAGAGACACTGGCAGCACTGCTTCATCACTTGTGAAGCTTTCCCCCTGCAGGTGGGGACTGTGGGGGAAGGAAAGAAATTATAATCTGGGGAGTCAGGTGGTAGTGCAGCGGGTTAAGTGCATGTGGCGCAAAGTGCAAGGTCTGGCATAAGGATCCTGGTTCGAGTCACTGGCTTGCACCTGCAGGGGAGTCACTTCATAAGTGGTAAAGCAGGTCTGCAGGTGTCTATCTTTCTTTTCCCCCGTCTTCCCCTCCTCTCTCCATTTCTCTCTGTCCTATCCAACAACGACGACATCAATAACAACTACAACAATAAAACAACAAGGGCAACAAAAGAGAATAAAAAAAAAAGAAATTATAATATAGACAGTATATAGAACTCACAAGAAAGATAATTTCCTCTTTCTTTCTTTCTTTCTTTCTTTCTTTCTTTCTTTCTTTCTTTCTTTCTTTCTTTCTTTCTTTCTTTTTACCTCTAGGGTTATTGCTGGGGCTCAGTGTCTGTACTGCGCATTCACGGCTCCTGGCAGCCATTTTTTTTTTTTCCATTTTAGTGGACAGAGAGATGGGGGAGATAGAGAGGGAGAGAAAAAGACAGAAAACTGCAAACCTGCTTCGCTGTTAGTGAAGTGCCTCCCTGCAAGTTGGGAGCTGGGGCTCGAACCTGGACTCCTACACGAGCCCTTGTGTTTAGAACTATGTGCGTTTAACTGTGGGTGTACCATTGCCTGTGCCCCAAGAAAGGTAATTTTCTAAGAATTCAGGTGATAAAATTTCTTTCACTCTCTTTTATTGAGAAGTAAATATATGGGTGTCCTTTACTATCTTTATAAATATTTGCTCTTGTCCACGCTGAGATCTTTTCTGATGAATTTAGCATAGATTTCCCCAAAGGGTCCTTTAAATTATGCCTCCTAGTCACAGAAAACAAATCATTCAAAGTATATGAAATCTCTATCCTGGAGGTGGGGGACCCCACACCTAGATGTGACATTCAAATTGCAGTCATAGTCGGGGCAAGTACCTCATGTGTGATTTCACGTCCAGCAACTCCAGGGCGGTCACCCGAGGCTCCCCAGCCAGGTTTTGCAAGATCTTCAACCTTGGTCCACAGTGCTTGTAGAATTCAGTGCAGATGTTCAGTAGGGACTCCCGGGGCCTTCTGAACTCCTCCCGGGCAATCCGTTCATCCAGTTCTTCTCTGGGAAGGCCTTGTCCTTCCTCTAGTAAGTGAAGGTTTTCCCTGGGGGATTATGAAAGATTAACTGGGGTTCAAAAAGGTATGTGAGTAGCTACAGCTAGAAGAGGATCTCACACTGAAGAGAAATACTAAACCCCTCATATTGTATAAGGGCTAATGGTCAGTAGTGGATGGGGGCCTAGGAGACCCTTGTGTGATGGATAAAGAAAATTCATCATCTAAGAACGGGTTTTCAGTCATGAATTTAATATAGTGTAAAAACACACGGATTTTCAGGGACACACACCTGACATTTATATAACAGCAGTCCGCAAGATTACTTCAAGTTTGAAAAAAGAAACGGTATTATCCTAGAATTAACAATCATTTTAAATTTTAGCAGCTTACATTAAGTAAGCACTTACTGAGGATTTATTCTGAAATGGGCTTATTCATTACATAAACTCATAGAAGGCACTTTACAAGATATTAGAATTTTCATGATCAGGGTTTATCTTTATGTACCTGATAAAGTGTAACTTAGCACCTTGTTCCTGGTACCTGTAAGAGAGAAAAAAATATCTGTAAGCACTCAGACAGAGAATAGTGTCACAGGTGGAACTTCCTAAATATTGTATTGTCAGAGAAGTCATGACATGTTTTTGAATAGAAAGACAGAAAAATATATCATGACTTTTCTGACAACCCAATATTTCTTTCTTTTTTTTTTTTTTTTAAAGATTTTATTTATTTATTAATGAGAAACATAGGAGGAGAGAGAAAGAGCCAGACATCACTCTGGTACATGTGCTGCCGGGGATTGAATTAAGGACCTCATGCTTGAAAGTCTGATGCTTTATCCACTGCGCCACCTCCCGGACCACCCAATATTTCTTTCTTATGAAAAGTTCTTAAAGCTACGATAAACTCATAAATAAACTCATAAATACATACATAGTATGGCTGAAATGTAAAATCTATATTTCTCACTCAGCTGCCTCATATGCTGCAACATTAGCCGTTATGAAGATTCTTTCATTCCTGGGTAATTTGTTTTATTCTAAATATAAATAACTATATAATGAACATAGAGTTATCTTTACATCAGTAAAGATACACACCTAAAATGTTTCAGAGAGTGGAAAATTGTTTAGTTTCTCCATGAGCTTTCCCTGCAAAAAATTGCTCCATATTGAGGAAGCAGATTTTTTTTTTTTTTTGCCTTATCTTAAATCCTCCTTGGAAGGAGAGGCTAATTAAACTCTGTGTCTGTTGGAGTTTTTAGAAGTTAGCCCAGACAAAATGAAGCAGTTGTAGTATTACTAGGGAGTCAGGTGGTAGTGCAGCAGGTTAAGCGCACATGGCATGAAGCGCGAGGACCAGCGTTGCGGGTTCGAGCCCCCAGCTCGAACAGTGACTTCCTACATATTTTTCTATTGAGTCGAACTGGTCACAGACCTCCACATACTGACAAGATGGGATTCCTAGGAGTCCGGGTGATAGATAGCACAGGTGGCGCAAAGCACAAGGGCCGGCGTAAGAATCTCGGTTCGAACCCCTGGCTCCCCACCTGCATGGAAGTCACTTCACAAGCGGTGGAGCAGGTCTGCAGGTGTCTATCTTTCTCTCCCCCTCTCTGTCTTCCCCTCCTCTCTCCATTTCTCTCTGTCCTATCCAACAACAAGGACATCAATAACAAGAACAGTAATAACTACAACAATAAAAAAACAAGGGTAACAAAAGGGAATAAATAAATAAATATTAAAAATATTTTAAAAAAAGAATATACTTTAGCAACCATGAGCGTATCATTTAAGAACCTAAGTCCAAGTTTGAATGAAATGTCTGTAGAACATCTGCCCAGATGAACAAAGTTGCCTCTACACAGTATCTCTGGAAAGAGAAACCGCCTCCTGATTGCTGTTGTTGCCTTTTTTTTTTTTTTTTTTTTGCAGATAAGTGAAACAACACTGGAGTAGTTCCAAAACTACTCAGGAGGCACAGAGCATCTTGCATGTTCACACAAACACATGGCTACTCATGCCAGTTTATGAACTTGGCTTCACTTACTCTGACTATCTTAAAAGAAAGAGGTCTTAGCATTTTCTTCTATCACTAAACTCTCACCTTCTTTTATTTTCCTTGGAGATTTTGATAGTAAATATTCACTACTTTTAGATTCCTTTTCTTCTTCTTTTTTAAAAATATTTATTTATTTATTTATTCCCTCTTGTTGCCCTTGTTATTTTATTGTTGTAGTTGTTATTGATGTCGTCGTTGTTGGATAGGACAGAGAAATGGAGAGAGGAGGGGAAGACAGAAAGGGGGAGAGATAGACACCTGCAGACCTGCTTCACCACTTATGAAGTGACTCCTCTGCAGGTGGGGAGCCGGGAACTCCAACCGGGATCCTTACGCAGGTCCTTGCGCTTTGCGCCATGTGCACTTAACCTGCTGCGCTACCGCCTGATTCCCAATTCCTTTTATTCTTAACAGTGACACTCAGGTGGTATGAAATTGAGAGATCACAGAAGAGGGGCAGTGCATTACCTGGTGTTGACCCCAGATGACATGGTGTGATTGGCCGTAGTTGTCCCTTTGTGACCCTGGTCACACCTGCTCATCTGTGGGGCAGTCATGGGCCTGAAACAACATGACAATAATTGCCTCAACACAACAACACAGAAATAGAAATATTTATGAAATTCTCCAGCTACTGAAGCTCACATGAGTTTTATTTATTTTTCTATTTTTTAAATAAAAAAATGTATTATCTTTATTTACTGGATAGACAGCCAGAAATAGAGAAGGAAGGGGGCAATAGAAAGGGAGATAGACAGAGAGACACTTGCAACACTGCTTCAGCACTCACAAAGCTTTCTCCCTGCAGGTGGGGGCCGGGGGCTCGCACTGGGGTCCTTATGCATTGCAACATGTGTGCTCAACCACATGCACCACCACCTGGCCCCCTCACATAAGTGTTAGAATCTTAAAAAGACAGACTGTTTACCTTTGGGATATTTTGTCCCAATCTAGTTTTTTCTCTCCTGAAAGGGAGTTTTACAGGGACATTGATGCTTAAGGTATGTAAGATTACCGTGGTTCAAGTTCTTCTACTTCTTGTCTCTTAATATTAAACTCTGGCCCTTTAAACCAGACATTTATGAAATCAGACTTCTAAGTCTGTAATGTACAAGTGAAAGCTCAGAGTTCATTTTTCACTTCTACTAGTACCAGGGAGTTAACCATTCTAGAGAATAAGTAAAATGTGAGAGAATACGAACTATTTTGGCTATCTATCCTACAACCACTCGATTTTCTATTAAAGAACGAAAGATTTTTTTTTTTTTTGGTCAAAATTATATCTAAGGCTAACCAAGGGAAATGAATATATTAGTATCTATTGTCAGTCAATGATTTAGTCAATGATTTCAAACAGATTTCAATCATGTCATCATAGATCTTCAGGGTTCATTTTAGATATTAGGCAAACGATGTCACTGAGACATAGAGAGGAATCTGCAGGTTTTCAAAGCGACAGCTTGTATAAACTCTTTTAAGGCTTACTTACATGGTGCTCATTTTCTCTATGTTGGATTATGATGGGGTCCTACATTCTTCACAATTGCCAAATCTCTTCCTGTGTTTTCTTAGAATTTAAAGTTGGCCCTAAGATTATCACTCACTATTGTTTCTCTGGTGATTATGTTTACATTATATGACAATAGGGAGGTTAGCTATTGAATCTTATCCCACAGAAAATCTGTTAGTTCTGGCATTGAAATACAATTTTGCAGTTTATGGTTATTATGTAGTATCTGAAATTACAGTAAAAATACTCTTCCTAAAATCAAGGGAAAAAAATGTAAAAGGATGCTCTACTGGAATTTCAGACATTTCAAGTTTCACAAAATAAGATGAGTTAACAAAAATGTAGATCATATTTTCATATCCACTAAAGTGGCCCTTTTGCAAGAGATTCACCAGTGGGTTAAAACTGTCACAGAGGGAGTCAGGCAGGAGTGCAGCAGGTTAAGCACACATGGCACAAAGTACAAGGATCTGCATAAGGATCCTGGTTCGAGACCCTGGCTTCCCACCTACAGGGGAATCACTTCACAGGCGGTGAAGCAGGTCTGCAGGTGTCTATCTTTCTCTCCCCCTCTCTGTCTTCCCCTCCTCTCTCAATTTCTCTCTGTCCTATCTAACAATGATGACATCAATAAAACAATAACTACAACAACAACAACAAGGGCAAACAACAAAAGGGAAAATTAGGAAAAAAAAACTGTTACAGAAGCTCGGAAAGCCATATGTCAAGTAGGAGTAGTAGGAATAGGAGTAGGAGTAGGAGTGTTACTGTTTCTGTTATTCAGAAAACTTGGCACTTGTTATCCAAAACCATTTCAGAAATGTTTCCATAACTTCCTGAATATTCTCAGTTTTAAGCCCACAATGTGCTGAGTTTGCATTGTGTGACCACTGCTGCTTTCTGCTAGCCCAAAGACTGGGCTTTAGGGTTGATTATCATATTATTATTATTATTATCATTATTAATTACCACCAGTGTTAACACTGGGGGTGGGTGCTGGCACTATAAATCTGATGCTCCCGGCAGCTGTTTTTTCCTTTTAACCCCTCCCCTATTTTCTACTGTTATTTGGTAGAACAGAAATAAATTGAGAGAGGAGGAGGTGGTAGAGAAAGAGAGACACCTGCCGGCCTGCTACACTGCTTGTGAAGCATCCCCCAGCAGCGGGGAGCAAGGCTCCAAACCAGGCCCTTAGGCATGGTGATATGTGGGCTTAACTGGGTGCATCACCACCCAGCCACTGGTTTTAGGGTTTTTAAAAAAAATTATTTATTTATTAATGAGAGGGATAGGAGGAGAGAGAGAAAGAACCAGACATCACTCCAGTACATGTGCTGTCGGGGATTGAACTCAGGACCTCATGCTTGAGAGTCTAACGCTTTATCCACTGCACCACCTCCTGGACCACAGTTTTAGGGTTTTTAAGGTAACAACTTAGATATATTTTCTTACCATTCCAGGACAGGTATAAAGTATGGATGTGTCTGCTAATGGGATTACCTGGTGAGCACCTCCACACTGTATAAAAGGGCCTGTAGTGAAGTCGCAAGGGCGGCCGTGGCTGCAATTTCCTCCCTGGCAGCAGGTACAGTCTCTAGTTGTGATGTCTGCCTCTTGAGCTTTTGCAGGTAACATGGGACTAAAGCTTCCAGGACCATCAGCATCTGAAGACTTGAACCAAAAGGAAGGCCAGCGGAGTCATATTTTACAATCTGCTTTTGTAGGATAAGTTTTAGGGGAGCAAAAAGAATCTGTCACCTTATAAAGTACAAGGAAAAGTTTCATGGGAAATGACCTAGAGGTAGAAGGGATATTGCCTATGATACAGACTCCTTCCAGGAAGGGTCTGGTCTGTGGAGAAGGAAGAACTGGCCTTTCTTTCTCCTCTCCTCTCCTCTCCTCTCCTCTCCTCTCCTCTCCTCTCCTCTCCTCTCCTCTCCTCTCTTCTCTATTTTCTTTCTTTCTTTCTTTCTCTCTCTCTCTTTCTTTGAATCTGCTTTTTAACTGATCCTCCTCTTCTTTCTGAAAAAGATGGGACATGTGTAACATTTAAAAAATATATTTATTTAAAAAAAGATGATGTGAATTATAAATATATATGTATGTATATTTATTTTGATAGGACAGAGTGTAATTAAGAAGGGAAAGGGAGACAGTGAGAGAGAGAGACACCTGGGGCCACTTCATCACTGCTTATGAAACATCCCCCTGCAAGTGGGGACTCTTCCTGATCTAACTTGTGTCACTTTAGCTGACCTTTTTTTTTTTTTTTTTTTTTTTTTTGCCTCCAAGGTTATTGCCAGGGCTCAATGACTGCACCACGAATCCACTGCTCCTGGAGATAATTTTTTCCCCTTTTAGTTGCCTTTGTTTTATCATTGTTGTTGTTATTATTATTGTTGTTGTTGATGTAGTTGAATAAGACAGAGAGAATTCGAGAGAGGAGGGGAGACAGAGAGGGGGAGAGAAAGAAAGACACCTGCAGACCTGCTTCACCTCCTGTGAAGCGACTCCCCTGCAGGTGGGGAGCCGGAGGCTCAAACCCGGATCCCTATGATGGTCCTTGCGCTTCGTGCCACGTGCACTTAACCCGCTGCGCTACCATCCGACTCCCTAGCTGAAATTTCTTATTTCTCCTCGAAGTTCTCTACATTGGAAAGTTATTTACTGCAGTTTGTGCCTGCAATCATGCGAGTAAGTGATTCTGGATCTCTGGGTCTCTGCTCTGTGCATGGGCAGTATGCATAGTAGTAGTCATCTTCTCTTTGTCTTTTCTCTTAATGTTCTGCTTCATGCTTGTTATTTGACCAGCCTTGAGGAATGAAGAAAACTACTGGGTGCTTTCCTTTTATTTCTACTGTATCATATTTAGGAGGATGGAGAAATAACTTCTTTAAAGAGATGATGAATTTTTAGTCCTTCCTTCACCCAAGTCAAGAGTAATGAAAGTTGTTGCAAAATTAACTAGCACTAAGTACTTAGTTGGGCACTTTACCAAGTCCCAGCTTTGGGAAACATGCAAACTACTGGTAAGTATTGGTTCTTATAGAAAAGGTTCAGAGAATGACAGTAGCCCATAGAAACAGCTACTGCAGGAGTCCAGCGGTAGCACAGTGGGTTAAGTGCATGTTATGCAAAGCGTAAGGACTGGAGTAAGGATCCAGGTTTAAGCCCCTGGCTTCCCACTTGCAGGGGAGTCACTTCACAGGTGGTGAAGCAGGTCTGCAGGTGTTTACCTTTCTCTCCCCCACTCTGTCTTCCCCTCCTCTCTCCATTTCCCTCTGTCCTATCCAACAATGATGACAACAATAATAACTACAACAATAAAACAAGGGCAACAAAAGAAACAGCTACTGTGAGGCAAAGCTGCTGCTAGGACGAGTAAGTACCATTACCGGGTAAAGCTCACACTTGATTTAGAATTTGGGTATGGAAAATATCACTTTACAGGAGAAGTGGAAAATAAGGAGTTACTATGCATGAGTGGATTTGTTCTTTCTCAATTGTAAATGCACAACAAAAGCATTAATTAATTGTTGGGAGATTGTCTCCCTTCCTTCCTTCCTTCCTTCCTTCCTTCCTTCCACCAGAGCACTGCTCAGCACTGGTTTATGGTAGTGCCAGGTATTTTAAATCTGGGACCTTGGAGCCTCAGAAATGTGAATCTCTGCATAACCATTATGCTATCTATCCCCGGGAGATTTTCTTAATTGAATTTAAATGTCCAAGTTGCAGTTTCTAGAAGAACAAGTATTGTGCTATCCTGGAGAAACTGAAAAGAAGACTTTCTTTGATCCATTCTCTTTTCCTATAGATACAACTGAATTTCTTTTGTGATCCTTCTCAATGCTGATTACTGGTTTCTAGTAATATGATTTTGCTTGGAATAAGTGCTCTAGAATAAAGAAGTAATTTTTCCAGTTTGGAACTAGAACTATGAAACTTTGTGGCATTTTAAGGGAGACAAGTGATGGGGGAAGTGGTTCATCAGATAAAGCACAGAACTTGCATGCATGAGGCCATAGGTTTGATCCCCAGCACTGCACATTCCAAAATGATGCTCTGGTTTCTCTCTCTATCTATAAATAGACACATAATCCATTTTTTAAAAAGATTTTTTTCCTATTTATTTATTTATTTGACAGGACAGAGAGAAATTGATGGGGAGTAGAGATAAGAGGAGTAGAGACAGACACCTGCAGCACTGTTTCCCTGCTAGTGAACCCGATCCCCTACAGGTGGGCCTGGGGGTTTGAACTTTGGACCTTGCACATTGTAACATGTGCAGTCAGCCAGGTGTGTCACCACCCAGCTGAAAAATATGTATTAATTAATTAACTAATTAATAAAAAAAAAAAGAGTGTGAGAGAACCAGAACATCACTGGCACATGCAAGGCTAGGGATTGATCTCAGGACATCATGTTTGACCGACTGTCCAAAGCTTTGACCTCCCAGGCTGCAACAAATGTATTTTTTTTTTAAGTGAGGCAAGAAATTCCACTTTCTACATCTCATCTCTAGTCTTACGAGAGAGACCTGTCAAAAAAATTAAAAATAATTGGAGATACTAAGGTTGCCAGGTACCCTGTGGAGATGCCAGGAGAAAAGGAGTCTTTCAATTTAACTTGGTATTATGTAGCACTTTTTCTTCTTCTGCAGACCTTTGCCAGTTTTTAAGTTGTTTGCAACCAAGGAGCAAAGGAGGAAAGCAGAATTCTCAGCAACCTTATAAAGATAAGAAAATATATGTTGGAATTCAGGGTTATCCAAGGAGAAGTTAGGTCCTAGGAAAATGAAAAATAGAGGACAGTCCCTGCAAATACTGAAACCAGCTTGAAATCCAGTGAATCACATAATGAATTAAGATGGTATAGAATATACCATCTTAATTCATTATGTGATTTGTTCTAGGCTGGGGGTATGGATCAACCTGCCAATACACATGTCTAATGGAAAAGCAATTACAGAAGCTAGAACCCCTACTTCCTGTGCCCCCCAAACAATCTTGATCCATACTTCCAGTGGGGGAGAAGTGATAGGAGGAAGAAAATATGGTTTTGTCGATATTTTCAATTTTTTTATCTTATAAGTTAATAAAATAAAACAAAATAAAATAAAATAAAATAGGGCTCTGAACTCCAGTTCCATCATCACCCAGAGAGGGAGAGAGGAGGAAATGGAGAGGGAAATATGGAGGTAGTAATGTTGTCATGAGTGGCTTGGAGGGGAAGAGAGAATTGGATCAAGAAGAAAAAGGGGGCAATTATGTCTAAATGTAGACAGATAGTTGTAGAGATGATGGTTGGCCCATGTCTACAACCTTAGGGAAACTGCGGTGGCTTGCAGTGGGAAGGCTGGAGATTCAGAACCCTGGTGGTGGGAATGGAGTGGATTTATATCCCTGTTGACATGTAATTTTGTAAATCAATATTAAATAACTAATAAAATTTTTAAAAGATGGTATGTTCTATTCTAAATACCTGTCAAACAATAAAAGTAAATTCTACTTAAAAGAAGATAATGGCAAGATTGTCAAACTCGGGAGTTGGGTGGTAGTGCAGTGGGTTAAGTTTAGGTGGCACAAAGCACAAGCACCAGCAGAAGGATCCTGGTTCGAGCCCCCGGCTCCCCATCTACAGGAGAGTCGCTTCACAAGTGGTGAAGCAGGTCTACAGGTGTCTATTTTTCTCTCCCCCTCTCTATCTTCCCTTCCTCTCTCCATTTCTCTCTGTCCTATCCAACAACATCAAATTCAGTAACAACAATAATAACTACAATGATAAGGCAACAAAAGGGAATAAATAAATATTAAAAAATTATTATAAAAAAAGATTTTCAAACTCTACCTATTTTGACCTTCATAGACACTATGATTTATTCAATGTTTATCAGTATTGTCAGAACCAAATGATCTAATTCCAAGGAAAATAGCAGACAATAAAATGAGGCACAAGCTATGCAAATGATTAAGTTATGAAAGACTTTTCAAAAAGTGATTAAAATATTGAATAAAAATAATTAACAGAATATAGGATCTCATCAAAACTTAAAAGCCTATAGAAGAACAAGTAGAATTTCTAGAATTTTGAATTAAAAGAAAACCCTCAAGAGACATGCAAAGAATGACTGAAAGTAACATACATATGTATGCAAATGAAATTCTAAAAGCAAAAGAAAGAGAAAATGGGATGAAATAGTATTTGAAGTTACCAGTTAAATTTCTTTAATTTTTTTGAAAGTTATTAACTTTCATATTCAAGAAGCTGCCTATACCCAAGGAGGTATAGATACAAAGAAAATCACACCAAAGCACTTCAAATATGGCTGAAAACCCTAGGCAAAGAGAAAGATCTTCAAAACAACCAGAGAGAAGAACATAAAATTCAAATGAGTCATAAGACTTAATGGTGATTTCTCCACAGAATGAATGTGTTCATTCCATGACAACCGAATATCTACATTAATATATATATATATATGTATGTATGTATCTTTTTTTGATAGAGGCAGAGAGAAATAGAGAGGGAGAGAATACAGAGCAAGAAACAGACACATTTGTAGCACTGCTCCATCACTTTTGCAGTTTCACCTCTGCAGGTGCGGAATATGGGCTAGACCAAGCGGCCTAAACCTAGATCTTCGTGCATGGCCATGTGTTCTGTTAGCTGCATCACCACTAGCTCCTACATTTCTTGTTTTTCCTTTTTTTTTTTTCTCTCAGAAATAAGAAAATGTAGTGACAAAAGCTATGAGATGTCAAAGGGTGACTGCTTCTCCCAAAGTACAAAAAAGACTCTAAGAATTTAAAAGTGAGAGAAAATAATAGGAAAACTGAAAGTTCCAAGTTTGAGTCATATTAATGGTTACTGTTATATCTCCCATATTATATCATGCTGGACTCTGGATGATAAAGATATACCAGTGAAATAGTAGCATGTCGTTTGGTGATTTTTTTTATGGGTTAGGTATTATAAGGGAAAGTCAAAATCAATGAAGCGCAGATGTTTAATGTTGATATGACTGTGGAAAAGGCTGCAAGTTTGCTTAAGCCAGAATTATGAGAAATTTTAAAGTAATACAGCTCTATTAATTTGAAGAATATATACTACATAACAAGCTGCTATCTGTGATTTATTCAAATTATTATCTTTGTCATAAGAAAACCCATTTTAGTAGGGGACAAGACTGATTTTCATTGTATATGTATCAAACTAGAGTCATCATTCTGGAATTGGGATGACATTCTATGTGCTCTTTTGGAATCTTCCATTTGCTAAGATTTCAGGCAAGGTTTATATTCTTGCTCTTGATATGACAGGGTTCTTGCTCTTTTAAAGGCATTTTCTTGAAATTGAAAAGGGAGAGATAGAAAGACACCTGCAAACCTGCTTCACCACTCATGAAGCTTTCTTTCCTCTTATAGGTGAGGACCAGGGGTTTGAACCTGGGTCTTTGTGCACTGTAATGTGTACACTTAACCAGGTGTACCACTCCTTGGTTCTTAAGGGTTTTTCTTAAATAGCTTAATGTCTTGAACTTTTATTTTCTACTAATTTACATAAGGACACTTTTACTTTCTATTAATTTACATAAGGACAATATAGTCCCCCCCCACACACACACTTTCACTTTACGTAACAGAGAATCTCCGAGGGTCAAGGAAGATAGAGAGGGAGAGTGAAAGAGACACACCTGCAGGACTGCTTCACTGCTCATGAAGCTTCTCTCCTGCAGATGAGGACCAGGGATTTGAACCTTGGTCCTTGCCATGGTAATGTGTGCACTCAATCAGGTGCATCACCACCATCTGGCCCCAGGACGATATATTCCAAGAAAAGACCAAATACCTTAGCTATTAAACAAATTCCAAATTGGGGGATTTCAAACTCATAAAGATTCTACATAACCTCTACTTTGACAGGTTTCTACATTTAGTTTTTGAAAACTTATTGGCCAGAATGTTACAGGCTTATATTAGCAAGCATAATCTTTGTGTGCATTCATTTTAATGAATTATTTTGATATATATAAATATATATATATATCAAAAGGCACAGAATAAAGGGCAGCAATTACCTTCTGAATGACTCAGGAGCATATGCCACCACAGTGACACACAGTTTAATGGCCTCACTTATAGAAAATGTTAGGTCTTCATTTCCATAGCAGAAATCTGAAGAAACAAAAATGAAGGTATACAGTTAGAGCCAATTCTGCCAGAAATAAAAAGAGCTGAACATTCCTACATTTTCTAGCATTCTATTTTTAAGCTTTATTTTGCATCAATTACTTTAAATTATTTATTTACTTATTATTGGATAGAGACAGAAATTGAGAAGGGAGGGAGAGATAGAGAGGGAAAGAGACAGAGAGACACCTGCAGCCTTGCTTCACTACTTGTGAAACTTTTTCCCTGCAGGTGGGGACCAGGGGCTTGAATTTAATGTGTGTACTTAATCAGGTGTGCCACTGCCTGGCCCTTAGCCATTAATTCTTCAGTCTTTACTCCTAAACTGTCAATACTATTCATTTCTTTATCTAAAGGGACTGAAATTTCAGTTTTCTACTTTTGAAAAATATGATGAATAGCAAAGGAACTTTTGTGGGTTAGTTTTTAGTAATCTCACCAACTGGAAGACAAAGTCATTTTAATGTCTAAGTTAAAACATTAGACTTCATTTTTGACTCGTCTCTAGTTTTACAAACATCATGATAGTAAAAAAGCCATTTGGATAATTATGAACTTACAGTTAACCTAGGGAACTCAATTTTCTGCAAACAGCAGTGCTACAGCAGTGACTGATTATATACCATTAATTATAGAGAATTCTAAACCCTTTAGGATTTATAAGAAATTTCAGAAAAATAGTAGATTGGCACATTAACCCAATTTTTATCACTGTTCCCTTTATTTTTGATGTTTTGGTATAATTTAAAATATTCAATACAAAGTTTTTTTTTTTTTAATTTAATTAGAGGGTAAGGAAGATAGTATAATGGTTATGCAAAAAGACTCTCAGGCCTGAGACTGCAAAGTCCCAAATTCAATCCCTCACACCACCATAAGCTAGTGCTGAGTAGTAGTTGGTAAAAATGAATGAATGAATGAATGAATGAATGAATGAATGAATAGAAAGAGAAAAAAGTGCCTCAAGGCACATTTTAATTTTACCTAATGACTTAAGAGGCTTTTCAGCTTTGACCAGCTCCAAGATGTCGAGTATATCAGTGGTCTCTCCCTCCAGAGACTGCAGCAAGTCAAACAGGCACTGAGCCGAAACACCTTTGTTGGGCCCATTATTGGCTGCATCCTGTATTTAAAAAAGGCGATGTTAACTGTTGATTCCCAACTCAGTACCAATATAACTTGATCAGGTTTGAAAAATTCACAAGAACTACTGTCAGTCAACCTGGTGATCATTTTATAGCATCCTGTATCCAAAATGGTAAAAATGAATGAATCAATGAATGAATGAGTGGAACACCTCACCCTCAAGGGATCTATTCAATGCTATATGGTACAAAGAGGATATTTGTGGAAACTTATAAAAACACAATAGGTGTTTTTATAATAGTTCAAAGGTGAACTGCCAGAAAAAAAACTTATGTCAATGTTTCCTCTGGTTCTTATATATAAAAATATATATATAAAAATATATATATATATATATTTTTTAATTTTTAAAAAATATTTATTTTATTTATTTATTCCCTTTTGTTGCCCTTGTTGTTTTATTGTTGTAGTTATTATTGTTGTTGTCGTTGTTGGATAGGACAGAGAGAGAAATGGAGAGAGGAGGGGAAGACAGAGAGGGGGAGAGAAAGATAGACACCTGCAGACCTGCTTCACCGCCTGTGAAGCGACTCCCCTGCAGGTGGGGAGCCGGGGTTCGAACCGGGATCCTTATGCCGGTCCTTGTGCTTTGTGCCACCTGCGCTTAACCCGCTGCACTACAGCCCGACTCCCTTTCAAATATATTTTTAAAATTCTGGGGATTTTCAGATCCTACCTGACACTGTATTTGGTTGTCAGAAAAGTCATGATTCATTTTTTGCATAGAAAACAGAAACATACATTATGACTTTTTTTTGACAATCTAATAGTTTCAAAACACTGTGACTCATTCATAAAAATAACAAATCTTTACTAAGTTCCTACGAAGTGTCAGGCACCATTTTGTTCAGTGAGGTCATAGCAAATAAACAGCAACTAAAGTTTTGTTATATGTAAATATATCAAAAGCAGGCAGTCAACCAAAACCTCAAACATCTTGCTTTACTGGTACTTAAATTCTATTATAGAGTGTAGTGTGTGTGTGTGTGTGTGTGTGTGTAAATGTGTGATGTGATGTGTATAAATGCTAAGTAGTGACAGAAAGGAATGAGAATGTGGCATCATTTTATTATTTTTTATTTTCCATCATTTTATTAATTGAGTATAAAAATTGGACATTTATTTTATTGACATCAAAGGAATTAACGTAAAATCTGAAGAGAAGTGTTGAAAAGTAATAGTTTTCCCATTAAAAGAGAAATGATTTGTGATTCATAACATTGGTTGAAGAGAGCAAAAACTTGATAATACAAATATATAATAATCAAGGCCTCTATAAAAATGAACTCTGATCTAGACATGGCACAATCCTCACACAGTAACCAGTCCACAGAGTCAGTTTCCTACAACTCAGACTTGTAGGAAGTCAGGCTACTAGTTCTAGTGAAAACCAAATATGAACTCCTGTAATGAGTTATCTCAAAATGACTAGGATTTGGTTTATTAGCAGACAGCTTCCCTAGTCCTTTACCCTGTTTCCAAGTTAAGATTAGATTAGAGAAAACCAAATATATACTCCTAAGTAATCACCCAAGATGCTCTGCTTGCAGTTAGGCTGCTCACAGCTTCTCTATGCCAGATATCCCCCAATCAGGGTACCTTGAGTTCTGTTTTCCCACTATTAAGCCTTCTCACTCCATCTGCCTTTGAGTCTTTACCAAAACACAAATGATAGTGGCTACCTCCTTTGCTATAGCAAGCTCTAAATAAAGAGTCTTTGCTTGTCTTACTTGACTGTTTATTTTTATTCGCACAGAGCACACTCACAGGAAATTCCAGGAGAGGGGCCACACTAGCAAACAGCTGGAGCACAAAGGGCTTCCGGTGTAGAATGTAGAACTGGTGGCAGGCAAATTCGATGGCTTGACGCAGCTGGGGATTGCTTTCATAATCAGAGTATACCTATACCAAAAAAAAAATGCCACCTACTTAGAAAAGACTTTAACAGAAGATCAAAGTTAAGTTTGCTTTTCAAACTCACAGTGAGAGTGGCTGGATGGTGGCACATCTGGTAGAGCATACACATTACAGTGCGCAAGGACTCAGGTTCAAGTCCTGGGCCCCATCTGCAGAGATGAAGCTTCACAATCAGTGAAGCAGTGCTGCAGGCGATTGTTTGTCTCTTCCCCTTCCCTCTCCATATCCATCTCTCTATCTCCATCAACAAGAAAAAAAAATTAAATGCGAATTGATCCTCCTGGGAAGCATGGGTGAAGATGCTTAACTTCATAACTGGTGGAGGGGTACATAAAAAAAGATACATAAAATGGTATCTTTCTCACTCTCTCTAACTTACCTTACGTGACACTGTGGAATGGGCTCAGGGCTTCATGTATGGAAGGTTTGTGCTTTCTTGAGTGAACCATTTCCTGGTCCCTGCATAATCCTTCTTGAAGGAAATTTAGTAATACACATAATTAAAAAAATATATAAATATACCTTTCCCAGGAAGTTTTTGACTAGGAATTTATATTAAAGAGAAAGAACTGGATAAAGGTACAAATGTGTATATACAAGAATGCCTCAAAGTTTCTTGTAGAAAAGTTTAAAAACCAAAATTATTCATAAATTTGGATTTTTTTCTGAGTGAATCATACTACATGTGTACAACAGAACATTATGAAGTTATGTTTAAAAATGCCCTGAAGTTAAATGTAGGTACATAAAAAATGCGCAGGATATTCTTAATAGCACATGAAAAAAATTAGGTAACAAACTTGAGTGTCTGAAATGATGCAAATTTTATCATAAAAAGCTAATATAGAGTGTCAGAATTCTCAAAAAATTGCAAACAATGATTGCATAGGAAGAAGGGCTATCGGTGATCTTAATTTCCCCTTTATTATTTTTTTTTACCATCTGAATTTCATCATTAGTATTTGCTATTTTTAGAAGTCAGCAAACATGCTGAGAAAATTTCAGCTATTTAAAAATAAGGCACAGAACCCTGATGCTAATAAGATAACATCTTTATCTTCTATAGGGTAAGTGAATTGTACTCTGTGCAAATATGCACAACCTTCATGATTTTTATTAAAAGTGTCATAAGATAAAGAAGTGGGTTGACCCCTAGGTCCCATGTGAACTTTATTTGTATTCCTAAATGTAAACAGACATAATAAACATGAGTAAATGAAAACTCTTTCTGTTAAACTTATCTCCTCTAGTATCTTCATATAAAATCTAGTGGCAATAAAAATGTTCAGATAGAAATCAGACAGTTTGGGAGAAACTTCAGCTGAAGATTTGTCACACACGGTCTCATCTGGAGGTCTTGTTAAAATACAAACTACTGGGACCTAACCCTCAAATTTCTGAATTCAGTCCATTTGGGTTGGAGTCCAAGAATATAGATTTATATGTAGCTGGAGAGTAAAGGCGTACAATTATAAGGTCGTGAGTATGAGTACCAGTACCACACATCCTTGAATGATGCTCAGATTCTCTCACTCTCCTTAGGAAAACAACAACAACAACAAAAAAAAAAAAAAAAAAAAAAAAAAGGAAAGCAGGAAGGAGAACCACCAGGAGGTGGCGCACCTGCTTGAGCACACACATTGTCATGAGCAGAACCTAGGTTCACCAGTGGTGAAGCAATGCTGTGGGTGTCTGTCCTTTTTCTATCTTTCTCTTCTCTCTCAGTTCTTCCTGTCTTACCCCCCACCCCCCAAAAAAAAAGTGCGTATATGTGTTTTTGCCACCAGGGTTATCGCTGGGGCTTGATGCCTGCATATTGAATCCACTATTTCTGGAAGCCATTTCCCTCCCCCCCCTTTAAAAAAAAAATTGATAAGACAGATAGAAATTGAGAGGGGGAGAGGCAGAGAGGGAGACAGAGAGAGAGACACTGGAAAATTTGTTTTACCACTTGTGAAACATCCCCCCCCCCGAAGGTGGGATGTGGGGGCTCAAACTCCGGTCCTTGAGCATGGTAATGTGTGTGCTCAACCAGATGTGCCATACCTCCCCCACCCCACCCCGTGGCCCCCAGAATGTGCATTTATAACAAATTCCTGAGTGGTGCCTGATGTCACTGCTTCAGAGATGACATTGAGAATGACCAGCCTAGAAGATATGGAAAAGTATATTCCATGTCTGGGGAATCCCAAGATGGAATGGAATATATTGTGTGGCCTTTGGAAAATGTCAGGGGTGGTGGCTATTTGGTTCTTTCTGCCCAGTAGCAGAAGATAGTCCTGTTAATTCAAAAGTCTCAGAGTGAATCTTTTGGACTTGCTAAAATGAATGGCACTCAGGTCAATTTTCTGGTTAGGAGAAGAGAACCAGGCACCTGCAGCATGGTGGGCAGAATCCACTGGTAGCCACTGAGGGAAAAGAGGTGGTTGAAATGCACAGCACTGTTGATGACGGTGGCAGCATATTGCCTGAGCAAGGCACTGTCTTCTGGGTGGAGGATCAGAGCGCCGTTAAAAACGTTGAGAAAAAGCATGATTTCATCTCCCCAGGGAAACTCGCTGGGCATGCCCAGGAACATCTCCTCCAGGAGCTGGATCCACAAGCTTTTCTGAAGAGTGTCAAGGCCAAACAGCTCCTTTCCAGCTGTGAGAACATCAAACAACAGAGACAGAATGAGTTCTGCTCCAGTCCAAGCAAAGGGAGAGGGCAAGCAAACCTGAAGCACTGCTGCTTTTCATTTGCTCTAGTTCTGGGATGTGAAGCTCCACTAATGACATGTTTCTCAGCACAGTATTGCTGGCACTGGTATAATGCTTCCCAGTCCTCAAGAGACTTTCATCATCACCACTTTGACTCCACTCTGTGGGCAGGACAGTGCAGGCATATGCAACATGTAATTGCCCAACAAGCTGTGTCTTTGTGAGAAAATAAGTTATTTCTGTAAGGGAATAGCAGGGCTGGAACTACATCTTGGTCAGAGAAAGCTCCTCCTATTATTTCTCCGTAGTTCTTGGATGAAGACATTGACTGAAGAGATGTTATTTAATAGAGTAACAGATTTCAAAGTGGGGCCATCTCTCTTTCTCAATTCAGGCAGGGTTTAGGGAGAAGAAAATGCGCAGTTCTTAAAAATAGTGCTTCATGAGTTTTTATAGAGACACACACTTATAGCCAACACCCTAATAAATATGTAAACCTTTTTTTCAAATATATCTCAGTAAGTCCCCTCTCAGTTCTGGCTTATGGTGGTGTAGGGGATTGAACATGGGACTTTGGAGCCTCAGGTGTGAAAGACACTTTGTATAACCATTATACTATCTGCCCCTTTTGGTTCATTCCAAGACATTCACCTCCCCACCCCAATGTAGAGGCACTCCACTCTGGAATTTTCTGTTACTTCATATTACTTCTGCCTTTTTTTAAAAAAAATAAAAAGTTATCTTTACTTATTGGATAGAGATAGCCAGAAACTGAGAAGGAAGAGGGAGATAGAGATAGAGAGAGACAGAGACAGAGAGACACTTGCAGCCCTGCTTCACCACTTGTGAAGCTTTTCCCCTGCAGGTGGGGACTGGGGGCTTGAACCCAGGTCCTTGCGCACTGTAACCTGTGCGCTCAACCAGGTGTGGCACCACCCGGCCCCCAATTACTTCTGCTTTTTACTGAACATCATATATATACCTGTTCTTTGCTTAATCAGGTTGCTCCCCAAACATGATAGTACTTCCTTCCACTGTTTATCATCAGCCTAGAGCAGTGCTCTCATAGTTTGGCCCTTGGAGTGACTGTTTCAACATCACATGGGGACTTAATCAGAAATGCAATTTCCCAGGGCCCCACTCCATAGCTACTAAGTCAGAACATCAGATGTGGAGAATAGGACCAGCAATCAAATCTCCCTTGATTGCTTGAGCCGAGCACCACTGGCTCAGAGGATTGTATACTGACTGACTAAGACACTCTCCCTCTCAAGAAAAGAAAAAAGGAGGGGGTATAAGAAATGTCCAAGAGTAGAAATGGCTTTTCCTTGATACCTTGAGGATCACTGAAGAGGGAAAACTCAGCGTCGATCGCACTTCGAGGGAAGGAGGGCAGGCGCAGTAGGTCTTCCTGGAGCATAGAGACGTGGGACTGTTTGTGGGCTGTGGGGATCTTCTGGGTGAGGGAGATGAGAAACAAAACCCTCCCTACTTCCTCCAGCTTCCTCGTGAACACCTAGCAGAAAGCAAAAGATGGGGTGGGGGGCAGATAGGGAGTCTAATTAGCAACTCCAAGATTATGAGTAAAAACTTTAAATAAAAGCTTTAATGGCTAGCAGAATATATGTATTGCAGATGGGGGAGATAAATGTATTTGTCTTTACCACACAGAAAAGAGCAAATGGGTCAGGTCGTAGTGCACTAGGTTAAGTGCCCAAAGTGCAAAGCATAAGTACTAGCTCAAGGATTTCAGTTCGAGCCCCCGGTTCCCCACCTGCAGGGGAATTGCTTCACAGGTGGTGAAGCAGGTCTGCAGGTGTCTATCTTTTTCTCGCCCGCCCTTTCTATCCTGTCCAACAACAACAACAACAGCAGGGGGGGGGAGGGGAGATGTCTGTCAAGAGCAGTGGATTTGTGATGCAGATACCAAGCCCCAGAAATAACCCTGGAGAAAAAAAAAAAAAAGAAAAGAGCAAACAAGATTCAGTTGATTCTCACTTCTGCTTTAGTCTGCTCTACATAAGAAAGTGTTTCACATGGAGACCGCAAGCTGGAGCAGCACAAGGCAAGCATTGTCAAGTATAGTTCAATATTAAAAAGAGCCCATTTATTTGAATGTCAGAATATGGAAGATTTTCTCCAACAGGGAGCAAGTTAGTTCCAATTGTTTCTAGCATTTTCCACTGATCCTTAAGCTGCTTCCTGTCAATTTTTGGTTTGCCTTTTTTTTTTTTTTTTAAATGACCAGAATGGGATCCAGGAAAAAACTCTTATCATGTGACAAAAACTGATGGGAGATGGATCATTGCCCCTTAGCAGCATGGTGAGGACATGGGGTTCTTAGATGTTTCTAGTTTCCCATTGTCTCAGTTCTTTTTCAACTTTTTCAACTTTTTCAATGAGAGTTGACAGGCAGGCAAACGTGGTGATGAGAACCAGAATGACAGACCTCTTGCATTTTATTCTCTTTCTGAGAAAGAAATGTAAGATTCCAATTCTGAGTGGAACCCTGACTTATAAAATTCTTTTAAAACACATTCTTCAGCATGATAAAAACATACTAGTGAAGCATCAATATTGACTGTGGTTTTATTTTGCTGCTAAAACCAGAAGTTGGGCTATAGGAAGATACTGCTTATATTTAAGATCTTATTGGTTTTTTTTTTTCTAATCCTTCCTAACTTGTCACATATTTTCTTTTTTAAAAATATAATTAAAGGGAGCCGGGTGGTGGCATACCTGGTTGAGTTCAACATTATAGTGTACAAGGACCTGGGTTCAAGCCCCCATCCCCCACTTGCGGGGCAAAGCTTCACAAATGGTGAAGCAGGTCTGCACCCACTAACTCTAGACAAGATTATCACAGAATCACAGAATCTCAGGGTTGGTGACAGATTTACAGATCCTCTATGCCAGTGATATGACAAATGTGCAGAGTCAACCTGAGGCAGTCAGTCACCTGTTTCTGAATGAGTTCCTGTCCCTTCTCTGGATGCATATGCACCAGATTCAGCTGTGGTGACACTGACCTCCGGAAAGGATAAATATCCCGAACATAAGTCTGTGGTGGGGTTACACAAAGAGGGAAAAAAAGGTTAGAAATAATTATACTGTAACACCCAGTTATCATCATCATCATCATCATAATCATCAGTTTACCAGAGCATTGCTTAGCTCTGATTTATGGTGCTGCTAAGGACTGAACCTGGGACCTTTGGTGCTTCAGGCATGAATGCTACTAATGGATTTGACATTTATGTTTTATGCTATCCAGTTCTATCAAATTCCAGGGTAGGCAAGCCCTCTCTTTAGAAAGACTTCAGATCACTGAGGTGATTGCTCTTCCAATGCTAGACCATTTTGTCAGGAGCAAAGGGCCCAAAAGGCAAATTGGTGAATAATGACATTCTGGAAGAAGATCGCTGTGGAGTGATGTCAGTAGTCTTTCTGAAATGTCCTTTTGCACCTTAGATGAGGTCCTCATGGTTAGGGGTAATCCAAAGAGGAAACAGAACAGCATTACAACTCCAAGGAGATATGTGTTGTTAAAGGGACAATTTTGATTTTCGAGGAGATGCACTAGTAACAAGTAACTACCTGTTTTCCTTGGCTTATCTCTAATAATCCCAACTACCTTGTAGATGGTACTGTTACCACTACCTTCAAAATACAGACTATGAAACTGAATGACACAAAGTAAAAGTAGCTGATCTTTAGCAACATAGACCATAAGGTAGTTTGACCCAAATAGTCATACTATTTTTTAAAAAGAAATTTTATTATCTTTATTTATTGGATAGAGACAGAAATCGAGAGGGAAGGGGGTGATAGAGAGGGAGAGAGACAGAGAGACACTTGCAATACTGCTTCACCACTTATGAAGTATTTCCCTTGCAAGTGGGGACTGGGGGCTCAAACCTGGGTCCTCGCTCATTGTAACGTGTGCTCAACTAGGTGCGCCACTACCTAACCCCAAGTCATATTTTTATCTCTAGCAATAACATCTCCCTGAGTGCAAGTTTCCTTAGGAAAGCAATGATGAACTTCTGACACAACTCCACAGGGTGTGATTACTGTAGTCTCACCTTATTGTAGTGAATAAGGTTCCATCGCTTATCCATGAGAAAGTAATGTGTTGACTGGGATTCTGGGATGTTAAAAAACTCCAGACATTCCTAGAACAATAACAACAAATTTTAATCAATATTCACTGAGACTATTTTGTGGCCCATGTAGTAAGCTGAAAGATACTACAAAGGTTATAAAAACAAGATAAATGCTTCTGAGAATTTTAGTACATCCATATAGTCTACATATATTCATTTAAATATGTACACACAGGACTGTCCAAAGAATGATATACTAAAGACTAAGAATATAACATCAACCCTCACACTGCCAAAAGATACTTAATTATAATCCAGATTGAATGATGAACTGTGGAAACACAGTGGCATCCACTGGTCTCAATTTCGGAAGGACAGTATATTTGGTAATAATATTAACTACAATGTATTGAGCACACATTCACTACAATACAATACAATACAATACAATA
The DNA here is from genome assembly GCF_950295315.1 of Erinaceus europaeus. Classification (NCBI taxonomy): domain Eukaryota; kingdom Metazoa; phylum Chordata; class Mammalia; order Eulipotyphla; family Erinaceidae; genus Erinaceus; species Erinaceus europaeus. The sequence goes on from NC_080168.1 coordinate 24,825,504, forward strand.
CAATACAATACAATACAATACAATACAATACAATACAATACATTAATTAATTTTACCAGAGCATTTCTCAGCTCTGGTTTATGGTGGTGCAGGGGATTGAATTTGGGACTTTGAGAGGCTCTCTGCATAGCACTGTGCTATCTGCTGCCCCCACCCTAACTACTCCATTTAAGTTCAGTGCTCACAGTGCACAACCTGTATAAGTGTCCTGGTAGCACTGAAGAGAAATTCAGAACAGAGGTCCTATCATTTGACTCAGATCCCCTGTGGTAGTAAGGGGAGTCAGAGTTTGAACTTGTTTTGTGTGCCTTCACACTATCCCACCATTCTGTCTGAGTAGAAAGGTGAAAATGAAGTGAATCTAGATATTTGCCTCATTGGATGCTGACAATTCTCTGGAGATGTCTGAATGAAGACTGAAGGAAGCACATAGCCTTCACTATTGAAGTAAAATACATAAATTTGGCAAAGCTAGAAATTTCAGAAGCTTGTTCTGCCTGTGCCTGGGCCCATAACTCTTGTCTCAGGAAACCAGATTTCCAAAAATTTGGACTCCAGATAAATGAGAAATCAATCATTGCATTAGTTTACTTATTACTTTACTTTGAAAACCTTCAGACACATGTGATTGTGGACTGACTTTCTTTTGATAGGGACAGTCATCATAACCATCAAAAACACTTTCTTGATCCACTATGTTTATCCTAAAATATGTATGTTTGGCCTTTCCAATAATCTGTCGGTGGCCAATTATGCCAGAGTATTACTCACACAGATGCTACAGAAGGGGTTGCGGCATGGGTCATCAAGTGACAGCTAGAGTTAACACCTGTACTCTCCATGCCCAGAGCCAGGGACGTCCACAGCTAGCAGTGCTGCTATAGAGCTCCCAAGCAGGAAGTCAAGGCATTTCAAGAGGAGACTAGAAAACATTCTAGATTGTCTGGCTGTTGTTTGTGCTGAGAGGAAAGCCGAATGATTTTACTTTCTTTACTGTAGAGTGAAAATGTCAGTAACTGTGGAGGGGAATCATTAAAGGAAATCGAGAAAGGGGAGACGGGTGGTGGTGCACCTGGTTGAGCACATATGTTACAATGCTCAAGGACCCAGGTTCAAGCCCCTGTTTCACAAGTGGTGAAGCAGGGCTGCAGGTGTCTCTCTCCCTCTCTATCAACCTTCCCTCTCAATTTCTGGCTGTCTCTATCCAATAAACAAATAAAGACAATAAAAAATAATAATAATAAAAAGAAATTGAGAGAGTGCACAAGAGTGGAACATATTATAGAAGAGACAAATAAATGCACAAGTGCATATGAAGGCTTAAAACCAGTATTTAATTATAAGCTGGGTGTCCAATGAAATGATGTTTTTATGAACGTGTGAATTGTGCATAAAATAATTATTTCTGTTGAAAGTCATCATTACCTTTAACAGGGCTTCAAATTGAGTATCTTCATGAACAGGTAACTGGGTTGGGATGTCACACTCGTTCTGTCCATGAACTACCAAGGTTTTGGTACCTATAGAAGGTAAAAATAATAATGATCCAATTTATCCACAGAATTTTTTTAATCTTTTATTTATAAAATCGAAACACTGACAAGACCATAGGGCTAGAGGGGTACAATTCCACAAAATTCCCACCACCAGAACCCTGTATCCCATCTCCTCCCCTGATAGCTTTCCCATTCATTAACCCTCTGGCAGCATGAACCCAGGGTCATTGTGGGGTGCAGAAGGTGGGAGGTCTGGCTTCTGTAATTGCTTCCCTGCTGAACATGGGCGTTGGCAGGTTGATCCATACTCCCAGCCTGTCTCTCTCTTTCCCTAGTGGGGCAGGGCTCTGGGGAAGCAGGGCTCCAGGACACATTGGTGGGGCCATAGAAAATAATTATTTAAAGTACAATTTAATACCATGTCATCAGAAAGGTGATTTTTATTATTAATTTTACTATTATGATAGAGTGCCTAATGTGAACTGTGTACTGTACTAAGTGTATTTCTTTATATTTTAAATAAATAAATATATAAATAAATAAGTAATAAGAACTGCTATATGTGGAGTTTCCCCGGCCCCCCACCTGCAGGGGAGTCGCTTCGCAAGCGGTCAAGCAGGTCTTCAGGTGTCTATCTTTCTGTCTTCCCCTTCTCTTTCAATTTCTCTCTGTCCTATCCAACAACAATAACAGCTATAATAACAATAATGACAACAACAAGGGCAACAAAAATGGGGAACAAAATGGCCTCCAGGAGCAGTGGATTCATAGTGCAGGCACTGAGGTCCAGCGATACCCCTGGAGGTAAAAAAAAAAAGCTTAAAAAAAGAAAAGAAAAGAAAATATAAACAGATGTTAATAAAATAAATATCTTGTGTGTCATTAAGCATTTTATTTTTTTTTAATATTTATTTTTATTTATTTATTCCCTTTTGTTGCCCTTGTTGTTTTATTGTTGTAGTTATTATTGTTGTCATTGTTGTTGGATAGGACAGAGAGAAATGGAGAGGGGAGGGGGAAGACAGAGAGAGGGAGAGAAAGATAGACGCCTGCAGACCTGTTTCACCCCTTGTGAAGCGACAACCCTGCAGGTAGGGAGCCAGGGCTTGAACCAGGATCTTTATGTGGGTCCTTGTGCTTAGCGCCACCTGCGCTTAACCCGCTGCGCTACAGCCCGACTCCCAAGCATTTTCTATATTCTCCTTGACTGGTGAGACAAACTTCATTCTACTTCATTCATTAATGATATTTTTTTGCAAACTTTATGATAAATTTTTATTTTAATTTAGTGATTTTACATGCATAAGTGGTAATATGAGTTTTTCTGCTGTAATAAAAACTGATCACTCTGTTGCATAGTTTCTAGAATGTGTATTTTATTTTTTTATATTTATTTAATTTATTTATTCCCTTTTGTTGCCCTCGTTGTTTTATTGTTGTAGTTATTATTGTTGTTGCTGTTGGATAGGACAGAGAGAAATGGAGAGAGGAGGGGAAGACAGAGAGGGGGAGAGAAAGATAGACACCTGCAGACCTGCTTCACCGCTTATGAAGCGACTCCCCTGCAAGTGGGGAGCCAGGGCTCGAACCGGGATCCTTATGCCGGTCCTTGTGCTTTGCGCCACCTGCGCTTAACCCGCTGCGCTACAGCCCGACTCCTGGTTTCTTGAATATATAAACACAAAACCACCATTTATTATTTCCCATGAGTCCAGTGCAACTTCAAGTATCTTATATACCAAAACTCATTTATTCTTCATGACTGTGAAATATGAATTATATTTCTATTTTATACATAGAAAAATCTTGGAAAATCAGTAAAAGTGCTATAATGAAAAACAATGCTGTTTCACAGCTAGTACTAATCATATGTTTAGTAAATGATAGTGCTGTGATTTAACACAGACCCCTGTGGCCAGAATCTGTACTCTTATCTACCCATAATTTTGTCATTCTCTTTATTTCAATACACACATCATCTCATATTTTCCTAGTCACTGCACAAAGATAAAGGGTTGGCAAAAATCTCTATCTTAAAGAAAAGCAAGCTATTCAAAGTGAAAGGGAACTTTATCTAGACTTCACATCACACTTTATGTTCTGTGATTCTGTTTTTTTTCTTTCTGATTTTTCCTTTTCCAATTTTTTCATAAAGCCATCTCTCACTGAGCTTACAAAAGGACTGTGGTTCATGCCATGCAAACAATATTTTTCTCCCTACAGTCCCAAAAGTTCATTAAAAAAGACTTTCAGCTTGGCTGGCCTATGGTAGACTTAAATATATCTTTAACCTTCAAGGACTGCCTTACATGGACCTCACTTTTGATGACTCCCTTTCATCCTACAACTGCTGACTTTTTAAAGGGTCTATTGTATTTCTTCACGTTGTATTAAACAAAAATTCTTTAGAACACTTGACTTTAGGGTCAGAACTCTACAAATTTTCTCATGAGTGAAAGAACATCTTGGTCTTTCAAAGGGCTGTTGATAATCTTCAAAAACACATTATGCCACCCAAAGGCAGTAGTGGAATACCTGGCATAGAAGCAGTCACCAAGAGCTTCACCTCACACTGCTCCTTCTTCATCGTTTGCTTGAGATCCTTGAAGAAGAGGCCCTCTACGTACCCCACCACCTCCCACAGGAATGTCAGGGTGGCTGAAATGGCATCCATTCCCCATTCACAAGGTGTGCGCACAAAGTACATGATTAATCCCACCTGCAAGTCAGAACAGGGATGTCACAAAGCTATAATAATCACGATATCATATTCTTATTTCCTTGGCTTTAATCCTTCCTTAAATAAGAATACTAATTTATGACAGTTAAACAAATCTATGAGGAGCTTTATTCTGTGTATATGTATTTACGAAAAGTTCATGGATTACCAGGATATGTTGAATTTATTGCTTGAAGACATGTAAAATGTAAAACTCAACTTCTTACACAGTGATTTCTTTACAACTTTGTTGGGGGAATGTTGATTTACAGGATTATTGTTCTTATAGTGGTACATTTCCACATCTCTTCAAGGAAAGAGTCAGCACACCTCACCCTCTACCAAACCATTATCCACTGTAGAGTATTGGATCTCCTCTGTCCCAAAATATTCCCTCTCCCTGCTCTGGAGTTTAATTAGAAAAAAATTCACCAGTGAGGGAGAGAGAGAGAGAGAAAGAGAGAGAGAGAGAGAGAATGAACTAGAATATCACTCTGGAACATGTGATGCCAGGGATCAAATTTAGGACTTTTATTTTAGTTCTATTTTTAAATTTTTATTTACTTCATTTTAATGACAGAGAGATACAGAGGGAATGATAAACAAATAGAGTCCTAGCTTACAGTGGCAGTGAGGATTGAACCTAGGACTTCAGGTTCTTTTTGTGCCTCAGGCACAAAAGACTTTTGCATAACCATTATGCTGTATTTCCATTCCATGAATTTAAGACGTTATGTTTACTAGTCCAACACTATATCCATTGTACTACCTTTCAAGCTGCAGTGCTTATTTTTTAAATATTCTTTTGTGACTTTGTATTCTTTCTCCAAATGCCTCTCTGGAACTTTTCTCTTTCTCATATATGTGTATGTATGTGGATATATATGTGTGTGTGTGTGTGTGTGTATATATATATATATTTTTTTCCTTTCATATATATATGTATTCAACCAGATCTCCACCCAGCTCTAGCTTATAGCAGTACAGAGGATTGATTGAACCTGGGTAGGAACTCCAAATCATAGGCATGAAAGTCTACTGTATAAACCCTTTCGTTTGCTACCTCGTCCCCCTCTGACACTTTCAAAGGCAGTAACCAAGAGAGGGTACAAATGGAAAACTGAACAGGGCAGGTTACCATACATTTTTATATTTTGCTAAAATGGCATTTTAAAAAGACATAGTTTTGGGGGGCCAGGAAGTAGCGCAATGGGTTAAGTACACATAGTGTAAAGCACAGGGACTGGTGCAAGGATCCTGGTTCTAGCCCCCAGCTCCCCACCTGCAGGGGGGTCGCTTCACAAGCGGTGAAGCAGGTCTGCAGGTGTCTATCTCCCTCTTTGTCTTCCCCTCCTCTCTCAATTTCTCTCTGTCCTATCCAACAACAACAACAACAACTACAGTAACAACAACAAAAGGGGGAAAAAGACATGATTTGGGGCATCAAACTCTACAATTCATTCATAGAAAGCATGTGGTATAGTCACAAAACTATCTCACTGACACTAAAATGGCTAGCTTTTAAGAGAAAAGCATAATGTTACTATCTAGACTTCTGGTCACATCTGTAGGCCACCTCAAATTAACTTTTTAAAAAAAATATTTATTCCCTTTTGTTGCCCTTGATGTTTTATTGTTGTAGTCATTATTGATGTTGTTGTTGTTGGATAGGACAGAGAGAAATGGAGAGAGGAGGGGAAGACAGAGAGGGGGAAAGAAAGATAGATAGCTGCAGACCTGCTTCACCGCTTGTGAAGTGACACCCCTGCAAGTGGGGAACCGGGGGCTCGAACTGGGATCCTTATGCTGGTCCTTGCACTTTGCACCACCTGCGCTTAACCCGCTGTGCTAAAAGCCCAACTCCCTCAAATTAACTTATTTATGGTGTCTGCCCAAATACTATTGACTATGTGGACCATGTTTAGCAGTATGGACCCAAGAATGTCCTGCTTGACTAAGGCAAATGCAAGAAACATTGTTGTCTGTGTCCTTTAAAATAATTTTGAAAAGCCATGTGCCATTTTGCAAATTTTAAACTTGGTATTTTAAATACCATCATAAGTTTAATACCATCTAAAATAACTTTAATAAGTTTAATACCATTTAAAATAGCATCAGAAGTCTCATCATAAGTTTAATTCATGTTGACAGGAGGCAGAATATGTTCAACAATGTTGTTAGTTGCAGGTTAATTGCGATCTCATCATACTTGTTAGAGTAAGTTTTAACTATTTTACTCAGTAATATGAAACAAAATCAGGAAGAATTAATGTAAGAGCACTCCCTGCAAATATACACCACTATCATATGGGTTTATCGACTGTTTCTTAAAAAAAAAAAAAGGGAAATCCTCAGGAACTTTCCAGGTATATTGAAAAAAACACACGCTGCCGACTTAACCTGCTTGTGGTTCGAATGCTGAGAACTCAGAGGACAGTCAGACCCCATCCCTGAGAGACAGAAAAGAGCAAGGAGTCCTATGGTGGGTCTAAAGTATTTGGATAAATCAGAAACAAGGCTTCCTTAAGATTAATACCAAATTTCAGATCTGTTCTCAGTCTTATATGCCTGTCACTACAGGCTACAGCTGCTTGCGATGCTTGTGGAGGGCCTTTCTTGTGCACAGCAGAACAATAATATTTGAGGAAACTGGCATGTTTGAGACGTGTTAGTATGAATTTGTGAATTGAGGATATGGTGTTTTATCCCCTTAAAACCAACTCCTACAAGAGTCTTCACTTATCCCCAGATGTGCTCATACTCCAGACTGAAGATCACTGAGCAGAGTGATGAAATGTCTGTAACAGTGTATGGAAGGGACGGTTGTTATTCCTTAGTTCCTCACCACACACATCCTCAGTTGTCATTAGAAAGAAGAGGTGTATAGTAAAGGCAGCAGCCTAAAATTGACTCTGCTCTTAATTCTTGTCAGTTCTGAATTCAGGACCCATTTTCCAATTCACCCATCCATACACTTGAGTCTTGGGTAAATATTGTTTAGACAGGGGCCATGTGTTGGGCACTTGGTTAAGCGCACATGTTACAATGCGCAAGGACCTGGGTTCGAGACCCCTGTCCCCCCACCTGCAGGGGGGACAGCTTTGAGAGTGGTGAAGCAGTGTTGCAGGTGTCTCTCTGTCTCTCCCTCTATCATCCCCTTCTCTCTTGATTTCTGGCTGTCTCTATCCAATAAATAAATAAAGATAATGCATTTTTTTAAAATGATAGCATTAACGAAAAGATTGTTTAGGCAAACACGCAAACTCAGGGACTCATATTCACGCAAAATAAGACTATACAGCAAGATTAAAATATTGTCAGTCCATCTATTAGCTTGTTTGTTTCTTAGCTTGTAAAACTTAATTCCACTATGAAAACTTATTTGACAGGAGAGTATGACAGAAAATGAAATGTGTATTTTCTGGTCCCAGAACAAAGTGATTGAGGAGAATAATGGTCCAGTCAAACATTTCCCCTACCCAGGGACTTAGAGAAAGAGGCAGGCACAGGAAGTGAGGATTACACTGAAGGGGCTCTTGCCTCTCGCTTATATGTTTCTTACATTTGTTTACCTCAGAAACTTTTGCTATCAATCTGGATGCAACACAAACTTGGAAGGGCCCGTACTTTACTTGAGAGAAACTATGATATTGGACTTTGCTAATCTATCTTTGGGTTTCATGTAGTGTAAAGATCAAGGGATAGTTGATGGTTGGACTAGAGAATCTCTAGGTAGTATTGCTGTAGGCTGGTGTCACTGAACAGGATTCTCTAGTCTAAGATAGAGGAGCTCGAAGGGTATACACTATCAGCTGAAGCAGAGATACAGTCGAGTCTCCCAGAAAGTAATTCTGGGCGTATGTAGATTCTGAGTTACAGCAGCCTTGGATTTGAATTTCTGCCAGCCAGGCATCTGGTGACCAGTCAGACATGGAACTTTATCTCACAAAGGGAGGAGCTTGAGCAAATGCTGAACAAAAGATAGAATGGTGAACAAAGGCCTCTTTTTCTTCCTAATTCACATAGCATTTAGAAATAAAAAGTTTGAAGGAAGGGGATTTCCTACAGATTATTTTTAGCTGAGGGGCAGACTATTATCCAAAGATACTAATACCAGGACCAGGTGGTAGTGCACCTGGTTGAGTGCACATGCTACAATGTACAAGGACCCCAGTTCGTGCCCCCGATCCATCCTTACCTGCAGGGGAAAAGCTTTGCAAGTAGTGAAGCAGTGTTGCAGGTGTCTCTCTCTGTCTCTCTCCCTCTCTATTACCCTCTTCTATCTCGATTTCTGGCTGTCTCTATCCAGTAAATAAATAAAGATAATTAAAAAACTAAAAAAAACCCTAAAGGTACTAACAGTTTACATTTTTTTTTTACCTTTCTAAACTTTAAAAACAGTAGTATTTATTTATACTTTTTCTTTATGAACCAGCTGGTGGGCACTCAGGAAGACACCAAATCAGTTATGGACAAGTAAAAGGAATTACAAATTTCCTCTATACATTGGAGTTGTAGTGAAAATTAATTTTATCATCCTGCTATAAATGCATATGGAAAAGCGTCTATTTCCTGCACCTGATTGAAGACAGATGATAGTAAGGAAGAAAGGAGTTCTCCCAACATAGAAATTCAATTAACTATCTGTTTGCTAAGATTAAAGTACAATTTCAAAGAATAGTAATCATGCCAATAATGCCCAAACTTCATACTTACTTGGGACATAAAGAGGAGAATATGAAGAAACTGGTATATCTAGGAGGGTTCAGGAAAGAGTCGATAGGATGTTTTAAAGCTTTGATAGTTGCCATGGAAAAATACATTAACAAATACTTTCCCTATAGGGCAACATTTGTCTATATGTGTGTGTTGAAATGGTGATGTTGGAAAAAGGAAAAAAATGACTGAAAATGACATACAAATTTTCTCAACAGAAGAGCAGAATTAAGAAATAGTGTAAGAAATCTTATCATGTTAAAGGAAGACAGAGAGGAAGCTGACATTGACTGAATGCCTATGACATGCCAAGGACTGTGACAGGAGAGGTTTCTCTAGGAAAGGTAGTTAAACATCATTTGTATTATCACATAATTAATAGAGACTTATTTGGAAATTCTCACAAGACCTTTCTCTCATGTTGTTTCTAGTCTTGGAAATCAACACTTCCATCCCTCCCCCAGGCTGAAACTCACCAAATAGTTGAATAGAATATGAGATGTCTGAGCAGGAAAGTCTCCAATATTCAGGAGAAGTTTGCGCAGCATGTACATTAGTTCATCCTGAAAGAAGAAAATAAATTCTGCATCTCATTCCACTGCCTTGTTGTGAAAGTGAAATCAATCCCTTGCAAAGAGGGGAGGTGTTTTCTGCCCACATGCTCATTTTTAATGGGTTCAGCATATCAAATTTAAACTTTATTCATTTTATTTGATGGAACAGAGAGAAACTGAGAGAGAGGGGAGATAGAAAGGGAGAAAGAGGGAGTTGGGCAGTAGCGCAGAGGGTTAAGTGCACATGGCACAAAGCACAAGGACCAGAGTAAGGATCCCGGTTTAAGCCCCCAGCTCCCCACCTGCCAGAGACTCGCTTCATAGGCGGTGAAGCAGGTCTGCAGGTGTCTATCTTTCTCTCCCTATCTCTGTCTTCCCCTCCTCTCTCCATTTCTCTCTGTCCTATCCAACAATGATGACATCAACAATAGCAATAATAATAACTACAACAACAAAACAAGGGCAACAAAAGGGAATAAATAAATAATAAAAAATATTTTAAAAAAGAAACGGACAGAGAGACAGAGAGACTCCTGCAACATTGCTTCACCATTTGTGAAGCTTTCGCCCTGTAGGCAGGGACCAGGAGCTTGAACCTGGGTCCTTATACATGGTAATACATGCACTTAGCCAGGTATGCCACCAGCCACCGGCCTCTGGTTCAACAGACTACTGTAATATCTGTAATATATATCTTCTTGAAAGTAATATCTTCTTGAAAAGTAGCATATGTAATATCTTCTTGAAAGTAATATCTTCTTGAAAGTAGCATATGAAATCACTAAGCAGTCATCAGATGCTCTTTTCTTTTTCTTTTTTTTTTAACCAGAGCACTGCTGAGCTCTGGCTAATGATGGTGTTGGGTGTTAAACCTGGGACCTTTCTTGCCTCAGACATGAACATTTTTTTTGTATAACCACTATACTATCTCAAATAACTTTTTCAAAATAAAAATCTAGTCTGCCTATATGCACTAGGTAAGTCATGAGAAAGTGTATATTTAGTCAATCTTGCTTACTGTGGTTGCCAGCTGTGACAGAAATGTAGCTTATGTTGAGAAAGTATTAAATAAACCAGTTTCATTGGCTTCATAATTCTCCTTTTTTGGCTTCTAGTTAAAGAGCTAAAGTTAGACGAGTAGAGGATCAATTGAGATGTCTGCAATTACCCACGATTTTATATATGTCACTGAACAGGACCCTAACAGATATATGATCAAATAACTTTTAATCACTAGAGTATTTTGCTCAGAAAGCTACTTCATTTGACAAAATCTTATGAGTGGTTTGGTAATTATTTGGATTAATAGCTCAAAAATAGCTCAACCTACATCATAGTTAATCAAGCAATCAAATCAATATATGGTGTTTCTCTCCTCTCCTCTCCTGAGTCACCTAGGAATACCAAAGGAGACCACCTGGGAGTGCAACAACACAGGACTAGAATGACTTCAGGAACCCATCAAAACACCAGTGAGTGCAAACACGTGTGGCTCGTGGACAGGGAGGAGCCTAAGGAGAGATTGAGTGGCTGGCAACAGTCTGGCAGTTTACCAGTTGAGACACCATCTCCAGTCTGTTTTATCAACAAAAAGACTGCTGAAGGGAGGAGAGGACACCACTAAGACTCACCAAATGCAACTGTGAGTCTCCATTGCTACTGCCCTCAGAGGCTGGAGCAGCATGGGGGAGGCTCTGTGCTGACATCTGGGAACAGAGAACTGACCAGGAAACTCAGGAGAAGAGCTACACCTCGGTGGCCTACCAGTGTGTACTGTATAGTGGGAGCCTTCCTACATTGTTCTCCTGATGAAAACATGGTGAATAATTGCCTCAGAACCTATAGACTACAGATGGGACTTGTTTAGAAACTCACAGGGCCCAGCAGTGCTGCCCACCTTAGCAGAGAAGCTGAATTGAGCCTGGAGCTTTGGGTCCTTGGGGTGTGAGAATCTCTTTGCATAACCACTGTGCTATCTCTCCCCCACCCTGCTTTATCTCTTGGTCAGGAGTGAGTGATTAAGCTAACAAGCCTACTTATAGTTTAAAAGCCTCCCCAAAAAGAACAAAAGATGCTTTTAAGCCACTGTGCTCCAACTCAGGGATTGAAATAATATTGAAACAACTGTCAATTCCCACAACTGTGAAATCTTTAAGTACCTTACTTAGACACAAGTCAATCCAGGCAAGAGTGATCAGTAATTTGAAAAGAACTGAGAGAGGGACCTCATAACATACTATATAGAATGGTTAAACCAAAAAAGAAGAAATATTGGAGAAATTAACCAGGACAAGATTCCAGCTAAAAGCCCCCCGAAAGGATGAAGCACAAAATTGTGAGGTCAACATCCAAATGCTTATTAAGGAAATAGTCACAGGAGTGAGTAAAGAGTTTGAAAGAATTGTCATCAGAAATGCAGAAACAAGCAATGAGACTCTGGAAGAAAACACTAATTATCTCAAGGTTATTAGAGAGCTGAAAGCTGAAATAGCTGAGCTAAGAATACAACTAGCTGAACAAGCTAAAACAGGATCAGAACAGAGTAACAAAATAGATGAACTCCAGAAAACAGTAGAGGGGAGAGAGAATAGAATAAATGAGGCTAAAGACAGAATTAGCAAGATCAAGGATGAATTAGAGACAACTAAAATAGAAGTCAATCTGGAGATCTCAAAAGAGATCTCATCACAGGAGAGATCCAAAAGGCCAAGAAACACATGAAAAAATGCTCCAAGTCTTTGTCAGAGAAATGCAAATAAAGACAACAATGAGATACTACTTCACTCCTGTGAGAATGTCATACATCAGAAAAGATAGCAGCAACAAATGCCGGAGAGGTTGTGGGGACAAAGGAACCCTCCTACACTGCTGGTAGGAATGTAAATTGGTCCAACCTCTGTGGAGAATAGTCTGGAGAACTCTCAGAAAGCTAGAAATGGACCTACCCTATGATCCTGCAATTCCTCTCCGGGGGATATATCCTAAGGAACCCAACACACCCATCCAAAAAAATATTTGTGTATACCTATGTTCTTAACAGCACAATTTGTAATGGCCAAAAGTTGAAAGCCACCCAAGTGTCCAACAACAGATGAGTGGCTGAGTAAGTTGTGGTATATATACACAATGGAATACTACTCAGCTGTTAAAATGGTAACTTCACCGTTTTCAGCCCATTTTTGATAGAGCTTGAAAAAATTATGTTAAGTGAAATAAGTCAGAAACAGAAGGATGAATATGGGATGATCTCACTCTCAGGCAGAAGTTGAAAAAGAAGGTCCAAAGAGAAAACACAAGTAGAACCTGAACTGGAGTTGGTGTATTGCATCAAAGTAAAAGACTCTGGGGTGGGTGGGTGGGGGAGGAGGAGAAAAAGGTCCAAAAAGGATGACAAAGGACCTAGTGGGGGTTGTCTTGTTATGTGGAAAACTGAGAAATGTTATGCATATACAAACTATAGTATTTGCTGAATGTAAAATATTAATCCCTCAATAAAGAAAATTTTAAAAAAAGAAATCAATATATATATTCATTATTAAAAACATTGCTGACTTCAATTTCTTTTAAAATACTGAATTTTTTTTTTTTTTAGAATTTTAAGATTTCACTAGCAGTGTGATCTACACATATGGAGTAATTAGTTAATAACAGAAATTAAAAATAAAATAGAAGTTTAATATTGTCCATCATCATTTAATTTATCAAGACTTAACAGGTGTCAGAGGATCTTGATGTGTCCATAGCACAGGGATGTCCAATACTTACTGTAAACAATGTACACACACACACACCTACACACACACACATACACACACACACACACACACACACACACACACACACACCTATACAACTATACTTCAGAAAAACAACTTACTTGTCTATTGCTAATGGTCAGCTTTTCCAGAAAATGTCTAAGAACTGTTGATGGGTCTTCAATTAGACAATTCCATAAGACTTGCTGGGCCACAGCACTCACTTCAGAAAAGAAATTGAACATTTGTCTTAAATGCAAATAAACATATTCAAGTATGCAAATAATTTACCAAGCTTTAATTCATCTCCTTTCTCCTCAAAAAGATTTTGTGACCCCTTATATAGTGGAAGATAGGCATTCTCTTTTTTTGTTGTTTCGGAGTATTTTTACTTGTAAATAAAAAGCAGAAAGTATAGCCTGATCTCTAATATTAGTATTGATTTTTGAAGAATATATTTGTAATATACAATGGATTATAGTTTAGCTACAAAAAAGGAGTTTTTCCCTATATGTGAATATGGATAGCCTTTGAGAATATTATGCTTATAATATTATTATAAGTGAGAGAAAGCAGACAGAAAAAGACAAGTACTGATGATCTTGCTTACTGTATGTGAAATTTAAAAAATAATACACTCATAGATACAGAAAACTGATGAGGTGAGACGAGAAGGTAGGAAAATGAGTAAAACTAATCAAATTAAGCAAAATTTCACTTATGTTAAGTAACTTCTAGGATATAATGCACAGCATGGGGACTACAGTTAATAATATACTAGTTGTATTTGGAAGTAGCTAAGAAAATGGGTCTGGAAAGTTCTTATTGGAAAAAAATTGTAACTATGTAGTGATGATGTCAACTACATCTACTTTGCACTCCCAGTTTATATATAGAGAGCTAGATGGGTAGAGAGAGGGAAAGGGAGAGGGAGAGGGGGAGGAAGAGGGGGAAGGAAAGGAAAGGGAGGGAGGGGGAGGAGGAGTACAGCACAGAGGCTTTCTTCAAGGAGGTGGGAGCTGGGTTTGCACTAGTGTTACAAACATGGCAGAGCAGCTTACTATCCAAGTGAGCTATTCTGATAGCTAGATTTACTGTGGTGATCATTTTACATTATATACAAAAGTCCAACTATTTATCTTATACACCTAGAAATAATACAATGATATATGTCAATTGTACCCAAATAATTAAAAAATGAATATCTTTGTAAATCCTTGCTTTGGGAGTCATATTTTCAAATATGAGTAGGAGTGCATGTTTTTAAGATAAAATTTGCATTTCTTTGTTGTACAGAGAAATTCTTAAATTGTTTTTTTTTAGAGAACATATTTTAAATGTGAGTTAGAAATCTTTTATTGCTCAAACAAATGCTTTAAAGAGTATATCCTTTAATAAGACAAAGTATTGAAACAATAATGATTAGAATCATACTTACAAAGTGGAAATCTTAGGAATAAAACATTATTCGTAATCTAAAATAAATTGCTACTTAAAAATTATTTATTTATTCCTTTTTGTTGCCCTGTTGTTTTATTGTTGTAGTTACTATTGTTGTCATCGTTGTTGCATAGGACAGAGAGAAATGGAGAGAGGAGGGGAAGAGAGAGAAGGGGAGAGAAAGATAGACACCTGCAGACCTGCTTCACCGCCTGTGAAAGGACTCCCCTGCAGGTGGGGAGTGGGGGCTCGAACTGGGATCCTTATGCTAGTCTTTGCGCTTTGTGCCACCTGCGCATAACCTGCTGCGCGACCACCCGACTCCCAGATTTCTACTTTTTTGGGGAAGGTGGCCAGGCTCAGTGTCTGGAAGTTACCAGGCTAGGGAAACAGGTGGGTAAAAGTGAACAGAGAGGTAGTTGTGCGGTAGCACAGTGGATTAAGCGTGCGTGGCGCAAAGCGCAAGGACCAGCATAAGGATTCCGGTTTGAGCCCCTGGCTCCCTGCCTGCAGGAAGCACAGGTGGTGAAGTAGGTCTGCAGGTGTCTATCTTTCTCTCCCCTCTCTGTCTTCCCCATCCTCTCTCCATTTCTCTCTGTCTTATCTAACGACGACATCAATAACAACAACAATAATAACTACAACAATAAAACAAGGACAACAAAAGGGAATAAATAAATATTAAAAAAGTGAACAGAGTATGAATTGAGTGATTTCCAATCTGCACTGCTTAATTAGCTTGACAAAGACTTTTATGTAGTGCTAGAGAGTTAATTCAAGGTCTCATACATGTGTGATATGTTGAGTCAGCTTCCTGATCCAATTCCATTTTTTTGACAGTGGGGGGTGTCTGTCTGTCTGTCTGTCTTATTGGATAGAGACAAATTAAGAGGTAAGAGGAAGACAAAGAAGGAGAGAGAAAAAGATACTCTCACAGCACTGCTTCACCCTCTGTGAAGCTTCCAGCTGCAGGTAAGAACTGGAAGCATGAATCTGTTATAACATGTGTGCTCAACCAGGAACCAAGTGCACTACCACCTAGCCCCTTAATTCTAGTTCTATCAATATATTGGGGTGAGGGGAGGGGAAAAAAGGATGGGGAAATACCAAAACAATAGTTCCACCATCTATGGAATACTCTTCATGCTGTCCAAGTCATTCCAGTGTGGTGCTGAAGACTGACTCTATAGTCTAATGCATAGTAAGGCATCTATTACACTTTACCCACTTCCTGAACCATTTCTTGGGTCCCACTTAATTAGCTTTCTAAACCAGGAATATAGACTAAACTATGATCTGATCATTTAACCTATGCATTTAATAAATGACACCAAGTCTTGTTTTATAAACTAACCACACCATTAAAACTAATAAGAACTCTGCTTTATCACTGAAAAGGTAATTACGAGGAAAAGATGGCATTAGTAGTGACAAGCTAGGTTGTTTTTTTTTAAATTTTTAAATATTTATGAGCTCTCCTTTGGAGTGTTGTAGGAGTTTCATATGAATCCCAGAAAATTCTTTTTAATTTTTTAAATTATCTTTATTTATTTCTTGGATAGAGACAGCCAGAAATCAAGAGGAAAAGGGGGTGATAGAGAAGGAGAGAGACAGAGAGACACCTGTAGACCAGCTTCACCACTGGCAAAGCTTTCCCCCCTGCAGGTGGGGACCGGGGCTTGAACCTGGGCCCTTACGCACTATAACATGTGTGCTCAACCAGGTGTGCCACCTTCTGGTCCCGACAAGCTAGAATTTTTAAGGGGGGCAAAATCATTAGTTGATTTCCTTGTGACTGAATAAGTGGTCATAAACTGTTCCTGGGACAACTATTCCTTTTAGCATAATTTCTTGGTTATAATGACAGCTTGGAGGATGAAAGAGAGAAAGTAAAATTATTTGTGTATAATATATATATATATATATATATATATATATATAGTATATAAAACAACTCTGTATATGGCCTACATATAATATCTTTGAGAGCACTCTATTCTCCAACCCAATGAGCAGCTTATACATTTCTTGGGTCATTGGCTTTACTAGTGCACACAGATAACTGTACCTGCTACTCCATCCTCCCGCACTTCACCATCTTCCATCAGGTGAACAATGGGAAGCACTGCTGCACAGATGCATGCTGGGAATACTGCCTGTGGGGGCTGAGGCACATGGTGGTTTGGGGTGTGTTCAGTGGTGTGTTCTTCATCTGATGGAAAAGACAAAATTTGGAACTCTTTTCAGCATTGTAATTTTAATGCAATTTCCCCCCCAAAATCAAGGTTTCTTTATTCAACAGTATAATCTTAACAATAATAAGATTATACCAAAACTTAAGAAAAATAACACCCTTATAGTTATTACAGAGAAAGAAGGATTGAAGTTCCCCCAAATACCCCATTATTGGAAAAGATTCATTATCTGATCTGTTTGTAGATTCCAGGAAACTCTCCATTTACAAGACTTGTCATTACTGGCTTGCCTTACAGTGCACTTAATACATACAACACAACATTGGTCAAATAACAAAAACCAGTGGTAGTTATTTAACACTGTAGCTCCCTGATGATGTTAAGACCGTTAGGACAAGCCAGAAGCTGGCAAATATATCAAAAAAGGAAAGCTGAGGAATGAGATTTAGATAGGGGGCTTTCCTGAGAATTTATAGACATGGGAAGGGCTATAAATATATTCAGAAAAGATCTCAAAAGTCCTAATCTCTCATATTTGTTTTAGCCTTGAGATTCTACATAAGAAAGGTAGAAATTGCAAACTCTGGGAGTTTTGACAGTATTCCCCGGCTCATCTACCAAGCCCCTTAGCAAAAGTGAAGAGACCTATTACTTCAAGGTACTTAAAGCCATCTCTAGTCACTCATTAGTTCACCACTAATTTAACAAAGGGAAGATTTCACTGATAACACTTGACAAAACACGCAGGTGTTACAGATTTAGTCCAGAGAAGTCAATAAACAAATAGTAACACAATAGTAACTAGCAACAGTGGCAAAGTCCATGGAAGTACACTGTTTCCACATTATTTCTTTAAAATAAATGAGTCATACACATAATCAAGAAAATATGAACCATACAGAAAAATGAGAAAAGTCATTACAAACTGTGCCTGAGAAAATACAAGTGTTAGACTTACTAGACAAATAGTATAGTATTAATAACAATAGCAACTAATAACATGCCTAAAGATCAAACTGAAATTATGTCTTCTATAAGGATTATTTTAGAACTTAAAATAACTTACCAAAACTTAAAAAAAATAGCACCCTTGTAGTTATTAGAGAGAAAGAAGGATTGATGTTCCCCCCAAATACTCATCATTGGAAAAGATTCATTATTTGACCTGTGTGCAGATCCAGGAAACTCCTCATTTACAAGATTTGTCGGTATTGACCTGACTTAGAGCGCACTTAGGATATACATCACGACACTGGTCAAAAACCAAAAAAACAAAATATATTCTGTTTATATTCTGAATATATTCACAGCCCTTCCCACACCTACAAATTCTCAGGAAAGTTCCCTATCTAAATCTCATTCCTCAGGTTTTCTTTTTTAATATATTTGCCAGAGTTCTAAAATAAGTTTTTTAGTTTTGGAAGCTATGCAACTTCTCTTATAGATAATTACATTAAATATAAATATACTAAAACTCTTAATCAAAAGACAGTTAGCAGAATTAATTAAAATGAGCACAATTATATACTGACTATAAAAGATATACTTTAGTTTTGTAGCTGCAAATAATTTAAAAGTTAAAATTAGAAAAAAAAAATTCAGTGCAGTGACAGCAACCAAAGGAGAATTTGAGTGTCTTAGCCAATCTTAAACATATGAATAACTTTATAGACAAAAACAAATTAGAGGCCAAGAGGTATTTCAATTGATTAATTAAATCTAGTAATTATAGACAACTATGCACCTTTCATTAGAATTCCAGTTTTGGGAGGGGGCCATATCACCCTTGGCGGAGCACACATCCTATCATGTACTAGAACTAGGATCCAAGACCCTTCTCCTAACCTGTAGGGGGAGCTTCACTAGCAGGGAAGCAGTGCTGTCTGTGTCTCTCCACTACATTTTCTTTCTTTCAATTTCTCTCTGTTTCTATCCAAAATAAATAAAACTTAAAAAAAAAAAGAACTCCAAAGTATATGAAACAAACACCGGTAGAACTGGGAGGATAACTAAACAATACAATAATTGATGGGTACTTCAGTCATGGACAGAAATGAAAGGTTGAAATAATATCATAAGTAAACACAATAGATTTAATCAGTAGCTGTCTGTAATACACTGTAACCAATAACAGCTAAACACACATTCTTCTCAAATGCACATGAATATTTCTCAGAATATATATATATATTTTAAAAATTTTTAAAAAAAAATATTTTATTTTATTTATTTATTCCCTTTTGTTGCCCTTGTTGTTTTATTGTTGTAGTTATTATTGTTGTTGTCGTTGTTGTTGGATAGGACAGAGAGAAACGGAGAGAGGAGGGGAAGACAGAGAGGAGGAGAGAAAGATAGACACCTGCAGACCTGCTTCACCGCCTGTGAAGCGACTCCCCTGCAGGTGGGGAGCCGGGGTTCGAACCGGGATCCTTATGCCGGTCCTTGTGCTTTGTGCCAAGAATATACTTTTTAATAATAAAGCAAGCATCAATAAGTTATCAAATTTTATCTATTTTTGTGTAGCTGGATATTTGTGCATGTGTGATTTAAGCACTCTGGGTGGATCTTTTCAGATGGATAGATAGATTGAAGATAGACAGCCAGCCAGCCAGCCAGACAGACAGACAGACAGAGGGCCAGACAGACAGGTGTGTTAGCGCACCTGCTTGAATGCACATGTTACAGTGCACAAGGACTCAGATTCAAGCCACAGACCCCACCTGCAGAGGGAAAGCTTTGTGAGTGGTGAAGCAGGGCTGCAGGTGTCTCTCTGTCTCTCTCCCTCTCTATCTTCCCCTAACCCTCTCCATTCTGGCTATCTCTACCCAATAAATAAAGATAATTTTTTTTAAAAAAAGATAGATAGATAGGTATATAGATAAAGACAAAACAACAGGGAGAAATAACACAGTATTGAAATTTACCATGGAGACAAGACACTTTCCTCCAGAAGATCAGAAACAAGACAAGCATATATCTTTTTTTTTTTTCCATTTATTTATTGCTTTCTCCACCAGTTATCTCTAGGACATGGTGTTAGTTCAGTGACCTACTGCTCCCAGCTGCCATTTTCTTCTTTCTTTCTTTCTTTTTATAATTTGATAGGATATATATATAGAGAGAGAAGTTGAGAGGGAAAAGGAAACACAAAGGGAGAAAGACACCTTCAATAGTGCTTCACCACTTGTAAAGCTTTCCTACTGCAGGTGGGAATCAGAACAGGAACTTGGGTCCTTGAGCATGGTAACATGTACATTCTACCAAGTATACCACTACCCAGCTTGACAGAGTCACTTTTGAAATTAACTTGACTTTTCCCCCCACCAAACTCATAGGTAACTTACTCTTTACAGCAATATAATTCCCAACAGCCAAAAAGTAGAAAGCACAAATGTCTGCTAACCATAGAAACGATAAACAAAATGCATCAGATCCATGTCATGGAACAGTACCTGGTAGTTAGAAAGGAATGAACAACTGATATATGCAGCAAATGGATGAACCTTAAGTATACTGTGCTGAACAAAAGAATCCAGTCACACAAAAAACACGAGCTAGGAGTCAATTCACATGAAATGAACAGAACAGACAAGCTCAAGGAAGTAGAAAATATGTGAGTCCTTGCCAGGAGTCGGGGGGTATGGGAGACAAAATACTGCTGCAAATGGGCGTAGGATCTCTTTAGAGATGATACAAATACTTTCTTGTGAAGTGTTCCAGCTGCAGGTGGGGAGCAGGGGCTCGAACCCAGGGCCTTGCACGGGTCTTGCGCATAGTGATTTATCGTCTAACCAGGTGTGCCACCCCCAAGCCCCATAAATACTTCCTTAGTAATGGTGACTGCCCACTCCATGAATACAATGTTAATTTAACAATAATCATGGCACTGTCTGCATGAAAAGGGTTGGTTTATGGTGTGCGAATTACCTATCAGTGAGCCTTGGTAATTTTTTTAAACTCCTTGGGACTGTGCAGTCAAAAGCTAGTTTCCCTGCCACTTATTGATGACTACATAAACTGGTGGTGAAATCTACAATTTGAAGCAGTGATTCTGTGCAGTTGTCTTTCATTAGAGATATTTACTTGTTGAATTCCTGGGACTAAAAAAAAAATATTTCTCAGGGCTGGGTGGTGGCACATCTCTTTCAGTGAACACATTACAGTGCACAAGGACCTGGGCTCAAGCCCCCAGTCCGCACTTGCAGGGAGAAAGCTTAACAAGCGATGAAGCACATCTGCAGGTGTCTTTCTCCCTCCCTATGTCTCTCTTTCCTCTAAAGTTCTCTGTGTCTTATCAAATAAAAAATATATAATTTAAAATTATTTTTAAAAGAAATTATGTTTAAAAAACAATATTTTCCCCTGGACTCAGACTTTGCCACAGAAGTGGTATAAACTTTGGTTTTCTTACAGTGTTTCATTATTCTAGAATCCTAAAGGATCCTACTGACTCTTAGTCACGCAATGTCATCTACTAAGTAGATTTAAACAAATACTGAGTGTATATCCTACCCTAAAGATAATAATTTGGTCTTGGCCATTTTTAAAGATTGCCATTGAAAGCTATTTGTTGTATACAATAATATTTTCCAAATCCTCACAATATGACTACATGTAATGAACTAAAACAAAGCCAACAAAGATCAGTGTCTGGATAAAATGAACAGTAACAAATGTTATGTTCCCTTGGTGTACTGCACCAAAGTAAAAGACTCTGGGGTGAGGGCGAGGGTTCAAGTCCTGGAACATGATGGCAGAGGAGGACCTAGTAGGGGTTGTATTGTTATGTGGAAAACTGAGAAATGTTACACACGTACAAACTATTGTATTTTACTGTTGACTGTTAACCATTAATCCTCCAATAAAGAAATTTAAAAAATGTTATGTTACCACTATCTAATACACACATACACACACACACACACGTATTAGAAAATATGCCTAAATGAGACACAATCATTCACGAGAAAACCTACCCTCAGCACTGACAGCAGAACGTACAGACCAGACTGACCCTCGGCGGAAAGAATAATTCCTGTGGGAAGTGCTGGAGGTACAGGACGGACTGACTGACAGGCGACGAGATGCCAGGTTGGTGACTTCTTCTACTGGCAAAGAGAATGAGGAATGTTAACTTTGGCTTATACTCTCAAAATGTGATCTTCTTACATCTACTGTTTTGTTGTATTTACCTTATAAGCACAGGGCTACTCTCAGAGACAAAGGCTTAAATAATTTAGAGTATACTTAGGAAAGAAAAAAAATTACTACATAGAAAGATAGAACATTCACCCCCAAAATTCTACTAAAGCAGGACACTAACTAAATTCAGAATAGTTCATAAATCATCTAATCCCAACCTACAGATTGTCCATACTTATGAAGATGGAAAGTAGTTAATTAACAAATCACATTTTTAGATAATGAGACACTAATTGCATTTACTACAATAAGCACTTTGGATTCAGCTGATCCACGAATCCCAATCACTTCTTGATCCACTGTCAGGTGGGTTCAATATGGCTAACACCCTCATCTGCAAAGAAGCCAGTTCTGAACATTTAGAAAGCACCGTTCCTCTGTCTTTGGACAGGGTCAGTATTTAAGCAAATGATAATGGGAATATATGACCTCAGTCACAGAAAACAAACAATGTTAATTTCAAAGCAAGTCCTTTCCCCTCCCTATGACTTAACCACCCCCCAAAATTCCATGTGTAGGGAGCATTGGTGGCATAGTGGTGAACATAGCTGCCTTCTAATATATATATATATAAATATATATATATATTCCCATGTGTAAAGGGCACCTTCTTCTTCTGGCTCTGAGTTAGGTGTGCAGGTGGGCTCGTAGCAAGCTTCCTGAGTGATGGGGATGGCGGTGATGAGGCTGGCTTCTCTGCCTAAGCGTTTCTTTTCTTCCTCCTGCTGCAAATTCTTTAAGATGTGTTCTGCTCTTTGATGAGAGCGGGACACAGCTCGGGCAGAAAATGACTTCTGTAGAGACATAGAGACACAGAGACAGGTTTACTTACTAACAACTTCTGTGAAATGACAGGCATGAAGAGTGTTCAAATAAATTAAACATACAGGTAGTTTGCCCTGCAGACGTGCTAAGTTACCCAGCGCCTAATTTCATGAAGACATATTTGCTTGCTTTTCTACCAAGCTCCCAGCTTGTATACAAGTAAATTACTCTTGAGAGCTTGTTTGGAGGTTCTAGCAGGGGAGCACAGCTACTCGTATACCCTCCACCGAAGACTGGTCCGTCGCTATTCGGGGAAGGCCGTTCTCTTTGACCATCTGCACAACTTTGGGAGGGACGCACATGGAGTGGTGAGGGAGGAAGGGGATACCCGCCTAGCCAGCTAGATCACTTGAATCAACGCTGGTGATCAATGGGGTGACAGATGTCGCAGCCAGATCACGCTTACATCCAAACTATTCTTATACACAATAAAGATATTTCTTCAAGAATGTTTCTAAGTTTATGCACAAGGACCTAAACTCAAGACCCCTTCCCTACCTGTAGGGGGGAAGCTTCATGAGTGGTGAAGCAGTGATACTGGTGTCTCTTCTTGCCTCTCCCTTTCTAATAACCCCTGCCCTCTCAATATATATATATATATATATATATATATATGGGCATCAAGGACCAGGGTTCAAGCCCTGGCTCTCCAACTGCAGGAGTGGGTGCTTCACAAGCATTGAAACAGATCTGCTAGTGTCTATCTTTCTCTCTCCCTATCTCCACCTCCTCTTTCAATTTCTCTCTGTCCTATCAAATAAATAAATAAAAAAAAAGACTGCTGGGAGCAGTGGATTGGTAGTGCTGGCAGTGAGCCCCAGCAATAACTTGGTGGTAATTAAAAAAAAATAAGGCAAAAAAAAAAAAAGATTCTACCATCAGAAAATGCATAGTGGATCAACACCAATTTGGGAGAGAAAGTTCAATCTGTAAACTGATTATTCACTCATGTATTAATATAAATGCTCAAGAGGTTCGGGCAGTGGTGTACCAGGTTGAGCACACACATTAAACATGCACAAAGACCTGGGTTAAAGCCCTGACTCCCCACTGGCAGGGAGGGAAGCTTCAGCTTCAGGAGCAGTGATGCAGGTCTGCAGGTGTCTATCTTTTTTCTCTCCCTCTCTATGTTGCCCACCTCTCTCAATTTCCCTTTGTTTTATCTAAAAAAGTAATGATGCTTAGGCTGAGATAAGTTCCCAAAGTGTTGAGGTCAGTGGTCTCAGAGAAGGAAGTAGTAACTGAAGGTCTTCACTGCCAACCTGAAGCAATGTTCATATACAAGAGAAATTTTACTTCTTTAGGTTGGCCAGGATTTTAGATCATAATGTTTTGAGGACAGACAAGAAGTGTCAGTTGCTCTCCTAAAGAACTACAGTCATAGAAGTTACTATTATACAGGATATTAACAAAGACAAAAGAAAAAAGGAACTGTGGCAATAAAAATTTCTGAAGAGTCACATGGCAATCCCTTCTCAAAGGCTTAAGTTGTTTTACTACCAATGGTTAAGACCAGATGCTAACATGATGCCAACCAGACTTCCCTGGATAGACGACCCCACCAATGTGTCCTGGAGCTGCACTTTCCCAGAGCCCCACCCCACTAGGGAAAGAGAGAGGCAGACTGGGAGTATGGATCAACCTGTCAACACCCATCTTCAGTGGGGAAGCAATTACAGAAGCCAGACCTTCCACCTTCTGCACCCCATAATGACCTTGGGTTCATACTCCCAGAGGGATAAAGAATAGGAATGCCATCAGGGGAGGGGATAGGATACAGAGTTCTGGTGGTGGGAATTGTGGGGAGTTGTACCCCTCTTATCCTACAGTTTTTGTCAGTGTTTCCTTTTTATAAATAAAAATTAAAAAGAAAGAAAGAATTGTAGAAAGAAAGAGAATTAGTTATAGATTGGATTCAAGTTCACTATGAACTTGAGCGAGAGAGCGATTCATCATCTATACAGGAAAAAAAAAATCAAAGATGAGTATGCCAGTAGTTTATATTCTGACAACTGCAAAAAAGGGGAAAATTAGGTATGCCTTTCTCTTTGGCATGAAATCATAAGGCATCATGATATGCAGAGAAATGGAAGTAAGATTTCCTGGGGATTGGTAAAGAATTCAAATAGGCAGCCCCTTGATCCAAACATTTATAGAAAAGGAATGATGTGCAAAAATGCTCAAATTTCTTATATTTAAGTAACATTTTATTCTAATTTTTTTTATTTTTTTATTTAATCAATTAATTTATTTACTTGCCTCCAGGGTTATTGCTGGGGCTCGGTGCCTACACTATGAATCCACTGCTCCTGGAAGCTATTTTTCCCATTTTGTTGCCCTTGTTATTGTTATTGTTGTCATAGTGTTGTTGCCATTGGATAGGACAGAGAGAAATGGAGAGAGGAGGGGAAGACAGAGAGGAGGAGAGAAAGACAGACACCTGCAGATCTACTTCGCCACTTGTGAAGCGACCTCCTGCAGGTGGGGAGCCGGGGGCTCGAACCATGTGTGCTTAACCCGCTGCGCTACCACCCGACTCCCTATTCTAATTTTTTCTTTTGATATAGATAAAGAGAAATTAAGAAGGGAAGTGGGGAGATAGAGAGGAGAGAAGCACTGCTTTACCATTCTTGCAGCTTACCCCTACAGTTAGGACCAGGGGCTTGAATCCAGGTCCTTGTGTATATATGGTCTACTGGATGCACCACTGCTGGTCCCCTCAACTAATCTTTTAAAGATGTATGAATAAAAAGCCTTCTTTTAGGCTGGAGATATTGATGGACCTGCTAATGTCCATGTCCAGTAAAGAAGCAATTACAGCAGCCATACCGTGTACCTTCTGCACGCCAAAAAGAATTTTGGTCCATACTCCCAGAGAGATAAAGAACAGGGAAACTTCCAGTGGAGGGGATGGGACAGGAAACTCTGGTGATGGGAACTGTATAGAATTATACCCCTGTTATCTTACAATCTTGTTAACCACTATTAGCTTGTTAACCATTATTAAATCCATTTAAAAAACCCATTTTATTGACATTCAAACTGGCAATAAAAATAGTACTAATTAAGGTTTTTAATATTTTTACATTACTTGACATACATTCATGGCAATTTATACAAGGACATAATTATGTCTGTGCAAAGAAATATATCTTTTTTATTTTGCTTTACCTTTTACTTTTTCTATGTTACCTATTCAAGCTAAAAAGAGGCATATTTAAAGTTTTTTAAAAAATGCACATTCTTTTTTCTTGTGTATACATAGTTATCTAAACTCATCTGTTTATGAAATTATATTGCATATAGCAGGGACAGAGTAGCATAAGACCTTAAATCTCAGAGTAATGTTTGTGATGATGATGTTCATGATAAACAAAGGGTTAGACAAGGAGGTAATAACATACCAAAACTGAAGAAAGAGAAATGAAGAAATCTTATTTACTTGAGATCAGTATCATTATTTTTTTTCAGGTAGCTTATGTACTATAGGCTAAACAAAAATGCTTGTTTTATCACAAACAAAGGCAAAAAAAAAAAACACATTGATTTTCCAAGGAATCAATGCCTAATACATTTTAAAGTTATATAAGGTGAATGCTGCTATAATTATAAAGCAAAACTATGTTGACTTGGAGGTCTACAAGATTTACACTCCCAGATGTTATTTCCTTCTATAACTAACAACAAAGGCCTTTTATAGTCCATTCACTGTACTGCTACTACATTCTGAGGAGAAGGAACAGATTGTCTCATGCATCCATTGTTCTCCTCTCTTCCACATGGCATATGGAGATATGGTAGAGAAAGTGCCTATTACTCACAGATTGGTCTTCATTAATGGGGTCCTGGACACTGCCGCTGCACTGGGGAACCCACGGAGGGTCAAACATTGGGACAGACGGCATTCCCAGCACTGGTGAGGGCAGGGTGAAGTTTATACTGGGTGGAGGGATCTGTCAATTGACATCAGAAGGATGAGACAGAAAGATGGAAAGTAAGATAAAATATACTTATGATGTAAATTCAGAGTATTGCACATTATAGAACACAGGATGAATTTCTGTGGGCCTTAGTTTATTCATTAATAAAATCAAGGACCATAACTAAATGCTCTATTTGCGTCAACCACCCGAGTTTCATAAGCTTCCCATCAATCAGTGTATATATGTATAGCACAATGCCTGAAATTTATAGCACACACTTTTATGCACTTAACTCTGAGAATGCTGGTGAGGTCTTAAGATTTATAGAGTTCTGTGGGGCCAGGTGGTGGCGCACCTGGTTAAGTGCATGTATTACAATGCCCAAGGACCCAGGTTTGAGCCCTTGGTTCCCATCTGCAGGGGGAAAGCTTTATGAGTGATGAAGCAGGGCTGCAGGTGTCTCTGTCTCTCTCCCTCTATATCACCCCCTTCCCTCTTGATTTCTGACTGTCTCTATCCAATAAATAAATATAATAAAAAATTAAAAAAATAAAAATAATAAAAGATTTATAGAGTTCTGACATAATTCCACCTAATTCTTCTATGTTTAACTTATTTTAACAGTTAAAATTTATTTACACCTGAATTAGGGTTACTTATATAGTCAGAGAAAAAAATAAAGAATCTTTTGGGTCCTACAGAGAGAATTGAAGTTAAATTTTTAAGCAATTCTTGAGTTGGGTTAGGGGTATATTCCTCACCTTAAATATCTGCTGTGCTCCCTCCTCCATTCGAGGCCAGACCTGATAACGAAACCTCCAGAGTGTGTGGAACTTGAGGACAGCATTCAGTCTCTGCACTGTCTCTTGGTGGTGGAACTCAGACATGAGCATGTCAGATACAGCCTCAGGGACCTTCACTGCACACAGCAGGAACATGGCAGCTAGGAGAGAGCCAACAACTCATCAGATACACATTTAAAAATCTTTGCTTGATTCCTGGGGAGACAGTACTGGTCTCCTGTAAATGACTCCTGAGTTAATAGAGTCAGAGTG
This sequence comes from Erinaceus europaeus, assembly GCF_950295315.1. Classification (NCBI taxonomy): domain Eukaryota; kingdom Metazoa; phylum Chordata; class Mammalia; order Eulipotyphla; family Erinaceidae; genus Erinaceus; species Erinaceus europaeus. The sequence goes on from NC_080168.1 coordinate 24,853,384, forward strand.
TCAACACCGTCAAAACAAAACTGATCTTAGCCATTGTAAAATCATCCTTTGTGCCACCCACAACCTTCCAATATTTGGTACAAGGACAATAACAGCAAGACATTTTAGTAAAGTAACATTCTAGTCCAAGTTTCCTTTGGCTCACAATGAAAAACAGATGTCAGAGAAAGCAAATTAAATTATATACTGAATACTTTTTTTTTTTTTTAGGAAATGACTTGAATCTCCAGTACAGTATGTAAGTTTTCATTAAAAATTGACTCAATAACTTAAATATGCCTACTAGCTATCTACAAAATAGAGACCCCCCCCAACTCTTCATCTGCACTATTCCCACCTTTAGGTTCATGATTAATCAATAATTTCTTTGGCTTTATATGTTAACTCTCTTTTCAGCTACCAGGTTCCAGATGCTAGCATGATGCCAACCAGACTTCCCTGGACAGAAAACCCCACCAATGTGTACTGAAGCCCCACTTCCCCAGAGCCCTTCCCCACTAGGGAAAAGAGAGGCAGGCTGGGAATATGGATGGACCTGTCAATGCCCATATTCAGCAGGAAGCAATCACAGAAGCCAGACCTTCCACCTCCTGCATCACACAATGACGTTGGGTCCATACTCTAAGAATGTTAAAGAATAGGAAAGCTAACAGGGGAGGGGATGGGATACAGAGTTCTGGTGGTGAGAATTGTGTGGAGTTGTACCCCTCTTAGCCTATGTTTTATTTTTCATCCTCACTCTTTTTAATTTTTTATTTATAAAAAGGAAACATTGACAAAACCATAGGATAAGAGAGGTACAGCTTCATACAATTTCCACCACTAGACCTTCATATACCATCCCCTCCACTGATAGCTTTCCTATTCTTTTTGTTTTTGTTTTTTATTTTTCCCTTTTGTTGCCCTTTTTTCTCTGTCTTTCTTTCTTTTTTATTTCTTTATTGGGGAATAAATGTTTTACATTCAACAGTAAATACAATAGTTTGTACATGCATAACATTCCCCAGTTTCCCATATAACAATACAACCCCCACTAGGTCCTCTATCATCCTTCATGGACCTGTATTCTCCCCACCCACCCACCCCAGAGTCTTTTACTTTGGTGTGATATGCCAATTCCATTTCAGGTTCTACTTGTGTTTTCTTTTCTGATCTTGTTTTTCAACTCCTTCTGCCTGAGAGTGAGATCACCCCATCTTCATCCTTCTGTTTCTGACTTATTTCACTTAACATGAATTTTTCATTTTTTAAAAAATTTTTCTTTTTTTTCCCTTTTTTTTAATATTTATTTTATTTATTTATTCCCTTTTGTTGCCCTTGTTGTTTTATTGTTGTAATTATTATTGTTGTTGTCATTGTTGGATAGGACAGAGAGAAATGGAGAGAGGAGAGTAAGACAGAGAGGAGGAGAGAAAGATAGACACCTGCAGACCTGCTTCACCGCCTGTAAAGCGACTCCCCTGCAGGTAGGGAGCCGGGGTTCGAACCGGGATCCTTATGCCGGTCCTTGTGCTTTGCGCCACCTATGCTTAACCCGCTGCGCTACAGCCTGACTCCCAACATGAATTTTTCAAGGTCCATCCAAGATCGGCTGAAAACGGTGAAGTCACCATTTTTTACAGCTGAGTAGTATTCCATTGTGTATATATACCACAACTTGCTCAGCCACTCATCTGTTGTTGGACACCTGGGTTGATTCCAGGTTTTGGCTATTACAAATTGTGCTGCCAAGAACATATGTGTACACAGATCTTTTTGGATGGATGTGTTGGGTTCCTTAGGATATATCCCCAGGAGAGGAATTGCAGGGTCATAGGGTAGGTCCATTTCTAGCCTTCTGAGAGTTCTCCAGACTGTTCTCCACAGAGGTTGGACCAATTTAAGTTCCCACAAGCAGTGTAAGAGGGTTCCTTTGACCCCACACCCTCTCCAGCATTTGTTGCTGTTACCTTTTCTGATGTATGACATTCTCACAGGAGTGAAGTGGTGTCTCACTGTTGTCTTTATTTTGCATTTCTCTGACAATCTGAGACTTGGAGCATTTTTTCATGTGTTTCTCAGCCTTTTGGATCTCTTCTGTGGTGAATATTCTGTTCAAGTCCTCCCCCCATTTTTGGATGGGGCTATTCGTTGTCTTGTTGTTGAGTTTGGCAAGCTCTTTATATATGTTGGTTATTAAACTCTTATCTGATATATGGCATGTAAAGATCTTCTCCCATTCTGTGAGGGGTCTTTTGTTTTGGGTAGTGGTTTCTTTTGCTTTTTAATTTAATGTAGTCCCATAGGTTTATACTTGCCTTAGTCTTCTTTGTAATTGGATTCGTTTCATTGAAGATGTCTTTAAAATTTATGCGGAAAAGAGTTCTGCCAATATTTTCCTCTAAGTATCTGATAGTTTGTGGTCTAACACCCAAGTCCTTGATCCACTTGGAATTTACTTTTGTATTTTGTGAAATACAGTGATTCAGTTTCATTCTTCTGCATGTTTCAATCCATTGTTTCCAACACCATTTGTTGAAGAGACTGTGGTTTCCCCATTTAATAGTTTGGGCACCTTTGTCAAAGATTAGATGTCCATAGGTGTGAGGGCTCACTTCTGGGCTCTCAATTCTATTCCACTGGTCAGTGTGTCTATTCATGTTCCAGTAACAAGCAGTTTTGATGACAATGGCCCTATAATACAGTTTGAGATCTGGGAGTGTGATGCCTCCGGTTCTGTTCTTTTTTCTCAAGATTGTTTTGGCAATTCTAGGTCTTTTCTGGTTCCAGATAAACATTTGTAGCATTTCTTCTATTCTCCTAAAAATGTGGTTGGGATCTTGATGGGGATAGCATTAAATTTGTAGATGGCTCTGGACTGGCTACGGAAGAAGGGCAAATGCTAGAAGAAGAAGAAGTATATTCATTTTGATGAAGTTAATTCTTCCAACTTACGAACATGGAATACCTTTCCACTTCTTTGTGTCTTTTTCAATTTTGAGTAGTGACTCATAATTTTCAGTATACAAGTCTATCACTTCTTTGGTTAGATTTACTCCTAGATATTTTATTGTTTTTGTTTCTATAGTAAAAGGAATTGATTTCTGGATTTCAATTTCTTCTAACTTAGTGTTTGCACAGAGGAATGCCACTGACTTTTGAATGTTAATTTTATAGCCTGATACCTTACTGTATTGCCTGATGATTTCCAAAAGCTTCCTGCTGGATTCCTTAGGTTTTTCTGTGTATACTATCATGTCATCTGCAAATAGGGAGAGTTTGACTTCTTCTCTTCCAATCTGTATCCTTTTAATTCCTTGCTCCTGCCTGATTGCTATGGCAAGAACTTCCAACACTATGTGAATAGTAATGGTGATAATGGGCAGCCCTGTCTAGTACCTGATCTGAGTGGAAATGCTTCCAGTTTTTCACCATTAAGTATAATGTTGGCTGTAGGTTTGCTATATATAGACTCCACTATCTTCAGGAATTTTCCATCTGTTTCCATTTTTTGTAGTGTTTTGATCATAAAAGGATGTTGGATTTTGTCAAAGGCTTTCTCTGCATCTATTGATATGACCATGTGGTTTTTGATCTTGCTTTTGTTGATGTGGTGGATCACATTGATTGATTTACATATATTAAACCAACCTTGCATGCCTGGGATAAACCCCACTTGGTCATGATGAACAATCTTTTTAATATACTGCTGTATCCGGTTGGCTAGAATTTTGTTCAATATTTTCACTTATATGTTCATCAGAGATATTGGTCTGTAGTTTTCTTTTTTGGTTGTGTCCCTGTCTGCTTTTGGTATCAGAGTGATGTTGGCTTCATAGAAGCTGGAAGGGAGTATTCCAGTGTCTTCAGTCTTCTGGAAGACTTTTAAAAGTAGAGGTATTAGTTCTTCTTTGAAGGTTTTATAGAATTTATCTGTAAAACCATCTGGTCCAGGACTTTTATTTTTGGGGAGATTTTTGATAACTGTTTCAATTTCATTAGCTGTGATGGGCCTATTCATGTTATCCACTTCCTCTTTACTTAGTTTTGGAAGTTGGTAGGTATCTAGGAAATCATCCATTTCTTCCAGGTTCTTTATGCTTGGTGGCATATAGTTGTTCATAGAAGCCTCGCATGATATGTTGAATTTCTGCAGTGTCTGTTGTGATATCTCCTCTTTCATTTAGTATCCGATTTATTTGGGTCTTCTCCCTTTTTTGTTTTGTGAGTCTGGCTAAAGGTTTGTCGATTTTGTTCACTCTTTCAAAGAACCAACATTTACTTTTGTTGATCTTTTGTATGGTTTTCTTATTCTCAATGTTATTTATTTCTGCCCTAACTTTAGTGATTTCTGTCCTTCTGGTTGCTTTAGGGTTCCTTTGTTCTTCTTCTTCTAGGTCTTTAAGATGTGCAATCAGGCTGTTTATTTGTGCCTTTTCTTGTTTCCTAATGTGTGCTTATATAGCTATGAACTTCCCTCTTAGGACTGCCTTAACTGTGTCCCAAATATTTTGATAGCTTGTGTCTTCATTTTCATTGAACTTTTGAAACATTTTGATTTCTTCCTTGATTTCCTCTTTGTCCCAGAAGTTGTTAAGAAGTGTACTGTTGAGCTTCCACATTTTGGGACTGTTACTAATCTTTTATTGATTGTTAAGTGTTAGTTTAATTCCACTGTGGTCTGAGAAGGTGTTTGGGATGATTTCAGTGCTCTTGAATTTGCTGATGCTGTCTTTGTGGCCTAACATATGGTCTATCCTTGAGAATGACCCATGTGGATTTCAGTAAAATGTGTATTCCAGTTTCTTGGGATGAATGACTCTGAAAATGTCCAATAGTTCTAGTTTATCTATCTCTTCATTTAGCTCCCTTATGTCTTTATTGATTTTCTGCCTGGATGATCTGTCAGCCTACGGTTTTTATCAGTGTTTCCTTTTTATAAATAAATAAAAATAAAAAAATAAAAATTGACTGTCACTTCAATCAATTATCTCAGTCACATCAATAAATAAAAGTAAAATCCATAGTATATATTTTTTGCACATGTGAGATATATAGGAGACTGAGAGTCAAAACACATTTTATAGAACATAACACCACTTTTTAAATTTTTATTACAGTAAAAGCCAACTATCAATAGTAGAATGGTAGGCACTATGATAAGTTATAAAACTCATGAATGATAAGATAAATATATTGTGTAGCATAGATAGAAAAATCAGTGGTGATCACAAAAATATAATTTAAAATCTCTCCTGTACTTTCCAAGCAGTATCTCAAAACATTTTCAGTCAAGGGTGCGTGTGCGTGTGAGTGTGAGTGTGTTATACAGAGCACTGCTCAGCTCTGGATTAAGGTGGTGCTTGAGATTGAACCTGGGACCTTTGCTGCCTTAGGTATGGAAACCTTTTGTATACCCATTAATGTCATCTCCCCAGCCCGTGATTGTGTTTGAACAATTGGAGTTAATGCTCTGATACTTCTCCGTTACATGATTCTTAAGTACATCTCTTTTTATGCATGTGTTATTATTTTAGTGTTTGTGTTATTTATTTATTTATTAAATATTTATTTATTCCCTTTTGTTGCCCTTGTTTTATTGTTGTAGTTATTCTTGTTGTTGTCGTTGTTGGATAGGATAGAGAGAAATGGAGAGAGAAGGGGAGAGAAAGACAGACACCTGCAGACCTGCTTCACTGCCTGTGAAGGGACTCCCTGCAGGTGAGGAGCCAGGGGCTCGAACGAGATCTTTATGCTGGTCCTTGTGCTTCGCACCATGTGCGCTTAACCTGCTGCGCTACTGCCCGACTCCCTCCATTATTTGAATTTTTAGCACTCACAGTTTACATTTAATATAGCTATAAACATAAAAGAATAAATATAAAAAGTGAGAAAAATAAGTCATCTATATTTTGCATCTAATATTTACTAGCCATATGATTTTACACATGTCACTGATATTGTCACAAGTGTGTTTTGATGTTATCATTTAATACAGTGCACATGTAAAATGAACAAAGCTACTGGTGATGGTTCACAGTAAATCTGGGCAATCCTAACACACAAAATTAATTTTATCTCTGTGCCATACAATGAAAATATATGTTCCTGGGGAAACTTCTCTGTGTAATGTGACAACACTCCCAGAGAAGCATCCTGCTCTGATAAACATTAAACAGTGAAATCAAAAAAGAGCACATAGGATAATACATAACTCTGTCAGAGTTTGAGCAATGGCTGTTAATCTGAAATAAGAATGAAAATGGACAGAGTGCAACCTTCCTTCCTCATGTCTAAATGCTGGGAGCAATGCAGCAAGGACCATCCCCCCAGTGATTTCTTTACCTGCTGCTCCTGCCATGTGTTCATCCATACTGAGAAGAAGCTCCCAGGCAGCTGGCTGGATGTCACCATACATCTCCTCTGTCAGAATTGGTGCTGCCTTGATGAGTAGAGATAAAGGAGCAGGCGATAGGCTCATTACCTGGGAAAATGGAAATTATTCCCTAAAATCTTTGAAGACATTGCTGTGCTATTCTTGAAACTTAAGTGCCACTTCTCTCTGATTTCCTCAAACAGTTTTAAATTGCCTTCTAAAACTGTGGCATATTTATTGGGATAGAAAAATAATCAAATTTATATCTTATTATTGATGTACAATTGGAAAATAATCATCGTGCAACTCTATGGTGTTCTCACCATAAACATTGGTGTGCAATGTTTTTTGATCCTCAGAACAACCATAACTCTAAGAACATAGCAAGACTCCAGCTAATGTATCTTTGTACTGAAAATCTTAACAGGCTTTTGAAACACTGTATTTTCTCCTATTAAGAGTTCTTTTCCCCTGAAGCCTATGAGTACTCTCTTGCTCATAGAATTCTATTCAGAAAATTACTGCGTTGTCAGAAAAGTCATGATGTATTTTTCTATGCCAAAAACACTTCATGACTTTTCTGACAGCCCAATATCTTTTTTTAATATTTTATTTTATTTATTTATTCCCTTTTGTTGCCCTTGTTGTTTTGTTGTTGTAGTTATTATTGTTGTTGTCGTCGTTGTTGGATAGGACAGAGAGAAATGGAGAGAGGAGGGGAAGACAGAGAGGGGGAGAGAAAGATAGACACCTGCAGACCTGCTTCACCGCCTGTGAAGCGACTCCCCTGCAGGTGGGGAGCCGGGGTTCGAACCGGGATCCTTATGCCGGTCCTTGTGCTTTGTGCCACCTGCGCTTAACCTGCTGCGCTACAGCCCGACTCCCGACAGCCCAATATCTTAAGTCATAGTAAGTAAGCTGGGTTAACATTTTACCTTTGAATCAACTTTGTATAAATTTTTAAATATTAATTCACAACATATTATTTAAGCTATTATTTACAGTGATTTAGGGGCTGGGGAGATAGCATAATGGTTATGCAAAAGACACCCATGCACCAGGCTCAATCTCCAGTACCACCATAAGCCAGAGCTGATCAGTGCTCTGGTGTCTCTCTCTGTATCTCTCTCATTAAAATTAAGTAAATAAAATGTTTAAAAAATAAAGTATGACCTTTAAATACTGCTTTAAGACAGTCCAGTAAAACATGAAAAGTATTTTTTTTCTTTTTGGGGAAATGAATTATGATTTAGAGTTCCGGTTGTATTAACTATATAATAATCTGTTGATCACTGGATAACCACTTACATATATATTATCTTGTATAATACATGCTATAATCCTTTAAGGTGGATATTGTGCTATATCCCCATTTTAAAGATTAGGTGACAAAAGCACTAAGAGAAATTAAGTAATCTGTCACAATCCAGAGCCAGAGTGATGCATTTGTAATGTGACTCCAAACCATCTAAAACTTGGGTACATTACCAGCATTCATGAAAGGGGAATTAGTTGCAAGGAAGAGGGGAGAGTGGGATGAAGCTGGGTTTCAGCCAAACTCCTAAAAACTGACTCTGTCAAAGCTGGCTGTCTAGTAGGAAGGGATTATTCTCCTTGCACACTTGATGGCATTCTTGCTCACCAAATAAAGGATCTTTTGCCAACACTGAGTCAATTGGCAATGTATGTCCCAACATTGACAAGATGCGTATCTGGAGCCCCTCTCTATAATACTCCATGCATATTTCAGACCCTGGCGCCAATACCTGCAGTCTGATGTATTTCAGCATTCCTGAATCCTTCTTCCCTTCCAGGTTGGCATCCGAAATTCTCTTCTTCAAAGAAGGTGTCCTCAGGCATGACTTGTCTGAGCACTGGAATGTATGAGATGTGTGATGGAAACACAAGTTTTCTCAAACCCAGCAGGACTACTTATCTCAAGTCTCTAATCAGTCATCTTGTAATGGAAGGGGCGGTTTAAGACTTTGCGTCCCCAGATTTTCTGAAAGTGATAAACAACTAATTTTGTCATGAAAAAGAAGACTGGAGATAGTTATCAATAGACTCCTCTTTTACAATCGAGCAAAGTTATGATCCAGAGAGGTAAAGTAACTTGACAAACTTGCAGAGGTAGTTTCTTGCCAAACATAGATCTCTTGGTTTCCATTTTAGGGCAAATTATACTCCAGGAAGTTGCGAAAACCACAATTCTTGCCTGGTTCCCCACTACCCTGGAGAAAGCTTCTGTGCTGTTTCTCTCTCTCCCTCTCCCTTTCCCTCTCCCTCTCCCTCCCTCTCTCTCTCTCTTCCTCTCTGTCTCTCATCTTAAAAAGTCATCCCAGAGCAGTGAAGCCCCAACAATGACAAAAACAGAACTGAACAAAACAAATCATACATTTTTTTTGAAATATCAGGCCAATGAAAATCTACTTTATCAGGCAGGGAATATAGTTCAGCATAGAATCACTGTATTTCCCAAGTATGTTGCTCTGGGTTTGATTCCTAGCATTCTTCCTACAAGACAAAACACACTCTATCTAGTAGTCCCCCCCTTTTTTTGCCTCCAGGGATATGGTTGGGGCTCAGTGCCTGCATTACAAATCCACTGCTCCTGGAGGTCTTTTATTCCATTGCTACTATTGTTATTGGATAGGAGAGAAAGAAATTGAAAGGGGATGGGGAAGATAGAGAGTGGGAGATGGCTCCCCACCTGTAGGAGAGTCGCTTCATAGGCGGTGAAGCAGGTCTGCAGGCGTCTATCTTTCTCTCCCCCTCTCTGTCTTCCCCTCCTCTCTCTATTTCTCTCTGTCCTATCCAACAGTGACAACAACAACAATAATAACTATAACAACAATAAAACAAAGGCAACAAAAGGGAAAATAAATATTTTTAAAAAGGAGCTTAAAAGAAAAAAAAAGTGGAAGAGAAAGACTCGTGCAGACCTACTTCGGCACTTGTGAAATGAGCCCCCTGCAGGTGGGGAGCTGGGGGCTCGAACCAGGATCCTTACTCCTGTTCTTGTGCTTCACACTATGTATATTTAACCCAATGCACTACCACCCGGCCCCCCTAGTGGTTCCTTTATAGGGCTAGATATTGTAAGTTGACCATTCGGAGAGGAAAGAAAATCTTTCACAGAGCAAGGTTAAGAAGTAAAAGACTCAGCAAGGAAGTGGAGTTTCACAGCATCTGTCACATAGATTTGACTTGCACAAGTAAAAAGAAGTATTAAACTGCATGAGCTGTTGCCTCCTACAGTGCCCAACTGCCCACAAAATTAGAGTCTAGAGTAGGCCTGACTCATCTGTATAAGCATGGAGGAGACACATTCCCATGGCTCCTTAAATGTCAAGGAAAGGAGTGGACACAATAGTTGAACTAATGATGAGCCCTCGTGGTGACAGGTGTTTTTCCTTAATCGTGATTTCTCTTATTTTGTACCCTAGACTCTGCAAACAGGGAACATTACCTTTTGCAGAGAATAAACGCTCACTTGTTTTTCCATTGTCATGTCAGTGAAACACTTTCCTCCTTCAATGCCAAGGGGGAGAGAAGAACTAAATTCCGTAAGACATTTTGAACAGAGCTTCACAGTGTTATATATGGAGATATTTGAAAGCAAAGGCAATGGGAATAGTACATGCATATCCAAGAAGTCTTTCAAAACTCTTAACAAAAGACCCAAGACAATGCCTCTGTTATGTGACTGGTAAAGAACAAACTTTTTAAATGAATCCACTCAGAGACAAATGAATCAGAGCTCTTGCTGTGTTTTCTAAAGATAAAATCCTGGAGGCACATCCTTGGGAACACATATCAATTGGGGAGAGTAATTCTGCACTGTTTTTCCTGCCCCCACAAATAAAGTAATATGCCACACAAAGAGTATGCTTCTTTTAGTTAACTGGGAAACTGTTCTACAATAAATAATACATTCACCTTTCCATACAAATGCTAGGGTATAGCTCATTTCACTTTAAAGAAATTAATGCATATTTGAAAACAGCATTTCTGCTCTAATCCTTAGTATTTGCAAAGCAGCACAAACAAATTGCAGAATATCTGCAGAACACATAAAAAATATGAAAAAAATCTCTGTAATTCTGAATCTTGCGGTGGTCATCATTTTTCCCTTTTCATCCCCCCCATACATTTTAGTACACTTATGATGATACGATGTATATGATACATAATTTCAGTCAATTAATTTGATAATCAGAATTTCATAGATAATTAAAATTACTTTAAAATATAAGTTTTGCAACTTTATTATTTTGGCTCTCTCTCCCTTCACTGGACATTTAATCTTTTTCAGAGTTACTTTTTTTTTTTTTTAATATTTATTTATTCCCTTTTGTTGCCCTTGTTGTTTTATTGTTGTAGTTATTATTGTTGTCATTTTTGGATAGGACAGAGCAAAATGGAGAGAGGAGGGGAAGACAGAGAGGGGCAGAGAAAGACAGACACCTGTAGACCTGCTTCACCGCTTGTGAAGCGACTCCCCTGCAGGTGGGGAGCCAGGGGCTGGAACCAGGATCCTTACTCCAGTCCTTGCATTAGTGCCACGTGCGCTTAACCTGCTGCGCTACTGCCCAACTCCCCACAGAGTTACTTTTAAATTATACTACTTGATTAAGTTATAGGAATTTTAACTAGGCAGTGGCAGGAAAATACTTGGAAGAACAGTAATGAACATTTAGGCTTTGCCCTTAAATTCTGAGAAATGTGAATTTCTGTTTAATCCTGCTTACTTGCAAAAAAGAATGTGCAGGTCAAATTTTTCAAGTACCAAGTATTTAATATTCTGAGTATTTCCTTCAAAGGCATGTAATGCTGGTAACCTTATCATTAATTATGATGCTTGCTTTACTAGAAAGGGAAAGGAATTACATGGCATTTCAACTAGGGTTGTGGGCTAATAGCTTGTTTAGGCCTTAAAGACAGATAACAGAAATGAATGCACAGTATGACCAATGTGTTAGGTCCTAAAGTTTGTCTTCTCAGACCCATAACTCAAATTATCAATGCTATTGTAGGTTTAGCTTTTAGCTTTGGTACTTTAGTGTGACACTTAGCTAGAAATGATAGGAACTGGGAAAAGGACCAGAAAGCTGGATCAGGGAAGAGAGTAGCTCCCTAATATGGGAAAGGGGAATAATTATTGTTGACTGTAAACCCCATCGATTTGATGTGACCTGATCTGGTCCTTTTCCCAGCCATGACATCATCTGCCCAGACAATAATTAGGATCCACCTGCATATCAGATTTCAGGCTCAGGCAAAAAACCAAAACAAAAAACAAAAAACAAAGAAAAAAAAAACACTAGTATAGCTACAAGCCCTTTGAAATAAAACTAAAATATGCCTACTAGCTATCTACAAAATGGAGGACCCCCCAACACTTCATCTGCACTATTCCAGCCTTTAAAAGGTCCACGATTGTTCAACAATTTGTTTGGTTTTATATAAACTCTCTTTTCAGCCACCAGGTTCCAGATGCTAGCATGATGCCAACCAGACTTCCCTGGACAGACAAACCCACCAATGTGCCTTGGAGCTCCACTTCCCCAGAGCCCCTCCCCACTAGGGAAAGAAAGAGACAGGCTGGGAGTATGGATGGACCTGTCAATGCCCATGTTCAGTGGGGAAGCAATTACAGAAGCCAGACCTTCAACCTTCTGCAACCCACAATGATCTTGGGTCCATAGTCCCAGAGGGATAAAGACTAGGAAAGCTATCAGGGGAGGGGGTGGTATACAGAGGTCTGGTGGTGGGAACTGTGTGAAGCTGTACCCCATTTATCCTATGGTTTTGTCAATGTTTCCTTTTTATAACTAAAAAATTTTAAAAAATGATAGGAACTGAGTGGAAAAGAAAACCAACTTTGATGGTATCTATTATTATTTCTTAGACAAGTTAGAAATTTCATTGGACTTTGTGATATATGAAGTGGTCAGAATTACACATAAGGCTGGTAAATAAATCCAAGACTGAGTTCCCCACCTGCAGGGGGGAAGCTTTGTGAGTAGTGAAGCAGTGTTGCAGGTGTCTCTCTGTCTCTCCCTCTCTACCACCCACTTCCCTCTTGATTTCTGGCTATCTCTATCCAATAAATAAAAATAAAGATAATAAAAAATTAAAAAAATAAATCCAAGACTGACAAAACTCAAGGAGACTATGTTAAGTTAAATAACTACAGAGGTGAAAGACAACTGCAGCATGGTTTTATTCATGTACAGACAACATACAGCAAAAGCAAATGAACTTACAAGAAAGCAAGGTAACTGAGGGGGGGAAGAGAAGGAGGAAGAGGGGGGGAGGGGAAAAGAGGGGAGAAGAAGATGGAAGAAGGAGGAAGAAGGAGGAAGAGGGAGGAAGAGGGGGTAAGAGGGGGAAGGGAGTAAGAGGGAGAAGGGGTAAGAAGGGGAAGGGGGAAGAGGAGGGGAAGAGGGGGAGAAGAGAGGGGGAGCAAGCAAAGAAATGGAAAGTGAATCTAGGTAGAAACAGAGATATATGCCATAAACAGTGACATACTTTGGTAATCAAGGATTTTTTTTTTTCCCTCCAGGGTTATTGCTAGGGCTCGGTGCCTGCACTACAAATCCACTGCTCCTGGAGGCCAGGTTCAATATCCAGCAACAGAAGCCAGAGTTTAGCAGTGCTCTGGTTAAAGAAAAAAAAAAAATCAATACCTAGAGCTTGGTCTTGGCCTCACAACAGTGCCTTTCATAGCTTTAGGAAAGTATCATTAATTCTGCCGGCAATTAGTTGGCCTCTTAGCATGTCCACCAACTTGACAAATATTACCAACTCGGAGTCTTTTCTTTTTAGAGTCCCCATTTATTGGGGAAACTGAGGATCCTTCCTAGCCGACTGAATCCACATGGATCCCAGTCACTTTCAAAGCCAGCAACAAGTAGACATCAGGCTCAACCTGATGCTGTTGACTGGCTATGGAAGAAGGGCAAACGCTAGAAGAAGAAGGGCATGCTTCACCTTTTACCATCCTCTCCTTTTTGGCTGGAAGGAGAAAATTGGCTTATCTAATTTTCTTACCAGCAACAATAATTGAGTATTAAGAACATCACATTAGACAAGGTACAGAGGTATAAAAAAAATCTAAGATTTGGAGAAGATGATATATATATATATACAAAGACACTTTTTATTAAAAAAGACTCATGTTTGAAAGTGCACTAAAATAGACTAACAGAATGTACAGTGAGTCTCTGAGCATTGAAATGTAGATTAGCAGATTGATTGGAGTTAGATGGGTTACAAAATGTAATTGCCATGAATATCTTCTGCCATAAAAATCAATTAAAAAGGAAATAGAAATGAAATATCAGTTGCTCTTAAGACTTGATTCTAATCAGAACCACTGCTTTTATTCTTGATTTATTGCCTACTCTGCTTTCATTTTGGCTCTGGAAATGTGGGCATTGTTCATTTATGTGACAGATTCAGCAAAGGAAAATGGAAAGATCATGAGAGGGGAAAAAAGAGCTGGAACAGGAGGCTGGCATTTTGGAAATAAAATGTTTATCACAGAAGATGCAATACATCTTTCAGCTCTCCACCTGCACGACTAATTTAAATGTGATAAGGTTAAAGGATGCTTGTTCTCTTTCAGAATTGTAAGCAACACAGAAAGTTAGGAAGCCTTTTCTGATGCTTCAAGATGCTATCCTTGTTCAGAGGTGAAGAACACTCACAAAATACTGGAGGACTACACAAATCACTTACTCGTTCAATATATATTGCCTCTCTGCTATGAGTGAGATACTTTGTTAGGTATCATACAGGAAACAAGATGCCTATTATGGCTAGTTCCCAAGAACTTTCTGATTAATGGGCAGAGGGGTAGTATGGGTAACAATAACTTACTGAGGAAGTCGGACTGTAGCGCAGTGGGTTAGGTGCACGTGGCACAAAGCGCAAGGACCTGCGTAAGGATCCCAGTTCCAGCACCCGGCTCCCCACCTGCAGGGGAGTTGCTTCACAAGTGGTGAAGCAGGTCTGCAAGTGTCTTTCCTTCTCCCACTCTGTCTTCCCCTCCTCTCTCCATTTCTCTCTGTCCTATTCAACAACAACGACATTAATAATAACTACAACAATAAAACAACAAGGGCAACAGAAGGGAATAAATAATAAAAATAAAAAATACCTTACTGAGAAGGCAGAGTGATTTTTAAAAAATATTTATTTACTTATTTATTCCCTTTTGTTGCCCTTGTTGTTTTATTGTTGTAGTTATACTTGTCGTTGTTGGATAGGACAGAGAGAAATGGAGAGAGGAGGCGAAGACAGAGAGGAGGAGAGAAAGGTAGACACCTGTAGACCTGCTTCACTGCCTGTGAAGCGACTCCCCTGCAGGTGGGGAGCCGGGGGGCCTCAAACCGGGATCCTTAAACTGGTCTGTGCACCTCGCGCCACCTGCGCTTAACCCACTGCGCTACCGCCCGACTCCCCAGGCAGAGTGATTTTTGAAGAACTCTCAGTGCTGGAGAGTTTAAAATCCTCATCAGGCACCACAACTGTCTTGCTCCAGCCATAATTCCTGGAACTCATCTTTTCTCTCTGGCTAAAAAGTTCTTTATTTAAATAATGTCTGTGCATCCTTCTCTTAAAGCTTTTCTGTTCTAACTGGAGAGATTGTCATATCCTCTCCTCCATTAAGTTCAAAGCCTTGGTCATAAGTCCTTTCTTCATTGCACTGAAAGCTGTTACAATTTTACATTAACTTCGGATGTCTATTTGATTGATGTCTGTCTCTGAGACTAGAGTGAATTCGAACATCATAAGAGGAGGAGGCTTTATCTCTTCTGCACATTGTTATTCTTGGCATCAGTATGAATTTGGCATGACTGGGCAAATAAGTCAGCTAGCAGAGCACAGGACTTAAATTCTTTAGGTTTCTGGTCCAATCCCTAGTGCCACATGTACTGGAGCCCTTTGGCTTCTCTCTCTCTCATGCTGAAGTTTCCACCTTGTATAAGATGAATACACCCTTTACATTTTTCATAAACAAATGAATGTATTAGTAAATGAATGAAGCACTGAATGGTGAATAAAAATAAAAGCACAAATGAAGTGCCCTTATAAATTAGAGAAAGAAGGAGGAAAAAATTAGTCATTCATTGATAACATGCCCTAGACTTAACATTAGGGAGATCAGAAAAGTTTCCAAGGAAGTGGCATCTGAGTTGGATCTTGAAAGATGTTTGGATTTGTCTATGTACAGATTGGAGGTGGTAACAGCAGTAAGAAATCTGAGAGTTTCTGGCGCATGGCTTTTCTTCTTGCATGCTTCACTTGATCTAAACTATTTGATACTGCATCTTCCTTTTATTTATTTATTTAAAAGGAGACATTAACAAAACCGTAGGATTGGAGGGGTACAACTCCACACAGTTCCCACCACTCAGTCTCCATATCCCATCCCCTCCCCTGATAGCTTTCCCATTCTCTATCCCTCTGAGAGTATGGACCCAGGGTCTTGTGGGTTGCAGAAGGTGGAAGGTCTGGCCTGGCTTCTGTAATTGCTTCCCCGCTGAACATGGGCATTGACTGGTCGATCCATACTCCCAGTCTGCCTTTCTCTTTCTCTAGTAGGGTGGGGCTCTGCAGAAGCAGAGCTCCAGGACATTGCATCTTCTGAGCTCAACCAAATCAATGCAATCAGTACCTCCTCAATACGTTTCACTTCAGATTGTGTCCAGAGACACCAGGCGTGGAATGTCAACCCTTTAGCTCCAGTACTCAGGTGAGACCATTCCTAGCTCATAGGACTCCTCAATTCCGTATTTGGGTGGTGCACCTTCTTTTTAAAAATATTTGTTTATTTATTTTCCCTTTTTGTTGCCATTATAGTTATTATTATTGTTGTTATTGATGTTGTTGTTGGATAAGACAGAGAGAGATGGAGAGAGATGGGGAAGACAGAGGGGAAGAGAAAAATAGACACCTGCAGACCTGATTCACTGCCTGTGAAGCGACTCCCCTGCAGGTGGGGAGCCAGGAGCTTGAACCAGGATCCTTACGCTGGTTCTTGCGCTTCGCGCCGCCTGTGCTTAACCTGCTGCGTTACCGCCCAGGTGGTGTACCTCCTAACTAAGCTACAGAACCTAGGGCCCATGAGACAGAACACATGTGCACATGTATCCATAAGTTAGGGGAAAATATATACCTTAAAGAAAAGTGCACAATAGTTTTCAGTGACCCAAAACAAGCAAGTAGAAAGACCTAAAAAAAAAAAAGATACCATAAAATGATATTTACATTTTCTCTCCATATTTGGAGCTACTCTTTACCCTGATATAGCTTTCTAGTTCTATTTCCAACCCTGACACCATCTCCACAAACAATACCTTTGCTCCACCTACATGTTAGCTGTCATGCTCAGGCAAAAATTAGTAAAGTCATGGGCCCCTTGGAATATACCTAAAATAGACCTCCTAGCTTTTACCAAAATGGAGAGCCCCAAAATTATCTGCTATATCCTTGCCTTTAGGTTCCTGACTATTAAACAAATTGTTCTGCTTTCTATCTTAATGCTTTTTCAGCCACCATGTTGCAGATGCTACCATGATGGCAACTTGACTTCCCTGGACTGACGACCTCACCAAAGTACCCTGGACCCCCACCTCTCCAGAGCCCTGCCCCACTAGGAAAAGAGAGACAGGGTGGGAGTATGAATCGACCTGCTAACACCCATGTCTAGTGGAGAAGCAATTACAGAAGCCAGACCTTCCACCTTCTGCACCCCATAATGGTCCTGGGTCCACACTCCCAGAGGGATAAAGAATAGGAAAGCTTTCAAGGGAGAGGATGGGATGCAGAGTTCTGGTGGTGGGAGTTGTGTGGACTTGTACCCCTCTTATCCTACTGTCTTATCAATATTTTTTATTTTACAAATAAATTAATAATAATAAAAAAGAAATCTGAGAGTTTAGGGCACACATTACCATGCACAAGGACCTGAGTTTGAATCCCTGCTCCCCAGTGAAGCAGGTCTGCAGATGTCAATCTTTTTCTCTTCCTTGCCATTTCTTCTCTGCTCTCAATTTCTCTCTGTCTTATTACATAAAATAGGAAGGAAGGAAAAAAATGGCCTCCAGAAGCAGTGGATTTGTAGTGTTGACACCAAGCCCTAGTGATGACACTGGTGGCAAAAATTAATTAATTAACTGATCTGAGAGTTTAGAGAAACCATATAAATTGTTGGAGGCTACTATGTTTTTGTAACTTCCATGATATACTTTACCCTTAATCAAAGAGGCTTGATAGATGGTGGTGAAGTCAAATGAAACTTTGTTTTTTGAATGCAGTAGCATTTGAGATGTATATGCAAACACCAGTCATGTCTATATACACACAGATACATGTGTGTACTTTCCCTTTTTATCTTAACATTCAATAGTTTGTATAGATTACGTATTACTCACATCAAACTATTCCTCACAATATTTTCCTTGAATTTCTTTAGATTATCATCAGATGCAGTAAATCCTGGACTGAAAAACTCTAATTTTGATCATCTATATTTCTAAATTAAAGTCTCGCTGACTCAGCTAGAGATGTGAGTTTTGGGAAAAGCTGATATTTTGAATCTTAACTTTATATCTGTAAAATAGGAAGAACATTATTTCTAGTACAAGTTTTTTTTTTTTTTTTTAAGAATCAACTGCTTTGTCAATATACCTGATTATGGCCTCATGAATATACTTTGAAAAAGTGACAAAACGTAATTCCCCAGAAATAAATTAGCACATTTATGAGATTCATGCAATCTAAAAACAAAACAAAAACCAAACTTAGGATCTTTCATATTATCCAAAACTTATTCTATGAATTTATATAGCTCCCATAATTAAAAAAATCATATATGTAACTAAAAAATTGCTTTGCACATGCTAAATCATGACACATAGTTATAGAGTTTCTGTTACTTATCAACATTTTCCCATTTGTTTTATTTGTGCATTATTGCCTTTCTCCCATTCTACCAAATCTGGTTCATAGACTTCTTGGTATGAAGGTTTGCTACTTACTTAATTTCATTTCTTTCAAAAAAAAAACAAAACAGCTTACTTTTGTGCTAGCAGCAGGTGCATAGTGAATAGTCATGGAAATGAATAGGTATTATATAAAAGTCTCTTTGCGAAAACCTTGGGATAAGCAGCTGCAGGGGCAATGGGCTGCACTCCATTGGGTCTCTTGGCCATCACTACTGTCCAGGGGCAGATGGGTAACCCAAGAGCTGCCCTGGCATCAGCACTGAAATCCTGGTTACTGTCTTCATCTTCTGCCAACTCAGATGCTCAGTGTAAATGTCAGGAAAGTGCAGCTGAATGCGTAGAAAATCCAAGTTTTTTGAAGGAGTTTTCTTTCATTTGATTTGACCTAGATTACTACCCTTCATCAATAAACAGTTGAGTTATTTATTACTTGTAGACCACTCAGTAAGTTTCCTATTGCTGCTGTAAAAATTGATGATGGTCCTTATGGCTTCAAGTAACACAAATTTAGTATTATTCAGTTTTAGAGGTCAGAAGTCTAAAATGAATTGGCACAGGTGTGTGGTCCCTCTGGGGACTTTAATAAATTACTGATTTCCCTCATTTTTTTTTTTTTCAATTTCCAGAGGTTGTTAACACTCCTTTGTTCATGACCATGACCATGCATAGTCTGATCTCTGCTTCTATTATCTTGTCTCTTTTTCTGCCTTTGGTTCTCCTTCCTTCTCCTCCTCCTCTTCCAATTGATAAGGACAAATATTCTTATAAACAGAGATCATCTGTATCACCCAGGATATTGTCCCCATTACAAAATCTTCACCTGACATTATCGGGTAAAGATCCACTCACCTCTTTCTGTTTCTTGCCCCGGAGAGCTACGTTGCTGACACTGCTGCTCTCCCGGAGGGAGTCTACTGTGTCTCCATAGAGTAGCTTGATGGCCCTGACCAGCCTGGCACAGGAGCGGCTATGGTGCAGGTAGCAGTGAGGGTGGCAGTAGTCAACGTGTGTGCAGATGAAGCTCTGCTGATTGCACAGCAAGATCATGACCTGGAACACAGAAATCACTGAGATTCCACCAGACAACAAATTACAATCTGTGGATGTTTATATGGGGTGGAGGAGGGAAAGTGAGGATGTCAACTTTCCGTGAGGCATCTTGAACCAGTGTGACTCATAATTCCCATATGAGAATTTAGCACTGCAAGACTTAATGTACTTGACTTTTTCTCCCTCCCTCCAGTCACACTTAATTAAAAGATTCTTTTTTGAGGCCGGGTGGTGGTGCACCTGGTTGGGTGCACATGCGACAGTGCACAAAGACATGGGTTTGAGCCCCCGGTCCCCACCTGCAGGTGGAAAGCTTCACTAGTGGTGAAGTAGTATTGATAGAGAGGTGTCTCTCTCCCTCTCTATCATCCCCTTCCCTTTTGATTTCTGGCTGTCTCTACCAATAAATAAAGATAATTTAAAAAGATCCTTTTGAAATGATAAAGGTTAAGTGATTTTCTTAATCTTAAGACAATTACCATGGAGTGTGTGATTTTAAAATATTTTCAAAATGAAGACTCTCCAACTTAAAACCACACTTTTTCAGTTCTTATGTTGGGAGTGAAGCCAGAAAGAAGAATGTAAACTGATGAGAATTCTATCCCAAAGGATTTGGGTAGCCTTTGACAGCTGTGGGATATCTTTAATCCTAGACCACCTACATGGAAACTGAAAATATTTTTGCATCTTTCACCCTGGTTTATAACCTTCAACTGGGCCTTGAATTCCACTGCAGTTTTTCTTTCTACAAACCATTTTCTCGAGGGTTTTGAACTATTCTAGCTCTTCAACTGGGGCTTGATCTGGCTTAAATCCACATATCTCCATCAAATAATTTAGGTAATTTAAAGGCCATGGCTATTTTAAAATAAAGAATGAACTATGATGATGATCCTTGTGAGAATGGAAGACACAGAACTTTGGTGGTGGATGTGGTGTGTAACTCTACCCCTGCTCTTATAATCTTGTAAATCATTAATAAAAGTTTTTAAAAAGAAAAATAAATAAGTATGAGAGACATTGAGGCTTTAAGTTCTTAAGCTGCCTTCTTTAAAAGGCAGTAGCATTCTTAAGAGTCAGAAGGTTAGTGAGATACACAGAGTATAATCTGAATGCTTCCAATCTTTATGAAAACCCTTTTCCACTCCAACAATGAACTTGTGCGTCATATAAGGTTGGAACTAAAATAAGTCTTTCTGAACAAAGTCAATAAAATGTTCTAGGTGGAGATGCCAAGCATTTTCTCAGGACCAAGAAGTCTTGCTTATCTTGAGACAACTATAAATGGTGCTGTCAATAAACTTCATACCTCTGTCAAACTAAGCAAACAATGGCTCATATTCTTTTAAGTTTTCAAAAAAAAATTAGTTGTCTGAAAATATCTATCTCTCAAACATCAACAAATAGCCTAGATATTCCTGTTTAGACTAGTTTAAGAATATATGAGCTATACATGTAAAAATTTGAGGTTTCCCTTGTCACTTTAAAATCTACCGGTTCAAGGAAAACAAGAAGAAACCCACAACATACAAATGAATGTATTACTGACTTTAGTTAAGGAGATTCTGATCTAGTAGATACAGGTTGGAGGTGATCTAGCAACATATAATTTTAAAATTCTGCCCAAGGATATTATTTGTATAGATATGTTTCTTTTAAAACATCACACACACACACACACACACACACACACACACACACACACACACACACACACAGTAGTGACAGAGAAAATTCAAGAAGGCAGGGGAAGATAGAAAGACACCTGCAGCACTGTTACACCTCTTATGATACTTCCTACAGGAGAAGGATATGTGTGCTCAAATGGTGTACCGCTGGCTTCCTTGGTACACATATTTCTAAGAAGGATGGAATGATTCCACCTTCTGGTACTTATGTTATGAAACCACTCCTATTATGGTTGGCCTAATGGATTGTTTCTAATAGAATAAAGAGAATACACACACATTTCCATGACTGTGATGAATAGGACAGTGCCTTTTCTCTTGTTAGCAGTCTTACTTTTGATTTCTTAAAGATTTTAAAAAATATTTATTTATTTCCTTTTGTTGCCCTTGTTTTATTGTTGTAGTTATTATTGTTGTCATTGTTGGATAGGACAGAGAGAAATGGAGAGAGGAGGGGAAGACAGAGAGGGGGAGAGAAAGATAGCACCTGCAAACCTGCTTCACTGCTTGTGAAGTGACTTCCCTACAGGTGGGGAGCCGGGGCCTCGAACCGGGATCCTTACACCAGTCCTTGCACTTTGTACCATCTGCCCTTAACCTGCTGCACTACCACCCAACTCCCTACTTTTGATTTTGATGAAGTAAGCTGTCAGGCTACAAAGGCACAAATGGCAAGGTAAAACTTTTCTCTGACCAATAGCCAGCTAGAAATTGAGTCTAAGACTTCCTCAAGGAACAAAATTATTTAACAACTATGTGAACTTGATGGTAAATTTTTTACCAGTTACATCTTCAGATAGGACCTCAGCAATAATTAATACTTTTATTGTCACTTTGTGAGATAATAAAGGAGAGGATCTAGCTAAACTGTGCTAGGACTCTTGACCCATAGAAGCAATGGTTACGGGAGTCAGGTGGTAGCGCAGCGGGTTAAATGCATATGGCGCAAAGCGCAAGGACTGGCGTGAGGATCCAGGTTCAAGCCCCTGGCTCCCCACCTGCAAGGAAGTCGCTTCACAGGTGGTGAAACAGGTCTTTCTCTCCCCCTCTCTCCATTTCTCTCTGTCCTATCCAACAACAAGGACATCAATAACAACAACAATAATAACTACAACAATAAAAAGCAAGGGCAACAAAAGGGAACAAATAAATATTTTTTAAAAATAATAAAAAAAAGAAAAAATGGTTACACATAAAATTTGCACTAAAAAGGTCCCAGGTTTGATCCCCTGAACCACCAATAGGAGGAATGGGGCTGAGAACACTGGAATTGCATGCAAGAGCTTCTGAGTTCAATCTCCAGAACTGCACGTGCCAAGAGTGATGCTCTGGTTCAGCTGAACTGTAGACCTCTAACTTTTGTTGGAGGGTAAATTGGATTGATGGTTTAAGTGCAATCATTTGTTCTCTCTCCATGGATCTTCCCCAGTGCCAACCGAAAATGATCTCAGGGCTTTTTCTGAGATTGCTACTTACATGAAGCCATGACATGTTCCTGTGGTAGTTTTCCTCTGTGCCAGCAGTACTCATTCCCTCTGGTTCAATGCTTGGCTCACTTGCACTCCATGGACTCCCCTCTTTAAGATAAAAATACCAAGAAGGGTTGTATTATTCCACCTCTCTGGAGATCATACTGGGATGGTATTGCTGCCCATGCTTTTGAATCCTAGGGCAGACTATCACAGCTCAGTGGGCTAGAGGGCACAGCACTGATTTCAGAGGAGGGATATTTGTAGGAGCCATTCCCTTCACCACCAGCTGAACAGGCAATTGAAAAGACATTTATGATCTCTGTTATGATGGCTTCCCTTTGGAGACATGGGAGCAAAGAAAAAACAGAGTCATGTCATCAAATTGCTTAGATGAGCAAGCTGGTTGAGTGTCCAGATCCACTTTAGACTACCCAGACTTTGCTGGTATGACCAGGCAGGGACATCAACCAGCCTGCAGTGACCACATACTGTGTCCTGTCTTCACTATTGTGATTCTGGCTAGCACTACCATTTTTAACACTACCTAGTTTTACTGTCAGAACTATTTCAAACATGGGTGGATACCTTGGAAAAACGAAGGGAGTAATCATGTCCAATCGTGGATAACTCTTTTGCCAAACTCTTCTCTTATGGAGATGTTTGAAATAATTCATCAGTGTACTACATAATAAAGCATTGTTTTCAAATCTAAAAAGCTTCTCTGGCTCTTTCCTATAAACAAAAATCAAGTTTCTAGTCTTGATAGTCTGACTGAACTGGTTAGGACAAATCAGTTAATTCAAATAATTAACTGAAATCACTTTTTTTTTTTGCCCCAAATTAACTGATGACAGTTACAGCTTCAAATCTTCACAATAGAAGCCATAGAGATTTTCTTATTGTCTCCTCAAAAAAAATGAGCTGAATGTTAAGTGATGCATAAATTAGCT
This sequence comes from Erinaceus europaeus, assembly GCF_950295315.1. Lineage (NCBI taxonomy): Eukaryota > Metazoa > Chordata > Mammalia > Eulipotyphla > Erinaceidae > Erinaceus > Erinaceus europaeus. The sequence continues at coordinate 24,876,919 of NC_080168.1, forward strand.
ATTTTCAAAAGCAAATGGTGGGTAGGTGTACAGACATTTCCTATTTTAAACTCTCTTCTCTTTGATTAGATATACTTAGCTTCTAGTTCAAAGGCTTGATCAATAATTTACCCACATTTCCTGACTGATTTCTAAAACAACTTAACCTAGAAAGGAGAGCTTTCTCTATTATTTATTATACAAGGACCAGATGACAAAGAAAATGTGATTCAACCTTTTGCTAATGGTTAAATTCTAGGCAGTTGGTAAGTCTGCCATGTAGCTGCATCTTATCTATTCAGATGCTAATCTGAATCCATAAGACTGAGGGAATCAGAATCTCTTTAGTACTATGGTGACAATCTACAACTCCAGCACCTTGATTGGATCTAAAGCACATGATCAGGTGTTTAATACACTTTAAAATAACCCCCAAATTTATTTCTATAGTAGGCCTTCAGAATAGGCAAAAGTAAATAGAATTCTTCCCACAGTTTTAGAAGACAAATCCGTGAAATGGTAATTATCTTACTAGTGATCACTAATGGTCTAGAGCATATTTCCTCTGATATTTTGGTTCTCTTTTCTGTGAATGGAAAACTTATAATAGAGAACATTTACCTAGTCATCCATATGGGAAATCCTACATCTTTGTTTTAATAGTCCGGATAAAAAACTAGATACCTAAATACCTGGATGTCAAAACTCATCCCTGTCATGAAAGTGTTTTCTCTCCCAGATGGATACTACACTTCTATTGCACAGGCAGTGGCAGCTTCACCAGGAAGCTTATCAAAAGTGTCAATCCTCAGGCCCAAATGCCTCAGAATCTGCCTTTTAACAGGACTTCCAGGTCAGCCCTCACACAGGAAGGTTAAAACAGCTCTGCTCTAGAAGGCCATCAATGAATGATCTCACATAGACTCCACTCTCCGTCTAGTTACAGGTAAGTAAAAGGACTTAGCTGTTTCAGGATTTGGGCCCTGCCTTCCTACCCCCCACGTCCCTGCACAGCCCACTCCTCTCTGTTACCTAGGTCAGTGACAGTGTCCCTGCTCTGGGACAGCTGTAGCTCTTCAGCCTCAGACTCTGAGTCCTGCCGTGATAGCTTGCTGCTCTTTAAGCTGCCGACTCGGCGGATGCTGGACAAGGAACCCCCCTTCTTCACCTGGAAACTGCGGGTTCCTTTAATCTGGAGCAGGCGGGAACCTCCTATCCTGATCTTCCTGCTGGGAACTGTATTGAAAGAATAAAATAGGGCTTTCCCCCCTTTCAGCTTCCCCAGTTGGTGTTAGATCCAAGCTCTCCCCCAGCTCCTCCCTGAGCAGCCTCCTTTCTGTGGCCGGATGAAAAGCACGGAGTGGACAGAAAGCTTTTCTCAAGCTCTCACTCACGCCCACAGGAGATCCGGTCCACCAGGAGGGGTGGGTGCAGCTTCTTTTGTGAACACACAGCTCATCAGTGCTGGGAACAACCTGTTCTTTTTCTGGCCCAGGGTTCACAAGCGTGAGTGTGCCCTCTGGCAACATTACTTAAAGCTCCCCATGAATTTATATAACATTATTGTTGGACTCAGCAGAACCTCAAAACCTTTGCTTTGTTTCTCTTTAGAAATGGGACTTACAGAATTCTGTGAGTTCTGTCAACCCTTCATGTAACCCCCTTCATTTTGGAATACCTCATTTAGAAACAAAAACAAGAGGCACTTCTCTCTCCAACAGTCATCAGTGGGTTCCGCTCAGCAGCTCAGCAAGCACTAAAGGATCTGTTTTCACTGGGGTGCTTTGGGTGAGCATGAGAGTGAAATGGTTCCATTTTCAATGCACCTAGTGATCTCATAGCTTCCTCCTGGGTGAGATGTGAGTCCAAATGTTGCAACACCCTGAGCCAACCTTACAGTCTAAGTGTATCAAGAAGACCATGCATTATTCATCTTTAGTGTTCTGGAAGAAACAGTCATCAGTAAGGAAAATATAAAGGTAGGCAAAAACACGGTTATATTCGAAGCCTACTTAATTTTTAAAAATTCTTCTTTTCCATACTCATATACACATTTTCTTTCTTTCTTCTTCTTCTTTTTTTTTTTTTTTTTTTTTTTTTTTGATTTCTAGGGTTGTTACACATAGGTTTTTATGGTCGGACAAAGTTTGTAGGGGGCAAAGTTATTACTAGAGAAGGTAATTTTTGTAGAGGTTTCTTCTTAAAATGTGAACAAGTTTCATGTGAATTATCTAAGGTATAACTATTAATATATTTTAAATTCCCAGTCATGAAGATTGTATTTGGGTTTCACATAGGGCAGCTAATATACTATTGTGATAGAACTTGTAAAGTTCAACAAAATGTTATCTAAATGTATACTTTTAATTCTATATATAGGAACCCAGAAGAATTCCTGTTGAATGATGTGAACTGTTTCATCACTGATTTGATTGAAAAGTAACAAGATTATCACTATTCAGCTGCCAAAGTCTCACAGAGCTCCCTGAACATCTGGATAGAATTTCACATTGAGAAAAAAATTCTCACAGCACAGTTGGATAAAGTCTATTAAGACTCTAGACCACAATACTGTATTTCAAATTTAGCATAAAACCCACCTACTATACTTAAATATTATTTTAAAACTTACTTGGGATTTTGTTACCTACCCAAGAAACATTTGGAAAAGAATATAATTATCACTTTGCAATGACTACAAATATAATTTCATGTCTTTGATTAGGAAGTAGAGAAAAAGGTCATATATAAACACACAGAGGCATCTCTCTCTCTGTCTTACCAGAACACTGCTCAACTCTGACATATAGTGGTGTGGAGGACTGAACTTGGGACTTTGGAGTCTCAGTCATGAAAATCTTCTTCCATAACCATTATGCTATCTCCTCTACCCCACACTCTAGAATTCTTTTGTCTGATTTTATAGCACTTTTCAACCTGCAAATATAGCAACTTAATGACTATATGATTAGAAATACTTAAAATTGAGAATCTGCTTTACAGATTCTCAATTTATCAGAGATAAGTGGAGATGTATTATAGCACTGAACACTATTGCTCAGAATTATGGCATTGGTTACTTACAAAGGTTACTTACAAAGGGCAGGACAGTTAGAATTCAGAGTAGGTATTATGCATAAAAATCAGTTGAGATTTTACAGTATTGGATTTGTCTCTCTGTCTCCATGACAACAAGAACTTGCACAAAGTGAAGCAAATTCATCTCAATGAGATAAAACAGCTCTTTTTCCTTTTTCTCTCATCGTATATTGTCAATATATCTATGAATAAGACCCACTGACTTCAGATTTCAAAAATACAGAAGATTATTAAATTTCTATAACTTACTCCCCGCATGAATGAAACTGACTACTCCTGCCAGGCCATGCTCCCACAATTTAACTCACCTTTTAAATATAACAATTTTAAATACACACAATATATCATCTTTCCAATCAAAACCTGCCAATATCTCTCAGGCACACTGAAAATAAAATTCACTTTAATTTTACCATGCCTAAAGACCCACTGCATTGGTACCTCACCTACCTTTCTGACTCTATTGCCTAATGCTCTTCCTTTTTCTCATCCCGCTGCAGCCTTGTAGACCTTCTTTAAATGCTCCTAGTTCATTCCTTTATCATTGTCATGTTCTCACTGTTGTTTCTGCTCACAAGACTCCTTCATCAGTCATTTGCATGACCAATTCTTTGTTATATAGTGTTCAGCTAAATGTCACTGGGTAGCTTCTGATTAAATTCCCTTCCACTTTAGGGCCCTACCCTAATTTGCTTTTCTTCATACTTCTCATCTATACTTGAAGGCCTAGACTTTAACATTGTGCCTAGCACATAATTGGGGTTCAGTATATGCTTGTTGAATGATTAGACAAATCTTGGTGCCTATTTTTTTTTTTTTCATTCAGACTCAGTCTGTCAACATGATTTGACAGACAAGTTCAGAGATTTTAAACAGATGTTTCAGTCCCAAGGATTATTTCATATTAGGGTTCTTTGGTAGAATCTGAATTATTCTCAGGTTGTTTATTTCAAGAACTGGCATTTCTGGCTTTGATAAAAACAGATGACACGAAACTTCAAATAAATCATCTAGCTGGGTCCCAGTGGTCCTCATTTTCACATTAACTTTAGGAGCTGGGATGGGCATGTTAAAAGGACTATGGTACTACGAAGAATCTTGGGAAAGACTATTGATATCTAGTAAATTGGATATTTTCATTGCACTTAAGTTTCAGTTTTCTGCTTTTCACTTACTAAGTAACTTTTATATATTAACACAATAATTTTATGAGAAAAAACAATAAACATTTGTGTACTTGAACACCAAAGGTATTTTACATAAATGATAATGAAATCAAAGTGTTCTCAAAATTAATTTGTGGCTGAGGATATAGTATAAAGGTTACACAAAAAACTCTCATGCCTGAGACTCTGAATCTCAGGTTCATTCCCCAGCAACCTCATAGGCCAAAGCTAAGCAGTGTTCTGGTCTCGGTCCCTCTTCCTCCTGAGCCTCTCATTAAAAGAAAATTTTTAAAAATTAATCTGAGGGGACTGGGTGGTGGTACACCTGGTTGAGCGTACATGTTACAATGTGCAACGATCCAGGTTAGAGTCTCTCGTCCCCACCTTCAGGGGGAAAGCTTCATGAGTGGTGAAGCAGTGCTGCAGGTGCCTCTCTGTCTCTCTTCCTCTCTACCCCCCCTTCCTTCTCAATTTCTGGCTGTCTCTATCCAATAAATAAATAAAATAATTAATCTGATATTTTATTTTTCAAAGAAGTTTTGAAATTTTCTGTTGAAGTTAACCATGTCAGCATTAGGAACTTTTAAATTAGCAACTTAAATAACAATTAGCAAAATAATTTTGGGAAGAAAAACACATTTGGGAATAAGTTAAAAATGTTTAAATTTATGATTATATGCAGTTATGTCAGGAGCAATAGTATTCTAAAAACAAATACTGACTTAATTTCATGCCCAACCATTGTTAAACCTTAACTAATCTTTCCTACAGCATTGTTCTGTCCACCATAAATTTAATAAAATATAATTTAATAAATATTTACCTTTTAAAATATTGGTGAAACTATCTGATTTTGAAACTTTTTTTTTCTGGTACCTATTCACTATTTGCAAGACTCATATAGCTGAGAGGTAGAGGATGAGGTAAGGTGAAATGTCTTTGGCAGCAATCCTGAACTGACAGTAAATCAATTTCATATACTTGTATGTTGGGCTAAGGGCTTTGTTTCAATAACTTTGTTCCTTTTATAGGCTCATTTAAGATAACGATGTATTATGCATCACAACATGGTGACACCAGAACATTATCGTATAGAAGAACACTCACATTGACAATTCTGAGTTGAAAAGTGATCATAATATTTGATTTTTTTCTTTGCCACTAGATTTCCTTTTTTTCTATGGGGCTTCATATATGAATGTAATTGAAAGAAACTGTAGCCAGTTTATTTAGTTATACTTTTCTTTCTTTCTCTTCTCGCTCTCTTCCTTCCTTCCCTCCGTTTCTTTCTTCCTTCTTTCCTTCCTCCCTCTTCTTTCTTTCTCTCTCTCTCTCTTTTTCTTTTTCCTCCTGCTGGAAATCAGTGCCTGCACCATGAATCCACTGCTCCTGGAGGCTATTTTTTCCCTTTTATTGCCCTGGTTGTTTTATCGTTGTTGTGGTTATTATTATTGTGGTTATTGATGTTGTTGTTTTGGATAGGACAGAGAGAAATGGAGAGAGGGGAAGACAGAGAGGGGGAGAGAAAGAGAGACACCTGCAGACCTGCTTCACTGCTTGCAAAGCGACCCCCCTGCAGGTGGGGAGCCAGGGGCTCGAACCAGGATCCTTATGCTTAACCCACCGTGCTAGCACCCACCCCCTTTTTTCTTTCTTTCTTTTTCCCTCTTTTTTTTCCTTTCTTTTTTCCTTTCTTTACTTTCTTTTTCTTTTTTTTTTTTTGCTGCACAAGAATACTTACTGATTAAAAAAAAATCTACATATAGTGAAATCAGAAAAACAACTTTCAATATGAATAAAGCACAAAGTAAAAAGAAAGTCTGAGTTGAAATGCGGATATTCTCCCTGTTCTATTGGTACACATAATACTGGTTCAGATGACCACTAGTTAGATTCAGTGAGACACAGAGAGTCGCTGAGCTTAGAATCCCCAGACTAAATATAATCGCAGAGACCAACTTCCAACTAGCATGGGTTTCTACCTAATTGAGTGAACACATGTTGCACAGAGTCAACAGTTCTGGACTTCTTTTGGTACACAACTCTGTAGTTTGGACCCCAGGCCAAGTATCTTAAATCAGAATCACCGATAAAGCAAAGAATGCGTGTTTTTCCATACCTTTCTTCTCTTCAACACCTGTGTCTGATTTGAGAGTGTGACTACTACTGTGGAGGGAATCTTTGGAATCTTCATTTTCATCCAGGACCCCAGCAAAGCTGATCTTCCTCTCATATCTGTGTCGGTCCAGCTCAGGATCCAGACGAAGTCTACAGCTCTCTAAATCCTGAAATGCCAGCAAGGAACATGCACATGAATGCTGGCATCTATCTCGTCCTGCATTCATCTTGTGGCAAACCTTCTATTTTGATACATGAAAAGTATATATAAAATGCTACATTTACTTTGTGCAATGACGACATAATAATCTCTCAGAATAAAATAAGAGAACATAAGAGAACGTTTTTTAAAACCCAATTTACATGATGGTTAAAATCTTGCTTTCAACTGTTATTGACAAGTGAAACGAGATTTTGCATGTTGTTTTCTTTATTTCTTTTGTTGATTATTTTAAAAGATGAAATTCATTCTATTACTAAGGGTTATTGAGTTAAAAGGAGAGTAAAGATAACCTTGCCAAACTTTAGGATTTGGATCTAAGTTATGACAAATCAAAATAGTCAACAATAAAAAATTTGAAAAACTTGAACACAGATGTACTTCTGTGCTTTTTTGGAGACCAGTATAAAACATGTTGCAGGAATAACAATGGCATAGGTCTACCGATTAGATATCTTATTATATTTGACTTTAAACATGTGCTGAGTAATGTCCTTGATTTCATTTTATAGCATAGTCTCATTATAGTAAAGATAATAATTCAGAAATTTAAAGACCCAGGCTAATATTAAATTAAACATGGAAAAATGGAAATGAAATAAGGGCAAAAAAATGAACTTCTTTCCAATACTCAAGTGGTACAGTTTGGTATTCCAAATATGTTTGATATGAAAGATAAATTTTATCCACAAATGTCTCCAACTTGAAAATATCCACCTCGAAGAAATAATCTTCCCAGACATCAGAAGATTAAAAGGAGAGGCACTAGCTGAGAGCTGGGTCTGAGCCAGACCACTGATTGTTTGGTCCCCAACCTCACTCCTAGGACTGGAGTATGACTTTTCTCATGCCAAGTTTGGTTTAAAAAGCAGAAGAACTGGTGGAATGTAGCATGACCATAACTGGGACACATATAGGTTGTCGTTACAATTTCTTCTTCTTTTTTATTTTATTAATATTTTTAAAGATTTTATTTATTTATTTATTAATGAGAAAGATAGGAGAAGAGAGAAAAAGAACCAGACATCACTCTGGTACATGTGCTGCCAGGGATTGAACTTGGAACCTCCTCCTCGAGAGTCCAGCGCTTTATCCACTGCACCACCTCCCGGACCACATAATTTGTTTTTCCTTATAAAATAGTGTAAACCTTCTGCTAGAAGGGAAGTTTATCTGGTTCTCCATTTCTGTCTGCGTAACTGTGCGTAGAGTCACTGGAAACGTGCCGCCCATTGGGGAAGTAAGGGCCAAAAAATCAACACCATGGTGTACCTGTATCTCACATGTTTTCTAAAGACTCCAGTCGCTCAAATTATTTATATTCTCTGTTAAAAATATCAAGTGTATCTGTGCCTGTGGCTTCTCTGTGTGTGTACACTTGGTGTATTGGTCTTTTGTTCTTATCCATAGCGATAACAATTGCAGCAGGAAGGAAATAAAGTGTTTAGGAATGCACATGTCAAACACTTTGATATGTTTTTTTCACCTATAATTTATATGACAAAAATCATAGGAAACATATTTGTACACTTGGTGTATTGGTGTTTTGTTCTTATCCATAGCAATAACAATTGCAGCAGGAAGGAAATAAAGTGTTTAGGAATGCTTACACTTTGATATGTTTTTTTTCACCTATAATTTATATGATAAAAATCATAGGAAACATATTTCTTTTTCTTTTTTTCCTTTCTTTCAAGAGAGAGAGAAAGACCAAAGCACTGCAGCTTCCTTCAATGTCATGGGAACCAGGCTCAAACCTGGGCTGTACACATGGCATGGTAGCACATTCTCCAAAGCGAGGTATTTCCCTATTCCTGGTACACTTGTATATGGATTTGTGAACAATTATAATAAAAATATGTGAGTGATTTCTGGAAAGTTATGGCCATAAAATATCTAATACTTTGCAAAAGAAAGTAGCCTCAAGTTATTCAGATTTCCTTAGAACAAGTGACAGTGATCCAACATCGAATTTTACCCAATTGTTCTCTCTTTAGTTATTTCAAGGTTGACTTCAGGGTTGTTATTTTTTAATAGAAATAAAAAGAGATTTAACCCTCATAGGTGGATTTTTTTTTTTAATTTAGGTGCATTCGACCATTTGGGCATTTGAGGAAACTGGATACTCAGGTCCTGGCCATGATGTCAGTCCTCTCTAGGTAGCTTGGTTGTTAGTACATGTGACTGACTTACCACCAGTGGCTCAGTGCGTGGTCTGGGAAGACATGAAAAGGTCTCTCGCAGGAAGGTGGTAATCTCCAGGAGAAGCTGACATGCTGCCATCTTCAAGGCAAAGGGGCAACCACATTTAGAGGGATTCACAGTACCTATAGAATAAAAGTGCTTTCATAAGTAAACAAGTTGATGAAAACTACAGAGAGGCATAGTTTGATGGACATGTGTAAAATCAGCTTGCACATGAAAACCTATACATGTCCAAAATGAAATTGCATATGAAAATGGTCTCTATTCATGCTAAATTGATCTATTCTCTCTTTTTTAAAAAAATTATTACTGATTAGGATAAGATAATAGGACCATCACCAAAGCTCTGTACCCCCTATCCCCACACACTGTATCCACCATAGTTTTCCTAAGATCATAGTCATAGGTTGATCGTGTGTGTGTGTGTGTGTGTGTGTGTGTTTATTTCAATTTCATGTATTTCAATTCTTTATATTCCACTTATGAGTGAAATCATCCCGTAATTGTCTTTCGTTTTTTTCTCTTCCCTCTCAGGTAAGCCATACAGTGCTTGACTTCCTCAGGTGCTCTCCAGAATCTCTTCCCTCTAAGTGATGGTACAAAAACAAAGGTCTTTTTTTACAAAAGTTCCAAGTCCCAGTGGAACTGGGGTTCAGAGCCCTCTGTTGACCTGTTCTCTTTAGCATAATCTGTGTTACCGCTGCCTCTTTTATCCTTCATTTTGCAATTTTATAATGAGTACCTTTATATTAAAATGTCAGTCAGTAAGAGCAAATTGTTCTCCATAGAGCATTATAAAGCAACAAATTTAAGCTCCATTAAGCTTGTAAAAAGATTGCTAATGAAAATAGAATACTGAAGAGATTTGCAAGGCTTTTTTTCCCCCACATTGCTATTCAATCAGATTTAGACTATGTAGTTGGCAATGAACTAAATTCAGAACTACAAAAATCTTAATTTATCTGTCTTGATGTTCTAAGAGCAATGAAGTTATTTTTCTAGTGATAGTCATGATGCTTCTATAACAGAGATGAGGCAGACTTGATTACTTATGTCACACAGCTTATAAAGGCTAGCATTTCACATTTAAGGTATAGATATACTAGAAATATGAAGATACTCTCTTTTATACAATAGAATAGTGATCTTTAAACAAAAAAATTTGCCTCTACCATAGACCAAATATTAAATTTTGTTCTAAAAGGCAAATAATTACCAAGGTGATGCCATAAAGATTTATGAAATTCTCAGATACACGTCATCACAAATCATGCATAAATATACTGTTTACATTTTCGTGTTCAGAAAAGCAATGTAGAGTTCTGTCTCTCACAAAAGAGAGAGAATAGTTATCTATTTTGAATGAATCAAGTCAATAACCAATCACGATGTCATGACATGTCAACATTCCTAAAACCGAAGTACCTCCCACGTGTTGTCTTTCTTAATAGAATAGATATGCCATTACTTATAGTTACAGTAGGTAAAATGTAAGTTCTTTCTGAAGATATTTAGCTCTTTTATTCTCATGAAAAACGCTTCTTTTTTTTTTTCTCTCTAGGAGTGATATGTTTCTAGAGACAGTGCTTCTGATTAAGAATGGAAGAGATAAATTCTTAGACTTGCTAGATTGATATTTGCTTGTACCACAGTTAAGTTGTAAAAGCAAGAGGAGTTGCACATGTGTTACAAGTGGAATTAGGGCAGAATTGTTTTAAAAGATAACTGAGAGCTGGCGAATTAGCTCACTTAAGTAGTGTGCTGGTTTGCCATGTGAGTGACCCAGGTTCAAAGTCAACCCCTACCAAATCTAAGGAAACTTCAGTGCTGTGGTCTCTTTCACTCTCTTTCTGCCTCTCATAAAAAATAAAGTCATTAAAAAATAAAACAAAAAAAACCAAACCAAGGGGGCCGGGCGGTAGCATAGCAGATTAAGCACATATGACGTAAAGTGCAAGGAAGGACCAGAGTAAGGATCCTGGTTCAAGCCCCCAGCTTCCCACCTTTGGGGGGATCGCTTCATGAGCGGTGAAGCAGGTCTGCAGGTGTCTTATCTTTCTCTCCCCGTCTTCCCCTCCTCTCTCGATTTCTCTCTATCCTATCCAACAATGACAGCAGTAACAACAACAAAAATAACAACAATAAACAACAAGGGCAATAAAAGTGAAAAGGTAACCTCCAGAAGCAGTTGATTCATAGCGCAGGCACCAAACCCCAGAAATAACCCTGGAGGCAAACAAATAAAAAAAAAAAACCCCAAATCCCAGTGTATTCATGATAAAATCCTGGAACTCCCCTTTCACTTCTAACTTAAATAAGCCTTCTTTTTTTTTTGGGAAAATAATTTTCTACAATTATAGAGAGGCCTAATACCCATCTTTGTATCTGTAGTTAAGAGTAAGAGACTCTAAAACAGTGGATGTTCCATATTGCCTGGGACATAGTCTCGACCTGTGTGATCTCCTTCCTGGCTCCTGCTTTTTCTTTGTGTGGCTTATGCACATGCATTAATTACACCCATGCATAGGGAATAGGGGTAACGGTGCAGTGGGAGACATGGGAAGGTGGTAAGAATATGATACAGGAAAGAGAATTATTAAGTGCTCCTAAAGCAGAGGTTCTTACAAGCAGGGGTTCTTGTAGTAAAGGGAGTCTCCTTACTGTCATCTAAAAAGTCTTCCTCCTCATCCTCCTTTCTCAGCCTCCTCTTGGTCTCCTCATCATAAATGAGACCCAACAGGTTGGCTGGACTCTCACTTTCTCCATGGCACAGCTCATTCAATCGGATTCCAATTGCCTAGAGTGAGGAGAAAAAGAATGAAACAGCACAAATCAAGTGAACCCGGAAAATAGGCTTTGCCATGACAGTAGGTAGAAGCAATCAAAATTATATCCAGTATAAGTCTCTTAATGTACACTGTGGTGCTGTTTCCACATTTACCAAGATGGCAACTCAGAAATGGAAGGCACTGATGTTATCTCCCAGGTCATTTAGTCTGAAGACTCATAGGAACTGAAATGATACCTTTGTACTCTCACACATATTCTTTTCTGAAAATATTACCCTTTACTCAGAGATCATTTAGTAGCTATCATAGAAGAAAGCAAGCAATTATTTTTAGTAGGTTTTTTGTTAGAGTAAAAAAAAAATAATAATAAGAGCTACAGTTCCTCAGAGTGCTTCTGGCCACACTGTTTTATGAGAATATCACTGTTGTGTCAATGTGTTTGGAGGTTGGCAAGAGTTCTGGCACTGCAATTTTATTTATGTCTTCTATTATGCATACATTTAGTGGATTTTATAGTTTATCTCCTTGTACAATACCATATAAATTAGTAAGAAATGCTATTCTGTTGCTAAAGTACTCAACATTAACATTAGAAAATATGATTTTTAATAATTTTACACAAGAATTATACTGAGTTTACAAGGTATCCATAGAGCTAATATTTGATATCTGTTCTTCTAGATCATCATGCATGATCTAGAAGGTAAAGATCTAGTGTGATCTACTAAAATAAATTACCCACAAAAAGGAGACAAAGGAAGCTACTTTTAATTCCATTAATATTCTAATTACATACTGTATATAACAAAAGCTTAGGAAGGAGAGTCAGGGAAAAAGCTAAAAGGATCACTAACTTGGGGTCTAACTATAGTTTTACTGTGCATTGGTTAGAAACAATTCCAGTTAGTTTTTCCTCTCTCAGTATAATTTTCATTAAATATTTAGAAAAACTGCTAAATCCTATGCATACAAGAAATTAGACTTATCACCAGAAACATATATAAAAAGACATGTCCAGAATTTTTAAAGTGAAAACACAAGTTGTTCAACTGTCTTGGCTATTTGGAAACACAAATGTCTCTCTATTTTCTTAAGAGCTAAACAGCAAGAAATAAAACCACATCAACGAGAAAACAGCATATGAAGTTATTGCAGGATTCTAATATTTCAGCTGATAACCTGAGTACCTTTAAAGAAATAAGACAAAACATAAAGACAAAAAATCACCACCTTAATAAAAATCCTTATGTTACTATTTAGTAAATTCTGTTCAAAGGAGAAGATAAATAGGTATGAGTCTGAGGAGGAACCACCAAAAAGAGACTCAAAAAAAAAAAAAAAAAGAGAAAAAAAAATCTTCATGAATCTTTCCAGGATATGAGTATGAAGTACTTGAAGATGAATTTACAGTTTACAATGTTTAAAGAGCCACTTCAGGGGGCCGAGCGGTGGCACAGTGGGTTAAGTGCACATAGTACGAAGCTCAAGGACCCACTACAGGTTCAAGCCCCTGGCTCCCCACCTGCAGGGGGGCTGCTTCACAAGTGGTGAAGCAGGTCTGCAGGTGTCTCTCTTTCTCTTTCCCTCTCTACCTTCTCCTCCTGTCTCAATTTCTCTCTGTCCTATATAAAAATTGAGAAAAAAATGGCCACAGGAGCAGTGGATTCATAGTGGAGGTACCCAACCCCAGTGATAACCCTGGAGACCCCCCCCAAAAAGTCTTAGGGCTACATTTCTTTCTTTCCTCAATCATTAAATATTTACTAACTGAAGTATTAAGACATAAAGTCAAATAAATTGCTAAAGTACATTAGAGTCTTTGTTTAAGTGCTCAGGTAAGTTATATGCCTTCATACGGAAATATCACTGCTTAGCAATTAGGAAGGAGAGAGTTTGAAAGACAGGGTGAACATCACTCCAGCAAGAGTGGAGATTCAAATAGTTCACCTGACTGTCTTCTGGAGACAGGAATAATGTACCAGCATATTAAGCAAAGAAAGAGACTGAAAGTACTTCATTAGTTCAGAAGATGGAGTGATTCTTAGGACAGAGGATCATGAGAAATCTCATTGCTATATATTTTGAGGAACTAGTGTTTTTTGACCAGTGGTAAAAGACTAAGTGGACATTACAAATGGAAAATTCTATAAGATCCTAATTCAAAGAACTGTACCAACATGTTCAGAGTCACTTGACTGAAACATTAATTTTGTGAGGTGAAATTATGCTCAGGTAGACTCTTCAGAAAGGTAGATAGATCGTACAGTTCTTGAAGTTTAGCTTCATTTCTCATCCCAAAGAAGGATGAAGGGGGGGAGGATGAAAGGCAGTTTTTCAGTGTTTTGACCTGACTGCTTACCCAAAAATACCATGCCAGATACTTAGGTCAAATTATGTATATTGCTCTTAAAAGTGAATGAAATAATTTATTATGGACCATCAGTTAGGTATGTGCATGAAATAAATTTTAAGTACATTTACTCCATTGATTTTATTGTCTTGGTTAAACCAAAGTTGAACTTGGGGGCCAGGTGGTAGTGCACAGGGTTAAGCGCACATGGCGCGAAGCACAAGGACTGGTGTAAATATCCGGGTTTGAGCCCCCAGCTCCCTACTTCTGGGGGGGGGGAGGGTCACTTCAAAGGAGGTGAAGCAGGTTTGCAGGTGTCTATCTTTCTCTTCCCCTCTCTGTCTTCCCTTCCTCTCTCCATTTCTCTCTGTCCTATAACAGCAATAACAACAATAACAACAAGGACAACAAAATGGAAAAAATGGATGCCAGGAGCAGTTGATTCCTAGTGCAGGCACCTGACTGAGCCCCAGTGATAACCCTGGAGGCAACAAAAGTTGAACTTCAACAAAAGTTATGGAGATCTCAAGCAGTGACACCAGGTTAAACAATTTGGTTTTTATCCCAAGAGCAAAGGAGAGCTACTGAAGCATTGTATCATAATTAAAAAACACAAATCTGATTTGCATTTTAGCCCAATCACTCTGACAGTAGTTTGGAGAATAAAAAGCAGGGGGGGGGCAAGTGTGGAGGATGGGAGCTAAGTCTGCATGTTCTGCTTTTAGATGGGTGATGTCATAGGGAGGTCATTTTGCTGACAGTGAGTAGGATGGGTCAGAAAAAAGGAGGCAGTGGGAGAAGAGATGAAATGCACAAACACTTGAGTCATCCAGATGAGAAATAATAAAAATCTGACCTTCAGGGGCAACAGTGACATGGAAGAGGTGGAATCAACAGGGAATGGAGGTTTGGAATTTGCTCAGAAACTGTCGTTTCAGATGATGGTGGCACCAAAAATAAGAATAGAAAGCTCAGGATGTTTTGTCAGTGGGGGTGTGTTTATACAGGGAGGAAGGTTTTATTAGGGCCAGATTGTGTTGCAGAATTTAAGTAAATGCCTCCCAAGAATAACTGGCAAAACCAGTCTGAGAGTTGAAAAATGCAGTGGATAAAGAATTCTGTGCAAGTGATATACAAGGAACAGATGAAAACACAGGAGTCCATGTAACCCAAGGGAGATTTATAGAAAGAATTTGGGGGCCAGATGGTGGCACACCTGGTTAATTGCTCACATCACTATACACAAGGACCCAGGTTCAAGCCCCAGGTCCCCACCTGCAGGGAGAAAGCTTCACAAGGGATAAATAGGGCTGCAGGTGTCTCTCTCTCTCTCCCTCTCTATCTCCCCCTCCCTTCTCAATTTCTCTGTCTCTATCCAATCATAAATAAATAAATAAAACAAAAAATTATATATATAAAAAGAAAGAAATTGTAAATGATCTGGGGTGGTCTGCATTTACAGAGAGGTAGGAGGCAGAGGATTAGAGAGGAGGAATTTGAGACCTTAGAGCTTATGACATAGAAGACAAAAATGAAGAAAAGTGGGGACAGTGACCAGTGTCAGGAACCTCAGGGAAGTCAGCCAACATTTGTTCTGAAAGTATCAGGAAGTCTCTGATTCAAAACCTTCTTGTAAGCTGGAAGCCCTCTAATAATTAGCATGTAATTAATGGTTTCAGCTTTCTGCTGGGAACCAATGATCCTATTGATCCTGGCAACTGTTGTCTGCTACGAAAGCCCCTGACAGTTAAGCCCTCCTCAAAGGAGACAGGTAATAAAAGGGAAGTAACGCATCCCTCTAATCTGAAACATCTGGCCAATCTTAAACAGATTTTAAAAAAAATCTCAAACCCATATAACACAC
Source organism: Erinaceus europaeus (assembly GCF_950295315.1). NCBI lineage: Eukaryota > Metazoa > Chordata > Mammalia > Eulipotyphla > Erinaceidae > Erinaceus > Erinaceus europaeus. Next base: position 24,892,709 of record NC_080168.1, read on the forward strand.
AGAGTGGGTATGCAGGTAGACCTATTTCAACTGCTTCTGCTTCAGACACCTATTAAGAATTGGCAAAAACTGGGTTTTGAAGAACACAAGTTAGAACAGAAAGTCAAAACATGGATTTGCATATTGAATAATAGTAGCAATGACTTTCAGAGAGGTAATTCTAGACAATCCTACAGCTGAAAGCAAGGTTTTAAAAATCTAACCTAGAAGCAGAACCTAAGTTCCTCTACTTACTAGATAAATAGCTTAGCTTAATCTATGTAAACTTCTGTTTTCTTAACTATACAGAGAATATAGGATCTAATTTTACTGATACTAGGAGTCCTAGGAGGATGAAATGAATTAGTCTGACTGCCTTTTGCTTGTTTGTACAGTACCAGGTGTAGAACAAATACTCAGTAAAGTGTCACCCAAATAAACAAACATAAAAAACATGATGGCTTGATTAAAGCATGCTCATTTTTACTTCAGAAAATCGAAAGCTCACATCTCCCCACTGGTAGAAGAGCTTGGCAGCATTCCACTGCAGCTTCTGATTCCTCTTGTTGCCCACAATGGGAGACCGTCCCCTGGACAGCCCTTTCTTGGTGATATTCACATGATGTCCTTTCATCCACTCTGGCCAATTGCCACGATTGCAGCGGTGAACAAAACGGGCACATTCCAGGAACAGTGCTGCTCTGGCTACCACAGGTGCTTCCTGAGTTGGGTTGTTAAGAATGAATAATGAGGCATTAATGAACAATTAGTTGATTTTAAGATAATTCTATATACTTTAAGCCCCTTCCTTCCTTCCTCCCTCCCTCCCCCTCTTTCTCTCTCTCTCTCTCTCTCTCTCTCTCTCTCTCTCTCTTTCTTTCTTCCTCTATATTTTGGTCTGGTTTAGCCACATCTCCCAGGATAGTGTCAGTCTGGCTAACAGCATGGGAAATCTGGAATCCACTGAGAAAAATTGGAAATCTAAGAATTAGGCATTTTAATGACATCTAGTTCCTGTGCTTAATTTTCTTCTTTTGGAGAATCCCAAGTAATTTCATGACTTTGTATGTTTACAATGCAGCTGGGATCTGAACATGAACTTGAAATGTTCACTATATTTTAAATATGAAACTTATTCTCAACATGAAGCAAAGAAGTAGTTAATTTCTTACACACACTACAGTGCTCAAGGGCCCAGATTCAAAGCCCTGGTCCCCACCTGTAGGGGGAAGCTTCATGAGGGAGGAAGCAGGGATGCAGGTGTCTCTCTGTCCCTTTCTGTCTTAATTTTCCCTCCCTTCTCAGTTTCTCTCTGTCTCTATCTAATAAACAAATAGATATTTTTTTTAAAAGATAGTTAATGTCACCAGATTCCAGATGTCATCAGGATGCCGGCCAGGCTTCACTAGACTGAAGACCCCACCAATGTGTCCTGGAGCTCTGCTTCCCCAGAGACACACCCTACTAAGGAAAGAGAGAGGCAGACTGGGAGTATGGACCGACCAATCAACGCCCATGTTCAGTGGGGAAGCAATTACAGAAGCCAGACCTTCTACCTTCTGCAACCCACAATGACCCTGGGTCCATGCTCCTAGAGGGATAGAGAGTGGGAAAGCTATCAGGGGATGGGGTGGGATATGGAGATTGGGTGGTGGGAATTGTGTGGAGTTGTACCCCTCCTACCCTATGGTTTTGATAATTAATCCTTTCTTAAATAAAAAAGAAAAATAAATAAATAAAACTGAAAGAAAAAAAAAGATAGTTAATTTCTGTAACTAATCTTATTCTATCCAATGTTATTAATAGTGATTTTTGTCCCATTTATAATCTGTTACATTTGACTTGCTCTCTCCAACATACTTCAAGGAAGTATAAATACTCCTTAACTTTTTGGTTAGTAAAAAGAGAAAGTTGATACTACATTATGTTAAATTGGCCTTTTTGCTTTCCAACTCATCATAAATAATAGACTAAATTCTCATTAAATAGACTGTTTCAATGAAAAGTGTTCAAGGGAGAGGAAATTATTCAACTAATAAATGAAAAGTAGAACTTTTTTTTTCCCAGAAAAATAAAATATGGATTCTTCTTGTAATGTTTAGATGTGCTTCAAAAATACAAGAAGGAAAAACACTTAGTCGATATTCAGAAACTATAAATGGTCAAATACTCTACTGATTTCTTTACAATCTGAAATTAACAAGTTAATAAGAGAAAAAGGAATGTGAACTTTCCTCTGTAATGTTAATAGGTCAGAAGAAAATGTACAGGTCAATGATAAACATTAAGATCTATATCAATTAAAATCCATATCATAATCATTACATTAGAGTTACCTAATAATCAGAGATCACATGGTATCCATATTTTCAAACTGAGCCCATTTTTCTCATCTCAAGCAGTAGTGTTAACAGTGCGTTAATCCATGATGTGAACATATGGGATGATATGTAGTGTTATCAACTACATGCCAATTCATTTCTATGAATTACAACTTTTAATTGTCTTAACATTCCTGTACATACAATGTCCTTATTGTAATGTTTCATAAATAAGGGGTAATTGCTCTACTATCACATAATTCATTTAAAAAGGGATAGACAGAGGGGCCAGGCAGTGGTGCACCTGGTTAAGCACACACACTACAGAGCACAAGGACCTGGGTTCAAGCCCCTGCTCCCCACCTGCAGGAGGAAAGCTTCACAAGTGGTGAAGCAGAGCTTCAGGTGTCTGTCTTTCTCCATCTCTATCTCCCTCTCCTCTTAATTTTCTCTCTGTCTCTATCCAATAATAAATTAACTTAGAAAAAGGGATAGACAGAAGATTCAATCCAGATCTCTTTGATGCACGTATCTATGGTAGGTAGTTCGCATTTGGTAATCACAGTATCTGAAATTATACTGATACAGAACTTGTAACAGTAAAAGATAATTTCTATAATTCATGTAGAAAGTCACTATTTAAAAATATGACATCATCTCACCTCACTACGGAAAGAGAGGCAGGCTGGGAGTATGAATCAACCTGTCAACGCCCATGTTCAGCAGGGAAGCAATTACAGAAGCCAGACCTTCCACCTTCTGCACCCCATAATGACCCTGGGTCCATGCTCCCAGAGGGATAAAGAATAGGAAAGCTATCAGGGGAGGGGATGGAATATGGAGATATGGTGGTGGGAATTGTATGGAGTTGTACCCCTCTTATCCTATGGTTTTTGTCAGTGTTTGCTTTTTATAAATAAAAGTAAAAAAAAATAAGACATCAATCCCACATACTGTTATTTTCTAAAGCATCAATATATAACCAGGCAATATTTTCCCATTTTAAACTAAGTTTCCACCCACTCTAATCATAAAATGAATGGAGGTAACTAACTTTAGCTATTTGGCATATCTCTATGTCCCTGTCTCAAGTTTTCTATAATTTAATTTTATCAAGCTGTTTGCAGACTTGTGAATATGGTATTTCATATCTTTCCCCATCAGAATTATCACTGGGGTTCATTGCCTGCAGCACTTCACTGCTCATGATGACCATTCTTTTCTTTTCTTTCTTGACATAAGAGGCAAAAAAAGGGGGGGGGGAAAGGGCCTGGGTTGTGGAACAACTGGTTGAATTCAGACATTACCATCCACAAGGACTGGGGTTTGAACCCCGGAACCCCTGCTCTCTACCTGCAGGGGAAGCTCCATGAGCAGTGAAAGCAAACACTTGACTGCAGCTGTCTCTCTCTCCCTATCTCCCCTCCGCTCTCAATTTCTCTCTGTCCTATCAATTAAAATAGATAGGAAAAAGGGAAAATTTGGCCTCCAGAGCTGTGGATTCTTTAAGAATTAAGAGAGGGAGGGGGCACACCTGGTTGAATGCACATGTTACAGTGTACAAGGAATCAGGTTCAAGCCCCCAGTCCCCACATGCAGGGGTAAAGCTTTGTAAGTGGTGAAGCAGGGCTGCAGGTGTCTGTCTGTCTCTCTGTCTCCCCCTACTCTCAATTTCTGGCTGTCTCTGTCCAATAAATAAATAAATATAATAAATTTTTTTTAATTTAAAAAGAGAGAGAGAGGGAGGGAAAAAGACAGAGAGAGCAAAAGACACACCGCACTACCGCTCCACTGCTTGTGATGCTTTCCCATGCAGATGCACCCAGTGTGGTGGCCAGAAGCTCAAACCTGGGGCTTTGGGCACAGCGGCATGTGGGCCCGAGCAGGTGAACAGCCACTTGCTGGCCACTGGCTGCTCATAAACGTCCCTGGCTTGCAGAGACTTTTCCATCTCCTTTTTCATTTTCATTTTATTTTTCCCAGAGCTTTGCTCAGCTCTCGCTTGTTATGGTGGTGCAGAAAAATTGAACCTGAAACTTCAGCACCCAAATTTCCAATTTTAAGAAGTCTTCCTTAACCCTTTCTCCCTTCAGAGCTGGTTACTTCATATTTTTGACTAGCACAGTATCTCATATACAATGAATGATTCACGCAAACAAGCGTGAATCGAACATTTTCTTGCTACCTACAATCTAAATTAATGCCTGTCAAAATTTGATAAGAATTAAGTCCCTATACAAATTTAGCTTTATAAGACATATTATGTATTTTTACATGACAGGCAAAATCAATGGATGAAAAGGCAAAATATAAGAACAGCACTGAGACTTGGTCGTTAATAAAAGAGGATACTAATGATGAGAATTTATCAACAGTTGCATTGGTGCCAGGACTTGGTAGTAGGTCACAAGCAAAGACAGACTTGAGATTGCAAAGAGTGACATAAATTTATGTATCAAACTATTAGTGCTGTGGTGTCGGAATATACAGACTGCGTAACTGCACTCATTGCTTTCAGTGTTTATTTTGACAAACATCTCAGATATGCAAAGTGATGTCTAGGAGTGGCTGGAACATCTGTCTCTGTAAATGAATGGCAGTCTGGAGGGCAAGGAGAGTGGTGCAAATTTATTCTTAGCCTGTCATATTGTGACACACTCCCAATAGAAAGCAATTTGTTGCTTAATGACAGGTGGACAGAGGCAACATTGCTGGAATAGCATTATGCTATGAACCCTGACTTCCTTGGGATGAACAAGAGTGAAACTGCATTTAAGCATATGTATATAGGGTAGAGGGTCTTTCTATGGTCCAAACAATTAATGGTACTGGGAGGATTAACAATAAACGATGAAAGCTTCAAATTGTGCTGAGGCTTCTTGTGTAGAGTTTCTTTTCTTTGTGAATGAAATGGTGTTAGTTGCTTAGAAACTCAAGATACTTTGAAAACCAAAGTCAATTTTCTGCTTTCAAAACACCTCTTTTACCAAAGCAGACATTATCAATGATTAACCCTAAGGAAAAAAATTAAATTAAAATTTGAAGTAACATTGTATTTTAATATGTAAGTTTCTGGTATGCATCGTTCTAAATCAACATCTGTATATTCTACATTATCTTATTTTAAAAATATTTTATTTGCTTATTCATGGGAAGAGAGTGAAAGAGGGCAGAAAGAATCAGACAACATTCTGGTACACCTGGTGCTGGGAATTGAACTTGGGACCTCATGCTTGAGAACCTAACCCTTTACCCACTGTATCACCTTCGGAAATGAGATCTCATGTTAAGTTCTAATCTACATTTGGAAGCAGAACTGTGATCAATATGAAGGTAATTCTCCTGAACAATAAAGCACAGCACTGAGAGGGAGGGTGGTTACTATCTGATGGATCTGAACCATGTAAATTGCCAGACTCAGTAATATCTGTCACCATCTGCACTTAAAGATGATGACACAGTCTGCCTTTTTATTATTACCTTCATGACTCTGGTGGTTTGAATGCAGGCTCAGGAATCCTATAGTCAAAATAGCAGTGAACAACATCAATTTCTGGGGCAGGTCTTGTCATACACCTATTACTATACCGACTATTGAAATACAAATCTAAATTCTAATGTAAGTCCTAGCGGTAGAGACTTAGCAACAAGTCCTGAGCTCACAGTATAAGGAAAAGAGTTTCCCTGCTATTTTAAGCCAGTAATGTCTGTGGGTAATTATTTCCCTTGTAAATTCATTTCAAGGTCTAGCTTAGAAAGTACTCATTATAGGAGCAGAGTTACACAATACCTGGGATAAATGATTCTTCCTGGACATAACATAAAGTATATTCTCCCTATTTTGATAGAGCTTACCTCTTATGGCTCAGTGCAATCTGAAGCAGCAGCAAAAAGTGGAGGCATGACAGAATGGATAGGGATGGATTCACATCACAGAGAAAAACAGCACAAATGGAGAAAAATGAATCGGAAGAATGCAGCATGGCTGAAAAGAACCACAGAGTATCAGAGGCATAGTTGAAAGAGAACATCTAACGAAATTTGACACCACTGGCATCACACAGAGAATTGTGGTGGTGGTCCTGAAAGAAAAATAGGAACATTTCAATTTCTTCTTTCTCATTAACATGATGCCAGATAACTTTTAATGTTCCATAAAGCCACAGAATGACTTTCATTTCGCTATGCCCTAATAAAGTCATAGCTCCAAGACAAATAAAAATCAATTATAAGTGAGAAAACAAAGTATTAGGCTAGACTGTATGAAATTTTAACTTCTGAGGGTCAGAGTCAGTTGAGCACTAACATTTTCCTATGGTTCTATCTTACACAAGATTTTCTTTGCAATGGCTATAAGTTGTCTAGTTACGATTACAAAATGTCGTGAGAATGTCCTTATGTAACATGGATTCCTCTACCACTCTATAGCTAGAAAATTTTGATCATTAAGCTATTTTTTTCTTGACTTTCTTTGCCAATTTCCTCTGCATTTTATAAGATAGTCATATATATTGAATGTTTCCTTTAAGAAAGCAAGCAGAATGCTAATTCAAACAGCTGGGTTTTATTTTGCCTGGGGACCAGAGCATATTTTTTTTTTACCAAGATATGATGGTTAATTGAAGGTTATAATTGCAAGGCATTCCTTACCCCGAAGGGCTATATCTAAACATGTTATATGAGATGAAACCTTGACTCATCCTGAAAATTTATATAATGATACCAGACAGGAACTGTTTTTAAAGGCTGAATATTTTATCTTGACCTCTTGGGAATTACATAATTTTTATTGTCTTACAAAAAATATAAGACATTTGCTGGTGCCGGATACCAATTTATTCAAAACCAGTGGGAATATGCTGTTACTGTGGGCCTTAGTGTGCACTGGAGTCTAGTTTGCTAGCGGGCATGTGCTTGCGAGTCAGTATTTATTACTTAGCCTGTATTGAATTCTCTGCTTGACTGAAATCATTAAGTAACTGACAAGCTGCCTCTTTCCCTCAGCACATTTCTACAGTCACTCTGGGCAACTGAAATGACTCGGCTGACAAGGCTTGAGCCAAGCATTATTGTTTAGATTACATAGTCTGGACAGCTAGTCATTTTAACACTTTCTCAGATCATATGACTATTTTGGGTAAGTACTTTAAAAACCAAATGAGAACTCTTGTCTCGCAGTATGATGGATTAGGTGTAAAGACACACTTTGTTTCATTTAGGTACCCTAAAATGCAGGGTGAAATAATCTGAAAAGCTCTTAATTTTGTTTTTGTTTTTAATATGGCATAACAGACTGTTAGAGAGTATAAATCATAGAAATCGAAGAGAGTGTAGGATTATTTGCTTTAGGGATTTCTGTTGACTAAGGAAAGATTACCATATTAGTTTTCTCTTTCTTTTTTTTTTATATTTTATTTATTTACTTATTTTGGAAAAAGACAAAGGGAAATTGAGAGGGAAGGAAGAGATAGACAGAGGCACCTGCAACACTGTTCTAGCTCTCAAAAAGCTTCGCCTTTACAGGTGGGGGCTGGAGGCTTGAACATGGGGTTTTACACACTATAATGTGTACACACTACCAGCTGCACCACTACTGACTCTTTAGAGCATGGATTTTTAATGGACTACAAGTTACATGTTTGGATTAAAGCAGAGAGACAGATCAGGTTGTACACTGTTACATAAGGCCAAGATCTTTGGTGGAAATTATCCTTTGTGGAGAGATATCTTCCCTACAGATACAGGCTTGCCTAGTGACACTGGGTTGTGAAGCAAATAGAAAAGAAAATGTGAAAAGGATTCTTTGAAAATTCCTAGCGGAAATCCTACATTCTCATTTGGAACTAGAGTGGATATTACTTCCATGCTGCTCACCCGCCCCAAAAATAATTTAAGAAATGATTTTAGGTAGGTGATATACGTGCCTGAAAATGAAAATCTTCTTTAGAGGAATTCTTTTTTATTTTTTTAAGAGAGGAAAGATACTTTATTATTATTTATTATCTTTATTTGTTTATTGGATAGAGACAGTCATAAGTCAAGAGGGACAGGGTGATAGAAAGGGAGAGAGACAGTGAGACATTTGCAGCATTGCTTCACCACTCAAAAAGCTTTCCCTTTGCAGGAAGAGACAGGGGGCTTGAACCTGTGTCCTTGTGCATTATAACATGTGTGCTCAACCAAGTGTGCCACCACACAGTCCTGTAGGAATTCACTCCTTCTCTCACGAATTTGAGCACGCATAAAATCCACTGGGAGATGTGGACACATTTGATTCCTTGGCCCAAACTCCAGAGTTTTCAGATTCAGAAGATCTGTTGCAGGGTCTGAAAATTTACATTTTTGATACACTCATAGGTGCTGCTTGTAGGTGATTTGCATAGGTCTGAAAGAATCCTCAAGGTAAAGTTCTCAGGAGTAATCTGAAATTAGAAATACCTAAGAAGAGGGTTGGGTGGTAGCACAGTGGCTTAAGCACACATGGCGTGAGGCACAAGGAATGGTGGATGGATCCCAGTTCAAGCCCCCGGCTCCCCACCTGCAGGGGGGTTGCTTCATAAGTGGTGAAGCAGGTCTGCAGGTGTCTATCTTTCTCTCTCCCTCTCTGTCTTCCCTTCCTCTCTCCATTTCACTCTGTTCTATCCAACAATGATGACATCAGTAAGAACAACAACAATAATAAGCACAACAATGATAAAAAAAAGGGCAAGAAAAAGGAAAAAAAAATGGCCTCTAGGAGCAGTGGATTTGTGGTACAGGCACTGAGCCCCACCAATCACCCTGGAGGCAAAAAAAAACACCTAGGAAAATATGACTCCATCATTTGTAAGAATGGTCATAAATACAGAATAAAGGGGTTCAGGTGGGTAGCACAGCATTTATGTGCACATGGTGCAATGCACAAGGACCCGGGTAAGGATCCCGGTTGGATCCCCGGCTCCCCAACTGCAGGGGGTGTCGCTTCACAGGCAGTGAAGTAGGTCTGCAGGTGTCTATTTTTCTCTCCCCCTCTCTTGTCTCCCCTCCTCTCTCAATTTCTCACTGTCCTATCCAACAACAACAACAACATAAATGGTAACAATAATGACAACAACAAGGGTAACAAAATGGGAAAAAAGTGGCCTCCAGGAGCAGTGGATTGGTAGTGCAGGCACCGAGTCCCACTGATAACCCTGGAGGCAAAAATAAAATAAAATAAAATAAAATAAAATAAAATAAATAAAATACAGAATAAAATCTTCAAACATTGCAGCAATTGGAGTCATAGTGTGACAAATATATTTAAATCTTAATGTGGATAGATACTACTACAGAATTAGGCTATTAAAGCTGATACGGCAGTTCTAAAGCAAGAATCAAATGGGGTTTGAGACACTGCTCACTAGGTAGGGTGCCTATGTTTCCATGCACACAGCCAAAGGTTTCAACCCTGACACAACCCGAGAGGTACTCTGGCATGAAAGGAAACTCCAGTGCTGCGATAATTCTCACTTTTTCTCTTTCTTCCTCTGAATAAAGAAGTGACCTGAACCATTGAAACTGTGGGTGTGGAAATTGCCGGTACTGTAAAAAAAAAAAAATCAAATGGATCTTTCACAAATTAAAAAATTCATTATTTAAAATTTAAAACTCAATAGGCAGACTAAAACACAGAATAGATTTAAATTTTGCTAACTTCAGCACCACTGAGCAGTGGTGCCTTTTATGGAGGGTAGACTATGCATTATAGAATGTTTAGTGTCGTTTCTTCTAACTATCCATTAGATGCCAGGAGCAAGCCCTAGGTCTTGACTATCTTCATCCAGACATTGCATAATGTCAGCTGGTTGGCTAATAACTATACCTGGTTAAGAGCCATGGGAAAGAGACACAGTGGGGAATAGAAATGGAAGTACCTAGGGGGAAAGGCGGTAACGCAGCAGGTTAAGCGCACATGGTACAAAGCACAAGGACCGGCGTAAGGATTTCGGTTGGAGCCCCCAGCTCCCCACCTGCAGAGGGGTCATTTCAGAAGAGGTGAAGCAGGTCTGCAGGTGTCTGTCTTTCTCTCCCCCTCTCTGTCTCCCCTCCTCTCTTGATTTTTCTCTGTCCTAAGCAACAACAATAATGGCAACCAATAACAATAACAACAAGGGCAACAAAATAGGAAAAAAATAGCCTTCAGGAGTAGTGGATTCGTGGTGCAGGCACTGAGCCCCAGCAATAACCCTAGGGGCAAAAAAAAAAAAAAAAAAGGACATCAGAACATTACCAGGAGAGACAAAAATAAAGAAAGAAAACTGGGAAATGTTATGCATGTACAAACTACTGTATTTACTGTCAAATGTAAAACATTAATTCCCCAGGAAAGAAATCAAAAAAAGAAAAGTAAAGAAACAGAGTTCTTAAAAAACAGATTAAAAAAAAATTATTTATTTATTCCCTTTTGTTGCCCCAGTTGTTTTATTGTTGTAATGATTGTTAGATAGAATGGAGAGAGGAGGGGAAGACAGAGAGGGGGAGAGAAAGACACCTGCAGACCTGCTTCACCGCCCGTGAAGCGACTCCCCTGCAGGTGGGGAGCCGGGGACTCGAACTGGGATTCTTATGCCAGTCCTTGTGCTTCGCACCACCCCTGCTTAACCCACTGCGCTACTGCCCAACTCCCCAAAACAGATTTTTAACATATCTTTTAATTTTCTGGAAAGAAAGATCAAAGAAAATGCAAAGCAAACAAAACTACACAGTGTGAAGCTGAGAATTTGCCAAACTAGATGTTATATACTAATTACATGAATTTAGGTGGTATAAGAAAAGTAAACTACAAGTATTTTAGTGAAACAAAAAATATTGACACTAAAGAGATGACAGGAAAGCAATCAAGGATAGTGTTGGAGGTAAGAGATTATCTACAAAGGCATGTTAATTAAGATGGAAGAAAACGGTGTAATGTCCTCAAAGTACAGAAAAGGAATCCTAGCCCATTATTAAAATGTCAGCTACAGTATCTTTCAAGGATGAGAACAAAAAAAGGTATTTCTGATAAACTGTAGCTAAGAAAGCTACCGTTCATTGAACAAAAATAAAGAGACTTCCCTGTTTTTTCTTCAGGAGGATATATATGTCTTTAAAACCTCTACAGTTTTTCTTATTTGTAAGACTAGTAAACTGATTTTAAATATTTGTTGTTGGGGGCCAGGCGGTAGCTCAGTGGATTAAGCGCACATGGCGCGAAGCACAAGGACCGGCATAAGGATCCCGGTTCGAGCCCCAGGCTCTTCACCTGCAGGAGGGTTGCCTCACAAGTGGTGAAACAGGTCTGTAAGTGTCTATCTTTCTCTCCCCCTCTCTGTCTTCCTCTTCTCTCTCGATTTCTCTCTGTCCTATCCAACAACAATGACAGCAATAACAACAATAATAACAATAATGATAAACAACAAGGGCAACAAAATGGAATAAATAGCCTCCAAGAGCAGTGGATTCATAATGCAGGCCCCAGTGATAACAACCCTGGAAACAAATATATGTGTATTTATATATATTTGTTGTGTGCTTGGCCTTGCTTAGACAACTGTTCAATAATTTTACTAGAGAGAGACAGAGAGAGAGAGAGAGAGAGAGAGAGGGAGGGAGGGAGAGATAAGAGAGACTGACTCACTACAGTGCAACACTGGTGCCAACCCCAGTGATGGGTATTTCTGTGTGGTGCTAGGGCTCATATCTGGGCCACACAAGGTAACGCATGTGCTTTACCAGGTGAGTTATTCCTCAACTCCAGTAATTTTAGATTCTATAAAATCAAATAAGTATTTTACTTATTTACTAATGAAAGGGAGAAGAGGAGTGGGAAAGAACCAGATATCACTGTGGTACATGGGGTTCCAGAAATTATCCATGAGGATAATTTCTGGAACCCCATCCGTTCCACCCCGGTTCCATGGCTGCCAGTTCTTAGCAACATCACCCCGCCAGATATTCGTCGGGATGCGGCATCATCTAAGTTCATTTCCCACGTCTACGCTTGACTGGACCTGCCAATATACGCGGATATCTTCGCCCACCCTGTCCAACGCTTGACGTCTCGTCACCCAATCTGGTCCCCTACGCCTACACTGAACTTCTCTGTTCCAGACTCTTGGAAACAGAGTTGGCAGTCAGCTGAGGTAAAGAACAAACACGTCATCACAGACCCCTGCAAGTGTCAACCCGGCTTTGACCTAGCACATTATAATTGGGCCCTCCTCGATCGCTATCGAACAGGCCATGGCCGGTGGGCCGCTATGTTCCATCGCTGGGGAGCCAGAGACGACCCGAACTGCCCCTGTGGCTCCAGACAGACTATGACCCACATAGTCAACAACTGCCACCTCTCCAGATTCAAAGGAGGTCTCGAAACTTTACATCAGGCTCAACCTGACGCTGTTGACTGGCTACGGAAGAAGGGCAAACGCTAGAAGAAGAATGGGCTGGTAGGGATCAAACTCAGGACCTCATGCTTAAGAGTGCAACGCCTTATTCATTGTGCCACCTCCTGGGCCACTGCAAATCAGGTAAGTATGCAGTTTAAAATAACACAGAATAGGGGGGCCAGGTGGTGGTGCACATAATACAATGCACAAGGATTCTGGTTCAAGCCCCCAGCTCCCCAACTGTAGGGGAATCGCTTCACAAGCGGTGAAGCAGGTCTGCAGGTGTCCATCTTTCTCTCCCCCTCTCTATCTTTCCCTCCTCTCTCAAATTATCTCTGTCCTATACAGCAATAACAACAACAAAATGGAAAAAAAAAGGTCTTCAGGAGCAGTGGATTTGTAGTGCAGGTACTGAGTCCCAGTGATGATCCTGGAAGTAAAAAATAAAATAATAAATAATATAACAAAATAATAATAATAACAACACAGGATAGAATACTTTCCAAACAAGTAAAGAATGTAGATGAGGGCAGGGGTAGATAGCATAATGACTATGCAAAGACACCCTCATGCCTGAGGTTTAAAGTAAGGATTACAAAAGCTGGATAAGGGCAAAAGACCAGCATACTTTAATGATGGCTCTTTTGGTCACGACCAGGCCACCCCATCATCTGGGACCCTAGTCAGGGGATCCTGGTATTCCCATAGACATGATGGGCCTAGACCTCTAACAGATCCCCCTCTCCACTGTCACTGGTTGTCTCCATCAGGAACAATATAGTGGACCCTCTTGTGGGCCCCAACAGGACCTTGCCCTCAATGTGGATCAGCAATGGAAGGGACTGCCCCACTCTCCAATGGGAGGCTGGGTCAACATACTCTACCATTCAAGGAAGACAGGCCCTGCAATGAGTACAGCCTAGGATGTTCCCAGCTATCACCAAATAATGTGAGCTCAGACATACAGGGATGCAGAGGTTATACAGCATCCTGCAATAAATACAGGACTCAGATAAAATCAATGGAGCTTACAGTTAAAGATATTTATATACCTTACCCATATTTGGGAACTATTCTCTTCCCAGCTTCCTAATTCCTATTTCAAATTCTGACACCATCTCCCCAGACAATACCTTTGGTCCACCTGCATGTTAGCTGTCATGCTCAGGCAAAAATTAGTAAAGTCATGGACCACTTGGAATATACCTAAAATATTTTTTCCAAAACGGAGATCCCAAAAGTCATCTGCTATATCTTTGCCCTTAGCTTCCTGACTATTAAACAAATTGTTCTGCTTTCTATCTTAATGCTTTTTCAGCCACCAAGTTGAAGATGCTACCATGATGACAACCTGACTTCCCTGGACAGACGACCTCACCAGTGTACCATCTCTCCAGAGCCCTACTCCACCAGGAAAAGATAGAAACAGGCAGGAGGTATGAATCGACCTGCTAACATCCATGTCCAGTGGAGAAGCAATTACAGAAGCCAGACCTTCTGCACCCCATAATGATCCTGGGTCCATGCTCCCAGAAGGATAAAGAACAGGGAAGCTTCCAATGGAGAGGGTGGGATATGGAACTCTGGTGGTGGGAGTTGTCCCCCTTCTTATCCTATGGTTTTATCGATTATTATTAAATTAATGAAGTGGGGGCAAAAATATACAAATATAAACAGATAGTTGTTGAAATAATAGTTAACCCATATCTGCAGCCTTAGGAGAACTGCTGTAGCTTCCAATGGAGGGACTGGGGATACAGGACTCTGGTGATGGGAATGGTACAGAGTTGTACCCGTTATCTTATAATTTTGAAAACCAATATTAAATCACTAATAAAAATAAATTTAAAGATAGCATTGCAAATTTTCAGGAAACACGAACAAGCCAATATATTGTGATGGGATAACTATTTTTTTTCATGTAAATAAAAAATGAAGTAAAGAAAACAAATTTTATCTTAATGATGGGTCTAGACCTTTAATAGACCCCTCTCTCCACCATCACTCACTGGTCGCTTCCATCAGGAACATAATCATAAGCCCTCTTATGGGCCGCTACAGAACCTCGCCCAAAATACAGAACAGCACAGTAAGGACTCCCCCATTTTCTGAAGGGAGGCTGGGTCAACCTGTACTGCCACTCAAAGGAAGACTGATTCTGAAATGAGTGCAGTAAGAATGTTCCCAGCTGTTACTATGGACTGTGAGCTCAGACTGACAGGGGTAGAGGTTACACAGGCTCCCGTGCTAAATGTGAATAGATATGAGCCCTAGGTCAGATTGATGGGGTTTACAATTAACAGTATTTATATACCTTCCTCATATTTGGGGGCTACTTTTGGCGCTGGTCCAGCTTTCTGGTCCTGTTCCCAACTCTGACATCATCTCCCCAGACAATATTTTTAGCCCACCTGCATGTTAGCTATCGTGCTCAGACTAAAACTACTAAAGTTATGGGCCCTTTGGAATATACCTAAAACAGACTTCCTAGCTTCTTCCCACACGAAGCCCCCTTAGTTCTGTAGTTCTGTTTTATTCTTACCTTTATATTCCTGATTATTAAAAAATCTGGCCTGCTTTATATCCTACTGCTTTTCAGCCACCAAGTTGCAGATGCTACCATGATGCCATCCTGACCTCCCTGGGCAAACGACCTCATCAGTGTTTTCTGGAACCTCACCTCCACAAAGCCTTATCCCATCAGGAAAAGACAGAAACAGGCTGGGGTTATGGATCGACCTGCCAATGTCCATGCTCAGTGGAGAAGCAATTACAGAAGCCAGACCTTCCACCTTCTGCACCTCATAAAGAATTTCGGATTCTTTAGGTTTTTCTATGTATACTATCATATCATCTGCAAATAGTGAGAGCTTGACTTCTTCCCTTCCAATCTGTATTCCTTTGATTTATTTCTCTTGCCTGATTGCTATGGCAAGAATTTCCAATACTATGTTGAAGAGTAACGGTGACAGTGGGCAGCCCTGTCTAGTCCCCGATCTGAGGGGGAATGCTTTTAGCTTCTGTCCATTGAGTATGATGTTGGCTGTAGGTTTGCTATATATAGACTCCACTATCTTGAGGAATTTCCCATCTATTCCCATTTTTTGTAGAGTTTTGAGCATGAATGGGTGTTGAATTTTGTCAAAGGCTTTCTCTGCATCTATTGAGATAATCATGTGGTTTTTGGCTTTGCTTTTATTGATGTGGTGAATGACATTGATTGACTTACGGATGTTGAACCAGCCTTGCATTCCTGGGATGAATCCCACTTGGTCGTGATAAACAATCTTTTTGATGTGCTGCTGTATCCGGTTGGCCAAGATCTTGTTTAATATTTTGGCATCTATGTTCATCAGAGATATTGGTCTGTAGTTTTCCTTTTTTGTTGTGTCCCTATCTGCTTTTGGTATCAGGGTGATGTTGGCTTCATAGAAGGTGGAAGAGAGTATTCCTGTTTCTTCAGTCTTATGGAAAAGCTTAAGAAGTATGGGTACTAACTGTTTCCTGAAAGTTTTGTAGAATTCGTTGGTGAAGCCATCTGGTCCAGGACTTTTGTTGTTGCGGAGATTCTTAACGGTTTCAATTTCTTTGTCTGTAATTGGTGCATTTAGGTTTTGTAGTTCTTCTTGGTTCATTTTTGAAGGCCATATGTGCTGGTCTCTCTCTCTCTCTCTCTCTCTCTCTCTCTCCCCCCTCCAGAGTTATTGCTGGGGCTCTGTGTCTGTACTATGAATCCACTGCTCCTGCTGATCATCTTTTCTTTCTTTTTCCTTTTTTTCTATTTCTTTTTCTTTTCTTTCTTTCTTTTTTTTTGATATAACAGAGAGAAATTGAAGGGAAGGGAAGATAGAGAGGGTGAGAAAGACACCTGCAGACCTTCTTCATGGCTTGTGAAGTGACCCACCTGCAGGGGGAGAGCTGAGGGCTCACCCAAGATCCTTGAATGGGTCCTTAGACTTTGTCCTATGTGTGCTGTTTTGGTCTCTCTCTCTTCTCTCTCTCTGTCTCTCTGTCTCTATTCTCTCCGCTTTCCCAAAGTATATAGAATAAAAAAATTGAGCCAAGAAGGAGGTTCAGAGTTACAGATTATGTAAGAGGTCCTATTAAAAAATAAGTCAAACAAGAGATTTATCAAATTATTATTCAATATCCTTTTTTAAATAACTTCAATGAATAAACCAGTATTTTTTGTCCTATCAGGATTATTTTTCAACTCTGCAGTTATATTACTCTCTTTATGACATATACCAAGCTTTTTCCATCTCCGCATACCTTATATATAAATCCTAAAAGGATACCAGTTAAGAAGCAGTTATTCTTTGGTATTTTATCACTAACAAATGCTAAAATCACATTACTTTATTAGTCTTCTATTGTCAATGACAACAAATTAAATTAGACTGCAATCTCAACATTTTGGTTTCACAGGTGGGTTTTAGGGGGTACTCATGAAACTCTTGGTATTGCAAAATATATTGTCCATAACTGAAGTTATACTGGGAGAATTTCTATAGCTTTTACCCACTTCTAAAAGAGTCTGTGTCTGCCAAATACAAAATCACTAGTTTAGAGGGTGAATGTATCATATGAATCTTTAAAGTTGAAAACGCCTTATTTTTCCTGTTACATATTTTAATAAAGATTATATATGTTTAATAAAGATTCAAATGCTTTTGGACCACCAGAATTAATCAGTCACAGTTTTATTTTGAAGACACATTTAAGTTTATTCTCTCTCTCTCTTCTTTTTTAGATGAAGACAGAGTAAAAGAGACCACAGAACCAAAACTTCCGTCAGTGTGATAGGTGCCAGGCTCAAACCTGGGCTGCACACATGCCAAAGCAGAGCTCTATTCAAATGAACTATTTTCCAGGCCTTAATGTGTATTTTCAATGAATCAAAATACTCATTCTAAGAGGCCGGGCAGTAGTGCACATGGTTAAGCACACATAGTGTGAAGCGAAAGGACAGGCACAAGGATCCTTGTTCCAGCCCCCAACTCCCTACCTGCAGGGGAGTTGCTTTGCAAGCAGTGAAGCATGTCTGCAGGTGGCTTTCTCTCCCCCTGTCGTCCCTTCCTCTCTCAATTTCTTTCTGTCCTATCCAACAATAACACTAACAACTATGGAAAAAAGATGGCTGCCACGAGCAGTGGATTCGTAGTGCAGGCACCCAGCTCCAACAATAACACTGGAGGCAGAAAAAATTACTCTAGAATTCTAATTTATTTAAATCATATTTTAAAAAAATGAAATACAAATTATTGCTGAGAAGAACACTGAATGGGATGAGAAGATTCTTCTCTAAGGTTAGTTTCAGTACTAACTGGCTTTTATAACCAGAGGCAAAGTCATTTTAATTTCTTTAAAATTTTGTTTTTGGGTCCATAATGATTTATAAGACACATTGCCACATGGATACAATGTGTCATCTTTCTGTGATAGGTGTTTGTACACCAGCATGACAATGTACTTAAAATCCTTCACCATCATGCACTGGGTTGCCGTGTTCACTCAGCCCATTCAGAGTCCTTGATTTTGCTGCCAACAGACGATCCCTAGACCAAGCTGCACATGCACAAAAGTGAACCCTAACTAGATAAAAGACTTGGATATTAGACTAAAAATCATTGGCAGAACACTCCACAATGTTTGCTTCAGGAATGTCTCTGAAGAATCAAACATATAATAACATCAAGGAAAACGAAAGCAAAAGTGGACCCATGGGACTGCATCAAACTAAAAATCTTCTGCACAGCAAGGGAACCACCATCCAAACAGAAAGGCATCCTACTGAATGAGAGGTCTTTATATGCCATACATCAGACAAAGCACTGATAACGAAAATGCGTAAAGAACTCACAAAACTCAGCAGCAACGACAAAAACAAACAAAACAAAACAAACAACAGCCACAAAAAAATCCCCACTAAGATGTACAGAAGACATGCACAGAATTTTCACCAGAAAAGATGTCCATATGACCAACAGCTACATGAGAGTCAATTGGTAATTATACATATATATATATATATATACCATACACACACACACACACACACACACACACATATATTCTTTAAAAGCTGATCTAGATTTGAAACAAGCTCAGTTATTTTCTGGCTTTGTAACCCTGACATGTTAAGTATTACATCAACAACATTTCTGAACTTTATTTTTAATTCCTATGGAAGCACAATAGACACAACAAATGTTAATCTATTTAAGGGCTATCACTGGAGTTTGGCACTTGCACTACAAATCCAACGCTCCTGGAGGTCATTTTTTCCTCCTTTTTCCCCTTCTTTTTTTCTTTCAGTTGACATAGATAGAAAGAAACTGAGAGGAAGATAGAAAGGGAGAGAGAAAAAGGAACGCCTGCAGCCCCGCTTTATTACTTTTGAAGCTCCTCCCCGAAGGTGGGGATAATTTACCAACTGTAAAATTCTGTTACTAGAAAGCCTAGAAATAGATCTTTATACAAATAGATTCTTCATAGGGAATGTTTCCAAATTCAGAGTCATGCATGGAGAGAGACTACTGTACTCAGCAAGGGGCCAAGGACTGCTGTACTCGTCAGCAGCACACTATGCCACTATTACTCCAAGCCTTGCTTCTGTCCCCTAGTCAATCCCTTTTGTCTGTGTAGTGATGTCTGATGTTCAACATTTTGTCAACACTTTTCAATCATTGCCAGCTTGCTATTTATCAAGTGGGGAGGTATAGACATTTAATAAGCATTTCTTAAGTTCACTTTAAGATGGAGTACTGTTTATTGACAATTAGCATGTTAGATACACTGAATATTCATGGATTTAAGATTTGTAAAAAAATATAAAGTGCTTAATTGATTTTCCTTTTGGTATTAATAGTGGTATTTATTTATTTTATTCTATTCCTTTTTGGAACATGTCAAGGTGTGATTGAGAAAAGTCATCCATGGCTCAAAGGAAGGTCAATTTTTTAAAAATTTATTTATTTATTTGTTACTGGATAGAGACAGAGAGAAATTAAGGGGAGGGAGAGACAGAGCTGGAGAGAGACAGAGAGACACCTGTAGCCCTGTTTCACCACTCGTGAAACGGATCACAGAAAAAATTCAATGATGATGTGGTTCAGGAGGTGGCATAGTGGCTAAGGAACTAGACTCTCAAGCATGAGGTCCTGAGTTCAATCCCCAGCAGCACATGTACCAGAGTGATGTCTGGCTCTTTTTCTCTCTCCTCCTATCTTTCTCATTAACAAAATAAATAAAATCTTTAAAAAAAGAAAAAAAATTCAATGATGTACTCTACAAACACTGTATGATTATCTAAGATAAATATGAGTGATGACTGGTCATGTACTTATGTTCTGTAAATCTGGAAAAAAGTAATCAAGTTGTCATTATGTTTAGCTGTTGTGATGAAAAGTTGTAATGAAAGTTGTAATGAGAGTTCATTTTAATTTTTTTTTAACTAGTACAGACATTTATTTATTGATATTTAGCTAGTATTTTCAGCCCAATATTTATAAAGTAAATGAGAAGTTTATTAAAACAGAAAATAAGTACAGGAAGTTGATTGGTTGAGTTCTAAACTCACATATGGTCCCAGCTTACCTGACAGAATCCAATTTTTTTTAATTTTTGGTAATTTTTATTTATTTGATAGAGACAGCCAGAAATCAAGAGAAAAGAGGGTGATAGAGAGGATGAGAGACAGAGAGACACCTGCAGCCCTGCTTTACCACTCATGAAGCTTTCCCCTTGCAGGTGGGAACCAGGGGTTTGAACCTGAGTCCTTATGCACTGTAACACAGGCATTCAACCAGGTGTGCCACCACGTGGCCCCTAGAAACCACTTTCTAAACAAGATGCATCTACACTACTTACCCCCTTACAGGTGTATAATGCCACATGACACTTAGAATGCTCTTGCTTGATTAATTTCAAATGGTTCTTGCTTTGTATTTTCCTTCAGTTGTTAAATAATTAAAACAGGGCTGGGAACGCTTAAAGGACTAGTAAACATTAGGCATATACTGACAGCACTGTAACCACAATAATGACCTACATTCTTGAGAAGTTACTATATGTCAAGTACTGTGCTGAGTACTTTCCATATAATATCCCATTTAATTCTCACACAGACCTAGAAGGTGGGTATATTATCACTGTCATCCTCATTTTAATAATGTTAAAATGATTTTAACTCTGACATCTTGACTTCTAAAACCTCACCTACTTAATAACCACCATGCATGCTTTCCATTCTACTTACCAGAGTACATTTATGAAATATTTCCCCCTTTCTTTGCTACTTATACTTCATCACCTCTCTTTCTTCCTTTACCAGTAATGGTGAAAAGCAAACAAAACAGGACCCTATAGTTTGGGCTAGGATTAAGATGTCAACCTTCCCTCTTAGTGGATCCTTCCAATAACTTACGAGGTCCAGTGCTGCTGCCAGAATGGACGCGTCAGGAATTGTCCCCGGCTCACAGCAGTTTAACAAAAACTGAAAACGCTTCATGCCTTGTCGGATTGCTCCAAGATTCACCACATTTTTGCTTTTTCCACCTTCTTGGTTGGAAGACAGATGATCATCGAAAGTGTGGCAACCTATAGTGGTTTTCCAGTGGAGGAACGAAGGAGAGAGAGTGTAATGGGTCACAGGTCTTAAAAGCTTCAAAGTTATCACAGTGAGTTTTCTGTACTGTTGGCCCTTCCACACCCTCTAAATCCTGATGCTTGATCTGAAAAAAACTATGACTTTAAGCAATCTGGTGACATATGGCACATGTAAATATCACATTTTGCAGAGAAATTTGAAAATGAGTCTGATAATTTTGCTATTTCTCCTCCCTAATACTAATAAGGGTTTTATGTATATTTAAAATGTCTCTTCCTAGGGTTTCTTTCCTTCCTTCCTTCCTTCCTTCCTTCCTTCCTTCCTTCCTTCCTTCCTTCCTTTCTTCCTTCCTTCTTTCCTTCCTTCCATCCATTCTTTTCTTTTCTTTTCTTTTCTTTTCCAGAGCACAATTCAGTGGGATTGAACACGGGACCTCAGAACCTCAGGCATGAAAGTATGTTTGCATAACCTTTATCCCATCTCCCCCACCCAATATATCTCTTCCTGTAATCAACAACTAACTTGTGTTTTTATGAAAGATGCAATCACCATAAAATTTTAATTTGTTGTATAATTTGCTATAAAGAACAATAAATTGATATCTAATTTATAATGAAAGTCATTTTGGAAAGGTATAGACATCAAAATCTCAATGATATTCTTGAAGAAAACTGAACAAATTATTTAAAAATTCATGTGAAGCCACACAAGAAATCAAGAATAAACCAAGCAACCCTTGAGCTAAAAGAGGTGAAGCAGGTCTGCAGGTGTCTGTCTTTCTCTCCCCCTCTCTGTCTTCCCCTCCTCTCTCCATTCTCTCTGTCCTACCCAACAATGATGACATCAATAACAATAGGAGTATTGTGATATCAGGTTTCAGTATATACAACTAGAAGAAGAAGTATATACAACAAAGCAACAGTAATTAAAACAGTGTGGAAGAGACACAAATGGGGTCTCAGATCAATGAAACAAGATAGAGAATCCATTACAAGCTCACACATATCTGGGCAACTAGTATATGACCAAAGGAGCAAAACTATTCAATGAGGAGGAGGAGGTCTCTTCAATAAATGGTGCTAAGGAAACTAGAGTGTCACATGTAGAAAAATGAAATTAGGGGCCGGGTGGTGGTGCACCTGGTTGAGCACACACACTACTAAGCACAAGGACCCAGGTTTAAGTCCCTGGTCCCCACCTGCAGGGGAAGTTTCATGAGCAGTGGAGCAGGTGTCTCTGTGACTCTGTCCCTCTCTGTCTCCTCCTTTCTTTCAATTTCTGGCTGTCTCTACCCAGAAAATAAATAAAAATAATAATAAAAATATTTTTTTAATGAAATTAGATTACCAGTTAACACCATACATCACAACTAACTCAAAATGGATCAATGGCATGAATATCAGACCTAAAAAATATAAAATACATAGGAGAAAGCATTAGTGCAACATTTTGGGTAATCTATAGATTGCTTTTGGCAGGATGGAAAATTTGATATTTATTCTCCAATCCATGAACAAGTGTTGTAGTATTGAGAAGTGAAATTAAAAAAAAAAGATTAAATAAATGGGACTTCATCAAATTGAAAAGCTTCTACACATCAAAAGAAAACTACACAAAGGTCAACAGGACTAGACTGAAGATATTTGTCCATCATATACCAAATAAGGGATTGATAAAAAAAAATCTACATAGAAGTTGTACAGCTAAACAACAGAAAAATCAGTATAACAATAAAGTCTAGGCAAAAGACCTGAATAGACTGATTTCTAAAGAAGAGACACAGATGCCTACAGACATATGAAGAAATGTTCCACTTCACTTATCATTAAGATATGCAAATTAAGACCACAATGAAATACCAATTCACACCAGTAGGGATGATTCACTTCAACAAATTAAGAGATGAAATGTGTTAGAGTTTGTATCCAGAAAGAACTCTAGTGATGGCATGCTACTCGGTTATTAAAATGCTGAAGTCATCTCCTTCTGTTATCTTGGGTGGAACTAGAAGATATCTTGCCAAGTTAGATAAACCAAAAGGGAAGGACAAATACTGAATGATCTCACTTATAGGTGGAATCTGTGAAAAAATAAGCACAGGGAGGGAGAAAACAAAGTGAAATGAGAACTGGGAAGGGTGTATAACATCAAAGCAAGGAACTCTGGGGAAGGAGGTGTGGAAGAGAACTTTGGGGGCCTGGTGCAAAATGGAATTATACTCATATAAAAATGACCAATGACTGCACTGTGAAGCATTAATCTCCTCAATTTAAAAAAAAAAGGTTTGAACCCCGGCTCCCCACCTGCAGGGGAGTCGCTTCACAGGCGGTGAAGCAGGTCTGCAGGTGTCTATCTTTCTCTCCTCCTCTCTGTCTTCCCCTCCTCTCTCCATTTCTCTCTGTCCTATCCAACAACGACAACAACAATAATAACTACAACAATAAAACAACAAGGGCAACAAAAGAGAATAAATAAATAAAATAAATATTTTTAAAAAATCAAACTCTGGTACATTGTTAGTGGAACTGCAAACTGGTGGAGCCCCTATAGAAAATAGTATGGCAGGGGTTGGGCGGTAGCACAGTGGGATAAGCACACATGGCGTCACGTGCAAGGACTGGCATAAGGATCCCAGTTCGAGCCCCCGGCTCCCCACCTGCAGGGACGTCGTGTCACAGGTAGTGAAGCAGGTCTGCAGGTGCCTATCTTTCTCTCCCTCTGTCTTCCTCTCGTCTCTCCATTTCTCTCTGTCCTATCCAACAATGACATAAATAACAACAATAACAATGACTACAACAACAATAAAAACAAGGGCAACAAAAGGGAAAAAAATTAAAAAAAAAGAAAATAGTATGTTGGAGGCCAGGTAGTGGCACACCTGGTTTAGCACACATATCACAGTGTGCAAGGACTCGAGTTCAAGCTCCTGCTCTGCATCTGCAGGGGTGAAGCTTCGTGAGTGGTGAGGCAGGGAGCTGTCTCTCTTTCTCTCTTCCTCTGTCTCTCCCTTCCCTCTTAGTTTCTCTCTCTCTATCCATTAAATAAATAAATAATAAAAAATTAAATATTGATTAAAATAGTATGGCGAGTCCTTGAGCAAATAAAAAAAGCAAAAGCAAGTATCTTCTAATTATTTACTTATAAAATGGAAATATTGACAAAACCATAAGATAAGAGGGGTATAGTTCCACACAGAGCTCCATAATCCCACCTCCTCCCTTGAAAGCTTTCCTGTTCTTTATCCCTCTGGAAGCATGGACCCAGGATCATTATGGGGTACAGAAGGTGGAAGGTCTGGCTTCTGTAATTGCTTCCCCGCTGAACATGGGCATTGGCAGGTCGATCCATACTCCCAGCCTGTCTCTCACTTTCCCTAATGTACCCTGGAACCCCATCTCTCCAGAGCCCTGCCTCACTATGGACAAAAAAAGTAAGTATCTTATGATCCAGTAACATCACTCCTAGGCACACAGTCAAAGGACATGAAAAGACTAGTTCAAAGAGACATATGCATCCATATGTTCATTGCTACATTATTTGCAATAGCCAGGGTGTAGAAATAACATGAATGCTTATCAATAGATTACTGAAAAAAAAGAAGTGATGGGGCATGTATTCAATGTGATGCTACTCTGTAATAATAATATGATATTGTGTCCTTCAGGGCAAAATTGATAAAACTCGAGATGATTATGACTAGTAAAGTGAAGAAGGAAGTAAAAGAACTATTAGTCGGTTTCACTCATATGAGGAATATAGAACACTGAAACACATGGACTTGGAGAAAAAAAGGTAGACAAACCTTCTCTAAGACTATGTAAGAGGAAGTCGGGTGGTGGCACAGTGGGTTAAGCGCACATGGCGCAAAGCGCAAGGACCAGCTTAAGGATCCCGTTTAGAGCCCCTGTCCCCACCTGCAGGAGGGGGTCACTTCACAAGTGGTGAAGCAGGTCTGCAGGTGTCTATCTTTCTTTCCCTCTCTCTGTCTTTCCCTCCTCTCTCGGTTTCTCTCTGTCTTATCCAACAGCAATGGCATCAATAACAACAAAAATAATAAACACAATGATAAACAACCAGGGCAACAAAATGGGAAAAAATAAAAGACTATGTAAAAATGATGGTGGTTACTGTTGGGGAGTGGTGGAGATGCACTGAAATTTGTGATGAGTGTGGTGTATACAATTCCCCTGTAATCTTATAATCTACAATAGAGAAAAATTAAAGCAGAGAGAACAGAGACAGGTAAGAAGCAAAAGGACAGGTAAATAGCCAGTCTAAGTTCATACAACAGAAAACTATAAAGTCAAATTCAACTCCAGATCTTATAATAATAACTCTGCAGTATTGGTACTGCATTTCTAGACACCCATCTGTTTCTATTGAAGACAGACAAGTTTTCATGTTCTCCTCAGGGTAGTTGACCATGCTAGGAGAATTTACTGTAGTGAATGAACACTACATGTTCTTTGGTTTTATTTCCTGTGCTTTAGTATCAAACTGGTAGGTAATTGTACTTCGTTAGCATTTTGTATTGTAATACTCCCCCCAAAATGTTAAAAATGAAATATTGACTTTAAATACATCTTTGCTTTATCAGTCTTTTATAGCATGTAAGAATGCTTCTTAGAGGGGAGTTGGGCTGTAGCGCAGCAGGTTAAGCACAAAGCACAAGGACCGGCATAAGGATCCCAGTTTGAACCCCGGCTCCCCACCTGCAGGGGAGTCGCTTCACAGGTGGTGAAGCAGATCTGCAGGTGTCTATCTTTTTCTCCCCCTCTCTGTCTTCCCCTCCTCTCTCCATTTCTCTCTGTCCTATCCAACAACGACAACAACAATAATAACTACAACAATAAAACAACAAGGGCAACAAAAGGGAATAAATAAATATTTTAAAAAAAAAAGAATGCTTCTTAGCAGTTTGGCCATGGTGACTATTTTTTGAGTTTTTGAACATTTCAGATGGATTTATTTACATTATATTTTTGAAGTATAATTTACACAAGATGCATTTTTATAAGCAATTAAAATTTTAAAAAGTCACTTTAAAATCTAGCGTCTCTTTACACTGCATTTCCCATAATGTTGATGATAGCTAAGCAAACAAAAAAATTCATCAAAATTTGTGATCAGCTAAAAAATGTTTGCCTTTCCTTGTGTGTAGCAGGTGGGAATGTAAGCTGTAACCTTAGGAGGATCTCTGTGGCTTGCAAGAGAAGGACTGGGGATTTAGAACTCTGGTGCTGGGAACGGTATAGAGTTATACCCCTGTTGACTTGTAATTTTGTAAATCAATATTAAATCACTAATAAAATTAAAAGAAAAAAATGTTTGCCTTAATTAAATTATCTCCCTCCAAGTAGAGAAATAATTTCTAAAATAAATAATTAGGTAACTGTGAAAACACAAAGAAAAAACATCATAGAATATTTATTTGAACTTAGCTTTGTTAATTATTGATTAGGCATATTTTTCTCTTCCTGACTCTATTTTCAGCTTTTAAAGAAATTTTACTGCCTATTAAACTTTTATCTTAACTCATCTTACATTTAAATTGAGGTTAAAATGCTTGATGTTTGTTTTCTTTAATTTTAGAGAAAATAACTTAAATGAGAAAGGAAAACAACTCACCTACAACAGACAGTAGTCATTTATATACATTGACTACAAAGATAAAAAGAAAGAGAAGCAAAAACAGGTGCAAAGAAAGAAAAATATTCACATGGTCAAGCAAAGTAGTTATGAAAAATACACTGTACTCTAATGAACAGATAATTTACTGGTTTTGGGAATACCTATTTCTTGTAAGAAATTACAAATAAATTATCCCACAGAATACCTTTTAGAATTTTAACAAGCCAGAGAATATGAATATAGAAAGTTGATGAAGTAATCATATTATCAGGCCAATCAAAAGCACATAAAATATTCCAGATAGTGTGTGTATACACGCACACACACACACACACACACACACATACATATATGACTGTATTTTAGGCACTGTTGGCACTGGCTCTGTACTCTCTATCAGCTCTTCTTTGTAAGTTGCACCTATAGAATTTATGGCTGAAATCTATAGCACTAGTAGTGAGAAAATTAGAAAATAGAGTAAACAGGGTAAGGTTTAGGAGAAATATGAATAGTATGTTGAGAAGTAAAGTAAGAGTAAAAACATTGACATATTACTTGAAGGAGGGAATCAAAATAGAGGGCAAACAACTCAATTATGCTTTCTCCTTTTCCACAAAGGATTAAAAAATGCAACTGGAAAGTAGAGATAAGCTTCACTAAAGAAGGACTAGAAGTGTGAGTCTGTTCTCTGCACTAAAATCTCCATTCCACCAGATCACACTCCACACAGAGAACTCAGAGAGGTGATCACAGTACCAGTTGTATGACAGTTAACATGGTACCTAACCTGACAACATAATTCTCTTTTTCAAAAAAGCATTTGTTTACTAATGAGAAAGAAAGGAGAGAGAGAGAAACAGACATAAATCTGGTACATGGCTGCCAGGGATTGAACTTGGGACCTCATGCTGGAGAGTCCCTAGTGCTTTATCCATTGTGCCAACTCCTAAACCACACAACATAATTCTCAAAAAAAAAAATCACAATAAATCATCTTTGTAATAAAAATAGTTCTGAACACTAAATGATCTTCTCTGAAATATCATGAGAAGTGGAAAGAGAGTTAAATGACTGAAAATGTCAAAAGTTCTATTAGGAAGATACATGAAACCACAGTCTAATAAACTTGATGTGTGTCCTAATAAAAATTATGTAAGGAATGATTTATAGGTAGGAGTACTAAAAGCAAACCACAAGAACTACTGTAGGTTCATGAAGAGTTATACTGAACTAAGCTATTCTGGTTGATAAGAGTTATTGGTGAGGAAAATTTTGGTGAAATCTAACAATGTTTTTGTAGTAGAAAAATTATGCCACAAATTTGTAGCTAGTCAAAGTCAACTAGAAATATTCTAACAGTGTTTTCCTGTTCTATAGTAATACCAACAATTTGGATGAATATAAAGAAATGCGTACATCTCTGCAAATAGTTGTTTGGAGCATACTGGTGAAGAAAACATTGAGAATTGAACTTGGCTTGGGTCTACCTCAACTTCACATTGGGCAAGTGATTGAAATATCCCTTAAGCTACTGAGATAATAAAGTTTATCTACATTGAGATGAATTAATAGTGACTATATCAAAGGATAACATGATACTTATTCATGTGAAGGAGAGCTAACAGATATTAATGCAAAATACCATACAAATCAACTGTATGGTGCAGCAATAGATACTGTGGTAGTTATGTTCATACACTTACTATATCCTTTGACCATCGTAGCTATACTTTGTAATACACCAATTAAAGTCAGATGCGGAGTATGGAACTTCATCTGAAACCCTGTGTTTTGGAAAGCACATCATCTGTCTACAGTACATAGTAAAATTGAGCCATAATGCTGATGGATCTAGAGGTTTCCCTAAGTAAGGAAAAGAAGAGGACTCATGAGGTTTAGCCAATACAGGTAAAATCAAAACAGAGACAATTAGATGGATATTAGATTAAATTATGATTACATGTGATGAGAGGGGTTTGAGAAAGTGTATGATGGATGTGTATACATGTCACAACTAGGATGATGGGTGTGTATAGATGTCACAACTAGGACCTATGAGTTAGACTTATGGATAAGTGTATTTTCAGAGTGTAAGAGAAGACTAACAATTAAAGCTGTCTGATTCTGAAACAGATTGCTTTGTAGATTAATTAGCACCAGTCAGACGAAGTATTCAGAGGGTGGCCAGCCACCTGTCAGGAATACAGTGTGTAGAATTCCTAAATAGATAGATAGGTGGGTGGGTGAAAGGATATCTGAAGGTTCTTTGAAAACCTCACATTTTAATATAGGTCAAAACTTCTATTTTCTTCTTTGTAAATTCAGAACCTACTAGGAAATGAAGAACATCGTACAGTTTCTATAAATGTCTGCGAGCAAGATGACAAGAAAAACAATAAAAGAGTAGTTATAAATAGAACATCTTAGAGATAAGAAAAATAAGTAGTCAATGGAAAACAAAATGAATCATTTTTATGAAATTTTTTTTTCTCCTGTGTGATGAATATTTGAAGTGATTCTTAGGCTACATGATATTTACCGAGACGTTTAAAGAAATTCTCCTCATCCTCTCTTCCATTTTCCATTCCACTCCCTGGCCCACCTTCAGAAAGCTTCACAGCACTGGTGAATTTGACCTGAGAAAACAAGGAAAAGAATCAGATAATAAAACTCAAAGGCAATCTGTTGCATCTATTCTACCCATTGCTTTAATATATGAGGATTAATTCAACCTTTGGATTTTCACGTGTGGTTACTCAGTATATTTCAATATAATGTACCAAAATGGACACTATCTATAATTTGAAGGAGGAATCTAGTCATCGATTGAAAAAAAATGATCGAGCATTAAAGATATAATTTAGTAAACTACTGAAATCTATTCAATACTAAAGAGTTATAATATGATAAAATTAAAACTCAAATTCATAAACAGCAAGACATAGTAAATCTTTACAAACACCACAACTGACAACCAAATCAAAGTGAAAACAACAAACTAGAATATTTCTTATCCCTATCAAAGAACCAGCATAAATTAATTTATAAAGTAAATTATAATTAAGGTATAAAAAATTTCTTTTCTAAGAACTAAAATGTGTTCTTGTCCTTTACCCAGAAAACCTCAAAGTTTTCAGCAAAGGGAACTATAGAACTGACAAAACTAAATACTTGGCTAACTTTTTAGCCAAAATACATATACTGAGGGAACTATGTCTTTGAAATGTCTTATAATGCCATTATATTTTATTAAAATTACATGTTACTCCTGAAATAGGCAGAACACTGGGTTTTGTGAGATTAAAAGAAGAAAGATTATAAGCAAACAGTTTTCATATATAAACTTTTTATATATAAATTTTCATTTTCATATATATATGGAAATGAAAGTTGATTTTTGGAGTCACAACGCTGTTTCTGGAAGACACCTCCATACCCTTCTCTCCTTTGCTCTCTTGCAACTAGTAAAGGCCATTGCTACTCAAAAAAAAAAAATGAAATGAAATTTCAGGATTGGGAGAAACTTCTGTGAGTTAGATCACAAGACCTAAATGTCCGAAAGTTCAGGTCCAATCCCTATTATCATTTCATATCTCACTCATAAAACAAATCAATCAATATTAAGAAAAGACATGAAACTGTTTTGTTGAACATTACAATGAGCAGGACAAAAATATATAGGGAAGAATATTGAAGGAAATGGATTTCACTTAGAAATCTTACCCTTGGGAGTAGGTGGTAGGGCAGTGGGTTAAGCACACGTGGCACAAAGCACAAGGACCAGCCTAAGCATCCCGGTACGAACCCCCGGCTCCCCACCTGCAGGGGAGTCGCTTCACAGGAAGTGAAGCAGGTCTGCAGGTGTCTGTCTTTCTCTCCTCTTTGTCTTCCCCTCCTCTCTCCATTTCTCTCTGTCCTATCCAACAACGATGATAACGACAACAATAATAACGACAACAATAAAACAATAGGGGCAACGAAAGGGAGTAAATAAATAAATATATTTTTAAAAAGAAATCTTATCCTTTCTAAACTGAATGCTACTGTAATGTTTAGCTTGAAGAAAGGCTATTGGGGGGGAAATCTTTCAGATGGTGTTAAAAGTACAGGAAAAGCAAATACGTGTCTGTGCAAAAGGAATTGCTGTGGAATTACTGGATGCTTGGAGCTAAAGCTGTCAGGACCTTCATATGGGCTTTAAACTAAAAATAGCTGAAAAATAATGTACATTGATAAACAATATACACATACTTTATAATTTTTAAATGTTATTTATTTGCTAGATAGAGACAGAGAAATTGAGGGGGGGAAGGGAGATAGAGAGGGAGAGAGTTGGGGGCTGGGGGCTTGAACCCTGGAACCCTGGTTCTTGCACATTGTAACTTGTACACTCTTCCTGGTGTGTCACCTCCCAGTTCCAATATTGTATTCATTTATTTTAATGAGAGCATTACAGATGACAGAGAGAAAGATACAGGGAACTAGTGAGAGTGAGAGTGAGAATGAGAGCGAGAGAGAGAGAGAGAGAGAGAGAGAGACTGAGACCAGAGCACTGCTCAGTTCAGGCTTATTGTGGTGCTGGGGATTGAACCTGGGACCTCAGAGCTTCAGGCATGAAAATATTCTGCATAACCATTATGCTATCACCCTTGCTTGCACTTTATAATTTTATATAAAGTTTTGTCACACTCTTTGTTTTCCAGGACAGATTACTACCAAGACATCTTAGTTCCCATTGCTCATTGAAGTTTCTTAAATTTGAGTAATTCTTTCAACTTCTCTTTACTAGGTTTCTGAAGCTGTCTAGACATTTCTCAGTCCTGACAGTTTTCTCTCAGCAACCCCAACATTTCTCTTACAGAAGTAATGTCCTGTTTACCTTGGAGCTCTGCCTAATAATAGACAGGCGGTCAACAGAGCTGATGTCTAGTAGGTCCTCCACACCATCTGCCAGGCCCGAGAGGGAGGATCTTTTCAGCCAGTTTCCTATTGAACAATTGTTCAAATTACACTATTACAGAATCGCCTCACAAATGGATTAAATGGAAATGTCAGCATGTCCTGAACAAGCAATAAAAATTACAGAGCTTAATGAGAACAGAGGTGAAAACAAATTGTTTTCCATTTTCATGCTTTGAATCCAAATGTTCAGTGTTAGGGCTATAAAGTCACATGCCTGGATTAGACAAGGACCAAAAGAACCCAGATTTCATGGTGATTAAATAATAATCCACCCAGTTCTCCCTGACGAGTTTCACATTTCCCAATAAATCTTATTTATTTGAGGTCCTAAATGCCTTTCAAATCTGCCCAGTTTTCTTTGACAACATAAGTCGCCAGTCAGTCCAAGCTACCACTACTTATCTACCTCACCTATGGACTTCATCGTTGGCCTCCATTCATGCTTCCTCCACTGGGTTGCATTCAGTACTGTTTGAGACAAAGTCTATCTGTTGATGTCACCCGTTCAATATTTCACCTAGACCATATAAGGCTGTCGGACAAAGAATTACCCTGAGCTCTGGGCCCACGTACTCAAGTCTCTAACATTCTCCCCTGGTCCTGCAGCCACGCTTCTCTTTATCTCAGTTGTTCCATATGCTGACCCTCTACAAATGTTACACATTTTATTATTACAGTAGGAGGACGTAGTCTCTTCTTTTTTTCTTTCCATATCCTATAGATCTTTATATCACTTCTTCTAGGAAGCCTTCCCTGATGCCTGTCTACTCTCTCTTCAGGGAAGATCTCATTGTTATACGATTTAATAGCACTATGTATACAGTCTTCACAATGGACAAATAGACATAGTAGTATGTTTATATGTTTTAGTGATTGTCAACCTTCCTAGATTGGAAGTTCAGCCAAGTCAGGTGCGATGTAATTTTGCTCACCATTTATCTCTGATGCTGAACACAGTGTTTGTACACAGTAAAAACACTTAACAGTAGTGTGGGAAATAAATGAATGGATGAATGACAGACTCAACGTGAAGTCATGTAATTTACAGACTTTCCCTTTCTTAATACTAGCATTTCTTGCTCTTGTCTGTCTGTGAATTGATGTGTGGACATGGAAAATAGTGAGGGAATCCATAAGTAAATACAGACATACTTTTACCTATGGGGAGCTTAAGCTTCTTCCGTAGGGAAATTCTGCGGGACCTCGAGCGGGCACGTCGGTCGGAGGTGGTTCCTGAATGGGCAGTGGTGCATTCTGAAGTGTCCTGCTCAGACTGGCTGCTGGTATCACTTGCGGCACTCTGGGATTTGAACATCTTGCGCCAGAAATCTTTCCGTCCCACGTTGCCTCCTTGCATTTGTTCATCACTAACAGCAAGCACAGGAGAGGGTTAAATGTCTGACAAGACGGGTGGTTGCATTAAATTGCAACAATAATTAGGCAAACCATGCAGGAAAATAGTGAGAGAATCCATAATGTTTGATGGGCTGGGATTTGTCAAGAGCGAGTGTGGGAGGAGGGAGACAGTGGTTGACTGTGTTCCTCTTGCAAACAGTCACATCTCATCTGTCAAATAGAGGTGATCACTCTTTCTAAACCATAGTAAAAAAGACTAAATATTATTTCAGGTAATCGTCTGAGATGTGAATCATTATAGCACTTAGAGTGTCAGGAAGTATTTAACTGTTTTACAAAGCTCCTGGAGGCATAGGCAGTATCCCCGTTAACTGCCTACCTCCAAGCCAGGATTGTATAATCCTTGGTGCTAAATAACCCCCCCATACTTGAGTGGATGAAAACATGAAATGGAATCATTACACCTAGCAAAAGCATTGTTCTAGAACTGTTCCCTTAATTATCTGATTACCTAGTTTTTTTAAGTTAAAAAAAAAAGGATTAATTATTTTTTTTTAGTCCAACTCAAGTGAAATGAAGAATGTCTCCTAATCCCCCCCCCATTTCTCTGATTTATGGTGCTGCAGTGGATTGAACCTGGGAGCACAGAGATTCAGGCATGAAAGACTTTTTGCATAACAATTATGCTGTCTCCCCAACTCCCTAGTATACTTCTAACCAGGGCATGGCCACAAGAGAGGAGTTTTTGGTGCCGTGATGTCTTTTCTTTGATCTCTCTCTCTCTCTCTCTATCTGTCTATCTGAAAAGTCATCCTAGAGCAATGAAGACCTAGTGAAAAAAAAAAAAGAATAGTAAAGGATGGAAGCAAGGCAAAAATTTAAAGATATGACAAACAAATAGTTTGAAAAATTGAATTTCTTCCAATGGAAAGTACTTCATTCAGGAAAAAAAAGGAAGGGCACTCGGAAGTAGTAAAAGGTGTGGCTTAGAAAGGAAGTGAAGGGTGAAAACAGATTGAATGTCTCAAACTTTTTGATGCACAGACCCCAGTTCTGAGTATATATTCCTTTAATCTAAGCACTTAAGGCTTCAAATTAGTAACCTGACTGAATTTTAACAGTGGGTTTAAGTGTTAATACATTTCTAATAATGACTTTTTCTTTGAAATATTAAATCACCTATAATCTTAGACCAGAAAGACAAAAATAAAAAAATTTTTTTTAAAAAAGGAAAAGAAAGGAAGTGAAGGCAATACTATAGGAAAAAAAGGGGGGGTAAAACACAGATAGATAGATAATAGACAGACAAGCATTGATAGATATAAAGTCAACCCATATCTGTGACCTTGGGAGAACTACTGCAATTTCCAATGGAAGGGATGAGGACACAGAACTCTGGTGGTGGGAACAGTGTGGGCCTATACCCCTATTATAATCAATATTGAACCAATATTTATCAAATCACTAATTAAAAGAAGAAGAAGAAAGTACTTCACCCACTCCACTATAGACAAATGCTACTTACTGCTCTGGAGTCTGTGAGGGGCGACCGGACATGAAGCTGCGACATTCCTCGGGTGCAGAAGCCACCTGCCCTTTATCCACAACACTTCCTGCCTCTGACCTATGCAAAAGGTGCATTCCACCAATCATAACAGATCTCAATGCTTTATATACTTCACAAAGCAAAGCACTGTTAAAGACAAGCTATCTGGCTTGCAAACCCAGTGACACTGGGTGTCTATGTTGCATGGAACTTATATCCTACTACAGAAATAATGCTTGTTAGCCCAAGAATACCAGTATTATTATCAATAGTAGCTACCTCCAAGTAGTATTTTACACATTAAAGTTTCTTTTCATCTTCCTAAATGGCATTTCTTACAGATGCGTGTGCCTTTTGTCATGGTTAAGAGACTAATCACATGATTGAATGATACAGTATCAATATTCCTTTACTATTGTAGATAAAACATAATTCAAAGAGTGGGGCTGTGGTGCGCCTGGTTAAATGTATATGTTATCATGTGCAAAGACCCTGTGTTCAAGGCCCCTTTCCCAACATGGAGGGGGAAAACTACATGAGTGGCGAAGCAGAGCTGCAGATGTCTGTCTCTCTCTTTATCCCCTATTCATCTAAATTTCTCTGTCTTGTCAAATAAAATTAATAAAGTTAAAAACATGCAGAATTACACAATCAAAAAATGTAAATCACTGAGGGATACAGCTCGGTGGTCAATCACAAGACTTGCATGCATGAATACCCAGCCAGAATCAGTCTCTGGTACTGTACATACCAGAGTTTATCAGTACCCTCTGTTTGTTTTTTTTAATTGTTGTAGTTATTATTGTCGCTGTTGTTGGCTATGACAGAGAGAAATGGAGAGAGAAGGGGAAGATAGAGAGGGATAGAGAAAGATAGACACCTGCTGACCTGCTTCACCGCCTGTGAAGCGACTTCCCTGTAGGTGGGGAGCCGGGGGCTCAAACCCGATCCTCGTGCCGGTCCTTGCGCTTTGTGCCACGTACACTTAACCCGCTGTGCTACTGCCCGACTCCCCTTTCTCTCTCTTTTTTAAAAAGCAAATAAATATTTAAAAATGTAAGATCACATTTAATTCCTACTGAAGGAACTGAAACATAGACAACATTTTGTTATATAATTAAGAACTACAAAATGAAATTCAAATATAGGAAATTCTGAAATCAGCTGAACTCTGATTCATACTGAGATCGAATATAGTTAATAGGGGCTGGGGAGACAGCATAATGGTTATGCAAACAGACTTTCATGCCTGAGGTTCAATGGTCCCAGGTTCAATCCCCAGCACCACTACAAGCCAGAGCTGAGCAGTGGTCTGGCCTATCTATCTATCCATATCTTTCTCTCATTAAAGTAAATAAATAAAATTTAAAAAAGAATATAGTTAATAATAAAGTCATTCCTTTCCTAAGTTGCAGCTCAATCACCACTAGTGATACTACTTATGCAAGATAGTTCCACCATCCCTGCACTGGAATTATAACCCTCATCAGGAACTAAATGGATAAAAATGTACCACAAAATTGCATGTTATTGACAGAGTATAAACAATAACATTTAGAGTTCAGTGTCTAACCTTTTACCACCTGCAGGCTTAGACTCTGGTTCACTCTCCTCCACCTTTTTCCCTGGTGCCAACTTCTCAGCACTATCAAGCAGAGCACTGAGAGCCACTCTCCTGAAGACATTCCCATGAGCTTCTTTGATAAACTGGACCAGCTGCCGAATGTCACAATATAGCCCCTGTTTGGAGGCAAGAAAGAAGTTTGGGGGGGGGGGATGATAGCAGTGGGGTTAGTTTTCACAAGAAGAGGAGGAGAAGGTAATTCCTTAGGCTTAGACTATCACTGGAATCCTAAAAGGAAGACGATTGATTGTGGTGAGACGTGAAAATATAGCGCTCCTTCATTCTTTCTATAGAAAGATAGCAAGATGATAGTCCATCATTCTTTGTATGAAAAAGAATGGCAAATATGCTTCATACTGAAAAAGTTGCTGTAACAATTACGAAGATAGTTTATAAATGACCACTGGGTTCTCAAGCTTTAGTTTCCTCTCTTGTTACTTCTGAAGATAAGCCTGCATAATAAGGCTGATCAGAACTTTTCTGTCTCTCTCTCTCTTTCTTTCTTTCTTTCTTTCTCCCTTCCTTCCTTCCTTCCTCCCCCACTCTCCCCTCCCTCCCTCCCTCCCTCCCTCCCTTCCTTCCTTCCTTCCTTTCTTTTTCTCCAGGGTTATCACTACAAAACCACTGCTCCTAGTGCCCCCCCCCCATTTTATCAGCTAGGATAGAGAGAAATTGAGAGGGGAGGTGGAATAGAGAGAATAGACACCTGCAGACCTGCTTCAGTACTCAAGAAGCTTCCCCACTGCAGGTGGGAAGCCTGGGGCTCAAACCCAGATCCTTGCATGGTCTTTGCACTTAATCAGGTTTCCCACTGCCCAACCCCCAGAACTCTGTTTAGACTTCAGAGATTTCAGTCCCTTGTCCAGCTTCTCCAAATACTCTGCATCACTGTGGTAATATATACTAACTAAGTCTTTTAGACATTTCTAATCTGATTTCATAAATTTTGCTTAACATATTTAACAATAAATTCAAGATGACACAGAGCTACTAAAAGTGACACATCAGTAAGCAACACTTAAATCACTGTTAGTGTGCATACTGTTAAGCTCTGAATTTGCCATTCTCTTTAAGAAATTATCGTAGGGGGCTGAGAGATGGCTCATGCAGTACAGAAAAGACTGAACTCTGAGCAAAAGCGGAGATTCAAGTTCCTGTCACCGTATGTGAACATTTGACTTACAGAGCGTAAAATACTGCTGTGCTTTCTCTTCCTTCTCTCTGTCTATCTCCCTCTTTGCCTTCTACCATCTATCTGAAAAAGAATCCTCCTGAAGCAGTGAAATCATGCAAGCACAAAACCCCAGGGAAGCCCTGGTGGGAAAGAAGAAAGAAAAAAATAAAGAAAAAGAAGTTGATTACTGGGGTTTACAGTTAACAATATTCATATACTTTCCCTGTATTTGGGAGCTACTCTCTTCCCTGATCCAGCTTTCTAGTTCTTTTTCCAACTATGACACCATCTCCCCAGACAATAACCTGGTTCCACCTGTTTATCAGATGTCAGGCCCAGGCAAAAACTAGTAAAGTCATGGACTATACCCAACATAGTCTTATTAGCTTTTTCCAAAACAGAGAACCCAAATCTTCATCTGCAATATTCATGCCTTTAGGTTCATGATCAATCAACAATGTGTTCTGCTTTCTATCTTAACTCTTTTTCAGCCACCAAATGCCAGATGATACCATGATGCCAACCTGACTTCCTTGGGCAGACGACCCCACCATGTGTCTTGGAGTGCCGCCTCCCCAGATCCCTGCCCCACTAGGGAAAGAGAGAGACAGGCTGGGAGTATGGATCGAGCCTGCCCAGGTTCAGCGGGGAAGCAGTTACAGAAACCAGACCTTCCACCTTCTGCACCCCATAATGACCCTGGGTCCATACTCCCAGGGAGTTAAAGAATAGGAAAGCTATCAGGGGGAGGGGATGGGATATGGAGCTCTGGTGGTGGGAATTGTACCCCTCTTATCCTATGGTTTTGTCAGTGTTTCCATTTTATAAATAAATAAATTTTTGAAAAAAATTAAAAAAAAAAGAAGTTGATGACTACATTCTTTGTTTTAGGAACGATTTCCCCTGAGGAACCTGCATTAATACATTCATGCCAGATTCATCAGCCTTAACTGACATTTTAGTGTCCTAAACCACAATCACTTCAGTAGTAATTAAGCACCAATTTCTGATAGCTTGATTTTCTCTACTTGTGGCTCCAGTGGTTTAATTAACAGTCTTTAGTGAAGAGTAGCTAAAAGATCACAGTGCTCAGTAAAAGAAGACAAGACAAATCTCAGCAGCATTATTTGCATTAATTTTTAAAGTCTGAGTTGTTTCAGAAAGCACTTGATGTCATATTCTTTAATAAGTCATGAGCCAGCATGGTGAGCTGTAGTACACGCTCTCTGAAGAGCTCCAATTACCTTTACAACTCTTTCACCAGCTACCATAATGCCTCTGAGATGGGAAAGGAAAGCCAGTCAACATGCAGGTAGAATAACGAGTAACTAGGAGGATTGTGTTATTGAGGTTCCAACATGACTTATTGATGACAGTGGGAAACCAGATACATTTAATTTTAAATTGCAGGAGTCTAGGTTGCAATTGCTGTTTCTTGTAGCCATGACTTGAAAAGTTTTCTCAGCCTGAGTACTGCTGTGGAGAGTAGTGAGGTTCTCACCAGATTCTCAGGGCTGTGCAATTCATGTGTGGTTGACGCGCAGCGTGTGATGAGGGATTTAAACATGGCACTGACAATAATGCCTTCCACGTTTTGGGCTGTTGATTTGTTGTCCATGGTAGTGAAGTTATTTCCAAACCCAGCTTTATCTGGAATGCAAAGGCATCAATGAAAAGCAACATTCCCATAAAGGCATGTAATTTAAAGAAGTAACAAAGCTGTTGGCACCAAGGAATCAGTGAAGAGCAAGAAAAAATACAAAAACAGAGGATGAAAGGTGTCTTTGATCTCATAGTATCTATGTATACCAGGAGATAAATGATTTACAGACCCCTCCATCGGCTTTTCAGTGAGATATCCCATTATATATGTTAAATATTTTGACTGATAAATCTTAGCAAAGAAATGAGAACCAGCTGTTGATTCTAAAACAGCCTTTCAGGGGCCAGGCAATGGTTAAGTGCCTAGTTAAGCACACACATTACAGTGTACAAGGACCCAGGTTCAAGCCCCTGGTCCCCATCTGTGAGGGGAAAACTTCACGAATGGTAAAATAGGGCTGCACTTGTCTCTCTGTCTCTCTTCCTCTCTATCCCTTGCCCCTCTCAGTTTCTCTGTTTCTAACCAATAATAAATAAATTAAAATATCTATTAAAAAAAAGAAACGAAAAACCAAGAATGCCTTTCAAATGTAGACAAAAATTTTAATAGGGGATCACTAAAAAAATGATTTACTTTGGGGGTTTGTATATTGTGAAACTGTAACCTCAGTCTTGTAAATTACAAATTAATTACAAATTTTAAAAAAATGGGTTGATAAAAACAATCTACTAGGTGGTTTCTTAATGAGGAAAGAGTCAATTTAATTCACCCTTTTAGCAGTGAAGAAGGCTTGCTTCTCAGAGTAAATCACTTAGTGTGTCAGAAATGAACTGAGGTAGGGCCAAATATGTAATTGTGCCCTTGCAGGGTTGGGGGAGAGGGGGTGGGGAGGTAGGAATGGCAGCGAGAAGTCCTACAAAGCACTGGGAATAAAGACAGTCCCTCCTGGAGCTTCCCAGGATTTCACAGCAGCTTCTTGCTTCCAGAGACATTTGGGGAATAGAGCTGAAGGGAGACAAAAAAAATCCTACAACCTTTTCCAAAGCCAACTTCTTCAAATCCATACATATGTAAGGTGCTAGTGAGCTGAAGCCATCACTTCTGTGGCTTTTAAGACTGGTCTCTCATATGTCCACGGACCTTGCATAAGGGATATACTAGAGATTCTGTAGGCTTCTCAGTGAATTTCTTGTGTGTGTGTGTGAGAGAGAGAGACTTCTGGAGTGTGGGGGCAGAGAAAGTGCAGGTCTGAGAATAATCAGATGGGGACTCTGGGATCTAACTGGATGATTCACAGTCAGCAGCTCCATTTCACAGTACACACACACACACACACACACACACACACACACACACACACACACACACACACACACAAGTCGTCTTAAAGTTAAGACAGTTCTACCCAACTTTACATGTGTCAATGAGCTGGGGATTATCTCTAGATTTCCAAGACATTAAGAATGGTTATAGTGTATGCTTATTGTTTTCATTTAAAGTCATTAAAAAACTAGTTTGTAGCCAAGACTATCTCTTATAACTTAATTCTCACATTAATTTTTTAAAATCTGAAATGCATTTGTTTTTAAGCATTGTTGACAATGTAGATTGCTTCAAGGGTTCTATAGAGGAACATAATTTTCTTTTAATGTGACAACCAAATGATAAAGCCTAGGACACACTGGAAAATTTGCTTCTGAATCCATCAAATATATCTTCATTAAATATTTAGCCAACTACTCAACTATTACCACACATGTGTCATAAACAATAAGAGCACCTACTAAGAAGTCATTTCGCCCCAGGCTTTAATTAAAATGCATTCTTTGACTCAATTCAAGATTAATACGCTATTTTCATTTTGTTATTGCATTTATATTCAAGTGGTATTGACAGTGTCCATTTTATTATGGATGTAAGTGATGTCTCTCCTCATAATACAGTTCTCTATACTAGAACTTTTAAAAATTCATTTATTAGATAGAGACACAGAGAAATTGAGAGGGGAATCAGGAGATAGAGAAGGACAGAGAAAGAGAGCTACCTGCATGACTGCTTCATCATTCATGAAGCTTGGTCCCTCCAGGTATAGACTGGGGTCTTAAACATTTGTCTTAGCACATGGTAACATGTATGCTCAAACAAGTACATCATCACCTGGCCCCTCACTAGAACTTTCTTAAAAATCATCAAACTATAAAATAGTTTTGTAGCCTCTCTGTAGATCCATTTGCCTGATTAAAAAAATTAACAGGGGGTCAGAGTAGCGCAGCGGGTTAAGCGCAGGTGGCGCAAAGTGCAAGGACTGGCATAAGGATCCCGGTTTGAGCCCCCTGCAGGGGAGTCACTTTACAGGCGGTGAAGGAGGTCCGTAGGTATCTGTCTTTCTCTCCTCCTCTCCCCCTCCTCTCTCCATTTCTCTCTGTCCTATCCAACATCGAACGACATCAACAACAATTAACCACAACAAGGCTACAACAACAAGGGCAACAAAAGGGGGGGGGGGAAAGGCCTCCAGGAGCAGTGGATTCATGGTGCAAGCATTGAACCCCCAGCAATAACCGTGGAGGCAAAAAATTAATAATAATAATATATATTAGTAAGCTAAATTGTGTTACTACTATACATATTAAAGTCACCTATTTTTTCTTTCCTGTTTATCTTTTTTTTAAAATACTGTATTGTGCCTGGAAACTAATATTTATTTCATATTTGTTAAACTAATGAGCCCACCTCTTCTTCTCAATTTCTCTACCTCAGCTGTCAGACAGGAAAGGGCCATATGAGAGAGTAGTACATGAGTACTGGTGAAAAGGTTGAAGGACCCAGTGTGAAGATGCCACAGACTCACCAATTTCCCATCTATTTGAGGTATGTGGCTACAGAAAAATCTCCAAAATGATGTGTTATCTAAGATGATTCAGAAGCTTCTCCAGTTACTGCTCTATTCCTCCACCCCTTCCCCACCTCACCCCCCTCCCCATCTCTCTCACACACACCTCCACACACCCACACTCCCCTCCTCTAAATTGCATCCCTACCAATTGAGTGTGACACTACAACACTCCCTGCTTCACTTCACAACAGTTCTCCTAGAAAACAGCACAGCTCTACTTACTGTCAGTGACTGGCTCCATACAAAATCCTAGCAAAGCATGCAAGAAGTCCACTACATTATTGAGAGAGTCCTTGTTCACATAGTCTCTCATGGTTTGTCGGAACTGCATCTTATCTAGCTTGTATAGCTTAGTGAGGCAGTTCTGAGCCTGTAATGAAGGAAGAAAAGTGAAAAAGTCACAGGTACCAGCTTAAGCTAGCGATACATCTGAGATAGAAGCCTTCACAAGACAAAGGCTTCCATTCACCCCACCTGACTGGTACCAGTCACTACCCCCCCTCCCCCAAGCTCTTCTTATCTGAGTAAGAAGTGGGCAGAGTACTTCTCGGGAAAAATCCAAAGCTAAGGTTTTAAGAGGGTTCCAGAAAGAGTTCAGTATTAAGAGTTCAGTTTTAAGAGGGTTCCAGAAAGAGTTCAGTATTTTCACCAAGATCAAGATTTTAAAGATCTCAATGAGATCTCAAGGTGTAAACTTTTAGGCAAGTGATGGGATTAGTGCTCCAGGTTTAGAAACATGAAAAGTTTTGTGCAGTGAATGGAAGCATACCACTCCCATGCTATTATTTTGTCATGAGTAGATTTAGGAAAGAGACAGAGTGAGGGGGGATGTAGGCAGTGCCTATGCAGTGTCCTTATAAGAGCAGGAAGGAAAGATCCTTGAGACAAAATAAATAAATCATAAATAAATAAAGGCCAAAAATAATGGAGAGCTTTGTGTGCTTGTTGATGTGTCTTCCTTTGTTTATGAAGTATGGTGGTTAAGCAGAATGTGGCCTTATGATCATGAAAAATGAGTGACCATTGATTAGGTTCTACTACTCAAAATTACATATGACTCAGCAAATAATTTTGTCACCTGGCAAAGGGAAGGGGGAAATTTCCACCAACAGAACAAATCGTCAGAGCTACTGGGTGTAAAAGACCACACACAGAATGCATCGATACTATATGAAAGATATGGAACCTTTGAAGTCCCTTACCATCAAGAGAAAATCATATCTGTGTGGTGGATTGCTGTTTAAGACACAATCTTTCAAGCCCCTGGTCCCCACCTGTAAAGGTGGGGAGAGCTTCACCAATGGTGGGGGTACAGTACTGCAGGTCTCTCTCTCGGTCTCTCTCTCGGTCTCTCTCTCTCTCTCTCTCTCCACAGTTTATCGTCCTCTGTCTCTGTTTCTCACCGTCTATCAAAAAAGAAAAAGAAAAAAAATGGCCTCAAGGAAATGATGGAGTCTTGTAGTCACTGATTCCCCAGATATAAACGTGGTGGCAATAATAATTCTCCTATGCAAGTGAATGGCCACTTTGACTTATACACCTGTATGTCATTTAATAGGTAACCCTAAGTCACACTAGTGGAATTTGAGGCTTAAATAAGTGAGGAATTTTGTCTAAGTTGATATCACATTCCCAGAAACGTTAAAATTAGATATTAGGGTCTCTCCTCCTTATCTTAGTTGTTTCTTCTATGATCCAGTGGTCTTGTGA
This sequence comes from Erinaceus europaeus, assembly GCF_950295315.1. NCBI lineage: Eukaryota > Metazoa > Chordata > Mammalia > Eulipotyphla > Erinaceidae > Erinaceus > Erinaceus europaeus. The sequence continues at coordinate 24,936,510 of NC_080168.1, forward strand.
ATTCTTCAAACAGAAACTCTTTAGGGGAATATATTTATATAACACCACTTCCAAAAAGTATTTAATGTGACTGATGATAGAAATTAGTTAATAGCTACTGAAGCCAAGATACGCATGAAAGAGTTACAAGAAAATCTACAACAATGTAATGAAATGAGGAAATGACAGAAATCTCTAGGTGTCAGGAGAACAGCTAAAGATTATGTGATTCAGGACAAAGGCAAATTTAATCAAGGATAAGCACTGGACATCCAGTCATAACCACAATAGATTTGGGGAGATAAATCTTGGGAACTGGGAACTGAGAAATCATTTTGGGCCCTTAATGGTGTTCTAAATGAAATCTAAGTTATTATATCATCGTTTTGACAAATCAGCACACAATGAAAAATTCTTTGACATTTTAAGAAGAAAACTAGAAATTATAAAATGTTGAGACTTGGCTTCATAACCCAATTATAACTTCTCCATCTGCATCACAAATTTATATAAATTGATTTTTTTTCAGTCTTCTATAACTAGGTCCTGGAAGATTGGAAATTAGGTTTATAATTTCTAGATCATGAGAAAATTCCATCAGTTTTTGCAAATAAATGTTGTTTTCTAAAAAATGAAGTTTCCCAAAACACCAAGGTAATATAGTCATGAATGAAATAATACTTGACTATCACTCTATGAAAAATTTGTGAGGATACAATCCCTATAAAAATCTCAATGATATTCTGCAAGGAAATAAACAATTCTGATGTTTGTAGGGAACCACCAGATACCACAAATAAAGTAATTCTGAGATAAATGAAAAAAATAATAAAGAAATATAAGCTGGAGTTACTAGGCACTTTGATAAATCTCATCGCAATACTGTATTTATTTTTTAGAATAACATATAGGAGTTTACCTTGAAGAAATATTCTTAGAATGTTAAAAGGTAATAGTTTCTAAAAATCCAGTGTTTCAAAAATTTGGAAATGCCAAGTCTCTACATTAGATATTCCTAACAAAATTTCCCAAATTCATATATTTTATATAATTTTTATAAATATGGATAAACAAAAATAATTCCTATAGTGAGTATTAAGCTAGATTATTTCATGAGAAAAATTGCCATCAGTAGGCATGACAACCTAGTAGGACATACTCAGTACTCCTGGAGAGTTCATGATGAACTAAGCAGCAACAACAGCCCTTCAAGTAACTTCTGATCCTGCTAGCCTTACTTTCTCCAAGTTTCGAGAGACAGGTTCGAGTACCAGAGTCAGTTAATACTTCCAACTAAAGATCAACACACGTTTTGTTTCATGGGCTTGGTCTTTTGTATGAGAAATGATGTGGTTTTAGCTGTAAACACATTTATTCATGCTTATTCAGAGCTAAAATTCAAAGGTCAAAAACCATCTCCACATGTACAATGGTGAGGCAATGGAAACTTTCTATTACCTTAACAATTATTTTTATTTTTTATTATCTTTCTTTACTTATTGGATAGAGACCGTTAGAAACCGAGAGGGAAAAGGGAGATAGAGAGGAAGAGAGAGAGAGAGACACCTGCAGCGCTGCTTCACCATTCACAAAGCTTTCCCCCATAGGCCAGGACCTGGAGTTCAAACCTGGGTCCTTATGCATTGTAACCTGTGTGCTCAGTCAGGTGCTCCACTACCCGGCCTCTCAATTACTTTGATCTTAAAAACTTTTTTTGTGGCTTTAAAATCTAGATCTTGGTTAAAGTTTTCAAATTTCACTAATTAGAAGCAAATGAGTATGAATATAACTCCTATACATACATACATACACACACACACACACACACACACACACACACACACACACACACACACAGCAAACTGATATAATACAATATAGCAAGATGTATAAAGGAAGATAGGCAGATGGATAGTTAGGTAGATGGTGAATTAAGAAAAAAAAAAGCATGCTAACACTGTGTGAACATTTCACAACAAAATCTAATACCAAGGAAATGTGGGCTGGCGTTAGATTTTGACGTGATCCTAAAACTCTGCTAGGGTATCAAATGGTTCTCTATTAAAGATTTTATAGAAAGGGATCAAGTGTGCTTCATACCCTCATTTTTTCAGAAAAAAAATTTGGGTTTTTGTTGCTGTTGTTGATTGTTTGTTTTGTTTTGTTTTTGTTTTCACAATTTCAGTTCAAAGATCCAGATGAAGCAACTGCCCTGGATCAGACTTTGTGGAGATGGGCTATTGCTCATCTATGGAAGGAAAAGTCGTGTTCAGTGGAGGCCCGTGAAAATGAGCAGGAAACAGACCATGTCCATTCCGGAACGATGCTTTGCAAGCCCAAGCGCAGAGTTTCAAGTTTCACACAGTTCAAAAGGACATGATCTCAAATTTTTTAGAAGTGAAGATTACTTCTCAAATAAAGTAGCCAGAAAATAACTGGCTACTTTTACAGTCCTGGTTTGTCCCAATAAGGGCCATTTTCCACATCTAATTAAGAACAAAAAAGTAAATGTCAACCTTTGATAATTTTTTTCTAATATAAAATATACTTCTATAGTACCCAGGCAAGCAATTGTCACTTGTCATTTGTCACTGAGTACTGGAATAGTACATAAACCTTTCCAAAGTTCTTTCAAACTGTACTTCACACATTCCAATAATTAAATACCCTTTCACCAACTGGGAGTTGGCCGGCCCTGGGCAAGAGGCAGAAAGCTTTTCCTAAGTCTGGGTTTTAGATGTCTTGAGATATCTTGTGGGAATCTTCCCACTCCAATACAGCATCAATTACCCATATGAAATAAAAGGTTTTCTAGGGAACATTGACCCTCATTGTCAAAGGACTCATTCCTGATTTGGAGGGAGGGATGAGGGGAGAGGAAATGGAATCTACTTTAATTCTCTTACATTCTCTCGGAATACCTGGTGTCTCAGACGATCTCCAGAGAGCCCCCGGTGTCCTTCCCCACAACCATAGGCACATCCCAGAGATTTCACTATTTTAATGAGCATGGTTAGAGCAAGCCTATGGTTGCTTATAGGAGTACTTTCATCCTAATGTTCACAAACAAGAAAGAAAAAGGTTTTTGTTTTTAGTCACTGAGATTTTTTTGCAACTAAGATTCCATTTTTTAAAAAAAATTATTATTTTTTATTGGGTGGATTAATGGTTTACAGTAAATACAATTATTGGTACATGTATAACATTTCTTAGTTTTCTGAAAAACTCTCTCACCCCCAGCCTAGGTCCTCCCCCCACCATCAGGCACCAGGACCTGATCCCCTGCTCCCCAATCACCCTGAGTCCTTTACTTTGGTGTAATACATCAAACCCAGTCCAAATTTTTATTTGTTCTTATTTCTCAACTCCTGTCTATCAGTGAGATCATTTCATATTTATCCTTCTCTTTCTGGCTGATCTCACTTAACATGATTTCCTCAAGCTTCATCTAAGTTAATGTGAAGAAAGTGAATTCATCACCATTTTTTTAAATCACTTTTGGCTTATGATGGTACATGGGATCAACAATTCATTGTGCTTTTTTTCTTTTCTTTATTGGGGGATTAATGTTTTATATTTGACAGTAAATGTTGTTATGCAGAAAACTGAGAAATGTTATGCATGTACAAACTAAGATTCCATTTTATAATTATACCACATTTATTTTTACAGTGAGCAATTGCAGTTTGAGAAATAGACTCATCAAGGACTTAACAATCAAGTTAACTGGTTAATGCTCTGGAATGCGATTAAAAACAAAAATGTCTATGCCACTTGAATGCCCTCTAGTGCTGCAAAGGACAGGAACATAGACCTCATCATTAAAAAATATGCTTCCTTCTTGGTTGAGACTCTAGGACACCATGTTGAGTGAGATAAGTCGAAAGGAGAAGGATGAATACTAAATGATCTCACTTACTGGCAGAACTTGATAAAATAGGGACAGGAAAGGAGAGCACAAAGTGAAACATAGCTAGACATGGTGTATTGCACCAAAGCAAAGGATTCTGGGGAGGGAGGAACAGAGTAGATAGGAAGAAAACTATGGGGACCTATAATGAAATTGTGTGCATATGTCAATGTTCGCACTGTAGAGCATTACCCCCTCAATAGGAAAAAAAAAGTTTCTATATATGTAACAGACTATCAAACAACTACCTCAAAAGCAACAGTGGGGACTGTAAGTGAAGAAGGTAAATGACTCCGTCAAACTTCTGCTGATACCCCAAGGCAAGAAATATTATTACATATTACTACATATTACATCTGATCAAAGTCAAGAACTTTGAAATCACATAGCAATTTCTGGCATTTTTAAAGGATGTTTCAATGTTACATTTTGGGTCTATTTTTAATATTTATGGGCAAGCAACTCCTTGAAGTTACATAAAGCGCCCTCTGAGAAGAATTATAAGAATTTCTATCATTGTTTCTTTTATTTCTTGTTGTTTGTGGAGAAGGTGGATTTTTTGAATAATGAACTCCCTTAAATTATTTCTAAAGTGTAATAAAGTTATTGCTAAGAAACTATGCAGATACCAATGTGGGAGTGCTATTTCCTTAGGGAAACTTTGACTTTTTTTTTTTTTTTGCCTCCAGGGTTATTGCTGGGGCTAGGTGCCAGAACTATGAATCCACTGCTCCTGGAGGCCATTTTTCTTTCTTTCTTTTTTTTTTTTTTTTTTTTAGTAGATAGGACAGAGAGAAATTGAAAATGGAAGAGGAGACAGAGAGGAAGAGAGACAGAGAGACACCTGAAGACCTGCGGGTGATGTCCCTGCAGGTGGGGAGCCGGGATTCTTGATGGGGTGCTACCGCCACCCCTTTAGGGAGACTCTGACAACTTTCCTTGGTCCTTCTAATTACATTCTGCCACCAGCACATATACAACAGACCTGAGATTATAGTACATGTTCCTTAATTACATATGATGTTAGAGAAATTCATTAATTGCTAGGGTTTAGTTTTCTCACCTTTGAATTGAGAATCCTAACTGTTCCTTCCTAGTTCACCAGTTTACTGTGCATAACAAGTAAAATGATGGATAAGGACTGTTCTATCAAATGTGAAGACGTTTTCCATGGCTATATGCTCAGATTGGTGATGCTATCTCTTAAGTCACAAACACAGAAAGAGTACTTAAAAATCAGCAATGTATTATAGGGCCATTGTCATCAAAACTGCTTGGTACTGGAACATGAACAGACACACTGACCAGTGGAATAGAATTGAGAGCCCAGAAATGAGGCCCCACACGTATGGACATCTAATCTTTGACAAAGGGGCCCAGACTATTATATGGGGAAAGCAGAGTCTCTTCAACAAATGGTGTTGGAAACAATGGGTTGAAACATGCAGAAGAATGAAACTGAATCACTGTATTTCACCAAATACAAAAGTAAATTCCAAGTGGATCAAGGACTTGGATGTTAGACCAGAAACTATCAGATACTTAGAGGAAAATATTGGAAGAACTTTTTTCCGCATAAATTTCAAAGACATTTTCAATGAAACGAATCCGATTACAAGGAAGATTAAGGCAAGTATAAACCTATGGGACTACATCAAATTAAAAAGCTTCTTCACAGCAAAAGAAACCACTACCCAAATCAAGAGACCCCTCACAGAATGGGAGAAGATCTTTACATGCCATACATCAGATAAGAGTTTAATAACCAACATATATAAAGAGCTTGCCAGACTCAACAACAAGACAACAAATAACCCCATCCAAAAACGGGGGGAGGACTTGGACAGAATATTCACCACAGAAGAGATCCAAAAGGCCGAGAAACACATGAAAAAATGCTCCAAGTCTCTGATTGTCAGAGAAATGCAAATCAAGACAACAATGAGATATCACTTCACTCCTGTGAGAATGTCACACATCAGAAAAGGTAACAGCAGCAAATGTTGGAGAGGGTGTGGGGTCAAAGGAACCCTCCTGCACTGCTGGTGGGAATGTCAATTGGTCCAACCTCTGTGGAGAACAGTCTGGAGAACTCTCAGAAGGCTAGAAATGGACCTACCCTATGACCCTGCAATTCCCCTCCTGGGGATATATCCTAAGGAACCCAACACATCCATCCAAAAAGATCTGTGTACACATATGTTCTTGGCAGCACAATTTGTAATAGCCAAAACCTGGAAGCAACCCAGGTGTCCAACAACAGATGAGTGGCTGAGCAAGTTGTGGCATATATACACAATGGAATACTACTCAACTGTAAAAAATGGTGACTTCACCGTTTTCAGCCGATCTTGGATGGACCTTGAAAAAATCATGTTGAGTGAAATAAGTCAGAAACAGAAGGATGAATATGGGATGATCTCACTCTCAGGCCGAAGTTGAAAAACAAGATTAGAAAAGAAAACCCAAGTCGAACCTGAAATGGAATTGGAGTATTACACCAAAGTAAAAGACTCTGGGGTGGGTGGGTGGGTGGGGAGAATACAGGTCCATGAAAAATGATGAATGAAATAGTGGGGGTTGTATTGTTAAATGGGAATCTGGGGAATGTTATGCATGTAAAAAAAAAAAAGAGAAGTAGAAACGCAAAGCAGAAATTGACTGAGTTTGGAGTATGGCACCAAAGTAAGAAAGCAGAAGTACACTAGAGTTTGCTAGAGTACCTCCCTAACACTTCCTCTCCACTTTTCCAAGCTTTGGGTCCAGGATTGCTCAACAATTTGTTTGGCTTTGTATGTTAACTCTCTTTTCAGTCACCAGGTTCCAGGTGTCATCAGGATGCCGGCCTGGCTTCCCTGGATTGAAGACCCCACCAATGTGTCCTGGAGCTCAGCTTCCCCAGAGACCCACCCTACTAGGGAAAGAGAGAGGCAGACTGGGAGTATGGACCGACCAGTCAAGGCCCATGTTCAGCGGGGAAGCAATTACAGAAGCCAGACCTTCCACCTTCTGCAACCCACAATGACCCTGGGTCCATGCTCCCAGAGGGATAGAGAATGGGAAAGCTACTGGGGAGGGGGTGGGATATGGAGATTGGGTGGTGGGAATTGGGTGGAGTTGTATCCCTCCTACCCTATGGTTTTGTTAATTAATCCTTTCTTAAATAAAAAAATAATAATAATAAAAATAAAAAAATCAGCAATGTGAGAGGGAAAGGGCTTTATCTGGATAGTATGTGTCAGAATGTAGTAAGGTCAGTTCTTTTCCCCTAGTTATGCATTTGGTCCCCCTTTCCTACTCTATAGACCCTTGTAGTGGATAAGATTTTATGCTTAGGACTGAAAAATCTGTTTTCTATGCTGCTGGGATTGTTGATTTCTGACAGCTCTCAGCTAAACTTCTTTACAAGAAGTGCACTTAGGTAAAAGGGGTCCATGCACACTCTGCCACTTGAGGAGGATGGGTCCTGAAATGAGTGCAGCCTAGAATGTTCCTAGCTGTGACCATGGAAAGCAAGCTCAGTCTGACAGGGATGCAGAGGTTACACAGGCTCCTGTGCTAAATATGAACAGACATGGGCCCTAGGTCATACTGATGGGGTTTCCAGTTAATGGTATTTATATACTTTTCCCATATTTGGGAGTCACTCTCTTCCCTGATCCAGCTTTCTAGTCCTTTTCCTAACTGTGACACAATCTTCCCAGACAATAATCTTAGTCCACCTGCATGTTAGCTCTTCAGGCTCGGGCAAAAATTAGTAAAGTCATGGGCCCCTTGGAATATACCTAAAATAGACTTCCTAGCTTCTTCTAACATGAAGACCCCAAAATTCATCTGCTCCAGTCTTACCTTAAGGTTCCTTATTATTAAACAGTTTGTTCTGCTTTATATTTTAGTGCTTTTCAGCCACTAAGTTTCAGATGCTACTGTGATGTCCACCTGACTTCCCTAAGCAGACGACCTCACTAATGTACTCTGGAACCCAGAGCCCTACCCCACTAGAGAAAGACAGAAACAGGCTGGGAGTATGGCTCGAGCTACCAATGCCCATGTCCAGAGGAGAAGCAATTATAGAAGCCAGACCTCCCACCTTCTGCACCCCATAATGAACATAATGATTCTGGGTCCACATTCTTTATCCCAGGAGGGATAAAGAATAGGGAAGCTTCCAATGGAAGGGATGGGATATGGAACTCTAGTGGTAGGAATTGTATAGAATTGTGTCCCCTTATCCCACAATCTTGTCAATCATTATTAAATTACTAACAATAAAAATAAATAAAAATAAAAGGGGGAAAAAAGGCCATCTTATTCATGCTATATTTTCTTCCTGCAAGCAGTCTACCTATAGCTGTTGGTGAGGGGCATAAAAAGCATGGTGGTATTAATTGGGCTCCTTTACTTTACCCAGGATTATATGAAAGAGACATTCCAACTCTAGAGCTCCCAGAATAATGGACTGATGCCTCTAAAGCAACTGCACTTAAACCTCTCCTTTTGCGCCACCCTGCTTACTTATTCCTCACAGACAGTGATCCTAAGAAGCCACCCCAGTAATTCTGCTGTATACATATCTCTCCGATTAAGTTTGCTACCTCAATACACTGTAGTTCAGATGGTGCAGGTGAAAGACTCAAAAGTATGAATATCTATTTATTTTATCTACAACTTAAAATATTCTCCTTTGGACTCAGATCCTAGCTCCATAATCCAGGGAAATCTACCTAACCACTCTGTGACCTAAACAAATTGAAATCATAATAAGCAAATCATAGTTTCGTGAGGGTGACATGAGTTACCCTGGCCACGGGTTGATTTGAAAGATCAATTTACATGCAATCTGTAATATTAATACGCTCCTTTCAATCATCTCTAGCTTTCAACGCTCTGTAAATATCTACTCAGGTTTGTATTTCTTTGGACGCTGTGTTTGTTATTTAGTTTCCTCACATGGGAAATATTCAGAGAGATGGAACACGATACACACAGAAATCAAGACAAATATTAAATAGTGTTTCAAATGCTGCACACCAGCAAATGGCAAATATAAGTTAGATCTTCCATTCTGAATTAATGTGCTCCCCCTGATTCTGGTATTACTATGTTGCAAAATTTGGTAAATCATCCAATTACACATAAAATAGCAAATGGTGATGCCACAGAAAAGACGGCTGTGAACCGCAAACACAATGTACTTGACCTATGGCCAAGCTTGACTTGGAAATTATTTGTACAACTAAACATGACGTCTTGCAGGTCTCACTTTAAACAGTCATATCTGGTGTCTGCATTTGAACCCATCTTTGGGACCATGTTTATTTTGTGAAAGTTTCATATTGACTGAAAAGATATAGCTTTAATAAAAATAGCATTTGTATGATCAAAGATCAAATATAATGTCTAGATTTGCAACAGCCTGGGAACTTCTTGTTTCCAGGAAAAATTCCACTGCTTAGCATAGATTACATGTGTCTACCCCCAAAGTCATATATTGAAACATTATCTCCCAGTGGATGGTATTTGGAGATGTAGCTCTGAGGAATTAAGTAGGGTCAGGTGTGGCAGGTACTGAGCTGGGTCCTTGGAACAGTGGAATTAGTATATTTATAAGATGAGACATTGCAAAGCACTGTCGGTGTGTGCAAACAACAAAAAAGAGGTCACATGGGTACACAGCCTGACAGCAGCCCTCAGAACAAACCTGCCTTACTAGCACCTTCATCGTAAGGCCCCTAGCTTCTAGAACTGTGAGAAATAAGTTACTGCTGCTTAAACCATTCAATTTATTGCAAATTTGCTATGGCAGACTGAGAAGACCACAACACTGCTCAATTAGGTCAAACCCTGCCTTTCCTTAGAAGAATGTTATCAGAAATATGACCATATCGTGAATTTGAAATGTCAACAGAAGACTAGCTGTAGCACTATGTGGATGCTGATGGTCAAGCAACTAAACTGCATCAATGGCAAAGTTTTGGTGATTTGGAATTTAATAGAAAAGTTTCCACTAATACTGACTGATAATGTAATGAAGATATTTTAGGCTTATTGTTGTCTTGCTTAAGTGTGCAGCTGTTGGTCTGAATAATAAAGTTGCTGGCAAGCAAACTTCAGAAAGAAAAAACAGGGGCACTATTACATGGAGACGAAAAGTGGTTCAACCATACCTTCTCTTGGTTCTTATCATTCTTCTCATATGGACCACCTCCACCTCCTCCACCTCCTCCTCCATCTCCTCCTCCACCTCCTCCATCGCCACTTCCTCCTTCTTCTCCTCCACCATCTCCAGTTCCACTCACTGAAGGGCCCCCAAAGCCACAGGTCGAACTTCCAGATACTCCTTTGAACTGGAAAGTCCCCTCACTTGGTCTTTTCTCCACAGTTTCATTTTCCTTGTTTTCACTCTTCTTTCTGTTCTTCTCAACACATGGCACCACACCAAGCTGAAGTAAGCATTCTACAATGTTTAGCGCCACATCACAGATGCGAGAGCTGATGTCGTGATTCAGAACAAGATAGACAGCCTTCAGAACGACCTGAAGGGGACAGGGTTGGGGGTGAGGAGAGACAGAGATAAACAGAAGAGAATTAAGTTACCTGAAATGCCACTTCCTGAACAGAGCGGTTTACTCAGCGTAATCTCTTTCCTCAGGCTGCTCTATGTGCGTGAGCATGAATCGCTTAAGTAATTTTCAGATGTTGCTGCATTGCATCATGAACTTGAGCATGGGGATTGTGAAACATAGCATATTAATGGGAGAGTAGTTGGAAGTGACTACTTTGCCTAAATGGAAGCTTCTTCAACTGATTATTTCTTTAAACCAAAGTGTCTTAATCATTAGTCTTTTGCTTTCCACCAACTGAAGCGACCGCCCTGGCTAGGACTTTGTGGAGATGGGCTATTGCTCAACTATGGAAGGATAAGTCATGTTCAGTGGAGGCCCGTGAAAATGAGCTGGAAGAAGACCATGTCCATTCTGGAATGATGCACCATGTCCATTCCGGAATGATGCTTTGCAAGCCCAAGCGCAGTTTCAAGTTTCACACAGTTCAAAAGGACATGATCTCAAATTATTTAGAAATGTAGCTTTTTACTTACATGTTACAGAAACATTTGCACATTCACAATTGTACTATTTACACTTTGATTTCAAAATATTTGTATGTTCATTCTCTGCCCTTCTACTGACTTTTAATATTTTAAACTATTCAGTGAGCCATGTTCCCTGTTGTGAAATGAAAGTTTTGAGAAATATAATTGCAAAATGTAAGGACCCTTTAATTTTCTAATAACTATAATCAAAATAAGCACTCCTGAGAATGAGAATTTCAGTCTTTTAACAGACTTCTGTTTATTTTCCTCTGCTACACAGGAGGTTTATAATCATGTTACTTATATAACAAAAATGAATAAATTAAAAGGGTTTTTATTCTCATTACAGAAAACTAGCAAACACACATTTATATATGTGTGTACATATATATATATATATATATATATATGCATGTATTAAGGATTCACTAACACTTTTGGATTATAAAAATATTCCAAGATCAAATCACACTTAAAATAATGCTAAAAAATAATTAGTGGTTGAATTTAATATAGCTGATACATTTCTAAAATGCTTTATATGGACAACAGTTTTTCACTTAAAGTTCAATATTACTAAGACTCTATTCAATCATTTTCCCCAGTATTATAAATACTAGACTAGACAGTCACTCTGTTTCAAGATTTGAAGAGAAATCCTTGCTCCTTACAGAAAGATCAAGCATGCCATTCTTGTGAACAAAGTTACTGGTCCCATCAATATGGTCAGAGTTCTCCAAGTAGCTGTAGTTTATGCAGGAGTCTGTGAGGCTGCGAGGCAGGTTCGCGCAGGCCAAGGGCTCGTGTGGCATTTCGGGGATAGGCACCTGGTTGCAAAGCTTCCTCATATGCTCACTGAAAAAGTCTGCATAGCCTACGTTGAATGACGCCAGTGTGGTATTGAAGGTTGCAACGGTGATGGTGGAAATCTGGGATCGCACTGTTAAAAGGAAAGCAGTACCTTAGTTTCCTCCATGTTGGCCTATGATATCACATTCAACAGTGATACTTTTGTTTGTATCATGATCACATTCAGAGCTGTAGCTTTTACAGATATTTTGAATTACAGTCTCAAAGCTACTTTCAACTTCTATGGAACTGCTGAAGGCTATTAAGAATCATAAAATAGCTGACAAATAGTGTGAATTTCCATCTAGTTTATGTAAAACACAAATGAAAGGGTGTGGGAAATAGCACGATGATTATGCAAAGGGACTCTCAAGCTTGAGGCTCCAAGGTCCCAGGTTCAATCCTCCACATGCACCCTAAGCCAGAGTGGATCAGTGCTCTGGTAAATAAATAAATAAATAAATAAAGACACAGACTAGAATTTAATTTTTGTCTAACAGATGAATTTGAACGATTCCCAGCTGATCTAGCTAAAACTGTTTACTTGAAATACTCCCAGAAAATCACAGTTATTAGCATTTTTTTTTAGTTTTTTTTTCTAGTATATTTAGGCAACATCAAGCAAGAAAGATTTTATCTATTTTCTAAAACAGTAATGGAACATGAATATTTGATCGTACTTAATAGATATCCTTAAAAACATAAGTCCAGAGAAAATAAGAATTAAATTTATGTTCACAGGCTAAAAATACAAAGTAAGAGGGGCTGGGTTGTGGCACACTTGGTTAAGCACACACATTACAGTGCGCAAGGACCTGGGTTCCAGTCCCTGGTCTCCACCTGCTTTACAAGTGGTGAAGCAGGGCTGCAGATGTCTCTTTGTCTCTCTCTATTCCTATCACTTCCTTCCCTCTCAATTTCTGGCCTTCTCTATCTAATTAATAAATAAAGATTTTTTTTAAAAAAATCTTTTTTTAAAAAAGAAGAATCTGCTGTGGGTTTTCCCTAGAGGCATGTTTGCTTCACATGAGGTGCATAAGGCTCCTCTCCGACATAGAAGCTTTTAAAGAAAGAAGCTGTGGCCTTGGAAGGCAGTGATTTTTTTTTCTTCTCCTGCTGAAGGTGGGCATTTTCTTTACTGGGACATAACAGAGTGGAGTAGTGCTGAGTCCAGATGTCATCCTTGTCTCTTCTAGTCTCCCGGTGTCTATGAATTCCTGACACCAAGTTTAAGTGACTTAGCATTGCTTTTCCTCCAGGGTTACATTGTTTGTAGTGTGCTATCAAGTAGCCCTCGATACTACAGAATTAAAGTCTAAGAAATCTCACAAGTAAATTGTTAAGCAATATAACATAACAATGCAAGTTTAAAAAAAAAGCAGAAGAAATAAGTTAGGTAATGAAAATGGAGGATGGAATAAAAAACAGGAAATAGGAAAAGGAACCTGAACTCCCGCCTGCAGGTGCCGCCTCCGACCCACCTTCCTTGATGGTGTTTTCTCCATGGCTGTTGGAGTGGTCGGGCAGGTCGCTGACAAGAGTGTGGTGGGAGTGGGAGTGCCTGGCGCTTAGGCTCTCCATCTCAGTGGCTGCATCTGAGCTGCCACGCCGTGTGAATTTCCCTGATGTGGGAGAGAGCACCATAGAGGATTTAAAGAAATGCCTAAGATTCTTTGCAGAGAGTTTAACATTTTAAGGAAGAGCTGTGGTGGGGATGAGGGGACATTAGGAAAGATGTGAGGTGCAGCCAGAAATAGGAATTGAAGTTGCCCTGGGAGAATTCAGGGTCAAGATGATTGATGAGGCTGCCTCTGATAAGGTCAGCTCCAATCTATGCCAAGTGTCAAAAACCATCTGTGGGGCCCCAGCTAGCTGTCAGTCCTGAATTTTAAGCTGGCTTTCTTGACATGACATGCAGAAAGAAAAAGTTTCTTTCTCTTTGCATCATGTCTTCCCTTTTTTAATATCACAGTTAAAGTTTATCTTTGGATTCACGATGAGAGTTAATGCATAGAACCCTTTGACTCCTGTATTCACATGTTAAGAAATGGAGCCAGATCTATCTCATTATATATGGCTCTGGCATAATAATTTAATTTTCCACATTTCTTTGATTGTGAAGACAAAATATTTTTTGATACTATAGACTTGACATTATAGCCCACCCCACCCCCCGAACTGTTTAAGACAGACTCAGATTTTCTGAGAGCCCTAGATTCATATTTCTAAACAGATAACTCAAGCTCTACCCTAATCTAGAAGGCCCTTGTGGTCACCTAAAATAGTGGTTTGCCAGCCTCCTTTTTCAATGCCTCTCTTGTCTTCTCCAAGTCCAGAGAAACTTCCAAAGGAGAATGTGCTGCGAGTAGGAGACACATCCAAGTGGTCCTCGTGAAGCAAAAAGGGCATTCCCATTCTCCGAGGCCTCCTCTTCCCTGTGTGGTGGAATGGGATGGAACCTTTCCTTTCCCGGTCTTCTTTTCGACTCTTGAACTACAGGGATGAGAAGAGATGGGTTAAGCTTTGGGCAAAGGGCAGGTTGCAGGTTGCTTCCCAAAGAATTCCATGATTTGCAGTAAAATACAGGAAATGCTCCAAGAAGAAAAGATCCAGTAAGTCAATGGCTATCAAGCAACAGAGATGGGAGAATTTCTACCACTTAAAAGAAAACTAAGCACAAGATAATATAATCACCATATCTTTCAACTGTGTTAAATGATAGTAGTGATCTTGAAAGAGAGGTTTCTGCACCAGCAACATCAGGATCAACTGAGAAATTATTAGAAAAAAGAATCCTTGGGTTCAAACTCAAATATCAAATATCAAAAACTCAGAAGGTGATGCCCGTGGTTAAGTGCTTTGGGGCTAGGGAGAAAGCACATGGTTATGCAAAAAGACTTTCATGTCTGAGGAATCAGAAGTCCCAGGTCAATCACCAGCCCCACCATAAGCCAGAGCTGAGCACTGTTCTGGTAAAAAAAATGTTTTAATAAGTCCTGTATATGATACCAACATGTACTACATTTTGAGAACCACTGGGTGTGAATGCATGATCCTTGATTAGCTGCTTGGACCAGCCTGTCTTTTCTGTTCTATTTTTCAAGACTGAGATCAGTTGCTCCAGTCAGGCAATTTCCAGTGGGTACCACAGTGTTACTGTTCATAAGGAGAATCAGATAAGGTACAGAGTAAGCCTGGGCACAAACCCTTCCAAGCCTTCATGCAAGTTTAAGATCCAATCCAAGTGATCATCTAAAATGGTGGTTTGCCAGCGTCTTTTTTCAATGTCTCACCTATCTAAATCCAGAGAAACTAATAAAGAGTATGGAACTGCATGGGAAGATTTTAAGAATACTAAAGTCTAGGTCTATCCTGAAAATGTGACTCAGTTGGCCTGGGGTTTCACCTGGGCAGTTCATCTCTTAAAAAGTTCTCAGAGAAACCTAGGATATAGCACAATACTTATGCAATATATATATATATATATATATATATATATATTTAGAATGAATGATTTTTAAAAGATTTTTTTATTATATTTATTTTTCCCTTTTGTTGCCCTTGTTGTTTTTTATTGTTGTTGTAGTTATTGTTGTTGTTATTGATGTCGTCACTGTTGGATAGGACAGAGAGAAATAGAGAGAAGAGGGGAAAACAGAGGGAGAGGGAGAGAAAGACAGACACCTGCAGACCTGCTTCACCGCCTGTGAAGCGACTCCCCTGCAGGTGGGGAGTCGAGGGCTCAAACTGGGATCCTTACGCTGGTCCTTGCACTTCACGCTGCCTGCGCTTAACCCACTGCGCTACTGCCCAACTCCCTGTGCAAAATATTTTTATGCCTGAATCTCCAAAGTTCCAGGTTCAGTCCTTAGGAACACCATAACCCATACATGAGTAGTACTCTGGCTAAAAAGAGAAAGGGAGAAAACAAGGGAGGGAGGGAGGGAGGAAGGAGAGAAAAGAAATAGAAATGAAGCAAAAAGAAGAGGAAAGTAAAGGGGGGTAAAAATCCCCAGAGATCCTCGTGTGCAGCCACCACCCCCAATACTGATGTTTTTTAGAAAACAGTAATCATCTATTGTCGAACTGCCAACATAAAGATACAGGACTAGTTGCTTAGCAACACTCTAAGACCATAGGTATGGTAATGTTATATTTTTCATTTTGACGAAGGGAAAACTAAGCCATCACAAATGTATTATTCATACCTAATATGTTCAATCTAATAAGGTGCACATACTTATATAAAACAACGAGAGATGGCTGGGAAACTCCTAAGATCGTGAATCATTTAGTTAGCTCTCCTTACACAAACTACTTTAAAGTGTCTTGGGTTGTTTCTTCTACCTCTTTCTCCCTCCTCTCTTTCTCTTTCCTGTCTCTTCCTTCCCTTTATTCATTGCTTTTGCAACATAATATTTCTTGATTTCCAGGCACAGGAAGAACTTTACATATACTATCTCAATTATATATATATATATATATATATATATATATATATATATATATATATATATATATATTATGTACTCATTTTATAGAATAAGAAAACTATGAGACATAGTATTATTTGTTCAGTAGCATTCAGGTAGAAAGTGGAAGAGTTGGAATTGGGATTCCAATCAGCTTTTTCTCTTAGCATGCTTAGTTCTTTGCCTTAAAGACTTCACTTTCAATTTTCTATCATTAGGGCTCTAGCTCCTCACAGATATTCAAAATCTTTTTTGAATGAAGACCTCTTCTGTAACATAATTACATAAAGAAAATTGTGATGACACTAAACCTAACGCAAGAAGAAGAAGGATACATTATTTTACTCACAGACCCCAAGATCTGTTATCTTTAAATAAGAAATGAAGAAATGACTTCAAGAAAACAAACATTCCATAACGATCCTACTGCCGTGAAAACTGTGCTAAGACTCGATTTCCTATGTGCAAAATGGGGAAAATAAAAATCTCACTGAATGAAATAAGATGTGTTTGTAGAAACTGCTTGATAAATAAGATAAGATTATACAAATGTATGTTATGATCACTGTATCAACATCTAGCTCCATCTACTGAAAGCATGTTGTACAGATTATCAAGATTGAGCTTTGTAATAACCTCCTGGAACATTCAGAAAATAATGTTCTGTGCACCCAGACAGACTTGTACAAGGTCACCCTGTGAACCGCTGTAATCACTGGGAGCTGAGTACTATTCCCTAAAGCCCCTTGCCCAGCCCACCCCACGGCATACTGGTACATGATCAGAAGTACCCTATTTCCCACTGGTAATATTTTCATGACTAAAATATCAGAAGCATAGTAGATCTATCTACTCACCTTCTTAAAAATATTCATGCCAAGGTCTGAAGAAAGATCTGGAACTGCAGATCTGCGTAGATTAGTCAAGGAAACTTTAGAAAAGGCCTCTGGACTGAGAGACTTTTCCTCTTCATTACATTTCATGGTGAGATCCTTAATAGATGATAAATAAAAGTTAACAATGATTAAGGGTTCATATCCAAACTTTTTTTTAAATTGAGATGTCATACTTCTTATAAAGATGCCTTCTGACATACTTAAGTTGTGTGTTAAGACATTCAGAATCTGGAAGATGGCGGACTGAGAAGCTGCTAGTGACTGAGCTCCGACCACATCTCCTGGAAACGGTAGGATTTTCTGCCTTTAGTAGGCCAGTCAATAAGGGGTCCTAGCGGTGACACCAAGGAGGTGACTATAACTTAATTTGGGTTAAGAATTAGAGTAGGGAAAAAAGGGGGAAAAATTTTTTTTCTTCCTTTTAATTTTCAAGTATACCTCCTTCCCACCCCCCCCATAAGTAGTCCCTGGGGACCAGCTCCTAGCAGGATCCCCCACACCACCAAACAGGGTGCTTTTTTGAATTCACTGATACACATTTGGGAATTTCCATTCACTGCTCTTTTTCTTATCTTCTCCCTTTTCTCTCTCTCTTTTTTTTTAAATTTTTATTTTATTTTATTTTTTATTAAAGAAAGGATTAATTAACAAAACCATAGGGTAGGAGGGGTACAACTCCACACAATTCCCACCGCCCAATCTCCATATCCTACCCCCTCCCCCGATAGCTTTCCCATTCTCTATCCCTCTGGGAGCATGGACCCAGGGTCATTGAGGGTTGCAGAAGGTAGAAGGTCTGGCTTCTGTAATTGCTTCCTCGCTGAACATGGGCGTTGACTGGTCGGTCCATACTCCCAGTCTGCCTCTCTCTTTCCCTAGTAGGATGGGTCTCTGGGGAAGCTGAGCTCCAGGACACATTGGTGGTGTCTTCAATCCAGGGAAGTCTGGCTGGCATCCTGATGACACCTGGAACCTGGTGACTGAAAAGAGAGTTAACATACAAAGCCAAACAAATTGTTGAGCAATCATGGACCCAAAGCTTGGAAAAGTGGAGAGGAAGTATTAGGGAGGTACTCACTGCAAACTCTAGTATACTTCTGCTTTCTTACTTTGGTGCCATACTCCAAACTCAGTCAATTTCTGCTTTGCGTTTCTACTTCTTTTTTTTTTTTTTTTTTTTTTACATGCATAACATTCCCCAGATTCCCATTTAGCAATACAACCCCCACTAATTCATTCATCATTTTTCATGGACCTGTATTCTCCCCACCCACCCACCCACCCCAGAGTCTTTTACTTTGGTGTAATACTCCAATTCCATTTCAGGTTCGACTTGGGTTTTCTTTTCTAATCTTGTTTTTCAACTTCGGCCTGAGAGTGAGATCATCCCATATTCATCCTTCTGTTTCTGACTTATTTCACTCAACATGATTTTTTCAAGGTCCATCCAAGATCGGCTGAAAACGGTGAAGTCACCATTTTTTACAGCTGAGTAGTATTCCATTGTGTATATATACCACAACTTGCTCAACCACTCATCTGTTGTTGGACACCTGGGTTGTTTCCAGGTTTTGGCTATTACAAATTGTGCTGCCAAGAACATATGTGTACACAGATCTTTTTGGATGGATGTGTTGGGTTCCTTAGGATATATCCCCAGGAGGGGAATTGCAGGGTCATAGGGTAGGTCCATTTCTAGCCTTCTGAGAGTTCTCCAGACTGTTCTCCACAGAGGTTGGACCAATTGACATTCCCACCAGCAGTGCAGGAGGGTTCCTTTGACCCCAAACCCTCTCCAGCATTTGCTGCTGTTACCTTTTCTGATGTGTGACATTCTCACAGGAGTGAAGTGATATCTCATTGTTGTCTTGATTTGCATTTCTCTGACAATCAGAGACTTGGAGCATTTTTTCATGTGTTTCTCGGCCTTTTGGATCTCTTCTGTGGTGAATATTCTGTCCAATTCCTCCCCCCGTTTTTGGATGGGGTTATTTGTTGTCTTGTTGTTGAGTCTGGTAAGCTCTTTATATATGTTGGTTATTAAACTCTTATCTGATGTATGGCATGTAAAGATCTTCTCCCATTCTGTGTGGGGTCTCTTGATTTGGGTAGTGGTTTCTTTTGCTGTGAAGAAGCTTTTTAATTTGATGTAGTCCCATAGGTTTATACTTGCCTTAGTCTTCCTTGTAATTGGATTCGTTTCATTGAAAATGTCTTTAAAATTTATGCGGAAAAAAGTTCTTCCAATATTTTCCTCTAAGTATCTGATAGTTTCTGGTCTAACATCCAAGTCCTTGATCCACTTGGAATTTACTTTTGTATTTGGTGAAATACAGTGATTCAGCTTCATTCTTCTGCATGTTTCAACCCATTGTTTCCAACACCATTTGTTGAAGAGACTCTGCTTCCCCCATATAATAGTCTGGGCCCCTTTGTCAAAGATTAGATGTCCATAGGTGTGGGGCCTCATTTCTGGGCTCTCAATTCTATTCCACTGGTCAGTGTGTCTGTTCATGTTCCAGTACCAAGCAGTTTTGATGACAATGGCCCTATAATATAGTTTGAGATCTGGCAGTGTGATGCCTCCGGTTCTGTTCTTTTTTCTCAGGATTGTTTTGGCAATTCTAGGTCTTTTCTGGTTCCAGATAAACATTTGTAGCATTTGTTCTATTCTCCTAAAAAATGTGCTTGGGATCTTGATGGGGATAGCATTAAATTTGTAGATGGCTCTGGGTAATATATTCATTTTGATGATGTTAATTCTTCCAACCCATGAGCATGGAATATCTTTCCACTTCTTTGTGTCTTTTTCAATTTCTTTGAGTAGTGACTCATAATTTTCAGTATACAAGTCTTTCACTTCTTTGGTTAGGTTTATTCCTAGATATTTTATTGTTTTTGTTGCTATAGAAAAAGGAACTGATTTCTGGATTTCAATTTCTTCTAACTTAGTGTTTGCATAGAGGAATGCCACTGACTTTTGAATGTTAATTTTATAGCCTGACACATTACTGTATTGCCTGATGATTTCCAAAAGCTTCTTGCTAGATTCCTTAGGTTTTTCCATGTATACTATCATGTCATCTGCAAATAAGGAGAGTTTGACTTCTTCTCTTCCAATCTGTATTCCTTTAATTCCTTGCTCCTGCCTGATTGCTATGGCAAGAACTTCCAACACTATGTTGAATAGTAATGGTGATAGTGGGCAGCCCTGTCTAGTACCTGATCTTAGGGGAAATGCTTCCAGTTTTTCACCATTGAGTATGATGTTGGCTGTAGGTTTGCTATATATAGACTCCACTATCTTCAGGAATCTTCCATCTATTCCTATTTTTTGTAGTGTTTTGATCATAAAGGGATGTTGTATTTTGTCAAAGGCTTTCTCTGCATCTATTGATATGACCACGTGGTTTTTGGTCTTGCTTTTGTTGATGTGGTGGATCACATTGATTGATTTACGTATATTAAACCAACCTTGCATGCCTGGGATAAACCCCACTTGGTCATGATGAACAATTCTTTTGATATACTGCTGTATCCGGTTGGCTAGAATTTTGTTCAATATTTTCGCATCTATGTTCATCAGAGATATTGGTCTGTAGTTTTCTTTTTTGGTTGTGTCCATGTCTGCTTTTGGTATCAGGGTGATGTTGGCTTCATAGAAGCTGGCAGGGAGTATTCCAGTGTCTTCAATCTTCTGGAAGACTTTTAAAAGTAGAGGTATTAGTTCTTCTTTGAAAGTTTTGTAGAATTCATTTGTAAAACCATCTGGTCCAGGACTTTTATTTTTGGGAAGATTTTTGATAACTGTTTCAATTTCATTAGCTGTGATGGGCCTGTTCATATTATCCACTTCCTCTTTACTTAGTTTTGGAAGTTGGTAGGTATCTAGGAAATCATTCATTTCTTCCAGGTTCTCTAACTTGGTGGCATATAGTTGTTCATAGAAGCCTCGCATGATATGTTGAATTTCTGCAGTGTCTGTTGTGATATCTCCTCTTTCATTTACTATCCGATTTATTTGGGTCTTCTCCCTTTTTTGTTTTGTGAGTCTGGCTAAAGGTTTGTCAATTTTGTTTACTCTTTCGAAGAACCAACATTTACTTTCATTGATCTTTTGTATGGTTTTCCTATTCTCAATGTTATTTATTTCTGCCCTAACTTTAGTAATTTCTGTCCTTCTGGTTGCTTTAGGGTTCCTTTGTTGTTCTTCTTCTAGGTCTTTAAGATGTGCAATCAGGCTGTTTATTTGTGCCTTTTCTTGTTTCCTAATGTGTGCTTGTATAGCTATGAACTTCCCTCTTAGGACTGCTTTAGCTGTGTCCCAAATATTTTGATAGCTTGTGTCTTCATTTTCATTGAACTCTCGAAACATTTTGATTTCTTCCTTGATTTCCTCTTTGACCCAGAAGTTGTTAAGAAGTGTACTGTTGAGCTTCCACATTTTGGTACTGTTACTAATCTTTTGTTGATTGTTAAGTGTTAGTTTAATTCCACTGTGGTCTGAGAAGATGCTTGGGATGATTTCAGTGCTCTTGAATAGGCTGATGCTGTCTTTGTGGCCTAACATATGGTCTATCCTTGAGAATGATCCATGTGGATTTGAGTAAAATGTGTATTCCAGTTTCTTGGGATGAATGACTCTGAAAATGTCCAATAGTTCTAGTTTATCTATCTCTTCATTTAGCTCCCTTATGTCTTTACTGATTTTCTTCCTGGATGATCTGTCAAGTTGAGAGAGTGGGGTGTTGAAGTCCCCTACTATCATTGTGTTACTGTTAATATATTGCTGTAGCTCTTTCAGTAGAAGTTTGATGTATTTAGATGGCTTCTCATTGGGTGCATAGATATTAATAATTGTTAAGTCCTCTTGATTGACTGATCCTCTGAGCATTAAGTAGTGTCCATTCCTATCTTTTTTAATCTTATCTATTTTAAAGTCTATCACGTCAGATATGAGAATAGCTGTTCCTGCCCTTTTTTGTGGGCCATTGGCTTGAATGATAGTTTTCCATCCTTTCACTTTAAGTCTGTGTTTGTCTTGTTGCGTTAGGTGAGTTTCCTGTAGACAACATATTGTTGGGTTGTGTTTTCTGATCCATCTTCCTACTCTGTGTCTTTTAATAGGTGAATTCAGGCCATTCACATTTATTGATATCAAAGATTGAAGATATTTTAACGCCATTCTTGTAGAGTTTTAGAGTGTTTTGATATATGTTCTATTTGTGGTAGTCTGGTTGTTTATAGGAGACCTTTCAGAACTTCTTTCAAGGCAGGCTTGGTGATGGTTGCTTCCTTCAACTGTTGCTTGTCTGAGAAGGTTTTGATGCTTCCATCTAGTCTGAATGACAATCTAGCCGGATATAGTATTCTTGGCTGAAAGCCTTTCTCATTGAGCACTCGATAGATATCTTGCCATTTTCTTCTGGCCTGTAGTGTTTGTATGGAGAAGTCTGCTGCTAATCTTATGGGTTTTCCTTTGTAGGTGACTCTTTGTTTTTCTCTTGCAGCCTTGAGGATCCTTTCTTTATCCTTATTCCTTTCCAATCTAAGTATGACATGTCTTGGTGTCTTTAGGTCTGGGTTAATTCTGTTTGGGACCCTCTGGGCTTCTTGAATCTTTATGTCTTTTGTGTTGTCTAGACTAGAGAAATTTTCAGCTATTATGTCCTGGAGAACGCTTTCTTCCTCCCCTTCTCTTTCTTCCTCTGGTAAGCCAATAATGCGTATATTGTTTCTTTTGAAGTCATCCCATAGGACTCTGTTGTTGTTTTCAGCATCTCTTAATCTCTTTTTGAGATCTCTTACTTCTTTTTTAGTTGTCTCTAATTCATCCTCAATCTTGCTAATTCTGTCTTCAGCCTCATTGATTCTATTCTCTCTGCCCTCTACTGCTTTCTGGAGTTCATCTATTTTGTTGCCCTGCTCTGATACTGTTTTAGCTTGTTCAGCTAGTTGCCTTCTTAGCTCAGCAATTTCAGCTTTCAGCTCTCTAATAACCATGAGATTATTAGAATTTTCTTCCATCTTCTCATTTGTTGTTCCTGCAGTTCTGATTACAATTTTTTCAAATTCTTTACTCACTCCTGTTATTATTTCCTTAGCTAATGTTTGGATGTTGAACTCGTTGTTTTGTGCTTCGCCCTCTGGAGGACTTTTAGCTGGACTCTTGTCCTGGTTCGAGTCTCCATTATTTTTTCTTGTTGTTTTAACCATTTTATATAAGTTAACAGTTTTTTCAATCCCTGAGTTGGAGTTCAGTGGTGTAAAAGCCTTTTTTTTTTTTTCCCCTGTAGGCTATGGTAGCCTGAGGGCTTTTAAACTATCAATCGGCTTCTTGGCTTAATCAATGACTCCTGACCAAGAGATAAAGCAGGGTGTGGCAGAGATAATCCAGTGGTTATGCAAAGAGACTTTCACAGCCCTTCAGCTATGCCACCGAGGTATAGGTCTTCTCCTGAGTTTCCCGGTTAGATCTCTGTGCCCTGGTGTCCCTCCCTGTTGCTGCTCCAGATTCTGAGGGTAGTAGCAATGGAGACTCAGAGTTGTACTTGGTGAGTCTCTGGGGAGTCCTTTCCTCCCTTCAGCTGTCCCCTTGTTGGTGGAGCAGACTGGAGGTGGTGTCTCCACTGACAAACTGTCGAACTGTTAGCAGTCACTTAATCTCTCCTTAGGCCCCTCTCTCCTCTCTGTCACCAGCCACGCGTGTTTGTACTCACGGGTGATTTACTGGGTTTCTGTGGTCATTCTAGTCCTGTCTTGTTTCGGTCCGGGTGGTCTCCTTTGGTATTCCTAGTTGATCTAGGAGAGGAGAGGAGAGGAGAGAAAGCGATCTGCTGCTCGTAGCTCCACCTCCGGAAGTCCCTTTTCTCTCTCTTGTCTCTCTCTCTCTCTCTCTTTTTTTTTTTTTAATCTTGTCATACACTTCTTCCTTATTCTTTGCCTTTCTGAATTTTTGAATTATTTTGGGGCAGAAATTTGACTCAGAGTGGACTCTCTATGTGTGTATCTCTGCTCTAGTTCCCTTTCCCCTCTTCTTACCTCTAGAATATACAGTGGATAGTAGATTTGCATAACTGTCTATTCTTGCTATCCTTTATATTCTCTTTCTTCACTGGGATTTGGTTACTATTTTTTCACAGACTGGAGAAATTGTTTGGCTAACTGGTAACGATTAAACTACTTCAATACTTACTTCAGTTGCTACTGTAATTCTGGAGGTTGGTGAGTGCAATTGTCATAAAGGTATTTAGTACAGTGTTACTTGTACTCAAGACACAACAACTGAGGAACAACAGAGCATAAAAAAAAACAAATAAAAAAAATGGGTAGATCAAAAACAAATAAAACTGCTACTCCAATGAATGAAGACAAGAGCCCAGAAGAAACTACAAATCAGCCAGAAGTAACCATAGATAAGAAAAGTATGTAAGCAATAATAAACTTATTAATCACAGAAATGAAAACAACATTGGTGGAAAGGAATGGCAGTATTAGGGAAACAACAGTTGAGACCCCCCAAGGAAAATACTGATTATCTTGAGGCAATTAGAGAACTGAAAGCTGAAATAGCTGTAATGAAGAAAGAAGCTGAGGCAAGGGAAAGCAGACTAACAGAAGCAGAAAATAGAATTAGTCAGACAGAGGGTGAGTTAGAGAAAACTAAGAAAGAGGTGAAAGAGCTTAAAAAGAGACACTGAAAACAATAACAGAGACATATGGGATGATCTCAAAAGAAGTAACATTCGTATAATTGGCCTGCCAGAGGAAGAAAGAGAGGAAGGGGAAGCAAACATTCTAGAGGAAATAATACAAGAAAACTTCCCAGACCTGAATAACAGAAAGGATATCAAGATTCAAGAGGCCCAGAGAGTACCAAACAGAATCAACCCAGACCTGAAGACACCAAGACACATCATAGTCACAATGAGAAGAAGTAAGGATAAAGAAAGGATCCTAAAGGCTGCAAGAGAGAAACAAAAAGTCGCATATAAGGGAAAACCTATAAGATTATCTGCAGACTTCTCCACTCAAACTCTAAAAGCCAGAAAGGAGTGGCAAGATATCTATCGAGCCCTGAATGAAAAAGGGTTTCAACCAAGGATAATATACGCTTCTAGACTTTCATTCAAACTAGATGGAGGGATCAAAACCTTCTTAGATAAACAACAGTTAAAGGAGGCAACCATCACCAAGCCGGCCCTGAAAGAGGTTCTAAAAGACCTCTTATAAACAAGAACATCACTATAATACTTGCAATATATCAGAGGAAACAAATTTTTTTTGAACAATGGCACTACAATACATTAAATCCATAATATCAATAAATGTCAATGGCTTAAACTCACCCATCAAAAGGCACAGGGTGGGGGGATGGATCAGAAAACATAACCCAACCATATGCTGCTTGCAAAAATCCCATCTGTCACAATAAGATAAACACAAACTTAAAGTGAAAGGATGGAAAACTATCATACAGGCTAACGGACCACAAAAAAGGGCAGGAACAGCCATTCTCATCTCAGACACGATAGATTTTAAATTAAATAAAGTAATAAAAGGCAAGGACATTACATAATGATTAGAGGATCAATCAGCCAAGAAGACTTAACAATTATTAACATCTATGCACCCAACGAGGGACTATCTAAATACATTAAGCACCTACTGAAAGAATTTCAAAAATACATCAATAGTAATACAATAATAGTGGGAGACTTCAATACCCCACTCTCACACTTAGACAGATCAACAAAGCAGAGAACCAATAAAGATACAAGAGAATTAAATGAAGAGATCGACAGACTAGACCTCTTGGACATTTTCAGACTCCTCCATCCCAAAAAACTGGAATACACCTTCTTTTCAAATCCACATAACACATACTCAAGGATAGACCACATGTTAGGCCACAAAGACAGCATCAATAAATTCAAGAGCATTGAAATCATCCCAAGTATCTTCTCAGACCACAGTGGAGTAAAACTAACATTTAACAACAGACAGAAAATTATTAAAAGACACAGAATTTGGAAACTAAACAACATGCTCCTTAAGAACCACTGGGTCAGAGACTCACTCAAGCAGGAAATTCAAATGTTCCTGGAAACTAATGAAAATGAAGACACAACCTATCAAAATATTTGGGACAGAGCTAAAGCAGTACTGAGAGGGAAACTTATAGCCATACAATCACATATTAAACACCAAGAAGAAGCTCAAATGAACGACTTTACTGCACACCTCAAGGACATAGAGGAAGAGGAACAAAGGAACCCTAAAGCAACCAGAAGGACAGAAATCACTAAAGTTAGAGCAGAAATAAATAACATCAAAAATAAAAAGAACCATACAAAAGATCAATGAAGCCAAATGTTGGTTCTTTGAAAGATTAAACAAAATTGACAAACCCCTAACCAGACTCACCAAATAAAAAAGAGAGAAGACTCAAATTAATAGAATTGTAAATGATGCAGGAGATATCACAACTGACACCACAGAAATCCAGAGAATCCTGTGAAACTTCTATAAAGAACTATATGCCACCAAGCTAGAGAATCTGGAAGAAATGGAACAATTCCTAGAAACCTATGCCCTTCCAAACCTGAACCAAGAAGAACTACAAAACCTAAATGCACCAATCACAGACAAAGAAATTGAAACCGTTATTAAGAATCTCCCCAACAACAAAAGTCCTGGACCAGATGGCTTCACAAACGAATTCTACAAAACTTTCAGGAAATAGTTAATAACCATACTTCTTAAGCTATTCCATAAGATTGAAGAAACAGGAATACTCC
Organism: Erinaceus europaeus; assembly: GCF_950295315.1. NCBI lineage: Eukaryota > Metazoa > Chordata > Mammalia > Eulipotyphla > Erinaceidae > Erinaceus > Erinaceus europaeus. Next base: position 24,963,509 of record NC_080168.1, read on the forward strand.
CTTCCACCTTCTATGAAGCCAACATCACCCTGATACCAAAAGCTGACAGGGACAGAACAAAAAAGGAAAACTACAGACCAATATCTCTGATGAACATAGATGCCAAAATATTAAACAAGATCTTGGCCAACCGGATACAGCAACATATCAAAAAGATTGTTCATCACGACCAAGTGGGATTCATCCCAGGAATGCAAGGCTGGTTCAACATCCGTAAGTCAATCAATGTCATTCACCACATCAATAAAAGCAAAGCCAAAAACCACATGATTATCTCAATAGATGCAGAGAAAGCCTTTGACAAAATTCAACACCCGTTCATGCTCAAAACTCTACAAAAAATGGGAATAGATGGGAAATTCCTCAAGATAGTGGAGTCTATATATAGCAAACCTACAGCCAACATCATACTCAATGGACAGAAGCTGAAAGCATTCCCCCTCAGATCGGGGACTAGACAGGGCTGTCTACTGTCACCGTTACTCTTCAACATAGTATTGGAAGTTCTTGCCATAGCAATCAGGCAAGAGAAATAAATCAAAGGAATACAGATTTGAAGGGAAGAAGTCAAGCTCTCACTATTTGCAGATGATATGATAGTATACATAGAAAAACCTAAAGAATCCAGCAGAAAATTACTGGAAGTTATTAGGCAATACAGCAAGGTATCAGGCTACAAAATCAATGTACAAAAATCAGTGGCATTTCTTTATGCAAACACTAAATCTGAAGAAGAAGACATCCAGAAATCACTCCCATTTACTGTTTCAGCAAAATCAATCAAATACCTAGGAATAAAGTTGACCAAAGAAGTGAAAGACTTGTATGCTGAAAACTATGAGTCGTTACTCAAGGAAATAGAAACTGATACCAAGAAATGGAAAGATATCCCATGCTCATGGATTGGAAGAATAAATATCATCAAAATGAATATTCTCCCCAGAGCCATATACAAATTTAATGCAATACCCATCAAAGTTCCACCAAGCTTCTTTAAGAGAATAGAACAAACACTACATTCATTTATCTGGAACCTGAAAACACCTAGAATTGCTAAAACCATCTTGAGGAAAAGAAACAGAAATGGAGGCATCACACTCCCAGACCTTAAACTATATTATAAAGCTATCATCATCAAAACAGCATGGTACTGGAACAAAAATAGGCACACAGACCAGTGGAACAGAATTGAAAGCCCAGAAATAAATCCCCACAACTATGCACATCTAATCTTTGATAAGGGGGCCCAAATGGAAAAAGGAGGCTCTCTTCAATAAATGGCGCTGGGAAAACTGGGTTGTAACATGCAGAAGAATGAAATTGAACCACTTTATCTCACCAGAAACAAAAATCAACTCCAAATGGATCAAAGACCTAGATGTCAGACCAGAAACAATCAAATACTTAGAGGAAAACATTGGTAAAACAGTTTCCCACCTACACCTCAAGGACATCTTTGATGAATCAAACCCAATTGCAAGGAAGACTAAAGCAGAAACAAACCAATGGGACTACATCAAGTTGAAAAGCTTCTGCACATCTAAAGAAACTATTAAACAGACAGAGAGACCCCTCACAGAATGGGAGAAGATCTTCACATGCCTTACATCAGACAAGAAACTAATCACCAAAATATATAAAGAGCTCAGCAAACTTAGCACCAAAAAAGCAAATGACCCCATCCAAAAATGGGCAGAGGATATGAACAAAACATTCACCTCAGAGAAGATCCAAAAGGCTAACAAACATATGAAAAACTGCTCTGATTGTCACTGATTGTCAGAGAAATGCAAATTAAGACAACACTAAGATACCACCTCACTCCTGTAAGAATGGCATACATCAAAAAGGACAGCAGCAACAAATGTTGGAGAGGATGTGGGGACAGAGGAACCCTTTTACATTGCTGGTGGGAATGTAAATTGGTCCAGCCTCTGTGAAGAGCAGTCTGGAAAACTCTCAGAAGGCTAGATATGGACCTTCCATATGATCCAGTAATTCCTCTCCTGGGGTTATACCCCAAGGACTCCATAACACCCAACCAAAAAGAGGTGTGTACTCCTATGTTCATAGCAGCACAATTCATAATAGCTAAAACCTGGAAGCAACCCAGGTGCCCAACAACAGATGAGTGGCTGAGAAAGCTGTGGTATATATATATACAATGGAATACTATGCAGCTATCAAGAACAATGAACCCACCTTCTCTGACCCATCTTGGACAGAGCTAGAAGGAATTATGTTAAGTGAGCTAAGTCAGAAAGATAAAAATGAGTATGGGATGATCCCACTCATCAACAGAAGTTGAGGAAGAAGATCTGAAAGAGAAACTAAAAGCAGGACCTGATCAAATTGTAAGTAGGGCACCAAAGTAAAAACCCTGTGGTGAGAGCTAGACATGCAGCTTCCTGGGCCAGTGGGGGGTGGGAGTGGGTGGGAGGGATGGGTCACAGTCTTTTGGTGGTGGGAATGGTGTTGATGTACACTCCTAGCAAAATGTAGACATATAAATCACTAGTTAATTAATATGAGAGGGGGAAAATCAGTTGTATGTCTCAAAGTTTCTCAAAACACAAACTGAATCTTTTTAATATACAGGCTGTGTATTTGATATGCGGACTCTCTCAAAAGCCTAGACCAAGTAGATTAGAAGCATCCAATAGCACAGCTATATACAAGATACTGGGTACTGTACAGCAAACCCTAACAAAAGGACTTTTCAAAGTTAACCCAATTACCAAATAATGTGATGATAACATTAAATATCGATTGTCTTTTTGAACCCTAAGACAGCAGGAACCTCACATTTCCACTATAGAGCCCCTACTTCCCCCAGTCCTGGAACCCTTAGATAGGGCCCACTTTCCCATATGTCTCTCCCAATCCATACCAAATAATATTGCATCAGCCGATCACAACCTAACCAACTCAACGATTGCCACCTCAACATGCTTCACCTCAGACTGTGTCCAGAGACTTCACGTGTGGAGTGACAATCCTTCAGCTTCATTACTCGGGTGAGACCTTTCCTTTTATAGTACATTCTAATTTCATCTCAGGTGGTTCACTTTCTAACAAAGTCCCATAACCTAGATATACACCAGTTTCTGTGAGAGAGAGCTTATGTTGACAAGTATCCATAAACTACTGCAAAATTTATACCTGAAAGCAGAAGTACACTAGAGTTTGCAGTGAGTACCTCCCTAACACTTCCTCTCCACTTTTCCAAGCTTTGGGTCCATGATTGCTCAACAATTTGTTTGGCTTCATATGGTAACTCTCTTTTCAATCACCAGGTTCCAGATGCCACCAGGATGCTGGCCAGGCTTCCCTGGATTGAAGACCCACCAATGTGTCCTGGAGCTCAGCTTCCCCAGAGACACACCCTACTAGGGAAAGAGAGAGGCAGACTGGGAGTATGGACTGACCAGTCAACGCCCATGTTCAGCGGGGAAGCAATTACAGAAGCCAGACCTTCTACCTTCTGCAACCCTCAATGACCCTGGGTCCATGCTCCCAGAGGGATTGAGAATGGGAAAGCTATCAGGGGAGGGGGTGGGTTATGGAGATTGGGTGGTTGGAATTATGTGTTGTTGTACCCCTCCTACCTTATGGTTTCGTTCATTTTCGTTCATCCTTTCTTAAATAAAAAATTTAAAAAAAGACATTCAGAATCTAAATGTTGATTCTGGATATACATATTTAGATTCACTTAATAATTCATCAAAATAGGTATTTAATTTGGGCATAATCATCTACTACTAAAACTGTATACTATCTCTTTTTCATGTTGATATTGCTATTTATTTTGGGGCTATGCAACTATTTTTCAGACACATCTAATACACACTTAGATAAATCCCAACACCTGGGACACACTGCAAATCACATTCTTCTCCACATCTTCAACACGTAATGTGGATGAGAAAGCAGGAGGGAAAGGTATTCAAGTGGAAAGTAAAGTATTCATTTATGAAAACATGATCTTCAGGGCAATGCCACCGTGTCTGTACAAATACAGTTTTATTTTTCTAAATATATACAATAACTAGCAAGGCTGTATATCAAAGAGTTATATTCCCAATGATGACAGAGAGGAATATTTGGGGCTATGCAAAAAGAGGTTAAGTCACATCCAGTAAAATTATTAAATATATGACATAGTTACCATATCAATGTCACATATTTTATTAACATTATAATATTAGTAATCTGTAGATTATATGTAATCTATGTACTAGTCACATGATTATCTAGAAGAACAAATGTTCCTTTTTTTTCATAAAAGAAAAATCCCTCTGTCAATGAACATGAACAAGGAGACATTTCATTGGCACATCTCTGAAGGATGAATTCTTGGTAAAGAGCAGCTAAAAGAATCAGCAGCAATGAGTGGAAGGAAAAAGGCAACAGCAGTGGGATAACCCACCAACTAGAAAGTCAGAATCAAAATAAATAAGAGTAGGACACACAGCATACAAAGTGTCCACCATGTGACAAACATCTTTCACTTGAAATGACAATGGACAGAGCTTCTCTTACTTGGGTTTTGTGGGTGTTCACGAGAGAGGGAGCTGCCGCCACCATGGAGCTACTCCTGGGTCTGGGCAGGGGAGGAATATCTGGCTCTGGGGGTTTCTCTGGCTTCTCTTCCAGCATGTGGCGCAGCCTTTGAAGATAGTACATCAGAGACCACTGAGTACCTTCCTCAGACCAGTGGGGTTGGAGCAGGCAGCGAAGAACAGCGACATCAAAGTAAGTGGCATAGCGGGACCTTTGGCATGGAGGTATCACAAGAGAGGTCCTGTGTCCAACGGCAGGAAAGAAGATGATTAGCATGTTGTTTTCTGATTAATGCATCCACTCTTGTCTTGGTTTGCTATTATTCTTTTTTAAATCTTTTTTTTAATATTTATTTTATTTATTTATTCCCTTTTGTTGCCCTTGTTTTATTGTTGTAGTTATTATTGTTGTTGTCGTTGTTGGATAGGACAGAGAGAAATGGAGAGAGGGAGAGGAAGACAGAGAGGAGGAGAGAAAGATAGACACCTACAGACCTGCTTCACCGCCTGTGAAGCGACTCCCCTGCAGGTGGGGAGCCGGGGTTCGAACCGGGATCCTTATGCCGGTCCTTGTGCTTTGCGCCACCTGCGCTTAACCCTCTGCGCTACAGCCCGACTCCCGCTATTATTCTTTAAAAAAAATTTTTTTTTAAATATTTGTTTGTTCCCTTTTGTTGCCCTTGTTTTTTTATTGTTGTAGCTATTATTGATGTCGTTGTTGTTGGATAGGACAGAGAGAAATGGAGAGAGGAGGGGAAGACAGAGAGGGGAGAGAAAGATAGACACCTGCAGACCTGCTTCACCCTACAGGTGGGGAGCCGGGGGATATTAATCTTTTAACTGACCTCACTCCACTTTTGTTACCCACACTCTAGAAAGGGACCCTGGAGAATTTTGCAGGCTAGGTAGTAATTCTCCATGTCCAAGGGAGGGTGGAGTAGAAAGGTGCGTCAGCATTTCAGTCAGAATGAACAGTGCCTACAAATGCATGTAGTATTCAAGAAAAATGAAGAAAGATCAAGTAATTATTATAGTTGGTGAGTCATTTGGTTGATGAACACTGATGACAGTTTATAGAAACAGATAATGTTCAGATCATGATGTCTCTTTCATACTAAGCAGTCTGATTTGACATTTATCTCAGTTAAAATGGGAATCATATTTGGATACTTTATCAAATTATTTAAATTTCATTGTGATAGTAAGTATAAAAACAAGGAAATGTACAGTGCTTGATAAGAAAAGTTATACTGTGAAGAAAATTAAAGCAATCTGAAGATTCTAAGGTCATTATATATATGTATATATATGTATAAGATTGAAAAACTAATTAAAAATCTGAAGGTTCTGAGGCTGGTCAGATAACTAACCTGGAATGGCACCTGCTTTGTTATGTTCATGGCCCAGGTTTGACCCCAGCCCCCACAGCAGTGGGAAAACTTCCGTGTCTCATCTTCTCTCTCTCTGTCTTTCTATCTCTGCCTGTCTGGTTCTTTCACCTGCAAAAACTCAGGAGCACTGAAGCGCTGGTGAGGACAAGAAACAAGAAACCAAAATGACAAAACAAAACAAAAACACCTGATATTTCTGAAATTATTAAATATATGCCATATTCACCATTTAATGCTCAACTTAGTCTGACTATGAAATACTTTGTAGAAATTACTCAGCATGTTGGGTACCCTAGGAGAGATGAAGTTAAGTTTAATATCTTTGCCTTGAGGAATATATGGGCAACTGAAAAAGATTAGGAGCAAAGCACAAATTATAAATTTAGGGCTTCTTTGGTTCAGGAGGGAAACTTAAATATGAAGACCAAAATTAACCTCAAAGCACAATTTCCTCTTGATTTGGATGGTGCGTGGCTACACTGCTATCTACTAGCCAGTTGACAGCACCTGCACGTGAAAAGCATGAGCTAAAAAGTGAAACTACTGAGAGTGAGGCAAGATTTTCCTCAATTTCCCAGACTCATATTTTAAAAATGCTTTATTACTTTTTTTGTCACCAGGGTTACTTCTGAGACTTGATGCCTGCATGACTCTATCATTCCCAATGCAATTTTTTTTCTATAAAGGGTGAGAGACAGAGAAAGGTACAAAGAGATAATCCAGGAGAGAGACACCTACAGCACTGTTGCATTACTCATTAAGCCCCCATCCCCCCACCCTGTAGGTGGGGACCATGGGTTTGAAACCCACACTCTACTTGGTGGTCCATCATCTAACTCGCTTATTTATGTACTGTGAGAGCAGACAGATGAAGATGCCCACACTGTTTCACTCTGGTATATTATGATACTGGGAATTAAACTTGCAGGCTCTTGGGCCTTAGGAAAAGAATTTATATTCTCACTACACAGCTATGCAGCTATTCAAAATGGTGATTTCACTTTCTTCACCCCATCTTGGATGGAGCTGGAAGGAATCATGTTAAATGAGGTAAGTCAGAAAGAGAAGGATGAATATGGGATGATCTCACTCAGAGAAGTTGAAAAATAAGAAAACACAGAGCAGAACTTGGACTGGGTTTAGTGTATTGCACTGAATTTTAAAGGGCTCTGGGGTGGGGTGTGGTGGGGTGGGGTGGGGAGCTCAGGTCCTGCAACATGCTGGCAGAGGAGGATCTAGAGGGGGTTGAATTGTTATGTGGAAAACTAAGAAATGTTACACATGTGCAAACTACTGTATTTTACTGTTGATTGTAAACCATTAATCCCCACCCACCCACCCCCGCCGCCAATAAAAGGGAAAAAAAAAAAAGAATTTCTGTTCTCTAACAAGTTGAGCTTTCTCCCTGGCTAAAACTCATACTTTTACTTACTTACTTACTTAATTAATTAATTTCCTTTTGTTGCCCTTGTTGTTTTACTGTTGTGGTTATTACTGTTGTTGTTATTGATGTCGTTGTTGGATAGGACAGAGAGAAATGGAGAGAGGAGGAGAAGACAGAGAGGGGGAAGAGAAAGATAGACACCTGCAGACCTGCTTCACCGCTTGTGAAGCGACTCCCCTACTGGTGGGGAGCTAGGGGCTCGAACCAGGAGACTTATGCCGGTCCTTGTGCTTTGTGCCACGTGCACTTAAGCCGCTGAGCTATCGCCCGACTCTCCAAGGCTCATACTTTTTAAAATGAATTTTATGGCTCATTAGTGGTTACAGAAATGAACTCAAATGGATATGACCACAATTAAAATCTAACTAGAATTAGACACCCCCAGCGTATATATAGTAAATGTTTGCATCGCTGGTCAAACTTTAGTTTGCACTTTCTGCAGCCCGACAGTTTTCTCTCTCATCCCAGCTCCTGCAATACTGACTGCGTTTCCTCAGCTCATCTCTGGCAGTGCCCAGTGACTAACCACACTCAGCAGCCAGGAAAGAAACAGTTTCTCTCACACAGACCATTGCATGAAGTTTTGAAGCACAGTTTCTCTCCTAAGACACAGTCTCATAAGCAGCTTTCCCTAGAACCTTCAAAGGTTTATTTTTGACAAGTTTCAACATGTAGGTTTCCAGAAGTCCCCATGGTGCAACAAACACAGAAACGCCTCTGCCATCCAGTGAGGTGTACCCTTGCTCTCTCCCGCAGTGTCAGAATCTCAATCCTGACAGAGCCATAGTCTTATTATAGTTCCATCATATCTGCTATTCCTGTATCATGTAGAGGTCTATTTACTTCTAATTGGCCAGTCCTTCATTATTCTACTATCCTAATGCTATTTTCTTAGTAATTTCCTGTATTAAATTTGTTCTGTTCAAATTACTATGTGGGTTTTTTTCCTTCTAGTTATTACTTCCAGCTACACTAACCTTCTTATTACCCTTGAATAAATCAAGTCTGTGCCTGCTTCAGAGACTATCTCTGTGTAGTAGTAGTGGTCAAGGCTTTATCTGGGTTCTATTCAAAAGTACGTCTTCCAGTTATTACATAAAATAGACTCTCTGTCCTACTGTCCCTGTCTTCACTTTGTCCTACACTTTTCTTCACAACATATGGTTTGACTTGATTTTCTTTTCTACGTTGTTTCTTTATTTCCTTTCTCCATTTATTTGAATAAATTAATAAATTTCAGAAATGAATCCAGGACAAAAGTAGAAAAATAAAACCCTACTGTAGATAAATGCAGTAAATGTTAGGAAAATACAAGGAAAACAGGGCTATTCAAAATAGCAATAAATTGATTAAATGTCATGCTCTGTGTCAAATGATAAGGAATAAAACTGACTGCATGACTTATTAGTATGTTTGCAACTAAACAACACTGACATAGCAAACTGAAGGCAAACATCTTCTTCAAACAGTAGTGGGAAAAAAGGTCAATTTAACTTCAGTTAGTATGAATTAAAGGTACAGAATGTTAGTTTGTCAGCACGCATTTGATTATGGCCTTGTAATATGATCTGAAGATGCTTGAAAAATAACCAGCATCAGGGTACACTAAATAAATTATCCTGAATCATCAACACTTTTATGTTAAAAACAGGATTAAGATATAGGAGGTTCATGACATTGAGGTCACGATAATTAGTGTATCTGAAATTTTTTTTATTGCTAAACCTTAATAAAAAAAGAATAATTATATTCATGTGGATGTCTTGCATGTGTGAAACCCTGAGTTCAATCCTGGCATTCACATAAAAAGGGAAATAGTGTTATGATTTTTTCTATAAAATATGATTACTAGGAATATATGAGATAGTAGAGTATACTTAACATTATTTCTTTCATCGAGGGATATTTAGAAATCAAGTCTCAAAAGAAACTAATGAAAAATATTTCACATAAACTTGGTAAAAATTTTAATCACAGTGGAATCATAAAAGAAATTAATAGTATAAAAGAAAATAAAAAAAACTTGAATCAGAAAGCCTAGTTATTTTAAAACCTTTTAAAATAACTCCTGGGCTAAATGAGAGAAAAAAAATAAATAAAAGCCAGACCTTCCATCTTCTGCACTCCATGAAAATTTTGGTCAATACTCCCAGAGAGATAAACAGTAGCGAAGCTTCAAACGGAGGGGATGGGACACAGAACTGTGGTGGAAGGAACAGTATGTAATTGCACCCCTGTTATCTTACAGTCTTGTTAATAATTATTAAATCACTAATAAAAAAGAATGGTGACTTTGTATATGAAAACATACAATATTTATACATATGTGGTATAATAAACATATATTAAATATTTAAATCATGTTTTATATTGATAATTCTGATTATTCCATGGGTGATGTATTATGCCCAGTCTTCCACAATGTTTATATAACTTTTCATTATGTAACCATTTTAATAAAATGGTTGAATCTCCATATTTTGTGAGTTACCAAATTTTCATAAACCTAGGGGCTAAATGCAAACTGAGGTTTCTATCCTGGTCAGAATGATTTTTTTTATTTGTCTCTAATCCCTATTTACTGACCTCTCTTTGCCTAACCTCATTTCTCTATTCTAGAAGAATATTAAGAGCTCTGTGCCTTTGGCTTGTGTGTCTGAATTTGGCAAAATGAGACTCCCAGAGAAAACTGGAAAGTGGGGCCAGATGGTGACGCACCCAGCTGAGTGCACACATTACAATGCATAAGAACCAGGGTTCGAGCCTCCCCCGCCCCACCCCACTTGCAGGAGGAAAGCTTTGTGAACAGTGCAAAAGGGATGCAGGTGCCTCTCTGTCTCTATATTCTCCCTCTCTCTCTCTCTCTCTCTCTCTCTCTCTCTCTTAGCCTCCAGGGTTATCACTGGGGCTCAGTTCCTGCACTACAAATCCACTGTTCCTGTGGCCATTTTTTTATTTGTTTGTTTGTTTTCAATTTTTTTTGGATAAGACAGAGAGTAATTGAGAGGGGGAAGGGAAGGTAGAGGAGGGAGAGAAAGATAGTGGAGGGAGAGAAAGATACCTGCAGACCTGTTTCACCGACTGTGAAGTGACACCCCCCCCCCCCCAGCAGGTGGGTAGCCAGGATCCTTGCTCTGGTCCTCGTGCTTCTGTACTATGTGTACTTAATCCAGTGTGCCACCTCCTGGCCCCCTCTCTATCTCCCCCTTCCTCTCAATTTCTGGCTATCTCTATCCAATAAATAAAGATAATTTAAAGAAAAAGAAAAAGAAACTGGAAAGCAACAGGACAGTGAGTTACTTCCCAAGGTTCCTCTCTCCTCAAGATTTGCAACGCCTGGAACTGAGACCTGTGCTGACAAGAACTGTGAGCTGTATTCACTAGTCAAACTCTCTCCATAGATTTGTCCACCAGTGCTCCTATCCTCTTCCCCTTCAGGTCTGGGAGCTGGTAGTCCCCTGCTGGCACCAAAATAATGAGAGTATTCCCACATTCGGTTCAAATCTTTATAAATAACCTCTATGTCAATCTCCTCTGAAATCACCAGTGTGCCTCTTAGCTGCTTCCTGAGACCCTGACTAGTTACATCCTCACTCCTATTTTGAAGGAAAGTAGCAAACTTGATCCTCATCTCTAGTAGTTTCTGAAGATTTCACTACTGGTTTATACAATACCCACCCACCCCATTTCTCTTTAAAAAGCATAAGCAACCCACTCCTCTAAGCCTATACATTATATCTACCACAACAGATTGCTTTCTCCAGTGCTTTTATGCTTGGATTTATAAAGAAAAGATAAAATGCTAGGTTAGTTGACTACAAGCTGGGTAATTTTAGGTCCTCAAGTGTGTATGACAAGCATTTGACTTATTATTAAACCCATGAAAACCTGTTTTCTTGACTGAGCTGCTACAATTTAAGCCAATACTAGTAAATCAACATAATTATGCATCTTTCTCTCCCCTTAGATAGCTACCTTTGCTGTTTACTTTCAGCCTCACACTTCAGTGTTCCCAAGTATTTCTAGTATGTAAATTAGATTAGAGTTCCAAAAAAAATTAGTTTATGTGTATTGAACCACAGTAAAAGACTCTGGGGTGGGAAGTAGCTCCAGTCCTGTAACATGATGGTAGAAGAGGACCTAAAAGGGGTTAAACTGTTATGGGAAAAAAGAGAAATGTTATACATGTGCAAATTAAGTTATTTTACTGTTGACTGTCAACCATTAGTCCCCCCCACATAAAGAAAATAAATTATTTCAAATCCCTAATGCAATACTCCATATAATGAGGTGCCAATGAACTACTTCAAGACAGAGAGAGGAGGGAAGCTGTTAAAATGCAGAAGCCCAGTTCTTACCCAGACTAAACTGGAATTGCCTTAGCAAAGCAAGGACTGCAAAATTGCCTTAGCAAAGCAAGGACTGCAAAAGCTGAATAAGGACAAGAGACTGGCACACTTCAATGATGACTCTTCAGTCACTATCAGGCCACCCCATCAGCTCCCCATTCAGGGAGTCCTGAGATTCCCAAACAGATATGATGGGCCTAGACTTCGAATAAATCCCTCTCTCCATTATGACTGGTCATCTCTATCAGGGACAACAAAACAGATGCCTTTGTGGGCTCCCCCATAGGACCTTGCTCTCAATTTGTATCAACAACAGTAGAGAATGTTCCATCCTCCCTTCACAGGATGAACAACATACTCTATGCTACACCTGAGGAAGATGGGTTGATATTGGGGCAGCCTGGAATGTTCCTCCTCATGACCACAGAATGTGAGCTCAGATCTACAGGGATGCAGAGGTCATATAGATCATCCTAAACTGAATATGGGCCCCAGACCAAATCAAATTGATAGGGTTTACAGTCAACAATACTTATACCCCTTTCCCATATTCAGGAGCTACTCTCTTCCCTGATACAACTTTCTGCTCCTTTTCCAGCCGTGACATCATCTCCCCAGACAATAACTTGGATCCACCTGCATATCAGGTTTCAGGCTCAGGGGGAAAAAAAACCTAGTATAGCCACAGTCCCTTTGGAATATAACTAAAATATGCCTACTAGCTATCTACAAAATGGAGGACCCCCCCCCTAACTCTTCATCTGCGCTATTCCAGCCTTTAGGTTCATAATTAGTCAACAATTTGTTTGGCTGTGTATGTTAACTCTCTTTTCAGCCATCAAGTTCCAGATGCTACCATGATGCCAACCAGACTTCCCTGGACAGACAACCCCACCAATGTGTCCTAGAGCTCAGCTTCCCCAGAGCCCCACCCTCTGGGAAAGAGAGAGGCAGGCTGAGAGTATGGATTGACCTGTCAACACCCATGTTCAGCGGGGAAGCAATTACAGAAGGCAGACCTTCCACCTTCTGCATCCCACAATGACCTTGGGTCTAGTCCCAGAGGGTTAGAGAATAGGAAAGCTATCAAGGGATGGGATGGGATATGGAGATCTGGTGGTGGGAATTGTGTGGAGTTGTATCCCTCTTATCCTATGGTTTTGTCAATGTTTCCTTTTTATAAAAAAAAAAAAAGAAAGAAAAGAAATAGAGTTGTATTTTGAACAATATCTCCAGTTGATTCCTAAACACACTTAATAAGATCCAAGGATAGCTAACCTAGAGAAATACACAATGTATAATTTCTGTATGTGTAAATCAGTATCCAAATCAATTTCCATAAAGCAACACTGGAATGTTAACTCTTTTTCCCTAAGAATGTCTGATGACTCGAATTCTACTGTGAGATATAATAACCCCCTCACCTACTTCCTATTTCACTTCCTTCAATCACTCTAAGTCTAACCTTATCAGATAAAGTGAGGACAAGAGCTGGATAAGGGCAAGAGACCTCTAACAGATCCCTCTTTCCATCATCACTGGTCATCTCCATCAAGAACAACATCATAAACCCTCTTGTGGGTCTCTTCAGGACCTTATCCTTTGTGTAGAAAAATAATGGTAGAAATAACCCCACTCTCCAAAGGGAGGCTGGGTCAATATACTCTGCCACTCGAGGAAGACTGGTCCTGAAATGAGCACAGCCTAGAATGTTCCCAGGTATGACCATGAGATGTGAGCTCAGAATGATAGGGATGCAGAGTTACACAGGTTCCTGTGCAAAATATCAATAGATATGGGCCCTAGATCAGATCAAAGGGGTTTACAGTCAATGATTATATATATACATACACATACTTTTCCCATATTTGGGAGCTACTCTCTGCTCCCTGATCCAGATTTCTAGTCCTATTCCCAATTTAGCTGTCAGGCTCAGGCAAAAATTAGTAAAGTCATGGGCCCGATGGAATATACCTAACCTAGACTTCCTAGCTTCTTCCAACATAAAGACCCGAAATTTCATCTGTCATATTCTTACCTTTAGGTTCTTGATTATTAAACAATTTGTTCTGCTCTACATCTTAGTGCTTTTCAGCCACCAAGTTGCAGATGCTACCAAAAATTTCTGATGCCGACCTGACTTCCCTGGACAGACCACCTCACCAATGTGCCCTGGAACCTCACCTCTTCAGAGGCCTGCACCACTAGGGAAAGATAGAAATGGGCTGGGAGTATGGATTGACCTTCCAAAGCCCATGTCCAGTGGAGAAGCAATTACAGAAGTCTGACCTTCCACCTTCTGCACCCCTTAAAGATCATTGGTCCATACTCCCAGAGGGATAAAGAGTAGGGAAACTTCCAATGGAGGGGATGGAATATGAGACTACGGTGGTGGGAATTGTATGAAATTGTACCCCTCTTATCCCACAATCTTGTCAATCATTATTAAATAACTAATAAAAAAAAAACCCTACTTGATGGTATAGTCAGTTAACCATACTGTAGCATACCTAAGATGAATAACTAATGGGAGTCGGGCTGTAGCGCAGCGGGTTAAGCACAGGTGGCGCAAAGCACAAGGACCGGCATAAGGATCCCGGTTCGAACCCCGGCTCCCCACCTGCAGGGGAGTCACTTCACAGGCGGTGAAGCAGGTCTGCAGGTATCTATCTTTCTCTCCTCCTCCCTGTCTTCCCCTCCTCTCTCCATTTCTCTCTGTCCTATCCAACAACGACGACAACAACAATAATAACTACAACAATAAAACAACAAGGGCAAAAAAGGGAATAAATAAATAAAATAAAATATTAAAAAAAAAGATGAATAACTAACATAAATTAACTTATATAGCTATTCAGCAGATGATGGACTGTGCTATGATAAGACTTCACCCATATAAGGTATGATAATTTACTAAAAATAAGTCAGCAACTTTGGTAGGCAAATTTTGCTCAGTCAATTTATATTTCAATTGCCTAATATTGAAAGGAACTCTTTTTTTTTTTTTTGCCTCCAGGGTTATTGCTGGTACTTGCTGCCTGCACCATGAATCTACTGCTCCTGGAGGCTATTCCCCCCCCCCCCTTTTTGTTGCCCTTGTTGTTTAATCATTGTTGTGGTTATTTTTATCGTTGTTTTTATTGATGTTGTTGTTGGATAGGACAGAGAAAAATCGAGAGAGCAGGGGAAGATAGAGAGGAGGAGAGAAAGACACCAGCAGACCTGCTTCACCACCTGCAGGTGGGGAGGGGGGGTTCGAACCACGATCCTTAGGAGGATCCTTGCGTTTCCCGCCATGTGCGCTACCGCCCAGCCCCTCTAGGAACTCCTTTGTAACAGTGAAGCTAAAAGGTCATTTGTTAGCACGTTTATGACCTTAAGCACATGTTTATGACCTTCGTTTTAGCTGTTACCAAGCACTAGTTTCTTTGGTACAAAGTGTGAGAAATACTAGGTGAGCAGTTAGTAATAAGAATAATCAGTAAATATTTATATTTCACTTCTTGCAGCACTACCAAATGCAATCAACACTTTGCTATTAACAAATTAAGGTAATTTTGTATCTAATAAGCTATTTAAACAACATTAAGAAAAGTTTATAAAACTGGATAAAGATGGTATGGAGACATATACGGTATAATGTGACAGAAATGTTCTGTTCAAGGGGGTCGGGCGATAGCGCCGAGGATTAAGAGCACATGGTGCAAAGCACAAGGGCCTGCGTAAGGATCCGGATTAGAGCCCCCGGCTCCCTACATGCAGGGGAGTCGCTTCACAGGCGGTGAAGTAAGTCTGCAAGTGTCTTTCTTTTCCCCTCTGTCTTCCCGTCCTCCCTCCATTTCTCTCTGTCCTAGCCAACAACAACAATAATAATAACCAAATAACAACAACAATGATAAAACAACAAGGGCAACAAAAGGGGGAAAAAATAGCCTCCACAGACTGGGAGTATGGACCGACCAGTCAACGCCCATGTTCAGCGGGGAAGCAATTACAGAAGCCAGACCTTCTACCTTCTGCAACCCTCAACGACCCTGGGTCCATGCTCCCAGAGGGCTAGAGAATGGGAAAGCTACCATGGGAGGGGGTGGGTTATGGAGATTGGGTGGTGGGAATTGTGTGGAGTTATACCCCTCCTACCTTATGTTTTTGTTCATTAATCCTTTCTTAAATAAAAAATTAAAAAAAAAATAGCCTCCAGAAGCAGTGGATTCGTGATGCAAGCATCTAAAAAAGAAAAAAAATGAAATGTTCTGTTCTTGCTAGCTCTAGTAATCTATGAATCTGTACTATCCTTGTAAAAAAAGAAATGTAAATTTATATTTTAGAAAGAAAAACTACAAATTTTATTCTAAATGATATACTGATAAATGAAAAATAAATATACAAAAAATGAATGATGCTTCATGGGAAAAATTTTTCACATAAATACATCTTTTGAATTTTCTATAGTTACGTGTTTTTACACATATAAAACAGATGACATTTCTGACAAAAAAACTGTTTGCACAGTTTATGTTCTGTATAAATTTGTTATATTTCTATATAAATTGTTAGGATAATTTATGACTTGCGGTAATGTGCTTATTAGCAATTACGGTTTCAGGAAATCAGGTTACTCTGAATTAGGACTGGGAGAGGATAGGAAAGAGAATCCAAGCAGAAAAGCAATGTGGAAATAGTAATCTATGTAGGCAGAGAACTGTGGAAATCAGCCTTGACCCTATGCAGTAAGTACTTAATGAAGCAGAAATTAAGTCTGTGTACATGGTTATTAAAGATGAAATCTCACATTCTTTTTTTTTTTTCTTTTTTAATGAACTACCTGATCATTTACTGCAAAGTTTAGCTAACAGTTAGGTTCAGTTCAGTCAAGGTCAGGGTCAAAGAGATGATAAATTGGGTTTGCTAATTATAAGCAAGTAGCATTTGTCCCTGGGATGTTGGCGTTATTGTACTATCAAAGCTCTCTCTTCATTTTCGATGAATACGTGGACTCCTACAATGAAGATACACTAACATTAGCATTTTTTGAATAGTCTACCTTGCATGTCATTTCCATGGCAACTAATCACTGTAGTTAGAAAAAAAAGGGCCTATTTCCATTAGCTAAAGTAGAATTAATTCATGTCTAGTCAACACATGTGAATGTTTGTGTCATGGGTAACAGTGTGTATATGCATACGTGTCAAGGAATAAATATACATACATGTTTGAGTATAGAAATATCAGAGAATGAAAAGGCAATGTCTTTTTTAGAACCATAAAGACCTTGGACATTGTAGTTGGCTATATATGTGTACATTAGATATATATTGTAGACAAATCCAATTTGAAAACTTAACAAAAAAAAGAAATATCATTTGGTATTTATATTTCCAAATTTATTTTATGTTCTCACTATTTGATAATTTTTTTTGTGATTTTTTTGAAAAGTCAAATTTGAGCTAAGACATTACTCACATTTAAATTAAACTTTTGAAATGTATATAGAACAGAATGTGTGAAGGAGGACTCTGAGGGCAATTGATTGAAAATATACAGGACTGGGGAAATAGCATAATGGTTATGAAAAATTATTTCATGCCTGGAGCTCTGGGGTGCTAGATTTAATCCCCAACACCCCCCATAAGCCAGAGACGAGCAGAAATTTGATCATTCTCTATCTATCTATCCTATCTAATCTACCTCCCTATCTATCCAATCTACCTACCTATCTATCATATAGCTCATTAAAAAATTAAATGTTGGGGGCTGGGTGGCGGTACACCTGGTTGAGTGCACGTTATAAAGACCCAGAATCAAGCCCCTGGTCTCCACCTGCAGGAGGAAGCTTCACTGGAGAATGAAGCTGGGCTGCAGGTGTCTCGTCTCCCTGTCTCTCTATCTACCCCTCTCAATTTCTGGTGGTCTCTATCCAATAGATAAAGATAATAATAAAATATTAAATTGTTTTATAAAAGGCTCCTTATAAAATAAATAAAATGCATATAGCCTTAATGGTTAACTATAAAATGGTGGAAGAATTGTCATATAATGTTATTTGTGGTCAGTTCTAACGACTCTTGGTATTCACACCCAGTATAATCTTCTTGTCTCTCCGTAAAAGGGTTGGCTGTGTGACCCATAGAATGCATCAGAGGTGATGGCATGTTACTTTGGATATTAGATTATAAAAGACACTGAAGCATCCTTCTTGACTGGCACAATTGATGGTAGGGAAAAGTTTATGTTTATGAAAACTAGAGGAAGGCCTATCCTTGTCTTGTAGTGGCAGAAAAATGCCTGCCAGGAAGTGGGAAGATAGTGAATGAAATTGACCTAATAAGCTTAATCATCCTAGTAAGGAGTTTTTTAGATAAACAGCTGAAAGTGACTTGTTTTCTCCCTGCTGATCATCACAAGTTTAGAGAGAAAATGGAGTAAATGAAAAACTTCTAGAGCGGGGGTTGGGCTGTAGCGCAGCGGGCTAAGAACACATGGTGCAAAAAGCAGGGACTGGCGTTAAGGATCCGGGTTACAACCCCTGGCTCCCCACCTGCGGGGGGGGGGTGTCGCTTCACAGGCTGTAAAGCAGGTCTGCAGATGTCTATCTTTCTCTCCCCCTCTTTGTCTCCCCTCTTCTCTAGATTTCTCTCTATCCTATCCAACAACATCAATGGCAACAATAGCAATAACCACAAGGGCTGTAACAACAACAAAAAAAAAGAACTTCTACAGCTTAACTGGTTAGGATGTGATGAGCTTGAAAATTCTGTCTATGCAGCTGGGAAATAATGCTAAAACTAAGAAGGGGCTTCCTAACAAAGATCAAATTTAAGGGACTAATGATTAACACCTGGCCTAAAAGTGATACAAAACATAAAATCATTTATTTTTAAAACAAAACATAAATAATTTATTTTTAAAAAATATTTATTTATCTATTCCCTTTTGTTGCCCTTGTTATTTTATTGTTGTAGTTATTATTGTTGCTGTTACTGATGTTGTCGTCGTTGGATAGGACAGAGAAAAATCGAGAGAGGAGAAGACAGAAGGGGAGAGAAAGACACCTGCAGACTTGCTTCATTGACTGCTTGTGAAGCCACTCCCCAGCAGGCGGGGCATAAAATCATTTATTAAGACTTGTGAAAAGTGGGGCTGGGTGGTGGTGCACCTGAAAGAAAGAACGGATAACTGAAACACTGGCAAAACTCCAACCTGTTTAGATTTATCAAAAGGAAAAGCAAATGAAGTTATGCCTCTGATCTTATCTTTCATAACAACTTCTTACTTAGAAAAAAAAAAGTTAGATATCTTAATACAGATTATGCATCTCTTTCACATGTGAATTCACTTAACTGTTGTATGTTTCTACGCATATATTCAAGTGAAATTTAGATGCCTTACTAGAAGAAACAGTCTTTGTCGATGACTTTGAATTAAATGTTCTTAAAATCTCAAGCAGAACGGAGGGATTTTGATACATTATTCATTTCCTTTTTTATAAAATGGATGATGATGAATCCTAATTAGGTATTTGGGTGTCTACTTTCCCAGATAAATATAATTTCCTGAGGGGGAAAAAAATCTTGAGTCGTCTTCAGTCTTAGGCTTCAGCATAACTTATCTTCCCATTTCTGTTTTTGACTCTTATATTCTCTTTTCTTAATTCAATAGCCAGCATGAACTTTTAATGATGTAAGCCTATAGTGATAAGTAACTCACAGATCCTGGGGACTGTGAATCTAGGAGTAGCTTGCCTGGGTTTTTCTAGTTCAAGGCTCTTATGAGGATGAAGTTAAGGTATTGGCTGATATTGAAGTTATCTTAAAAGCGTGAACAGAGTGGGGGGATCTGACTGGTTCTCTGTAGCTGCTAAGCAAACTGTTAGAAAATCAGTGGACATAAAAATCAGTGGCATCTCAGCAAAGCACAGTAGTATTGTCTCATTAATATTATACTGACAGCATGCAGGAGGTGACAACAGCTTTTGTATACTGGACACACTGCTTAGAGCAGTTTATAAGACTTAGAATATAAACTTAACTCAGAACACACGAGTCCGGGGAAGATGTGGTGTGCTGAGACTTATGGGGAGATGTGAAATTATACACCTGTGACAGTAGTCTTGTAAATCAACATTTCACCCAAACAAAATGCTCTGTTAAAAAAAAAAAAACAGCAATGGAGCATCTCTCCTTCTGTTTGTTTCTCTACTTCTGTCTCTATCTGTGTATCTCTTTCTCTGTACCAAATGGATGGCCACCAAAAACAATGAAGTTGTGTAGGTACCAAGCCCCACTGATAATCATGATTGCAAATAATAAAGGAATAACAAATTCATTCTTTGTTCATACCCTTAACTAAAGGTCATATAATCATACAAGTATTTAACTTATGATTGTTACAGTGATGCTGGAAACTGAATCAGGGACTTTTGGTGCCTCAGGCATGAAAGTCTTTTACAAAACCATTATCTTTTACAAACCATTATGCTATCTCCCCAGCCCAGAAAATAATTTTAAATGGAATCTTGAAGGACAAGAATTAGTTAAGATAAAATGAAGAATAATCTAGGCAAATAGGACCATCTACTGGGAAGTTTGATAAACATGAATTTCTTTACAAGTTAGAGTTTAGAGATTAAGGTGTAGGTGCTAGCACAGCAGTCAGATGGTATGGAGCCTACCTAGAAGGGTACATCAAAAACTTTTTTTTATTAATGAGTTAACGATAGTTTACAAGTTCATAAGATTACTGATATATAGTTCCATGCTGCATTCACCACAACAGCCCTGTGCCCTCACCCCCACCCCCAAGGGTAACCATAGTTTCACAAAGTCTTAGAGAAGGTTTGGCTGCTTTTTTTTATTTTCCAAGTCCATGTGTTTCAACACTTTATCTTGCACATACAAGTGAAATAATCCCTCCTTAGTTGTCCTGCATATAATTGCAGGTCATTTATATCTGCTAAGATATAAACTATAGCAGTAAGAGTCCTTGCATACAAAAAAGTGAAGAATAAAATTCCTTGACTTTACAGCTTCCCTGCTTCCACATTTTTAAATGCATAGTCAGTGTGAGGAAGGAAGTATAATCATATGCAAAAGACTTTCATGCCTGAGGCTCCAGGGTCTCAGCTTCAATCATAGGCACCATCATAAACCAGAGAGGGAAAGTGCTCCAGAGAAGAGAGACAGAGAGACAGAGAGAAAGAGAGAGAGAATGAACAGTGGTCAGGTTGAGTGCATACGTTACAATGTTCAAACTGCCGTTCTTCACTTACAGTAGAAGCTTCATAAGCAGTGAAGTAGTGCTACAGGTGGCTCTCTGTTTCTCTCTCTCTCTCCCTCCCTCAACTCTCTCAATTTCTGTCTTTATCCAAAATAAATAAAAATTTAAAGATCTATTAAAAAAAGAACATAAGGAGCCAGGCAGTGGTACACCTGGTTAATTGGTCACATCAAAGTGCCAAGGATGCAAGTTCAAGCCCCTGGTCCCCACCTGCAGGGGGAAAGCTTTGCAGAGCTGCAGGTGTCTCTCTGTCTCTCTCTCTATCTCCCCCTACCCTCTCAATCTCTGGCTGTCTCTAGCCAACAAATAAAAAGAATTAAAAATACAATAAATAGAGGTTCCCAGAAGATGGCGGACTAAGAAGCTGCTAGTGGCTTGAGCTCTGACCACATCTCCTGGAAACGGTAGGATTTTCTGCCTTTAGTAGGCCAGTCAATAAGGGGTCCTAGCAGTGACACCAAGGAGGTGACTATAACTTAATTTAGATTAAGAATTAGAGTAGGAAAAAAGGGAGAAAATTTTTTTTCCTTTTAATTTTTAAGCATACCTCCTCCCCCTTGCCCCCCCTCAACCAGTCCCTGGGGACCAGCTCCTAGCAGGCTCCCCTGCTGAGCTTCTGTCTTTACCAAATTCCTATCGCACCAAGGAGTATCATTCATTCTAAGTCTATACCCTTCTGAAACCTCTGGCCTTTCTTCTTTCTAAGTAGCCAACCCCCCCCCCCCACCTCACCCCTCATAGCTAATTAAATAATTAAGAATAAATAAATAAAAAAAAACCTTCCTTTCACTGCTCTTTTATGACTGTTCTTTTTCTTATCTTTTTCTTTTTTTTCTCTCTCTCTTTTTTTTTCTCTTTTTCTCATTCTTGTCATCCTTTCTTCCTTAATCCTACAGCTTCCAAAGCCACAGCCCCCAGCCCCCACACCACCAAACAGTGTGCTTTTTTGAATTCACTGATACACATTTGGGAATTATTTGGGGGAAGAATTCTGACTCAGTGTGGACTCTCACTGCGAGTGTCTCTGCTCAACTTCCCTTTCTCCTTTAGCCATCCCTAGAATATACAGTGGATAGTAGATTTGCATAACTGTCTATTTCAGCTATCCTTGTCTAGTCCTGAGGTTTTTGTTTTTTTTTCTCATTCTTAACAATCAGCTGCCTCTGATCACAAGGTTTGAGGTAATCTGGGACAGGGTTTTTATTTATTTATTTTTTTACCCTGCTCTATTTTACTATTAATATTATATAAAGGCATATATCTTCCCCCCCTTTAGGTTGATCAGAATGAACTCTTAGCATATATTTCAGTGCTAGGGTAGTGGGCATCTTATCTATTGTGGGAGGAACTTGTCTCCTTAATCGTACCTCCTCTACCCTCCCTCCCCATCCTAGCTAATCAAAAAAATTAAATTAAATTAAATTAAATTAAAAATAAAGAAAAAAACCCTTTCCTTTCACTGCTCTTTAATTACAGCTCTTTTTCTTATCTTTTCCCTTTTCTCTCTCTTGTCTCTTCTTTTTTTTATCTTGTCATACACTTCTTCCTTCTTCTTTGCCTTTCTGAATTTGTGAATTATTTTGGGGCAGAAATCTGACTCAGAGTAAACTCTCTATGTGTGTATCTCTGCTCTAGTTCCCTTTCCCCTCTTGTTACCCCTAGAATATACAGTGGATAGTAGATTTGCATAACTGTCTATTCTTGCCATCCCTTCTTTTCTCTTTCTTATTCACTGGGATTTGGTTACTATTCTTTCACAGACTGGAGAAATTGTTTGGCTAACTGGTAACGATTAAACTGCTTCAATACTTGCTTCAGTTGCTACTGTAATTCCTGAGGTTGGTGAGTGCAATTGTCATAAAGGTATTTAGTACAGTGTTGCTTGTACTCAAGACACAACAACTGAGGAACAACAGAGCATATAAAAAAAAGAAACACATAAATCAAAAAAATGGGTAGATCAAAAACAAATAAAACTGCTACTCCAATGAATGAAGACAAGAGCCCAGAAGAAACTACAGATCAGCCAGAAGTAACCATAGATAAGAAAAGTATGTAAGCAATAATAAACTTATTAATCACAGAAATGAAAACAACATTGGAGGAAAGGAATGGCAGTATTAGGAAAACAACAGTTGAGACCCCCAAGGAAAATACTGATTATCTTGAGGCAATTAGAGAACTGAAAGCTGAAATAGCTGTAATGAAGAAAGAAGCTGAGGCAAGGGAAAGCAGACTAACAGAAGCAGAAAACAGAATTAGTCAGAGGATGAGTTAGAGAAAACTAAGAAAGAGGTGACAAGAGCTTAAAAAGAGATTGAGAGACACTGAAAACTGTTGGTATGCTTCTAAAAACCCCTTCTGTTTCATTAGTTTAATCCCCCCTGCTTAACACTATTCTATTTACATAATCACTTCGTTCTATTTACATAACCGCTGTTAACAAGCACCACCCTCCCTCCAGGGCATTGGTGGTTCAGTGGTAGAATTCTTGCCTGCTCCGCCCCCTCTCCTTGTCATACCCTGATTTTCACCAGTCACTTTTCTCTCCACCCTCTCTGCATCACATCCTGTTCCCACCCTACTGGGCTAGTATATTTATAAGGACAAGATTGTTTGTAGTTTTTAGTTTTAGCTTATCTTGGTATAGATTGCGCTTGCATCCTGCATGAATAAAGAGATACTGCCTACAGCTCAACCATGAGTCCCTGGTCGTCTGTTACCCGCCCATAAAGCCAGCCCATCGAAAACAACATATGGCGCCTACAAGGTAGGACCAGACCTGCGCAACTCCCAGATAAGTGAAGACTTTGCCTACCTATGCACTATGGTCTTCTCTTCTACTTATGAAGAGGTTTGCCAAAGCCTCTACTGTTTAATCATGAGACAGTTACTCTGTCTCTGGAACATTTTGCTCTGGGACACACTTTGTTTCCCTGACTGGGAACTTTGGTTTCTTGTGACCCTAATCATAGAGCTTGGGAGATGCACTGAGATTTCTCCTTGGACTTTCTGGATTCCCTCTCCCATGTTTCCTGAGGAAAAGGACTACATTTTGCTCCAAGCCACAGTTTGGTTCTTTATGACTGTGATCGTAGACCTTGGGATATGCATGGGGATTTCCACTGGGACTTTCTGGACTTCTCAAATGTTTCCCATGGAGAAGGTCTACTCTAATTTGAGGAGCATTCTCCAGTACTGTGGCAGTCCCCAAGAATGGAGAAACGTGGTTAGTTCTACTCTCCTGATTGGATTCTTTCTTCGATGGGAAGACACTTTTAAAAATGTGTGCCTGAAGCAATCCAGCAGGAACAGTCAGAAGCACCCTAAATGGAATTTCGAGGAGCTTTTTGGACTAGGACGCCCTCCGGGGACTCTTGATGCTACATGGTGAGATCTGTTTCATAAGAGAGTGATCTGAATGACTGAATTTTTGTTTGACATTGACTTAAAAAAAATGCTAGATGCAGCCATGATTTCTAGAGACATCCAGAAACAATCCAAAAAATTGTTTTTTCCCTCCTCTGATTTCTTTTTTACGTCTTGGCATAAATCTGAAACGTTTAATCCTGAAAACAGTATGAGTTATGGGCGGGGCAGATAGTGCAATGATTATGTTAATTATTCTCATGCCTGAGGCTTCTAACCTTGGTTCTTATGTTTACCTTTCCACATTTTATTGAGTTTAAACTGTTTAAACAATCTTAAAATCATACTAGAAAGGACTTCCAATTATAATGGAGTTATCAATTATAGTAAACTTCTAATCTGCTACAAGTTTTGTTCGACAAGTAAGTGAATTTCAGCTGTCAAGTCTTCACATGAAAAAGCATCTACTCAAATGGAATTCCCGGAAATCCATTTGGACCCCTGTTCTCTGACATCGCCCACAAGATGGAATGACTACAACACACCCCCGGAAACCAATGATGTGACCTGGCACGACCAGAAGAAACAGATTCACAGACTCCAAAGATCACTCTCTACAGAAAAGCAGAATTCTGGTGGCTGACATTCCCCATCGAGACAGACATGCAGCGTTTCATCCCTTGGCATTTTCTTCTGTGGTCAGCTACTTTGGACTGACACCTCCATGGGAGCTGCTGTGTTTCTCAAAGACTAACTTCAGCCAGTTGCCTTGGGACTTTATAGACCATGTCCCCTCGCCTGCAGGCTCTGTCCCCAGAGACGGAAAACTCCCCCTCCTTATTAGGTTATGCCCACAGAGGTAGGAAACGCCCTTTGAGGCAAGAGATGCCCCCAGAGGCATAAAGCGCTCCCAGAGGCAAGAAATGCCCTTTCGCCTACTAAGCCTTGCCCTTTGAGGCAAGAAACGTTCCCCTTGGCATCACACTGGTTATTGCTGCTCACCAATTTTGTTTTCCATGTCTTATGCCAGTTCTTTTGAAAACGCCTGTACGATATAGGTTTCTGTTCACCCCACAATCCTGATACTATGGCCATTAGTTAAAAAGAAAGGGGGAATTGTTGGTATGCTTCTAAAAACCCCTTCCGTTTCATTAGTTTAATCCCCCCTGCTTAACACTATTCTATTTACATAACCACTTCATTCTATTTACATAACCGCTGTTAACAAGCACTACCCTCCCTCCAGGGCATTGGTGGTTCAGTGGTAGAATTCTTGCCTGCTCTGCCAAAAACCACATGATTATCTCAATAGATGCAGAGAAAGCCTTTGACAAAATCCAACACCCATTCATGCTCAAAACTCTACAAAAAATGGGAAATTCCTCAAGATAGTGGAGTCTATATATAGCAAACCTACAGCCAACATCATACTCAATGGACAGAAGCTGAAAGCATTCCCCCTCAGATCGGGGACTAGACAGGGCTGTCTACTGTCACCGTTACTCTTCAACATAGTATTGGAAGTTCTTGCCATAGCAATCAGGCAAGAGAAATAAATCAAAGGAATACAGATTTGAAGGGAAGAAGTCAAGCTCTCACTATTTGCAGATGATATGATAGTATACATAGAAAAACCTAAAGAATCCAGCAGAAAATTACTGGAAGTTATTAGGCAATACAGCAAGGTATCAGGCTACAAAATCAATGTACAAAAATCAGTGGCATTTCTTTATGCAAACACTAAATCTGAAGAAGAAGACATCCAGAAATCACTCCCATTTACTGTTTCAGCAAAATCAATAAAATACCCAGCAATAAAGTTGACCAAAGAAGTGAAAGACTTGTATGATGAAAACTATGAGTAGCTACTCAAGGAAATAGAATCTGATACCAAGAAATGGAAAGATATCCCATGCTCATAGATTGGAAGAATAAATGTCATCAAAATGAATATTCTCCCCAGAGCCATATACAAATTTAATGCAATACCCATCAAAGTTCCACCAAGCTTCTTTAAGAGAATAGAACAAACACTACATTCATTTATCTGGAACCTGAAAACACCTAAAATTGCTAAAACCATCTTGAGGAAAAGAAACAGATATGGAGGCATCACACTCCCAGACCTTAAACTATATTATAAAGCCATCATCATCAAAACAGCATGGTACTGGAACAAAAATAGGCACACAGACCAGTGGAACAGAATTGAATGCCCAGAAATAAATCCCCACACCTATGGACATCTAATCTTTGATAAGGGGACCCAAAGGATTAAATGGAAAAAGGAGGCTCTCTTCAATAAATGGTGCTGGGAAAACTGGGTTGTAACATGCAGAAGAATGAAATTGAACTACTTTATCTCACCAGAAACAAAAATCAACTCCAAATGGATCAAAGACCTAGATGTCAGACCAGAAACAATCAAATACTTAGAGGAAAACATTGGTAAAACAGTTTCCCACCTACACCTCAAGGACATCTTTGATGAATCAAACCCAATTGCAAGGAAGACTAAAGCAGAAACAAACCAATGGGACTACAACAAATAGAAAAGCTTCTGCACATCCAAAGAAACTATTAAACAAACAAAGAGACCCTTCAGAGAATGGGAGAAGATCTTCACATGCCATACATCAGACAAGAAACTAATAACCAAAATACATAAAGAGCTCAGCAAACTTAGCACCAAAAAAGCAAATGACCCCATCCAAAAATGGGCAGAGGATATGAACAAAACATTCACCTCAGAGGAGATCCAAAAGGCTAACAAACATATGAAAAACTGCTCTAGGTTACTGATTGTCAGAGAAATGCAAATTAAGACAACACTAAGATACCACCTCACTCCTGTAAGAATGGAATACATCAAAAAGGACAGCAGCAACAAATGCTGGAGAGGTTGTGGGGACAGAGGAACCCTTTTACATTGCTGGTGGGAATGTAAATTGGTACAGCCTCTGTGGAGAGCAGTCTGGAAAACTCTCAGAAGGCTAGACATGGACCTTCCATATGATCCAGTAACTCCTCTCCTGGGGTTACACCCCAAGGACTCCATAACACCTAACCAAAAAGAGGTGTGTACTCCTATGTTCATAGGAGCACAATTCATAATAGCTAAAACCTGGAGGCAACCCAGGTGTCCAACAACAGATGAGTGGCTGAGAAAGCTGTGGTATATATATACAATGGAATACTATGCAGCTATCAAGAACAATGAACCCACCTTCTCTGACCCATCTTGGACAGAGCTAGAAGGAATTATGTTAAGTGAACTAAGTCAGAAAGATAAAGATGAGTATGGGATGATCCCACTCATCAACAGAAGTTGACTAAGAAGATCTGAAAGGGAAACTATAAGCAGGATCTGACCAAATTGTAAGTAGGGCACCAAAGTAAAAGCCCTGTGGTGAGGAGTAGACATGCAGCTTCCTGGGCCAGTGGGGGGTGGGAGTGGGTGGGAGGGATGGGTCACAGTCTTTTGGTGGTGGGAATGGTGTTGATGTACACTCCTAGCAAAATGTAGACATATAAATCACTAGTTAATTAATATGAGAGGGGGAAAATCAATTGTATGTCTCAAAGTTTTTCAAAACACAAACTGAATCTTTTCAATATATAGGCTATGTATTTGATATGCGGACTCTCTCAAAAGCCTAGACCAAGTAGATCAGAAGCATCCAATAGCACAGCTATATACAAGATACTGGGTACTGTACAGCAAACCCTAACAAAAGGACTTTTC
Organism: Erinaceus europaeus; assembly: GCF_950295315.1. NCBI lineage: Eukaryota > Metazoa > Chordata > Mammalia > Eulipotyphla > Erinaceidae > Erinaceus > Erinaceus europaeus. The sequence goes on from NC_080168.1 coordinate 24,991,645, forward strand.
AAAGTTAACCCAATTACCAAATAATGTGATGATAACATTAACTATCCATTGTCTTTTTGAACCCTAAGACAGCAGGAACCTCACATCTCCACTATAGAGCCCCTACTTCCCCCAGTCCTGGAACCCTTGGATAGGGCCCACTTTCCCGTATGCCTCTCCCAATCCATATCAAATAATATTGCATCTGCTGATCACAACCTAACCAACGCAATGATTGCCACCTCAACATGCTTCACTTCATACTGTGTCCAGAGACTTCAGGTGTGGAATGACAACCCTTCAGCTTCATTACTCAGGTGAGACCTTTCCTTTCATAGTATACTCTAATTTCATCTCAGGTGGTTCACTTTCTAACAAAGTCCCAAAACCTATATATACACCAGTTTCTGTGAGAGAGAGCATATGTTCACATGTATCCATAAACTACTGCAAAATATATACCTGAAAGCAAAAAGTACAGTAGAGTTTGCAGTGAGTACCTCCCTAACACTTCCTCTCCACTATTCCAAGCTTTGGGTCCATGATTGCTCAACAATTTGTTTGGCTTCGTATGTTAACTCTCTTTTCAGTCACCAGGTTCCAGATGCCATCAGGATGCTGGCCAGGCTTCCCTGGATTGAATGTGTCCTGGAGCTCAGCTTCCCCAGAGACCCACCCTACTAGGGAAAGAGAGAGGCAGACTGGGAGTATGGACCAACCAGTCAACGTCCATGTTCAGCAGGGAAGCAATTACAGAAGCCAGACCTTCTACCTTCTGCAACCCACAATGACCCTGAGTCCATGCTCCCAGAGGGATAGAGAATGGGAAAGCTATCAGGGGAGGAGGTGGGATATGGAGATTGGGTGGTGGGAATTCTGTGGAGTTGTACCCCTCCTACCCTATGGTTTTGTTAATTAATCCTTTCTTAAATAAAAAAATACAATAAATAAATGAATAAATAAGAATATAAGTCTGGGAAGAACTCAACTCTCATACTTAGTGATGTATAAGGTAAGGTTAAATAAAGGAATGAAAAATGAATGAAAGAAAAAAAATGAGTCATGAATTCAAGGTTTCTTGCTTACATGAGCAGTGGACATGCCACAACACTGCACTGCTATCCAAAAAACCCCCTTTGGTGTCTAGCATGGCCCTTGTAGGGCCAGGGTTCAAGCCCAGACCCTCACACACTGTAAACTCAATGCTCTGTTGGGTAAGCTAACTCCACCACCCCCCCTCAAGTCAATCTTACAAAGGTTTGTTCCAGGAAAATCATGACATTCAAATGTAAATAATACAAAGTTAAATACATAACACTCAGGCAAGATACTATGTATTTTAAGAACAATAGCAACTATTTCCTATTTATGGAGGAAGTTAATTTACAAAGTTACTACAAAGCGGATGAAATATAACCCACAACATTGCAAAATGAATCTTTTGAGTTATATAAGAAGCAACATGGCAAATTGAAAAAAAAAAAGTGAGCTGATGGAAGAGTTAGGTAGATATAGATAGGTTAGATATCTGGCAGTGGTTGTTAGCAAAAGCTGGTAATAGCAGAACTCTATAAAGGAATACCAAAAGAAGGATGAAACCATTTCAGAAATAAACACCAAATTAAAAAGGAATTACATATGATAATAAGAATGAAAAAAGTGAACAAAGAAATAAAAATGTGTAGGAAACATGAAAACATAATCGAGAGGAAATGATATTTAAGACACAGAGGTAGGACTATGTATGTGTAAATATGTTATCAACATTACATATTTACACACACATGCGTTATATATAAATACATTTAAGAGAGTCTTTTTAAACTGTTCTTATCTCACTGTTCTTTGCTTGAAAATTTTTTTCTATCCATTTTTTCCTCCACTATCATACTTTAACACTGTCACATATTTCTGCAGCATGTGTCTCTAGTACCCTCTTACTGTGTATCACCTTGTTCCGAATTAAATGTTTTTTGTCTTGGTTTTCCTGTGGAACATCTTTTGTTAACTTTTGCAAGACAGGCCTGATAATGGCAAATTTTATCTTGATAGCAATGGACAATCAGTAAAATAAATGTTAAAGTGCAGGGAACACTTTATTTATTTAATTTCTTTATTGGGGAATTCATGTTTCACATTCAACAGTAAATACGATAGTTTGTACATGCATAACATTCCCCAGTTTCCCATATAACAATACAACCCCCACTAGGTCCTCTGTCATTCTTCTTGGACCTGTATTCTCCCCACCCACTCACCCCAGAATCTTTTACTTTGGTGCGATACGCCAATTCCATTTCAGGTTCTACTTGTGTTTTTTTTTTTTTTTAATCTTGTTTTTCAACTTCTGCCTGAGAGTGAGATCATCCCATATTCATCCTTCTGTTTCTGACTTATTTTACTTAACATGAATTTTTCAAGGTCCATCCAAGATCAGCTGAAAATGGTGAAGTCACCATTTTTTTTACAGCTGAGTAGTATTCCACTGTGTATATATACCACAACTTGCTCAGCCACTCATCTGTTGTTGGACACCTGGGTTGCTTCCAGGTTTTGGCTATTACAAATTGTGCTGCCAAGAACATATGTGTACACAGATCTTTTTGGATGGATATGTTGGGTTCCTTAGGATATATAGGGAACACTTTATGACCCTCATATGTTCTCTATTAAGTAGTGAATGAAAAAACAGAGTAAATAAATGTAATTAATACATAGGTTACTGCAATTGGTAGGAGATAATGAGTGACTTGTACAATGATGGTAGCCATAGAGGCTGGCAGAAGTAGACAGACTAGTGATATTCTTGTCAACTTTTTCTTAGTCTTTTCTTGTCTCATCACTGTTATAACTATTCACCCAGTTGTTGAAGCCCAAACCCTAAGACTTATGCTTGACTTCTTTCTTTCTCTCACCCCCCCATCCAGTTATATTAAAAATACTCCAAAATCCATCTACTTCCTACCTCATTTTAGTTCTTCCACCATGACTGAGTCATAGGCACTCTCCCCTCCACTTTTGTCCTTTACATCTATTTTCTTTCTTCCTCTCTCTCTTTTATTTATTGGATAGAAACACAGAGAAATTGAGAGGGCAAAGGGAGATAGAGGAGGAGACAGAGAGACACCTGCAGCACTGCTTCACCACTTATGAAGCTTCTCCCACTGCAGGTGGGGCCCAGGGGCTTGAACCCAGATCCTTGTGCATTATAACTTAACCAGGTGTGCCACTCCCTGGCCCCTGCACCCATTTTCTACAAATCACTTGGAGTGAAAACAAACCCTATTGAAAAATGGGGGGGCAGGTAGAAGATATGGGCAGAATCTTCTCCAAAGAAGAAATCCAAAGGGCTAACAGACATATGAAAAAAAAAATTCAAAGTCACTTTTGATTAGGGAAATGTAAATAAAACAACAATGAAATACCACTTTACACCTATGAGACTGTCATATATTTAAAAAGATAGAAACAACAACTGTCAGCTGTAAAGGGAAAGAGACTCTTCTACATAGCTTGTGGGATTGTTAAGTTGGTCCATACCCGATGGAAGACAGTCTGGAGATTCATCAGAACTCTAGAAATGACCTACCATATGACCCAGTAATCCGTCTTCTAGGGATTGGCTCAGGGAAAACAAAAACTCCTTTCTAGAAAGACCTTTGACACCAACTTTCACAGCAGCACTGTCTGGGGAAGGGGGAAAATGGGTAGGACAGTGCTTCTCCTAGACACCAGTCAAGGGAGATGAGGGGCTGTGTTAATTATTGTACTGAAAACCATTAACTCCCCAAATAAAATAAAAAGATAAGACACAGGAGTTGGGCAGTAGCGCAGTGGGTTAAGCGCATGTGGCACAAAGCGCAAGGACCCGCGGAAGAATCCGGATTCGAGCGCCCGGCTCCCCACCTGCAGGGGAGTCGCTTCACAGGCGGTGAAGCAGGTCTGCAGTTGTCTGTCTTTCTCTCCCCCTCTTCGTCTTCCCCTCCTCTCTCCATTTCTTTCTGTCCTGTCCAACAACGATGGCATCAGTAACAACCACAATAACTACAACAATAAAAAAGGGCAAAAAAGGAAATAAATATTAATAAAAAAATAAAATAAAGAAACAACAGAAAAAGAGACCACATCCCAACCCTTTGCTTTGCTTTTCACAGTCTTAGGGAAGAGTACAGTTATTAAAGGTACATATATTAATGAACGTGATAGCTCATGATAACAATATAAACATGAAATTCACTCCATGGGACATAAAGTATGTCCTGCAAACATTTCTGTTATCTTTTTTTTTTAGTATGTCTCCCTTTCCACAAATTCAATTTAATAATGGACTTCATAATTCACACAGTCAAGTAATGTTGTCATCAGATAAAATGAGAGACTTGGTGGGGGAAGGCAGTCATCATGACAGTTACTTTGGAATAAGTAGAAAATTAATATGGGAAGAGTTGTACATATTCAAAAGAACTGCAGAGGACACAATGAGGGGATCTGCCCCTGCGTTTCTTTTTGAAAATATTTTATTTTTATTCATTTGTTTTTTCGGCAGAGACACAGACATTGAAAGAGAGAAAACTGGGGAGTCTGAACCTATTCCTTGCCCATTGTAAAATGTTCACTCTACTGGGTGTGTCACCACCTAGTTCCCTGCCCCGGGGGTCTCTCATCTGTGGGTGAGACCTTAAAGTTATCTCCTATTCAGTGTGGGCAGAGCCTGTGACTGCCTTGCAACCAACAGAATAAGAGCACAGATAACAGAATAACAGATAACAGATGGGTAGCCACTCCCATAATTAGATTATTTTGTATGACAAATGAAGTGTGCTGTCATTTCCGTGTTTATCTGCTATCATAAAAGCTTTGTGCTGGCATACGGGAATTAGAATTTCTCTGCCATGCTGAGTTTCAGAGACATTTTGCTGTGATAAAACCTACAGACAGTGCCTCTGGTAATGGCTGTGGGTGCCTCTGGGAATTGAGAGCAGTTCTGACAATAATCCTAAAAGAATAAAAATTTAAAATAACACAAATCTCAGGCCTGCAACCACAAAGAAATGAATTCTGCCAACAAACTGAGGGAGCTTTTAAGTGGCTCTTTTCCCAGTCAAGCCTCAGATGAATCTGCCTGGATTTCAGCCTGGCAAAACCCCAGCACAGAGAACCCAGTTAAATTGTGTCTTGCTTGATGAATACATTAATTGGAATATAATAAATATGCATTGCCTTAAGTCAGTAAGTTTGTTATACTTTGTTACGCAGTGGTAGAAAACTAAACTGAGAGCCACAGACGAGCAAAACATAGTCTAATATTAGAAGGTCATGCCACTAAAGAGAATTAACTAAAATTGAAATGAATTTGGTCTGAAAGCATTACATTTCTCATTGCTGAAACTGTTCAAGTGGCTCAATGTATTACTGTATCAGTAGATAAGATTGGACTGGTTATCTTCACAGGGCTCCTTCCATATTAAAAATGATATGGTTTTAAGTGCTGATTATCACCATTGATTTGGGTAAAGTAAACCTGGTAGATGAACACAAATAATCCCAGCTTATGTGATTTAAGTTGTCAAAATTTCATATTCCTAACCATAAAACAACATCATTCTACTGAACCATTTGATTTTTAAAGTCCAGTGAAGGCATAAAAAAAGAAAAGCTCTTTTTAAAAAAAAAAAGTTTTATTTATTTATCTACTGAATAGAAACAAGCAGTGAGAAAGAGGGAGAGACAGAGAGACACCTGCAACCCTGCTTCACCAGTCATGAAGCCTTCTCTCTGTAGGGGAGAACCAGGAGGGCTTACACTCAGGTCCTTGTGCATTGTAACATGTGTGCTCAACCAGGTGTGCCACTGCCTGGCACCCCCCAAAAAACTATATATTAATTTTTAAAGCACAACATAGTAGTTCTTTCATTAAAAAGTTGTTACCATATGACTCCTTACATATTTTTAAAAATTCTAATAAATATTTTAAAACAACACATACATGTACCCTGCTGCCAGATGAAGCAGATTATTGAAACATTACCAAATATGAATAAGACAAGGCTAATACTGAGAACAATTTGGGAATAATTATTGTTAAAAGACTTCTACCCAGAATAAAGAACACTTATCATTAAATAAGAAGACAGAAACCTGAGTTAAAATAAAGCGAAATATTTGAATGAACATTTCAACAAATAAGTATTAGAATAGCTAATAAGTACACAAAAATATATGTAGACTTGTTCGGCAACTGGGAAATTTCAATAAAAACCACAATGAGATTTTTTTTACTAGAATTACTATAATTAAATAAAACAACAACATGAACAAGCATATAGAAACTACTTTGGAGACTATTTTCACAGTTTCTTTAAAAATATTCAGCACGATTTTACCATACAATTAAGCAAGTCCACCCCTAGGAGCCTACTGAACAGAATTAGCAACATATCCCAAAAACATGTATGAAATGTTCCTAGCAACATTATTCACCATAAAAAAAAGCCCTGAAACTGCAAATGTCTATTAGCTGACTAATGGATACGCGAAATGTAATATATGTATATAACAGAATACTACTCAGTAATAAAAAGGAATGAACCAGGATGTGACTGAACTTCAGACTATTATGCTAAGTGAAAGAAACCTGAATTAAAAATTTGCACAAATGGTATGATCATAAATGCTATGATATAAATTCATGAACATGGCTTTTGCGAAGTGGCAGCCTAAACTGCAAAATTGTGCAAAAACACAGTCATGGGAGCCAGGCAGTGGCGCAGTGGGTTAAGCGCGCACATGGCGGAAAGCACACAGACCTGCATTAGGATTCCAGTTGAGGCCCCGGCTCCCCACCTGCACAGGGGTTCGCTTCACAGGTGGTGAAGCAAGTCTGCAGGTGTCTATCTCTCTCTCTCCCCCTCCTCTCTCCATTTCTCTTTGTCCTATCCAACAACAATGCAGCAATAACAACAATGACGACGATAAACAATAAGGGCAACCAAAAGGAAAAAAATAAAATTTAATTTAAAAAATCATCTTTATTAAAAAAAAAAAACACAGCCACTTGGTTAAGTGAACAAAATATCTCCAGTACTGGTAAAGTGTTGGAAACTTCCCCAGGGCATTGAGACCTGCAGCCCACCTTGATTAAGAGATTTGATGGAGAGGTTCCCATCATGCACCCCTGGCTGTGGCCCACAGTCAGTGAAAGGCTTGATAGAAAGAACCCTTCCTCCCTCATAAGACAAGGCAGGAAAAAGTGGTTTTCCTGAGCAAACCCAAAAGAACATAATCCTGAAAACTACAGACATGAGTACAGATCCTTCCCAGCATTTACTTGACAGTTGGTATTTTACTGGTTACGCACAGAGGTGACTATTTCTTGACTTTCCCAGTCTAATAAGCTTTAACCTTTTCTATAACGTTTCTGTCTGCTTACTTATTCTCACAGGTTCTCTGTATGTCTAACCACCACCACGGTCCAAAACGACATCATTTCAAACTACATCAATATAAATCTTTAAAATATCCAGAATTGAAAATACATAAGACAAAAAGTACATGAAGTGATCATCTGGTGCCGGGTGTAAGCCAGAGCTGAGCAGTGCTTTGATTAATAATAATAATAATAACAACAATAATAATAGGAACTACTGGTATAATGTTTCCTTACACATTAAAGCAAATCCTTTTATATTCCTATATTCCTGCATCATGATCTTTTGACAGCATTTGTGTTTCTGCATTTAAATATTAAAATAATATATAATTCAAACAGCTCATGAAGTTAAGCATATCCTACTTTCACCTAAGTTTGTTTAAATAAGAGCCATTCATAGTATTTTTTCTGAAATTATTAAACTAATTATATCTTTGAAGGAAATATGCTGAGACCTGACTCCCTAATCTCATGGGAAGAGTTTATCTCACTGAAAACAGAAAAGTAAACCCTTCATCCACATAGGAATACCCCCCCCCCCCCACACACACACACAAAGGAAATCTCCAACCAGAATGGAAACAAAACCAACCTCCAGGCCAAAAGGACTATCTATACCAGACATTTCCAACTAGAATTGGACCATGAAACTTGGGACAATATCAACATCCAAGTACCAGGAAGCTAAAAGCAAACAAGTCCTGAACAATATAAAAATGCCCCCAACCTACCCTGAGGGCAGCTCTCCATTCTAAGGGCCTTTAACCAGCCATGGAGAGTCCGTCACTCCTTAACTCTTCTTGCCTGGTTAAAAGCTTTTCTTTATCTGATCTCCTGGCTCTGCTTGACATATTTTATACTTTGTAACTCTAACACTTTACTGCCACACAAACCTAACAATCTTGACACAGAATATGAATACACGTAGCACACACTGAACACATTTTAAAGTACAGAGAATCTACAAGTAACTCAAAAGACATCTTTATGAACTGGGTTGGGTGTATTGTGCCAAAGCAAAGGATTTTGGGAAAGAAAAGTGGGGGAGGGAAGGTTTTGGGGTCCTGGTGCATGATGGTGGAAAAGGAACCAAGTAGGGGGTCAGAGTGTTTGATAGATGCTTCTTTCTCATAGTGTGGTAGGGGTCTTACTGATGTGCCAACAACTGTACTGTAAACCATTAACTATCCCCCACAGTAAAATGTTTTGTTTTTTTTTTAACTTTTGGTGACTAAGAATTAATTTTTGTCCCTAATGTTGTAGTCACATACCTAGACTGTGATGGTCCTCTGTCCGGGGAGGTTTGAGAAGACAAACTTCCATCAAAGGAGTTTCCTCTGTGGCAGCCTGAAATGGTGGCCTTGGGTGAGATGGAATCTGATTGGAGTGTTTCACAGACCACCTGGACTCCCTTTTCAAGGTAGAAATAGCAAATCAGTTTCTAGATTCTTCAGGTACATCCTCTAGAGTTAGCTATCCAGTCACATGATTTTTTTAAATTAGAAAAACAGCAGGATAGCTAAACACAATATTATAGAGCAAAGGATTTTCTCTTTTATTGAAGAAGTAACATCGGACGTCTAAAGAGCAATGTGTCTCTATAAAGATTAAGCTAAATGCTTTCATATACTTCATATACTTTTGTCCCTGGTTCTTTTCTTTTTCACCTCCATATCCAGTTTCTACACTTGATCTTAGCCAAAAGGCCTAGAAGCGATCTCCATATCCAGTTTCTATGGGTGACAAGCTGGAAAACCATAATTCATCAAAGATACACCAACTTGAGGCAAACTGAAAAGAGGTCTAAGATCTTTCTTATCAAGCTTACTACGAAATAATGAAATGGCGGCTGGAACTTGGAAGTGGAAGTGCGAAGTTCAAATTTTCCCCTCATTCTTCAGAGGAGAGATGTATTACATTCTCTGAGCTAGATACTATGACCTTTGCTCTGACTTTGTCAGTAAAAATTGAGCCATTCCTGTTTGAGTGAAGTTTATCTTAAGTACATTTGACTGGTAACTGTAATATTGTTGAGGCAATGTAAGTTTTTTTTCTTAGTATTAGAGAATTATTCACTAAAGGATAAAGACACTCAGGAATCATAGTATTTTAGCCACTATATTCCTGTTTTCATATGTGAAATAAAACGTGTTTGCTATAAGGCATAGAAACAAATACAGAGATTCCATGAAATAATTCTCTGAACTTGATCAGAGTCCCTTAGCATAAGCATTCTAACAGGAGTTTAAAATTAGATGAGCCTACAGTGAAGAAAAAAAAAAAGGTGAACCTATACCATGAACTCAAGAGCTTACTAGTAAGATCTGAGATAGATAAATAGAAATGTATTGACCGAGTAGTGTGTCTGATAGAAAGATATGATACAAGCTACAATCAGGAATCAGTTCTAGGATTTTTTTAATAATAGAAAAGGATGAAGTCAGTTTTAATATATCATATCTAGCCTCCATTCATCATTTAAATATGTATCAGAATAAAATTATTAGCAGTAATTTTTTTCATAATATGCTTTCCAAATCTGATGTGTATTTTATACTTACACTACATCTCAATTCAGAACAGACATATTGTTTTTTTTTTTTTGGTTTGTTTAGGTGAAAGGATTTTTTTAATTTATTGAGGGATTAATGGATTAGAGTCAACAGTAAATACAATAGTTTGTACATGCAGAACATTTCCCAGTTTCCCACATAGCAATACAACCCCCATTAAGTCCTCTTAAACAGGCATATTTCAAGTGCTTGCTAACCACTTGTAAGCCTCCAGTGGTTAACATAAGGGGCAGGTACGCAGGTTTATTAGACAAGAGTTCTTAGGGAGTTAATATATTAATTTGTTCTTAAAAAGGAAGTCAAAACTTAGGCAACTGTGAGTAAAGAGAACGTTCTGTTAGAATCAATACCCTGAGAGAATCAGAGACTAAAGAGTAAATAAAGCGTAATAAGATCACTTAAGAAGAACGACTGGGGGAGTCAGGCGGTAGCCAGCGGGTAAAGTGCACGTCGTGGCACAAAGCGCACATCGTGGCACAAAGCGCACGTCGTGGCACAAAGCGCACGTCGTGGCACAAAGCGCAAGGAGGGTCGTAATCCCGGTTCGAGCCCCTGGCTCCCCACCTCTAGGGGGGTCACTTCACAGGCGGTGAAACAGGTCTGCAGGTGTCTATCTTTCTCTTCCCCTCCTCTCTCCATTTCTCTCTGTCCTATCCAAGAACGCCAACATCAATAACAACAATAATAACTACAACAATAAAACAACAAGGGCAACAAAAGGGAATAAATAAATATAAAAAAAAAGAAAAAGAATGACTGGCTGGGGAGACAGCATAATGGTTACACAAGATTCTTGTATCTGAGAATCTGAGGCCCCAGGTTCAATTCCCAGCACCACCACAAGTCAAAGCTGAGCAGGCTGTCTTTGCTCCGTCAGTCTCTTTGTCTCACTCTTTTTCTCCTTTCTCTCTCAGTGTCTTTCCCATTCCAAAAAGAAATAAAATATTTTTTAAATGTTTATTTAATTTATTTGATAGGACAGAGCGAAATTGAGAGGGAAAGTGGAGATAGAGGGAGAAAGAGAGACACCTGTAGTACTGTTTCACTGCTTGTGAAGCTTCCCTTCTACAGGTAGGGACATTGGACTTGAACTCAAGTCTTTGAACATGGTAGTAAGGGTACTCAAGCAGGTGTACACAGCCCTAGATAAAAATAAATTATAAAAAGTGAAGGATGATGCCAGGTGGTGAAAAGCACAAATACAAAGGAAGAGAAGTTTGGTCTTGAGAGAGTGAACAGAGTCCATAGAGGCTCCTAGAGGGGAAGGACTCTGAGGAGAGGACAGCATCATGCATATAAGCTCTGTGGAATGATAAGTTAATAAATAAATGATGCATTAGGAAGATGATCCAGGCATCATTAAGTGGTATTTATGTGAAGCAGGAGAGACCAGAAGTAGAAGACTCAATTTAGTAGTTCAAAATGCAGTTTTGTTATGAGGGCCTGACTTTAGAGGGTTGTGTTAGCTATAGAAAATAAAGAGAACCTCTGAGGATATAATATTAAACACAGGATAGTGAGCCAGAAAGATTTAGTGACACCTGAAAAACAAAAACCCAAAAGACTTTTGTTCAATGTCTCTCCATGTTCTTCTGATGTCTGTGTCTTGATACCCGGGGAGTGAGAACCAAGGCTAGTCTGCTGCTCAGGGAGAGAAAAACCAGGATAGAATGATCTCCAAATAGTCTCTTTTCTTAAGAACTGACAGATAAAGTGCCCAGAGGCATGCGAAACTAAAGGTAGATAATTTACAATTTTCTCTCTCTTTCTCCCTCTCTCTCTCCCCCTTGCAAAATCAGCAAATAGAGGGAAGAGATAGTCCTTTCCATTGTCCTCTTCATTTATTCTCTCTCTGTCCTCTCCAGTTCGTCAATAAACATGTATCTTACCTGCAGTCAATCTATCTGTATCTGAATACTCTTATATATCATTAGATCATTGGCAGGAAAGACCTTTGGATTCTGGTAGATGGACTGAGGACAGGAGCATCCATTGCTATAGGATTAGCGTGTGTGTGCAGAGATGCTAATACTAGCTGCGCCTTCTTCCCCATACTTGACTTTAAAAGATGTTAAAACCATAAGGTGAGGAAAGACATTTTTGTAACAGATAAAATCCAACATATAAATTGATGTCTACCCTCAGCAAATTGCTCAGTAGATAGTAAGTATAATAGAACTCCAAAATATCCTGCTTTGAGAAAAAAAAATGATACACTGGCAGTAATGTATGAGTTGGAAAGTTGATTCAATTTTGACCAAAGGCAGGAAACTACATTTTGCACATGTCGAAGTGGAAGTGAATCTAGCAGCATTGCAAGCTAATGGCAGTCTACATTTCTATACATCTTTGAACTACTTAAGCTTCATGTCTTTCTTTCTCAAATTCATTTTGCATTGAGTTATGTTGTCTTGATTCTCATGAAACTTTAGAGTCTTGATGCTGAGGAATTATTCTGATGCAGTCTCCGCCCCATTTAAGCCTGCTCCATTCCATATTTCATATGGAATATTTCCTAACTGTGTCCATTTAGATATAAAGGGAAAGGAGGAGATGATGCTGAGGAATTATTCTGATGCAGTCTCTGCCCCCAGGTTTTACCATGCCCCGCGAAATCCTAGCAGTGCCCCCTTCAACCAATCCTGTCCCCACATGTCACCCCTGGTTGTTGCCCAATAAAAGCTCTCCCACTTCCCCCCCCCCCCGGGTTTTCTCTTGGCGCCCTCCCTCTCCCTCTCTCTCTCTCTCTCTCTCTCTCTCTTCCTCTTGCCCGGTGGTGAGGTAGTGGGGACGGCCATTGTCGGCTGACTCCACGCGGCCTGAGCCACCCCCCATCCAATAATAAAGATTTGTGTACCCCACTTGCTTCGGACCTCCTCTCTCTCTTCTCCGTGGCACAGCCCGATACCTGGCCCCAACCGACAGAGTCTTTTAGGGATAAACTGTAATTTATGCCTCCTTTCCCCCCTTGCTTTTTTCTAACCACTGAAGCAGTATCCTACTCATATCGGGATGACCCAATGAACATTCATTCAATAACTGACTGAGAGCAAGACGATGCTCTACTTCATGTGGTATAATTAATGCTCACTAGCACTGCTGCTGAACTTGAATCATGGAAATAAGTAACAGGAGCCATTGGGGGGGAAGCACTGGTTGTGCACTGTCTTATTTCAGAACCCCCCATACTTCTGGGGGGTGAATAAAATTATGCTCCAGACTTGACAGAAAACCAGAGACTGTTTTATATTCCAGGAGGGGAAACCTGTTTTGAAATTCAGTGGTAGCAATCTAGAGCTCATGTCTTTTCCTTCTTAATGACTATGTCCAAGGAGTGATTATATTCTTATTCTCTTGATTATAATACACTCACCTCTTGGTGTTGTGTGTCTTGATTGGGTGATTCACAGGTCTGACTTTGGCTGTTTACAGGAGAGCTTCTCTTAGCTGCAAAGATGGAGAGGGTCCCATCACAAACTGTACAAGATTTGTTCTGCATTTTGTTTCATATATTTAGTTTCAAATAAAGAACTAATATTAACAAATCAGTATGAACTTTAAAAAAGAGAGATTTAATAACAGTGTAACAGAAGTCATATAGTCAATTTTTTAAAACTATTTCTAAATCAACAGAGCTGTTTTTTTCAGTGTGACTCAATAAGTTAAGCTACTAAAAAGCTGACTAAAAATAATAGCTAACAGGGAGTGGGGCGGGAGTGGGGCGGGAGTGGGGCGGTATCACAGTAGGTTAAGTACATGTGGCACGAAGCACAAGTACCAGCATAAGGCTCCCCAACTGCAGGGGAGTCACATCACAGGCAGTGAAGCAGGACTACAGGTATCTATCTTTCTCTCCTTCTCTCTGTCTTCCCCTCCTCTCTCCATTTCTCTGTCCTATCTAACAATGACAACAACAATAATAACTACAACAACAATAAAAAACAAGGCAACAAAAAGGAAAATAAAAAAATGTAAAAAATAATAATAGCTAACTAAAATGAAAGTTCACTAGAAATAACTGTCAACATCTACATAATACCTAATGACCATTCAAGTTCTAGTTTGGTTATTTATTTATTCAACTCTAGCCTGCAAAGTCATATTTGAAATGTTTTACATGTAAACTTACTTAGTTCTTACAATAACCCATAATAATGTGTTATATTGTGAGATTTATTTTATAGAAGATATGAGGGCATAAGGAGTTGAATTTGCCTAAATCTCTTGACCCTTAAAGGAAGGTTCAAGTCCAAGCAATCCAGCTCCAGAATTAATGATGTCTTAAATTTGTTCAGGGCTGGGGCAGGGCGGTGGTGCACCAGGTTAAGGGCACATAGTACAAAGCTCAAGGACCTGCTCAAAGATCCTAGTTTGAGCTGATTACTTCCCCACCTTTAGGGGTGAGGGGTGTGTCACTTCATAAGCGGTGAAGCAGGTCTGCAGGTGTCTCTCTTTCTCTCCCCCTCTGTCTTCTCCTCCTCTCTCAATTTCTCTCTGTCCTATCTAATAAAACGAAAAAAGCAAGTTGTTCAGGGCAAAATGCCTCTATAATATTCATTGTGAAACAAATACTAAGTAGTATTTTTTGAGTTTTTTTTTTTAATCTGTATGCACGGGGGCTGGGTGGCGGCATACCTGGTTGAGAGCACATGTTGCAATGTTTAAGGACCCAGGTTTGAGCCCCCAATCCCCAACTGCAGGGGGAAAGCTTTGCAAGTGGTAAAGCAGGACTGCAGGTGTCTCTCTGTCTCTTTCCCTCTCTGTCTCTATCTTCCTCTTGACTTCTGGCTATCTCTTTCCACTAAATAAAGAAAGAAAATTTATAAATAAATCAATCTGTATGCATATCTTTATTTGAATTTTAATTATCCATATGGCAAGCTGTTGAGATAAAGCCCAGTGTAAAAACCCTTTTCTGAATTTTTCTTTTTTTGGTAGCAAAACAGATACTAATGTAAGTCTTTGTTAGTGTTAAATAGCCATACTAATAATGTTATAGTTTATTTTCCATATTACAGATGAAGAAACTGAGGCACAGGGCATTTAAATCACATAACATATGTGTGCCTGCTTTGTATTTTGGTGTAAGGTGACTAAATCTAGTCCCCAGGGCATCTACATAACTCCCTGGAGATAATGTCTATCCCATCTTCTCTTGGCTTCTTCCAAAAAACTTCCAAAAAAAAAAACTGTCTAAACTCTCTCTAAAACTATGTGAGAACAATAGGTGGTTATGGGGTAGGATGGGAAGTGGGGGAAAGAACTTTGGTGTTAGGTGTCATGTGGACTGCACCCCATATTTTGCATATGTGTAACCCATTATTAAATAAATAATTTTTTTCTGAAGAGAGGAAATCATGCCACCATCACCCTCACTCCTGTAAGGAGTGTTCAGACCACAAACCTGTAATGATGTTCCTGATGGGCTTCACCAGTGCTGTGAAGCCAGAGACTTCCGGCTGTCTGTGTTCCCACATGGGCTGCCATATCACAAGTCCACTGGCCAGTCGAAATGTGAGGTCAGATTCCTGGAGGATGAGGAGATGTATGACTAATAACCAGCTTCTAAAAACTGGTTGAAAAGGCCAATCAGTCAGAGCAAGATCTATCATCCACAGGGTAATTTTTTTTTAATGGGTTGGTCTTCTGTACCATTTATTATCAATCAAATGAGTGTTTCTAGAATAAACCGGGTCCTGAAATTATATCTAAAATGACACTGGACATCACAGTTGTCTGCTTTGGGAAAAATCAGTAATTTAGGCAAAGCAAACAACGCTATTATTGCTGCATGTCAGCGCTGATCAAGGTCTGTTTGCTACAAGAACTTTGGCAGATATCTTTACTTGTGGTTCTTTTTAGCTGCTTAACTGTCCTTCTTTCTCTCTACAAAGGCAATACTGTATCCTCAGATACTGACTATTTTGAATGTTTATTTGTTAGTCCATAGCTTTCTCTTGCTATTTCATGGAATCAGGAGCACATAGTTTTACCCTCACTGAATATTATTTTATAATGCTGCGTTCTCCATCTTGCATATCTCTCGACAGTGACATATCACACATTCTCCCTTCTCCGTAGATCATGGCATCATCACAATGCTTACTAAAGTAATAGGAATTAGGTGCTTAACTTGGAGAAAGGGCCCAGTGGTAGCACATCTGGTTGAGTATACATCACAGTACAGAAGGACCTGGGTTCAAGCTTCCAGTGCCTACCTGAGCAGGGAAGCTTTATAAGCTTTATAAGCCTCTCTCTCTCTCTCTCTCTCTCTCTCTCTCTCTCTCACTCACTCACTCTCCTCCCTCTCCTCTCAATTTCTTTCTGTCTCTACACAAAATAAATAGATATATATTTTTGAACCGTTTGCTTGTGAATAAAGAAATACTGCTTCTCCACTCAGCCATGTGTCCCTGGTCGTCTGTCTCCCACCGCGAAGCTAGCCCAGCATACTGGCGCCCTGAACTTTGACTGACAGAAAATAAATACATAAATGTAAAAAAATTAAATTAAAAAAAAGACTTTCATGCCTGAAGCTCTGAGGTTCTAGGTTAAATCTACAGTTCCACTATAAGCCCAAGCTGAGTAGGGCTCTGTTATAAAAATAATAAATAAATAAAAAAGAAAAGAAACAAGTTGGTGATTTGAGCTGACTTTAGAAGCTACACTTGGTTCATCTACAATGTAACTTTTCTTCTGGGGAGCACTGTTTTAGTGTCATTACATCGTTATGGGAAGATGAGATGTTTGAAATGCATCTTAGAAAAAGATGTCACACAAATAGATAGCATCCTGAGAAAACATTTTTAAAACTCATTTTTTTTTTCATAACAAGGCAGAGATGGAAGCAGTGGATGCAGGTGCATATTAATGAACACAGAGGAGACCCAGGGATTCACTTAGGGCAGCAATTTGCAACCCTGGTTTGCATACTATTACCACCTGGGAGCTTTTAAAATGTGGGCACCCCAGACCTCACTTCAAATTAGAAGTTCCCCTCTGGTGACTCATGCATTGTCATGATTGATCTAGAAGGGTAAGTTGCTAGAAAGAAATTGCAGAGAAAACCTAGAGGAGGTGGGAAGTGATTTTAAAAATTGTAAATCAAGGTTGTTCAAAAGAGGCTTCAATTGGAAGGACTGGTGAAATCCCTGAATTAATCCAAACATTGGTACAGAAAAGACTCTTCTGTAAGCAATAACTGAAGTTCTGGCAATACAATAGTGTCCATGATGGAAAAGTCCTAGGACCCCAGGTAGAAGTTTGGAAAACAAATAAGCCTTTGGTCAAATTCATTTAACATTCACCCTACAAATATTTACAGACCACCTATTCTGTACCTGGTACTATTCCAGCTTCTTGGCTCCACCCAGAAAGAAAGCTGACAAAAAGGTTCTGCTCTCATAGTGCAAAGAAGTCAAGAAGGTAAATAAATGGGCATGTTAGACTAGAAGATGCTCAGGGAAGACATTGTTTTGATGGTGACTTTTTTTAACAAGTATTTATTAACTGATTATAAGAGAGGAGAGAAAAAGAGTGAACAGCAGGGTACTGTTTGGTTCTGGCACAATAGGGTGCCAGGAACTGATCTAAGTCAAACAGTTCACAATGTGGTATTCCCAGACAAAATGGAGGACTATGACTAATGGACTGTGCAGATAAGGATTTGGGTATAACCACAGATATTTCCTAGTTCTTAAGTTTACCTAGGGGGTTCGTTCCATTTTATACATAGACATACACACACATAGATAAACATACACACACATCTTTATCAGAACTAGGAGTCGTTTCAAAAGGGAAATTCTGAAATGCAGATAGACCATCTATTTGAAAACACTAGTTGGCAATTTGCTTTAGAGGCTGGGAGAAGAATCTAGTTTATTTATTTGCTTGTTTGATCATTTATTATTTTTTACTGAGGTAACGCTTTAAGAGTACAGTTGCCTGTTGCCACACCATGCCCACCATCAGGAGTCAAGTTTAGAAAAGCAGTTACTTGATGCCAGCCTATGAGACACATATAGTAAATGACAAATGATAGAGGACATTCAAAGAGTGAGAACCAGTGAGAGAAACAAAGGGCTCTGGATGTAACTTTGGGAAACCATAGTGGTAAAGGAACAGGCAAAAAAAAAAAAAAAAAAAAAAAAGTTGAGCTCTCAATAGAAACAGCAAAACCAACCAGGGATACAAGAGAAACTGGCAGAGCGTGGTTTCAACAAAGGAATAGTCGATTTCTAGAAGGCATGACAACAGTTTCAGTGCATCTAAGGTTTTACAATATGAGGACTGCAAAACAAAGAATAGGTCCCTTCAGTCTGAAGTTATTTGTGACCTTATGTGAGGTAGACTTCCAGCACTGACGTGGAGAAGTTAATTCTTTAGAAGATAAGTGAAATTCAGTTGGAATGCCATCTCAGTTATGTGTAAGCTTATTATTACCTCTCTGGACCTGAAATTCCTCTTTAGTAAAATGAAAGCAGAGACACCCGCCTTCCTATGTGTAATTATTAGAAATGATGTGAAACTTCTACATCATAGAGGAAAACAGAGGCAAGTATCAGATGTGCAGTAGAAATGGGAGGTGAAGAAAAGGAAACACAGGGTCATGTCCTGACGGGATTTCAGCCTCCCATACCCCCTGCAGTGCGGTGTCCTAAATGAACCTCAATCTTTAATGTGTACGCACTGAATGAAAGTCAAGGAAAGACTGAGAAATGGAGCCAGATACTGGAGCTGCACACTGTCTGTAGAAACATGCATCTAGATGACTGTGTGTGTGTGGTTTCCCCTCAGGTGCATGGAGCTCTCTGGGCAGTACTGAAAAGGCAGAATTTGGTCTTTGACTGGAGTTGGAGTTTTGAAAAGCAAACGCAAAGGAAAGGTATCTCTATCCAGAAAAGCACACCAGAAATCACCAGAAGGAGTGGATCATGGGAGTATAATAAGAATGAGAAAGAAAAGCATAGTCATAGAGGGCCTTATAATCAACCAGTAGGCAAAACAAGATCTAGGGCAGTGGTTCCAAAGCAAGGATGACCCTCACCCTGTCCCCATCTCCAGGGAGACATTTGGCAATGCCTGGAGTCCTTTATGGTGATTACAAGTCAAGGAAAATGTGCTAATGGCATCTAATGTGTAAAGGATATAAACAGTCTAAAATAAATAGGACAGTGCTCCACAACAAAGAATTATATAATCATCTAATCCATGTTCCTATATGAATGTGGAAAGTACAATGTGACCCCAGAGGCCCACAGTACCAAGCTTGAAATCCCTCATCTAGAAACCATACATTCTCTAATTACATTACAAAGAGTAAATACCTTGCTCAGACAGAAATAGATTTCATTTATACATATCTTCTTTAGGATTCTACTGGGATTATTATAAATAGGTATTGACAATTGACTAGCTAAAGGATGAATTTTACCAGGTCATTCTTGATCATATATGCCATGTTTAATCTGTAGGATACTACCTTGGAGGCATATGGAGAACCACTGGAGATGTTCAAATACATTATATATGGAGGCTAGTATAATTAGGACAAAGTTTGGTAGCTAATCTAGAAATAAGATTTTTCATATCTCAGCTTGCTATAAGGCCATGAAAACACATGCACAAGCAAAAAAGGAATATTATTTGAAGTAAATCTACTCTCATTTTTGCCCCATTTTAGCCCTAATATTAACTTTCTAACTTACCTTAATCCTGTGGACAAGAGGAGCAAACAGAAACACAAAGAGCTCCACAGTAGCCATGGAATTCTGGAAGATCTTTCTTCTGTTGTTCTCCTCTTCATCATTGGCGCTGCCTTGGCAAGGCTGCCCTGGAGAGCCTTGATTTTCAATCTGGTGGATAAAAGCACTGCTACTGCCACCCCAGCTAGAGCCTCGATCTGTGCCCCCAAATCTTTCACTGTTGCAATCTTGGGGGGCTTCCAGAAGCATCCAATGCAGAGTGTGAAGGAGTTTTGTCTCAGCAACACCCAACTTATCCTGGTGGCCTGTATAGGAAAATCACAAAGCTAGGTTAAGACAAACTCTGTGACCAGTAAAATGTACATCAACTACAGGCTGGGAGTATGGATCGACCTGTCAACACCCATGTTCAGTGGGGAAGCAGTTACAGAAGCCAGACCTTCCACTTTCTGCACATTATGGGGTTATAGAATAGGAAAGCTATCAGGGGAGGGGATGGGATATGGAGTTCTGGTGGTGGGAATTGTGTGGAGTTGTACCCCTCTTATCCTAAGGTGTTGTCAGTGTTTCCTTTTTATAAATAATAATAATAATAATAATAATAATAAAGAAAATGCTTGCAACTAAAAAATGTACATCAACTTTGGTTTGATTTTCTAGAAAACACTTGTATTTCTCTAAATGTCTTACAAACACTGTTATAAGGGTTCATTTTTGGTTGGGGCTTTTAAATTGACTGGTCTCTGCACAGTGCCATGTTGTCATAGGAGGGAGGAAAGCTGCATGCATCATACCTGTTCTATATGATACCGATCAAAAAATAGCATCAAAATAGTTAAAAGCATAGTCTCTGAGGATATTCCGGTCATTAACCAAGGAATCTCCCTCCTTAAAGAGTAAACACTTGAGCAGAGACCAAACTGAGGGGTAGGGTATCTGAATAGAAAAGAGCACGTACACTTAAGAGCAGGAAAGCTATGACAGTTTGCCAAATAAGAAAAGAAAAACCATCAGTGAAATAACCTAAAAAAGGAAAACGCATATGTACAACACACACACAGTATTCCAAGATAGAAAAGGGTGCTTTAGGAGTTAGAAAGGCAAAAAATAAAATAAAATAAAAAAATGACAACCCTGGCTAGAATTCATCATGAAAGAACTCTTTTTTTTGCCTCCAGGGTTATTGCTGGGGTTCTTTGCCTGCATTATGAATCCACTGCTCCTGGAGGCCTTCCCCCCCATTTTGTTGCCCTTGTTTTTGTCATTATCATTATTGTTGTCATTGATGTTGTTGTTGGATAGGACAGAGAGAAATCGAGGGTGGGGGGAGGACAGAGAGAGGGAAAGAAAGATAGACACCTGCAGACCTGCTTCACCGCTTGTGAAGCGAGTCTCCTGCAGGTGGGGAGGCGGGGCCTTGAACCGGGATGCCGTATGCTGTTCCTTGTGCTTTGAGCCACGTGTGCTTAGCCTGCTGCACTACCTGCACTACTGCTTGACCCCCTATGAATGAACTCTTTAGCTTCCATGTAATATTTTAATTTTTCAAAAGAGAATATATCAACATTTCAATTATTAAAGTAGAATGGAGAGTATAGGAGGACCATCACTAAGGGAAGGTAGTTATGAGAGTTAATGAAGACAATGCCTTCACAGTGCCAGGGAAATAATAATTATCTAATGAATGTTGCTCTATAGATGTCAAACACAAAGGACAGTGAGATACTATATGCAGAAGCACCAACCTAGCTTATTCCTATTTGAAAGCAGAGTTGCAGTGCAGTGGAGGACATGAGGTAAAGCGGCCTGTACCAGTTCCCATCTGGAAATGCTCTGGATGGCTTCAGAGAGGGCTGGAGAGAGGCCATGCAGCTTGTTTTCTACCAGCACTCGTTCAAAAGACTGTGGATGCAAAGAAACATAAGAGCAAGTGAAATAAGAGACTAGATTTTAATTTGTGAAGGAAATTCAAGGTACTTAAAAGGCAAGTTAATGGACCAAATTCTCTCTAGAGTGCTCTCATATTGCTTTTTCATTGGATAGGTTGACATTCAGTGGATCAGTGATAGTTTTCTATTATTTCCCATTATCAATTTTTCAGATTTTTGATATAAAGTATATGGCTTAAATTATTAAATGATTTTCATTTCCACCAAAATAAATTCATCTCAAAAGTATAACACACTTAACTCATGAAATTTTTGGATATTTAATAAAATGCAGGTAAATTATTCAAAGGGACTATCACAGATGCAGATGAAAGTGAAATATATTTTGTAAAAACTGTCTTGAGAAACAGAATTCACATCAATATCCAACAGGTGTCAAATAAAATATAACCCTTTCAACTACTTCAACTTGGGGATCTCTGAGTTTTGTCCTTTCTTTCTTTCTTTCCTTTTCTTCTTCTTTTTTTTTTTTAACCAGAACACTGTTCAGTTCTGGTTTATGGTGGTGTGGAGGACTGAACCTGAGACTTTGGAGCCTCAGGCATGAGAGTCTCTGCGTTATGCTATCTACCCTCCACCTGAGTTTTGTCATTTTTACATCAATGATCTGGTACAAAGTATTCCTTGATTAATGCCTATACTCATAAAGATAGCTTTGTTTATTAAAGAAAGAAAGAAAGAAAGAAAGAAAGAAAGAAAGAAAGAAAGAAAGGAGGGAAAGAAATACTTTTTAAAAAAATTTACTCATTTTTCTATCCTGGCCAGGAATGCTTTTTTCAGAAACTAAAGCAAACTGGAAAAAGTTTAACCTGTTCAGATCTCTCTCTCTCTCTCTCTCTCTCTCTCTCCCTCTCTCTCTCTCTCGAAGTTGGAAGGACATCAATGTATTGGGGAAAGCATAGCTATTAAACATTGGAAGCAATTTAACATTTGATTTGTAGGAATATTGATAAAAATCTGACTGCTACTTGATGTGATGCCCCATATGGTAAGTAGTTTGTACTTGTACTACACGGTAATGATAATATAATCCCAACAATACAGGAATTATTAGGACACCTGGGGGAGAGGAGGAAGGCCTGGCTTAAATACAGAGATTCTCTCAAGGACCAGCATTCCAGTCCCTGCTCCTCACCTGTGAGGAAGGGGGGGACATGAACACTTCACAAGTGGTGAAGCAGGTCTGTAGGTGTCTATATTTCTCGCTCCCTCTCCTACCAATTTTTCTCTGTCTTACCAAATAAAATGGGAAAGAGAAAGAGAGACACAGAGAGAGAGAGAGAGAAAGGAAGAAAGGAAAGAAGGAAGGAAGGAAGGAAGGAAGGAAGGAAGAAAGAAAGAAAGAAAGAAAGAAAGAAAGAAAGAAAGAAAGAAAGAAAAAATGGCTGCTAGTAGCTGTTAGTAGCAGTAAACTCAGTGCTGGCACCGAGCCCTAGCAATAAACCCAGTGGCACTAATTTTTTTTAAATTTTTATTTACTTTATTTATTTATTCCCTTTTGTTGCCCTTGTTGTTTTTTTTATTGTTGTAGTTATTATTGTTGTTGTCGTTGTTGGATAGGACAGAGAGAAATGGAGAGAGGAGGGGAAGACAGAGAGGAGGAGAGAAAGATAGACACCTGCAGACCTGCTTCACCGCCTGTGAAGCGACTCCCCTGCAGGTGGGGAGCTGGGGTTTGAACCGGGATCCTTATGCCAGTCCTTGTGCTTTGCACCACCTGCGCTTAACCCGCTGCGCTACAGCCCGACTCCCCACTAATTTTTTTTAAAGGAAGATATTAAATTCATCATCATTGCAAAGTGCATGATGAAATTTTAGTAAAGAGTGTAATCAAAGATGCAGTCTTTTATTTATTTTATTTTATTTTAAGAAATTCATAAAGACAGAGGCAAACTTTAAATCCTTCTACAGTTAGATATTTAATTATTCATTACATAAAGGGTAAGTAAGTTAGACATTAAAAGATTGTAGAGTTCATGCCATCCTGATGAATATATCTTAGAGAACGAGTTATATATTTTACAATCTTAGAGAGTCCTGGGAACTTAATGCCAATTTCTTAAGTGTTTTTAATAGAAATTTCCATAAATGCTCAAACCCTAAAAATTGTTTTCTATTTTACATCCCTATTTATCTATAAGTGGATGAGTGATTTTCTTTTTTTTTTTTAATACCATGACTTTATTAAAAATGGCAGATATGAGGACTAGGTGGTGGTGCACCTGGTTAAGTGCTCACAGTACAAAGGATCCAGGTTCAAGCCCCTAATCCCCACCTGCAGAGGGAAAGCTTCACGAGTGGTGAAGCAGGGCTACAGGTATCTCTCTATCTCTTTCCTTTCCTATCTTCTCCTCCTCTCTCAATTTCTCTTTGACTTTATCCAATAATAAATAAAATAAAATATTTTTTTTAAATATTGTATAGAAATGCCAGATATATCTTTGCTATAGAGTAAAGAAAAGTCAGCATTATTTTCAGCTAGTATAACTGTACACAGAGATTTTTCAGTGTCAAGTTAATTTAACCTGAATTAAGGACAACAGCAAACTCTATCAAAAAGTCCTTAACAAAAAGCTGCATTAGTAAGAATATCTTAACAATTTTGAAGGACATCAAACTGAAGTCATACTTAAGCATATACACACATATATGTGTATGTGTGTCTCTGTATTTAGCTCTCTAACTGACTTTCAATATGGTCTGTGACTCTAATACATTTCAAAACTCCTTATAAGATCACCTATGTAGCCATTTGTAGACATTCATGTCACTATCTAAGTGAAGAGACTTCTGTTTTTGGATCTCTTGACCTTCTCTTCTACTACCTTACCCTTCCTAATTTTGGTGAAGTTCCTTTAGACTTGTTTACCTCTGCTATTCCTTCAGCCATTCCTCATTCCCTTTCCTCAGGTCTTTGATCAATGTCACATTAGCAGATAAGTCTTGTTATAACATATGCAGTCAGGAAGACCAGCAAGTGAACAGCAAATTTTAGTGGAAAGTCCATTTCAGTTTTGTTTCATGAATTCATGTTGCTTGTCCTCAATGTGTAAAATGTGAACTTGTCGGGATAAGAGATTTCCTTAGGATCTACAGACAATTACACCCCATTAACATAAGTATAAAAAGGAGTGTTTTCATAATAATTTATATTATCCAATTTCAGACTTGCAAAAACAATCAAGACATGAAAGTTCAGAATTGCATATCACTTTAAGAGGTTCATAACTGCCCATCTTACAAACTTGTTTTTGTTGATGAAAAGATCTTATTTAACTCACTTGTATGGCAAGACCTACCACCTGAGTCTCTGTTATCTCTTCACCTTCTCTTCTACTATCTTCCTAATTTTGGTGAAGTTCCTTTAGATTTGTTTCCCTCTGCTATTCCTTCAGTCATTCTCCATTCTCTTTCCTCAAGTCTTTGATCAATGTCACATTAGATAATTCTTGTCACATCTACCACTTGTAAAATGAAACTCAAACTTTAGTTTCCAAATTGTCTTCCTTGCTTGATTGTCTACATAGCATGGTTATCATCTGGCTTTTTATGTATTTTACCTATTTATATATTATCTACCCCACTCCCACTACATTGAAAATTATATGTTATATTATCATTATTGCTTTATCCTATCAACCAAAATTATGTATATCATATATGCTCAATAATATTTCTCTGAGTTAGTATATACCATAAATGCAATTTAATGTCTTCCTTTGGACTAAAATCACTACACATAATATGAAATGATAATTAAATAGTGAATAGCACATACCACACAGGAGGCTTCATATTGCTTCCCCAGTTTAGGCCTCAAAAATGCACTGAAAGATTAAAAAAAATTCAGTCACAAAGAAAAATAAAATTACTGCTAGAGTGCCCTTATGTCATGTTTTTTGTCTTTAATGAACAAGACATGATACTTTAAAACTCAAATTTCATAACCCCTTATAGACTGTTAATGAGCAGGTGTTGAACAGCTGATGACATTTACTTCTACATATGTAATTACAAATATGAGAGAGATGTGGATTTCTACATCTGGATGTATCTACTCTCATTCTGAAGACTTTTTGGAATCAGATTCTAAATTGTCAGTGGTCAGAAGTGGTGCATTTCTTATGAGCAGTCATATTAAAACGAATGAAAAAAAAATAAAAAGAACGTAGATTGAGGTCACGATTTCCAGATTCTAACTTTTATGTGATAAATTCATAATAATAATAATGGTGATAATGTTTGCTGTTCGTTGGAACTGGTTTTAGATTTATTTAGGGAGAAAAAAAAATCCTTCATCAAAAATCTTTCTCCTGAGTGTTGTAGCCAAGAAGATTACACAGACTGAATCTGAGCAAAAATGGTTAACAAGTGGGCACAGCAGATATTTGCCAACCCGGAGCTGGAAAAAAACAACAGGTCACCGGGCTGAAATTACAGCAGGAGATGGAGGGGGAATTGGACGCAGGAGCACAATCACTCATAATTATCTTCCCTAGTTCCCTGCCCCCTCTTGCTAGGTTCTCTGCCCTCCTACCCTTTAGATAATGTATATATTTATTCGACAACTGCCAATCTGCTTGTCGTCAAACTTCACTGAAATATTTTTTTAATGTGTGTTTTTAAGCATGTGCAAAGGGTTTGCTTTCCAGCCCCAGAGAGGGAGCTGCAGGCTGTGGCGCGGCCTCACAGCAGCGGCGGCGGCAGTGGTTGACGACCCTGGCGGCCCCCGGAGCGCCCCCAGCCCCGGGCGACCCGCCGCGCGCCCTCTGCGCCCCTCACCTGGTTTGCCGCCACAGGAAGGTCTGGATGGGCAAGGGGATGCCGCGGCTGCTGTCTTGCTCCTGGCCCTCGGAGCTCTTCCTCTTCACCATGATGGTGGCTTCTGGCAGTCCTACTGCAGGACCCAACGTTGGCTCCTTGCTAGCCGCCGCCTCCTCCTCCCTCTGCTCTCCCCAACTCTCATCCCCTCCTTCCCCAAGGCAAAGCCGGCTCTCTCCGCCCTGGTGCCCCTTCTCTCTTCCTGTCCCCCGCCCCTCCTGGCGCGTGGAACATGGCTGCGGGAGGAGGGGAGGGCTGGAGGCTCCGCGGAGCGAGGAGGGGGGCGCTCCCAGAAGCTGTCCGCCTCGCCGCCCCCGCGCCCTCTCCTTGCTTTCAGCACCTCCCACTGTGGACAGCAGCCCGCGCCCGCAGGCCCTGCGGGAGACTAGGGCTGGCGGCAGGGTGAATAGCTGCTGGGTGTCCACAAGGGTCCACTTTCCTCATTGCCCGCACCCCACCCCCACCCCTGCGCGGCCCCTTCAGCCCTCGGAAGTCGTCTTCCTTTCCTTGGCGCTGCACCCCACGAGTGTCCCCTGTCCTGCTTCCCAACCTGGAAGCAGGGCTGGTCTGCGGAGGAGGAGCTTCGGTGAACCGCAGAGCAGTCAGGAACTCTGGCATCATTCTCACCTCCAGCAAGGAGGTCAAGAGTCCATCCTCCCGGTTTAGCAAAAGGAGCACAGGAGAATTAATAGAAGTGTAAACTAAGAAGGGTGCAAACTCGGCAAGACAGAAAGCTGAAAAGTTCTCGGATGTGAGAATTTATTTTAAAATGGTAACCACAAGAAAATCAGTCTTCTTCTGTCGCAGTAAGAATGTCCCTCAAACCACCCAGTCTTGAGAATTTGTCAATTGTAACTTGAGGAAGGACATTTGAATCACTATGTGAGCAAATGTGGTTTGTTATTATCAATTACTACACTTGGGTGATTTTGTTCCTCCCACTGGTGTCTGCCATTTTAAATTCTCAAAATCAAATGCTTACATATGGTTAGGATATTCTTGCTCTTCCTTCCTTTCTTTCTATTTTGACAATAACACAAGTAGAGGAGGAGTGAAGTGAAGCAATATGAGTAGAAAAATCATCCCTTTACATCCAAGTATTTACAAACAAAAACATAACATTTTAAGCAAAGATTTTAGTGTGACCCATGGAATGGAGAAGACCTTGTTTGAGACCTCATTCCATCAGGTAGAAGCATTCCCTACATAACTATCTTGACATGTGTATATGCCATACAGAGATTTTTGTTGATATACAGATTTGTTTTACATTTTATATGAGAGAAATTAAGAGGATGGAGATAGGGAGAAAGATACCTACTTTGCCACTTGTGAAGCTTGACCCCTGTAGGTGGGGACCAGGGGCTTGAACTGAGGTCTTTGTGCATGGTCACATGTGTTCAACCAAGCACACCACCACCCACATCCTAGAGTTTATTTCTAACAGTTGTTCTAGGTATAAAATAAACTAACAGAAAATTGATTCTTAGATAGCCTGTCTCTTCCAACTAAGAGTTCTTTTTTCTTGTACTAACAACTTGTATTGACATAGTACATCTGCTATTATTGGTGAAACTATACTAATATTATCATTAACCAAATACATTACATTAGAAGTCACTGTATTGAACAATTTAATATGTCATATATTAGTACAACTAATATACAATTTAATGTCATATATCATACAATATCAGTTTTATTTCCCAAAAATCTTATATACCACTTACTCATCCCTCTCTAATTCCTAGACACCAATAAACAGTTCATTGTTTTTGTAGTTTTGCCTTTTCCAGACTGTCGTAGTTAGAAATAATGATATCTTTGTAGATTTCTTCTACAAAATTATACAATTTTCATTTATTTTTCTTCCATATATTTTTAACAGTTCATTTTTTATTGTCTCATTAACTCTTCAGTGTATGCATTTACCACACTTTGTTTATACAGTCATCTGTTGAAGGACATTATCTACTTTCAATTTTTGGAAATTATTAAGCTGCCACATGCATTTTGTGTGCAGATTATTTGTGGTTGCAAGTTTTTGGTTTATTTGGGTAATTTATTGGGCATGTAGTTATTAGATTTCATTTTAAGATCATGACTAACTTTGTGAGAAACCCCAAAAGTGGCTACACATATTTTAATGTGCAGGTTTTGTGTGGATTCAAGCTTTTAGCTCATTCGATTAAATACCTAGGAGTATGATCAGTTGATTGTATTTTAAAATTATACGAGCTTATGAGAAAATGCCAAAGTGATTGTCCCATAGAATTTTTTAAATGAGAGTCCTAGACAGAGTTATGAGCCAAAATGATAGAATCATTGAAGAAGGCGATGTTGAAGATCCTTGTGACAGGAAATAATTAAAGTCCTGGAGGGATCTATATGTAATACATAACTAGATTAAATACTCTGTGGTGGATGAATAATCTCTAAAATTATAAGGATTGTACAAGAAAAGTCAGCAGGAAAAGAAGCAGGATGAGAATAGGAGGTGGGGGCAGACAGTGGCACACCTGATTAAGTATAGACATTACAATGCACAGGGACCCAGGTTCAAGCCCCTAGTCTCCAACTGGGGGAAAGCTTCACAAATTGTGCTGCAGGACTGTAGGTCTCTGTTTCTCTCTCCCTCTCTATCTCCCCCTCCTCTCAATTTCTCTGTTTCTTTTCTTTTTTCTTTTTTGCCTCCAGGGTTATTGCTGGTGCTCAGTGCCTGCACCATGAATCCACTGCTCCTGGAGGCCATTTCCCCTCCTTTTGTTGCCCTTGTTGTAGCCTTGTTGTGGTTATTATTGTTGATAATGATGTTGTTCGTTGTTGGATAGAACAGAGAGAAATGGAGAGAGGAGAGGAAGACAGAGAGGGGGAGAGAAAGAGACACTTACAGACCTGCTTCACCGCCTGTGAAGCAATTTCCCTGCAGGTGGGGAGCTGGGGGCTCAAACCAGGATCCTTACGCCCGACACCCTCTGTCTCTTTTAAATTATAAACACATAAATTTTTTTTATAAAGGAGAATAGGTGAGCATTCAGGCTTAATTGTTTGTAGGGCTAGATAACATAATAGTTATGCAAAGAGACTCTCATGCCCTGGGCTTCAAAGTCCCATGTTCAGTTCCTCACATTATTGTAAACCAGAGCTGAGCTGTGATCTGGTTAAAAAAAAAAAAGACTCTACATCAGACTTAATGGTTTATGTAAACTGTGAAGTGGTAAGATATTTTTTTTCAGAGTGACAGTTGATGAAGTAAGTACTGTAGCATTTGTCAGAAAAATGTGAATAGCTGAAATGTAGAGTGAATGCTTGTTATGTGTCAAGGTCTGTTTTATGTGCATCAGTCAATTTAAAAAATCCGTTGCAATCAACATTTTGAGAAAAGACTACCAAGAGACAGAAATTTTACATGATCTACCCAAGGTTACAAAGTAATTGATGAAAGAACATTAAGGTCTAGTTTCCAAGTTCTGATCCAACTCTGACATAAAACTGAGTATTGTTTAGCTGTGAGGATTTGGAAGAAGTGCTATGAGTCATGTCAATGAGAGCTGCTCAAGGACATATGAAAGAATTGCTCTATTGATGGTAGAAGATGAAGAAGAACTAATGGTATTTTCCATTTGCAAATGCCCTTAAGGCAATGAATCATCTGGAGGTGGAAGAATTCTAGAAAAAGTAATTTCAAAACTAGTTTTCAAAGTTACAGTTTAGTAAAGATTCAAGACTATTATGGTTTGCTTCTCAAGCAATCATTAAACACTTCCTATATTTTTTATTTATTTATTTTTCCTTTTGTTGCCTTTGTTGTTTTTTATTGTTGTAGTTGTTGGATAGGACAGAGAGAAATGGGGAGAGGAAGAGAAGACAGAGGGGGGAGAGAAAGATAGACACCTGCAGACCTGCTTCACCGCTTGTGAAGTGACCCCTCTTGCAGGTGGGGAGCCGCTTGTATTTTTTTTTTTTTTAGGAAGAAACATGTTTCATCAATGTTTTCATCTATACTATATCCTTTCATATATTTTATTTTCAATCCAGACAAATATTATTTATAACTTTTAAAAATTATCTGTATTGGATAAAACAGCCAGATATAGGGGGAAACGGGGTGATAGAGAGGGAGAGTGACAGAGAAACACCTGACGCACTGCTTCACCACTCTCAAAGCTTTCCCCCTGCAGGTGGGAACCGGGGGCTAGAACACAGGTCCTTGCACACTGTAACATGTGCACTCAACCAGCTGCACCACCACACAGAGCCCCCAAACACTATTGACAAAAAGAACAGAATTAATCTGCTAAGTCATACCATCAGTTTAAGTGTCATCTTTATTGTAATAACTATGTGGCATTATCATCTCACTATCAAAAAGAAATATTGAATTGTAAGTAAATTCTAAATGAAGGTTATGCCCAAAGATGGAATAACTTTGGATGAAAAGAAGAAATGCACATTAGTAAGAATGTGAAAGGCAATTACAAAGAAATTCAGAAAGACGTAGCCAGATATGTAAACTTTGAAGGATACATTCTCTTTAATTGGAATAATACATTTTGATAGTGGCCAGATACTGTTATAAATTGAATGTACAAATAAACGTCATTGGTAGACAGACTGAACAGAGAATAACTCTGAATAAGCAGAATCAAGACTGCTTTGCAAGTAAGTATAGGAGAGCTCAGAGTAATGTCAAAACTCAACAATTTAACACAGCATAGTATTGGCAAAAGCTCACTACTACTCTATGACAACCTATTAGAATTTTTCTATATTAGTGAATTAATAAAGTTACAAGATTACAAGTGTATAGTCCCACATCACCCACCACCAAAGTTCTGTCATTCTCACCCACCAGCAATAACCACCATATCAGCTTGGTCACTTTATTTCAAATTCATGTTTTAGTCCTGTGTATTACACATATGAGAGTAAACACCATGCTGTTATATTTATTTTATTTTATTTTATTTATTTATTTATTTATTCCCTTCTCTCTTTCTTTTTTTAAAATCTATTTTGCATAGAGATGCAGAGATTGAGAAGGAAGGGAGAAATAGTGAGAGAGACACCTGTACCACTGTTTCACCATTCATGAAGCTTCTTTCTACAGATGGGGACCAGGACTTGAATCTGGTTCCTTGTGCACTGTAATGTGTGCACTCCAACAGGTATGCCACCACCCAGTCCTTGCAGTTGTCTTTCACTTCCTTACTTACTCCACTAAGCATTACTACTTCCAGTTCCATCCATTTTGTCCCAAAGAACACAATATCTTTTTCACTTGTAGATTAGTATTCCACTGAATATATGTCTCATGACTTCTCTATACAGTCATCTGTCAATATGAATTTAGGTTGTTTCCACTCCTTGGTGATTGTAAATAAAGCAGTTGTGAGCACAGGTATGCATATGCCCCTTTGAATTAGTGTCTTCATGCCCTTTGTATATATGCCTAGGAATGGTATTACCAAATCAGAAAGTATTCCACTTTTATGTTTGAGGACTCTCCATATACTGTTTTTCAATGAGGCTGCATCTATTTGCCTTCTTACCAACACTAATAAATTCCTGTTTTTTAGATATCACTTGATGTACACATTGCTCACAGATATGAGCTGGTATCTCATTATGGTCTTCACTTTACTTTTTTTTAAAGGACTTTTAAAAAACATTTATTTATTTATTTTCCCTTTTGTTGCAATTGTTGTTTTACTGTTGTAGTAATTGTTGTTCTTACTGATGTCATTGTTGTTGGATAGGACAGAGAGAAATGGAGAGAGGAGGGGAAGACAGAGAGGGGGAGAGAAAGACAGATACCTGCAGACCTGCTTCACCGCCTGTGAAGCGACCCCCGCCCCCCCCCCCCGCAGGTAGGGAGTTGGGAGCTCAAACCTGGATCCTTACACCAGTCCTTGTACTCTGTGCCACATGTGCTTAACCCTCTGTGCTACCGCCTGACTCCCTCATTTTACATTTATCTGTAAATGAACTTGAGATTTTTTTTTTCATATTTCTCAGTCACCTACATATCTTATTTTTTTTCTCTCTCTCTCTCCCTCTTCTCTCTCTCTCTCTGTCCCTCTCTAATTTTTTTTCTTTCTGACACCAGGGTTATTGCTGGGGGGGGGGGCATGGTGCTGGCACTATGAATCCACTGCTCCCAGCAGCCATTTTTTTCTTTCTTTTCATTTTCTTTGACAGGACAGAGAAAAAATGAGAAAGAATGGGGAGATAGATAAGGAAAAACAAAGACACCTAGAGACCTGCTTCAGCACTCGTGAAGCCTCTCCCCTGCTGGTGGAGAGTGGGGGCTCAAACTTGGGTCCTTGAGTATGGCAACATATAGCTCAGTTGGATGTGGCACTGCTTGTTCCCCATCTGTATATATTCTTCAGAAATATTTAATTCAGATTTTTGCCCATTTTTATTGGATTATTTACTTTATTGTTATTGCTATAGTTGAACTGCAGGATTCAAAAAAATTAAATATATTTTTATTATTATTGGGTAGATACATCAAGAAATTGAGAGGGGAGGGGAAGATAGAGAGGAAGAAAGACAGACAGACACCTGCAGCCCTGCTTCACCACTTGGAAAGCTTCCCCCCTGCAGGTGGGGACCAGATGCTTGAACCTGGGTCCTTGTGCACTGTAGTGTGTGCACTTAACCAGGTGTGCCACCACTTGGTCCCTGCATGATTACTTTACATGATTACTTTTGACATTAATCTCTTGTCAGATATGTGATGTGCAAGTATCTTCTCCCAACATTTAGGTTAGGTTACCCTTTTTTTTTTTTAATCTTTGAACCTACCAGAGCTTGAAGGTGATACGCATGACCATTGCTGCTTCTACACATACTAGTTAGACATGAATGGGGGATACACTTCTACATAGAAACAGTAATTTGGGGGTCCAAGGGGCAAGGCTGAACTAACTTTGACAGGTCAATCTCAAGTTAGTAACTCCTGGTGTGCAGGAATTGATATATTAGGCACCCTCAAACTAAACAGAGGTTCTAGACCCTTCAAAGAATCCACACTCATCTAAGCTTCTTATCATGGTTTGCTTGGTTCTTCTAGATCTGCCCCCAATACATTGAAGGAAGCTTTAGTGCTGTAGTCTCTTTCTCCTCTCTCTCTCTCTCTCTCTCCTATTGTTAAAAAAAGACATTGATATTAACAGTGGAATAGAGAAATGAATTCATAGAACAGAATTTTTAAAAGCCCCCAAATGAGATATGTGAAAATTATATGCAATACAGTAGGATGTATAATCTTTTTTTAAAAAAAGTCAAAATACTCTGACCCATCTTGGACAGAGCTAGAAGGAATTATGTTAAGTGAGCTAAGTCAGAAAGATAAAGATGAGTATGGGATGATCCCACTCATCAACAGAAGTTGACTAAGAAGATCTGAAAGGGAAACTAAAAGCAGGATCTACCAAATTGTAAGTAGGGCACCAAAGTAAAAGCCCTGTGGTGAGGGGTAGACATGCAGCTTCCTGGGCCAGTGGGGGGTGGGAGTGGGTGGGAGGGATGGGTCACAGTCTTTTGGTGGTGGGAATGGTGTTTATGTACACTCCTAGCAAAATGTAGACATATAAATCACTAGTTAATTAATATGAGAGGGGGAAAATCAATTGTATGTCTCAAAGTTTCTCAAAACACAAACTGAATCTTTTTAATATATAGGCTGTGTATTTGATACGCAGACTCTCTCAAAAGCCTAGACCAAGTAGATCAGAAGCATCCAATAGCACAGCTATATACAAGATACTGGGTACTGTACAGCAAACCCTAACAAAAGGACTTTTCAAAGTTAACCCAATTACCAAATAATGTGATGATAACGTTAACTATCGATTGTCTTTTTGAACCCTAAGACAGCAGGAACCTCACATCTCCACTATAGAGCCCCTACTTACCCCAGTCCTGGAACCCTTGGATAGGGCCCACTTTCCCGTATGCCTCTCCCAATCCATATCAAATAATATTGCATCTGCTAATCACAACCTAACCAACGCAATGATTGCCACCTCAACATGCTTCACTTCAGACTGTGTCCAGAGACTTCAGGTGTGGAATGACAACCCTTCAGCTTCATTACTCAGGTGAGACCTTTCCTTTCATAGTATACTCTAATTTCATCTCAGGTGGTTCACTTTCTAACAAAGTCCCAAAACCTAGATATACACCAGTTTCTCTGAGAGAGAGCATATGTTCACATGTATCCATAAACTACTGCAAAATATATACCTGAAAGCAGAAGTACACTAGAATTTGCAGTGAGTACCTCCCTAACACTTCCTCTCCACTATTCCAAGCTTTGGGTCCATGATTGCTCAACAATTTGTTTGGCTTTGTATGGTAACTCTCTTTTCAGTCACCAGGTTCCAGATGCCATCAGGATGCTGGCCAGGCTTCCCTGGATTGAAGACCCCACCAATATGTCCTGGAGCTCAGCTTCCCCAGAGACACACCCTACTAGGGAAAGAGAGGGGCAGACTGGGAGTATGGACCAACCAGTCAACACCCATGTTCAGCGGGGAAGCAATTACAGAAGCCAGACCTTCTACCTTCTGCAACCCACAATGACCCTGAGTCCATGCTCCCAGAGGGATAGAGAATGGGAAAGCTATCAGGGGAGGGGGTGGGATATGGAGATTGGGTGGTGGGAATTGTGTGGAGTTGTACCCCTCTTACCCTATGGTTTTGTTAATTAATCCTTTCTTAAATAAAAAAGAAAAAAAATTCAAAATATGATTCTTACCAGAAACACTACCAAAAAATTCCAGATGAATTAAAGGTCTAAATGTAAAAGTCAAATTTTAAATATTTAAAAAAAAAGAGTTTTAGTTTTCTGATTTCTAATACTTTGACTCTTGTAAAACACTCAAAATGTTAAAGCTATATGAGTCTATAAATAATCCTCAGAATATTAAATAGTCTTTGCAATAAAAGACATAAAAATAAAAATATATAACACATAATTAGAAAAGATACAATGCATTTAGTCAACAGGAGTCTAAACTATGTTAAAATTTATAAAAATAATTAATAAATTGTTTATGAAAAAGTATCTATTACTCTCTCTTTGGATATCTCAATGCTGCTCATAAGACTCAATCTCATCAGTAATATTGAAAATAATTATCTTCTCCAAATTCAAATTCATAATTTCCCAAACCTAGGAGTAACCAAACTCTCTCTCAGTAGGTAAATGAAAAATACAGTGTGTTACATCTAGACAATGGAATAGTATGCAGCACTAAAAGGAAATGTTGTCTCAAATCATGGAAAGACATGGAGGAATGCATATAAATACATACTATCCAATGAAATAAAATAATATGAAAAAATTAAGCTCTGTATGACTCCAACGATATGACATTATCCAAAAGGCAAAACAATGGAGCTGGAAGACTGGTAAATATTTGCTACTTCAAAGTGGGAGAAAAATAAATAAGCAGAACTCAAAGAATTGTTATGACAGTGAAAATACACTTCATGATACTATTATGATGAGCACATGCTGCTATACATTTGTCCAAACATACAAAATGTTTACTGGGGGCTGGGTGGTGACATATCTGGTTAATTACATGCGTTACAGTGCTCAAGGACCTGAGTTCAAGCCCCCAGTCCTCACTTGTGGGGGAAAGCTTCAAAAGTGGTAAAGCAGGGCTGCAGGTGTCTCTTTCTCCCTCTCACTCCTTCTTCCCTCTCAGTTTTTGGATGTCTCTATCCAATAAATAAAGTTGATTTTTAAAAGTTTAAAAAGTGTTTTATCAGTGGTCCGGGAGGTGGCGCAGTGGTAAAGCTTTGGACTCTCAAGCATAAGGTCCCAAGTTCAATCCCCGGCAGCACATGTGCCAGAGTGATGTCTGGTTCTTTCTCTCCCCCTCTATCTTTCTCATAAATAAATAAAATTAAAAATATATATATATAAAAAAAAGTGTTTATCAATATGAGCGAGCCTTAAGTTACAGTATGAACTTTGAGTGATTCTGTTATAATCTCTGATAGAGCTGTGGGTGATGGGGAAGCCACACAGGTGTGAATGGGGGCAGACGATATATAGAAAGTCTCTGTACCTCCCTTTCAATTTTGCTGTAAATTTAAAATTTATCTAAAAATGAATTTTAGGAAGTTTCAGAATACCAAATTACAGTGCGAATATAGAGATTGCCATTTAAATATTAAGGATCAATATTTAAAATTATTTTGGAGGTTAATTTAGCAATTTTTAGTAAAAATAAAATATTCTCACACTTCAAATCAACAATTACCTATAAAGACTGCAAAGAATTTATCAGATAGCTTGAGTATAAAAAAATGATAGTAGCAAAAGAAAAAAAAATGATAGTAGGGGAGTCGGGCTGTAGTGCAGCGGGCTAAGCTCAGGTGGCGCAAAGCACAAGGACCGGCATAAGGATCCCGGTTCGAACCCCGGCTCCCCACCTGCAGGGGAGTCGCTTCACAGGCGGTGAAGCAGGTCTGCAGGTGTCTATCTTTCTCTCCTCCTGTCTGTCTTCCCCGCCCTCTCTCCATTTCTCTCTGTCCTATCCAACAACGACAACAACAATAATAACTACAACAAAAAACCAACAAGGGCAACAAAAGGGAATAAATAAATAAAATAAAATAAAAAAATGATAGTAATGACTCATCACACTAACACTGTTGTACTAAATTCTAAGCATCTAAGTGTTATCAGATACAAAAGAATAGATAATTCTGATAAATTCATACAATGGAATAGACTCCAGGAATCAATATGAAAAAAATTCCAAAATACGGTGCTAAATGAATAAAATAATTTGCAGAATCACCTAACAATACAGTACCATTTATTTTTTTTATTTCCTTTTTGTTGCCCTTGTTTTTTTTATTTGCTGTTGTAGTTATTATTGTTGTTGATATCGTTGTTGTTGGATAGGACAGATAGAAATGGAAAGAGGAGAGGAAGACAGAGGGGGGAGAGAAAGATAGACACCTGCAGACCTGCTTCACCACCTGTGAGCCCCTGCAGGTGGGGATCCGGGGACTTGAACCTGGATCCTCACGACGCCCGGTCCTTGCGCTTTGCACCATGTGCGCTTAACCCGCTGCGCTACCACCCGACTTCCAGTACCGTTTATTTTTAATATTTAAAATGGGCAAAATGATGCTATTTATTATAGATAAATTAATTATATATATTATATATATTATATATTACATATATATTATATATAGGTAAATTAATACAAATATGTTTGAGTATTATCTTGAATTGAGTTTCCCAGAAAGTAGCATTGGAAACAATGATTTGCATGTTACTTTAAGGAGTGAAATACACAGGGTTAAGAGTAAAGAAAAAGAGTTCAGACAGTAGTAGCGCACTGTGTTAAGCCCACAAGGCGCGAAGGACTGGTGCAAGGATCAGGCTTTGAGTCCCACCCCACAACCCCCCACTCCCCGCACCCCACCTGCAGGGGGATCGCTTCACAGGCCATGAAGCAGGTCTGCAGGTGTCTTTGTCTCCCCCTCTCTATTTTCCCCATTTCTCTCTGGCTTATCCAACAACAACAGCAATGGCAACAGTAACAACAACAAGGGCAACAGAGTGGGTAAAATGACCTCCAGGAGCAGTAGATTCATAGTGCAGGCACCGAGCCTCAGCGATAAATCTGGAGAGAAAAAAAAAAAAAAGAGTAAAGAAAACATTGATCCAGTGGGTAAGAAAACAAGGCTAGTAGACTGGTGTATTATCAAGCTGAATACTACCAAAATGTAGTTGATGTCTGAAGAATACAGAGACACTAATTCAAAAAGAAATACCTACGTCGGGGATCAGGTGGTAGCGCAGCGGATTAAGGGCAGGTGGCGCAAAGCGCAAGGACCGGCATAAGGATCCGGTTTCATTAGTCCTGGGCTCCCCACCTGTAGCGGAGTCGCTTCACAAGCGGTGAAGTAGGTCTGCAGGTGTCTTTTTCTCCAGCTCTCTGTCTTCCTCTCCTCTCTCCATTTCTCTCTGTTCTATCCTACACAACGACATCATTAACAACAATAATAACTACAACAATAAAGCAACAAGGGCAACAACAGGGAATAAATTAAAAGAAAAAGAGATATGTACCTCCTCTGTTCATTGTAGAACTGACAAGATATGAAACAACCTAAGTGCCCATTGACATATAATTGAATGAAGGGGTGTATATTCTCAGTAGACTATGACTCTGATTAAATGAAGATGAAAGTTGTCTTTTGCCACACGATGAGCAGAATTTAAGGCAATTATACTAAGCAAAATAAGTCAGAGTGAGAAAGAGAAATATCAAATGGCTTCTCTCATATGTGAAATAAAAGAAACAAAGCAGCTGAAGAAACGAAACATGATATGAAACAAATTTTAGACTGATAAAAATTGGTGATTACCAAAGAAGAAGAAGTGGAAAGATGGGAACAAATGGTAGTTGAGGCCATTTTGACAGTAGTGAGAGGTACAAAGATTGTGCCGATGGTTGCTATGGTATAGCCTTCTATCACAGCACTATGAATGGTAGTAGGGATTG
Source organism: Erinaceus europaeus (assembly GCF_950295315.1). NCBI lineage: Eukaryota > Metazoa > Chordata > Mammalia > Eulipotyphla > Erinaceidae > Erinaceus > Erinaceus europaeus. The sequence continues at coordinate 25,030,660 of NC_080168.1, forward strand.
CAATTATCTGAAGACCAGATTGGTCTCTTCGTCCAAGGTGGCTCACGCATACATTTATTGATGTTGCTTGCTAGTTAAGAGCTAGGCTCAGGCTATCTACTGGAGGAGATAAAAATATCCTTTCGTGAACATTACTCTCAAGACAATTGAACTTGTTTGGTTTTTGTTTGTTTGTTTGTTTGTTTTTAACAGCTCATTTCACCAAGGAAGAGTATACCAAGAAAATCACGTGGAAACTGCACAGCCTTTTCTGAACTAGCCTCAAAAGCCCTGTAGCAATGCTTCTGCTGCAATTAGTTGAAAATAAGTAACTCCTCCAGAGTCTAGAGGCAGCAACACAGACCTGATCTCTCCATTGGACCTATACAGGTCTTTATGTGTAGTATCAAAGAGTGTGGAAATATATTTCAATTGCTGTAACATAGCTGAGGCACTTGGGACAGGGCCTGTTCTGCTCTACAATTAGTAGTATTCTTCTTCTTCTAGTGTTTGCCCTTCTTCCGTAGCCAGTCAACAGCATCAGGTTGAAAGCTGTCAGGAGCTGCTTGTTGCTGGCTTTGAAAGTGACTGGGATCCATGTGAATTCAGTCAGCTAGGAAGGATCATCAGTTTCCCCAATAAATGGGTACTCACGGGATGCACCACGAGAAGGTCGATCGAGTGCATCCCAGTAGTATTCTTTTGACATGATCACAGAGCCTTATAACCTCTCGCCTGTGGTTTCATCCTTCATTTTTCACCTTGTCTTGATGTTACAATCTAAAATGCTTCTTCTTGGAGTAACATTAAGAATGATTGGTAAATACTAGTATTGTTAATTCTTAAAGCTGCTAAACCTTGCAATAATGAGGAGAAGGTGGCTGTAGCATTTACACTGAATTTTTTTTTTTTCTTTTTCCATTGGCATCTTGTTAGGGCTTGTTAGTCAATACATCCCTGAAGCACAGAGTGAAGTGACAGAGTCCCTCACAGATCCTTGAGGAGGACAGAGGACACATGCTAACACCTCACATAATTTAGAATTCACTTATTTGAAAAAAAAAAACACCACATAGCTTGTGTTAGTATGTCAAAGATCTGTTTTAATTTTGATTTCAGTGATTTCATCAGACAAACTTATGCTAGAACTCTAGAGTTTTACCCATTGTGTAACAAGAATTACAAGTGTTTTTCTTTCCCCATCTTAGAGAGCATTCTTTATCCACAGGGTCTATAAAAATTGTGTCTTTCAGCCTAAACTGCATCTGGAAGTGTGTTTTCAGAGGACTCACTAGAAGGAGCTTGGGAAGCACTATTTTTCTGAAAAAACAGGAGTCTGACCTGCAGAAAAATTTTCAACTTGATTCAAAGCAACACCAAACTCTGACAACTCATAGCTCTCTCTGTTAAAAAAAAAGTAACAAATTAACATTTACAGAATATTTAGATTTGTCTTTATTTTCACCATAACATTCCTACATGCGGAGCTGAGATCATGTAAGCTTCCCAACCCCCTGCTAAAATGTGCATTTCACACTGTATTTCTGAGTCACAAACATATCAAGACTCATCTCTTCTCTTGTTTAATGACTCAGAGTGTTGTGTATCTGGATCAATAGTCTTTTATCTCATTAAGAAATAAGCTACACATTCATCAAACCCACAGTTGATAATTGGATTTCAGAGGAGGGTAGAAGGCTTCTAGAAAAGAATGGCTTTCAATTTGGGTGATTATCATCTTACCAGAGGAATATAGACACATTAGTACCTGGTTCCATGCTTGTCAATTAAATCAGAATCTTTAGGAAAGGGAAAGAATTGAGAAGAGCATTCAAACACAAATTTATACACAAATGTTTATAGTAGCAATGTTCACAATAGACAAAAGTTAGAAATAATTCAAGTAGGGAGTCAGGCTGTAGCGCAGTGGGTTAAGCACAGGTAGTGCAAAGCACAAGCACCGGCATAAAGATCCTGGTTCGAGCCCCCAGCTCCCCACCTGCAGGGGAGTCGCTTCACAAGCGGTGAAGCAGGTCTGCAGGTGTCTATCTTTCTCTCCCCCTCTCTGTCTTCCCCATCTCTCTCCATTTCTCTCTGTCCTATCCAACAAAGACATCAATAACAACAGCAGCAACAATAAAAAAACAAGGGCAACAAAAGGCAAATAAATAAATAAATAAATTTTTTAAAAAACTGTTAAAAAAGAAAATAAACTATTAATTTCTACCTTCATATTTTCAATCAATATTTGATAATAGAATAGTTCTCATCAGAAACAAATGTCATGGTTAGTAATTATTAGTGTTCATTACCTATCAAGAGAATAATGCAAAATCCGGTTTGCCTACCTTAACCATATTTTTCAAGTATACCCAATATTACATTAATGTGTAGTTTTTTGATGTTTTGAATTTTTTATTAGTGACTTAATAGTGGTTCACAAGATATATGACTACAGTGGTACTATTCCACTACTAATGTTCGGTTACTCACCCCTTCCCTAATGATAATCACCATTACCTCTCACAAAGTTTTAGAAACAACATGATAGCATGGTCACTTTTTTTTTATGTGTTTCAATTCCTTATATTCCACATGCCAGTGAAACCATCGTGTAGCTGTCTTTCACTTCCTTACTTACTTCAGTAAACATAATCACCTCCAAAATACCCAAGGACAGATAACTGGATAAAGATGTTACGGGACATATATTTACTAGAATTCAACTCTGCAATTAAAAAGATGATTCTGTACCCTTCAGAATAAAATGGATGAAACTGAAGAGGTTTCATCCTTTTTGTGCTAGTTTCCTCTTTCTTCTTTTTTTTTTTTTTAAATATTTTTTAGTGGGATTCACGATTTACAGTCAACAGTAAAATAGAGTAGTTGGCACATATGTAACATTTCTCAGTTTTCAACATAACACTCTAATCCCTCCCCACCTAGGTCCTCCTCCGACATGATGTTCCAGGACCTAAACACTCCCCCCATCCCTACCCTGCCCCAGAGTCCTTTACTTTGGTGCAATACACCACCTTTTTCTTATTCTCGTGATCATCTGTGTGATATATTTATTTATTTTTTATTTCTCTCCCAACTCCAATGAGCTATAGGACTTTATACACAGTAGAAGGAATTACAATGCTCTTTGGATTAACCGGTGGATTTTATTTTGTGCTTATTTGACTGAAAGGAACAGACCTATTCAAATATGCTTAAATAAAAGGGGGTGTTATAAAGAAGAAAATTCAACAGGCAGTAAAGAACTACTGATGGAACAAGCGGCAATTATAGCTTGAGCTCTGTTATTAGTGTAACTTGGTGAGGCTTTGTGAACTGCTGTGGCACTTTGCCTAGGGGCTAGATTTCTGTGACTCATAGCTTCCATAGCAGGTCAGTAAGCAGTGATGGTGTTGGGAGGAATAGATGTGCTCTAAACTAATTTACTGAAGGGAATCTGGGGTTGGGTGCAGATCCACTTTTTTTTTTTTGCCTCCAAGGTTATTGCTGGGGCTCAGTGCCTGCACTACAAATCTACCCCCCCCCTGGAGGCCATTTTTCCCTTTTGTTGTCCTTGTTGCTGTCATTGTTGTTGGATAGGACAGAGAGAAATGGAGAGAGGAGGGGAAGATAGAGAGGACTAGAGAAAGATAGACACCTGCAGACCTGCCTTACCACCTGTGAAACGATCCCTCTGCAGGCGGGGAGCCAGGGGCTCGAACCAGGATCCTTACGCAGGTCCTTGCGCTTTACACTAAGTGCACTTAATCCGATGCACTACTGTCCGCCCTCCCTCCCCCCTTTTGCAGATCCACTTTTAACCTCTTCAAGAGTCAGGCCATGAGTGACAATTCCTGCATAAGAGTACAACAGAAAAAACAGCCACCTGTTTTTTGTATTTTTTTTTTTTAGTGCTAGGGATCATCCCTCTGATTATAGAAAGGAACTGCCCCTGCGGCTACAGACAGACTATGACCCACATAGTCAACGACTGCCACCTCTCCAGATTCAAAGGAGGTCTCGAAACTTTACATCAGGTTCAACCTGATGCTGTTGACTGGCTACGGAAGAAGGGCAAACGCTAGAAGAAGAAGAATAGAAAGGAAAAGTCTGGACTTGATGTTGCACTTGTCTGTGCTCAGTCTGTAGTCTTTTTTTGTTGAATAACTGGGTTCTGTATACTCTCATAAATGTTTTATAGCAATTAAGATTATATTGGGGACAGTAAAACAACTCAATAGTAAGGCATATTTAGAGACTGGGTTTGACCTCTGGCACCAAAAATAAAGTAGCATATATATATTTCCAAAGATAATTAGACTGTGCATATAAAAAGTCCTTGAAAGTCTAGATATCCTTTGACTCAACAGTTTCATTTCTTTTTAGGTCTTGCCAAGTGGGAAAATATACGTGCATTCAGAGATGTAAACAAGGAGAATTACATATGATAGTCAAAACTTTCAAGCTGATCAAGCACAGGCAATGTGTTGAGTTAAAAGTGGATTGCAAGAAGTCATTGAAAAAGGATAACAGATGACAACATTTATTGAAATGAAAATGTTCACCATCTTTAAAATATTTATTTATTTATTTTGAATAAAGAAATAAATTGAGAAGTAAGAAGAAGAGTGGGAAAGAGAAAGAGAGACTCCTGCAGCACTGCTTCACCACTTGTGAAGCTTCCCCTATCCCAGTGAGGCCTGTGAGCTTGAACAAGGGCCCTTGTACAGTGTGACATGTGCGTTCTATCAGATGCATCACTACTCAGCCCCTCATTACACATTTTTTTCTTTTATTTATAAAAATGAAACATTGACAAAACCATAGGATAAGAGGGGTACAATTCCACACAATTCCCACCACCAGAACTCCATATCCCATCCCCTGCCTGAAGCTAATATGTAATAACATGTTGAGTACGGTTTTTATAAAAGTATGTTCTAATATTTTATTAACCATATTTTAAATAATATTTATTTATTTATTTCCTTTTTGTTGCCCTTGTTTATTTATTGTTGTTGTAGTTATTATTGCTGTTGGATAGGACAGAGAGAAATAGAGAGAGAAGGGGAAGACAGAGAGGGGGAGAGAAAGATAGACACCTGCAGACCTGCTTCACTGCCTGTGAAGCGATTCCCCTGCAGGTGGGGAGCCGGGGGCTCAAACCGGGATCCTCACGCTGGTCCTTGTGCTTTGCACCACGTGCGCTTAACCCGCTGCGTTACTACCCGACTCCCATTAACCATAATTTTTAAACATAAAAGCTAGAATAATACAGCATTTACTACCATACTGTATTAGGAAGTACTACACCATATTTCACTTAAATTTTCAGTAATCCTATAAGCTAGTCATTCATTTCTAGTTTTATCTTTTTTTTTCATTACTTAGAAGTGTTTCTATCTGATAAATGTTGAAGCTGAGGCAACACCAACAACAAAACTGAATAAATCTCCCAAGAATTTAATCTGTAAAGCCCAGATTAGAAAGCTCATGTTACATATATTTTGCAACACAAATTTCTCTTCAAGATTAGGTCGAATGATGTATTTTATCTTTTTTTAAAATTTTTTTTAATATTTATTTTATTTATTTATTCCCTTTTATACCCGCAGACCACATCTCTCTTGCCAGAGAACCCTTAGGAAGCTCTGGTGATGACGGCAGGTCCTCTGAGCCTCTAGTGCAGAGAGGGACCAAGTCTGTCAGAGGTGGGGTGAGGAGAGCTGTAGCTTTCTGGTCAGTCCCTGCTGCAGTGCCCAGGGGTGTTATGGGAGCACAGAGCAACTGTGGACAGCACCTAACAGAATCATTGCGGTTTGTGTCAATGCAGTGCTTTAGGGAGGCAAAAGTGAATTTCAGATGGTTTTCACTTAGCACAAAACCTTCGTCTTTTGCGTTTCTTCCTGGTTGACAGCTGCCAGGGCCACACTTCAGTCATGGGCTAAGCTGACGCAGCTGGCACTCTGCATTGGCTCAGAGGCCGTGGTTTGCCAATCCCTACTGTAGAGGACCACACTGTTTCTTCTGCACATAGGTCTGACAATTTACTTCCAGAGAGTTTGCAAGTAGAAAGAAAATCCACTAGTAAGTAAACAGTCACACCTGACATTAGATGTGATACTGACATCATCATCATCTTCTTCTTCTTCTTCTTCCTCTTCCTCTTCCTCTTCCTCTTCTTCTTCTTCTTCTTCTTCTTCTTCTTCTTCTTCTTCTTCTTCTTCTTCTTCTTCTTCTTCTTCTTCTTCTTCTTCTTCTTGCGTTTGCCCTTCTTCCGTAGCCAGTCAACAGCGTCAGGTTGAGCCTGATGTAAAGTTTCGAGACCTCCTTTGAATCTGGAGAGGTGGCAGTCGTTGACTATGTGGGTCATAGTCTGTCTGTAGCCGCAGGGGCAGTTCGGGTCGTCTCTGGCTCCCCAGCGATGGAACATAGCGGCCCACCGGCCATGGCCTGTTCGATAGCGATTGAGGAGGGCCCAATCATAACGTGCTAGGTCAAAGCCAGGTTGACACTTGCAGGGGTCTGTGATGAGGTGTTTGTTCTTTACCTCAGCTGACAGCCAGCTCTGTTTCCAAGAGTCTGGAACAGAGAAGTTCAGTGTAGGCGTAGGGGACCAGATTGGGTGACGAGACGTCAAGCGTTGGACAGGGTGGGCGAAGATATCCGCATACATTGGCAGGTCCGGTCCAGCGTAGATGCGGGAAATGAACTTAGAAGATGCCTCATCCAGACGAATATCTGGCGGGGCGATGTTGCTAAGAACTGGCAGCCATGGAACCGGGGTGGAATGGATGGTTCCAGAAATTATCCTCATGGAGGAATATAATTTGGAATCGACCAAGTGGACATGGGGGCTACGGAGCCATACTAGGGCACAGTATTCTGCAGTGGAATAGCATAATGCCACTGACATCAATATCTGGTTACTAGAGTGGCTAAAAAAAAATGGTTTGTATTACACTTTGAAGAACCACTTACAAATTGAACATTCTAATGAGACAATGGCAGAATCCCCAGTGATCATAAGAAATAACATAGAGCAGCCGGGTGGCGGCATCCTCAACTGAGTGCTCACCGCCATGAGCAAGGACCCAGGTTCCAGCCCTCGGTTCCCGCCTGCAGAAGGGAAGTTTCACAAATGGTGATGTAGAGCTGTCCATGTTCTCTCTCTTTCTTTTTTTTTTTCTTCCTTTTTTAAAAAATATTTTATTTTATTTATTTATTCCCTTTTGTTGCCCTTGTTGTTTTATTGTTATAGTTATTATTGTTGTTGTCATTGTTGGATAGGACAGAGAGAAATGGAGAGAGGAGGGGAAGACAGAGAGGACGAGAGAAGGATAGACACCTGCAGACCTGCTTCACCGCCTGTGAAGCGACTCCCCTGTAGGTGGGGAGCCGGGGTTCGAACTGGGATCCTTATGCCGGTCCTTGTTCTTTGCGCTACCTGTGCTTAACCCACTGCGCTACAGCCCGACTCCTGAATGGTGTATTTTAATAAAAATAAAACAGTAAATATGTTTTTCTCCTTTTAATATAAATATCTTATGTTCCTCCTATGATTCCACATAGTTCATTTATTGTTTGTATGATCATGAACAGGATATTTTGCTTTATAAGTTTATTTCCTTAAAAAGAATGAGCATAATGCTATTTTTCTTGTGGAGTTGTTGTGAAGATTAAAAGAAGCAATGTATCAAAGAATATAAGGCATTTGGAAAACAATAAACTTTGATTCCCTTAAAAACATAATAAGCACTGGAAAACATAATAAGCAGTGAAAACCATAATTTTCCCTTATGTGTCTGCATAGGAGTTGTTGAAAATACTGAGCAGTGGATGTGTAATTCTGCTTCTTAAGAATACTTTCCTTAGTTCACAACCACTTATTTATATTAGAGATGATTAGTTTGTCTTTATTAAATGATGCTAGAGACTGACATAGTACACAATCAATTCTCTGAACCTCTGCTATAAGTCTTATATAGTCCAATGACTATGCAGTCTTTAGACTGAAATTTAAATGACATTTGTATGCTGAAGAAAATATGGTTGTTGCAAGAAAATTAACCAGTTTTTCAAATGATTTATTTAGAAAAATCTCTTCCCTGTAGCACTAAAGTGAAACCTTAGCAAGTTAGAAAAATAAACTAACTGAGGAATGGTTGCTATGGGTTCCTCTTGCAAGTGTCTCGGTTGGTGTGCCAGAAATAACTGAGCTAGTCACTGGTTCAAACATAAAACAGATTTGGTCAAGTTTTTCATTAATAGCAGCCAGCAATTGAAATACTTTTAAAATGGTAAAGGTATTTACTTTTTGTTCATAATCTGTGCTAACACATACTTAATCATTTTGTGTAATAAACAAGAAAATAACTCATCTTTTTAAAAATGTTTACTTCTTTCTCTGGATATCATAGCTAAGATCTGCTCTCAAGAATGTTCCATTCTCCGAAGGGAGGATGGACAACATATTCTATGCTACACCTGAGGAAGATGGGTCCATATTGGGGCAGCATGGAATGTTCCTACTCATGACCACAGAATGTGAGCTCAGATCTACAGGGATGCAGAGGTCACACAGGCTCCTAAGCTAATTATGGGCCCCAGATCACATCATATCAATGGGGTTTACAGTCAACAATATTTATATCCCTTTCCTATATTAAGGAGCTACTCTCTTCCCTGATCCAGCTTTCTGGTCCTTTTCCCAGCCATGACATCATCTCCCCAGACAATAACTTGGATCCACATATCAGATTTCAGGCTCAGAAAAAAAAAAAAAACTAGTATAGCTACAGGCCCTTTGAAATATAACTAAAATATGCCTACTAGCTATCTACAAAATGGAGGACCTCCCCAACTCTTCATTTGTACCATTCCAGCCTTTAGGTCCATAATTGTTCAACAATTTATTTTGGCTTTGTATGTTAACTCTCTTTTCAGTCACCTTACCAGACTTCCCTGGACAGACGACCCCACCAATGTGTCCTTGAGCTCCTCTTCCGCAGAGCCCCACCCTACTAGGGAAAGAGAGAGGCAGACTGGGAGTATGAACCGACCAGTCAACGCCCATGTTCAGCGGGTAAGCAATTACAGAAGCCAGACCTTCCACTTTCTGCATCCCACAATGATCTTGGGTCCATACTCCCAGAGGGTTAAAGAATAGGAAAGCGATCAGGGGAGGGGATGGGATATGGAGGTCTGGTGGTGGGAATTGTGTGAAGTTGTACCCCTCTTATCCTATGGCTTTGTCAATGTTTCCTTTTTATAAATAAAAAATAAAAAAAAGATCTGCTCTCAAATGTAAGAAATTAGATGCTCTGAAGAAGATTTGTGGGAATTTTTACTATAAAAAAGGAATGACATAGGACATGAATTCAAGTGCCAGGGAGAAATATTCTACTTGCTCACCTATTTTTAATTCACACTGTAGTCTGACACTCTTTAGTTTGGTTGTGGAGCCTTTCATTTATGAGGGATTTTTCCCCCTTGAAGTACCTAGGTAAATGCCCTTATTTCTTCTTGGATTTTTTTTTTTCTTGCTTTGCAGTAAGTGCATTGTGGTACTGTGAGTGTGCTTTTCTACTGAAGTACCACTGTTCCTTTGACTTCAGGAATGAAAGCACAGGCAAATGTAAATAGGAAGAACTACAAGTAGTATCTAAGGGTAAATTTGCAAAGTTAGCCCCTTTTCATTCTACAGTCATCAGAAACACTTTTCGGGGCCAGGTGGTGGCGCACCTGGTTAAGCGCACACACTACAGTATGCAAGGACTCAGGTTCAAGCCCCTGGTCCCCACCTGCAGGGGTGAAGCTTCACAAGTGGTGAAGCAGGGCTGCAGGTGTCTCTCTGTCTCCTTCTCTCTCTGTCTCCCCTCTCCTTTCAATTTCTCTCTCTCTATCTATTTATAATAAATAAATAAATAAATTTAAAAAAAAAAAGAAACACTTTTCACTTGCTAAGAAATAGAAAAGTAGTTTAATTTTAGGATGAGCACATCCTAAGATATAGGATATTGAGTGTGCTCATGTGTATGTATGAGCAAAAAATGGGGATCATATTAAAATGGAATATAATTCAAAAGCTATTAATATACAAATGATAGCCTGAGTATATAATGTATTCAAGTCTATATAGAGAAGAAATGAAAATAAATTATGTACCCAAAATTAATCTATGGTGGTTTTCCAGACTGGTCCTGAAGGCAGAAGGCTTTTAATTCACCAACTCATCATCGACTACTCTTATAATATGTAAATAAGAAAACTCAATAGTTTCATCTGAGAATCACAGATAACTCTACAAATCTAATTGGCTGAAGCACAACAATATAAGCCAGCATTATTATCTTTTTCCTGATGGTTGGAAGGATTGGTTGAACAATGTAATCTAATACCAACAAATGAATCAGCAGTGAAGCAGATAACAGCCACTTCCTTGTAATCCTTGACATTCTATTGAGCTGCTTCATGTACTTACTGAAGCCTGATTATTCTTTTGAAATTTTTTTTCATTTTTTATTTTATTTATAAAAAGGAAACACTGACAAAACCATATGATAAGAGGGATACAACTCCACACAATTCCCATCACTGGAACTCCGTATCCCATCTTCTCCCCTGATAGCTTTTCTACTCTTTAACCCCCTGGGAGTATGGACCCGAGGTCATTGTGCGATGCAGAAGGTGGGAATTGGGGCAGCTTGGAACGTTCCTGCTCATGACCACAGAATGTGAGCTCAAATCTACAGGGATGCAAAGGTCACATAGGCTCCTAAGCTGAATATGGGCCCCAGATCACATCAAATCTATGGCGTTTACAGTCAATAATATTTATACACCTTTCCAATATTTGGGAGCATTGTCTTCCCTGATCTAGCTTTCTGGTCCTTTTCCAGCCATGACATCATCTCCCCAGACAATAACTTGGATCCACCTGCATATCAGATTTCAGGCTCAGGGGGAAAAAAGAAAGGAAAAAAACCTAGTATAGTTATAGGTCCTTTGGAACATAACTAAAATGTCTTGAAAATTTTTATTCTAGCTTCATCATATATGCAACTAAATATACTTAGATTCATTTAGAAGTCAGTGTTAAGAGTTAGCAGACCAGCACCAAAAAAATAACAGATACAGATATTTGTGAACTAGTGAAAATAAAAAAAAAACTGGCTTTCAAAAACAGCCATTGGTGTCACTGGATACAGAGAGATGACTTTTCACAATTGACAGTATTGATAAAAGTGTGCACCTTAGATGTGAGGCATTTCAACTGCAAAACCTTTACCTTGAAACTCTCCCAAGCTATGAGTGGAGTGAATTCATTTTAGACTTCACTGCCAGTCCTTTGGGAGCTAGCAAAGTTTGTTTGTTTGTTTATTGCCAAAGGCTCCTTATGTAATGTAATTCGCCCCAGGTCATATGTAAGTGAAATGAAGAAATTCAAGAAGCCAATTCTTGAACCACTATTGTTCTGCAAAGTCACTGAATTGTCTATTCTAAAATTCAGTAACTTACAACTTCACACTGTTAACCAAGGAATCTGTTGATTTGAACCCTACACAATATCCATTTCTCTGGCTTCTGTGACATTTTCTTTTAGTAGAATCCTTCAAGTAGTTGATTTGGTTCTTGATTTCTATGGTTACTTCCTTTTACTTCTCTCTTTTTTTCCTTTAAATATAGGCATTTCAGAGCTTTGCTTTTATATTGTGACATCAGTCTGTATGGGTACATCCATTCCCCAGAATTAATATTTATTTATTAATTATTGTTTTTAATTTGCTGAGACAAGGAAAATTGAGATGGAGGGGAGATAAAGTAGGGGAAGATGAGAAACCCCTGCAGCACTGCTTCACCACTCATGAAACTTCCCCCTGCAGGTGGCGACCAGGGCTTGAACTTGTGTCCCTGTGAATAGTAATATGTGCACTGCTCTAACGGGTGTGCTGTCAGCTATCCTCATTCTCCAGAATTAGTGCCATCATTATAATTCATAATCTCCACTTCAGATTATAAGTCCTAACAACTAAGGAAAGAAGAGCAAATACCAATATGGCAATGCAGCAAAATAAGTAATATTTTTACTGGCTATCCCTAGTTTCATTTCACAAATATTCATAACTTGGTGTTTTATCATCAAACAAATGAATCAAAGATACATGGAGTCTAATGAGAGCATGCCCAGGGAAAAATGAAATTAGGAGAAAAAAAAGATAAGGTTAAAAAATATTAGTGTCAAGATAGCCTCATAAGGACAAAATACATTTAGCTTTTCCCATAGTTCTAGAGCAAAGGACAAAAATATAACACCCAGGTCTGAAGGAGACAGAGACCCCCTTGCCAAGTAAGAAATTCTACCATGAGATGCCAAGTTGCTATCAGGAGGAAAGCTTTTAAAGTGTATGAGTTTATTTTATTACTTATTTATTTAAAGAGAGAAATACAGAAACACAGAGAGTTTGAGACTAGAGCACTAATCAGTTCTGGCTTATGGTGGTGCTGGGGATTGAACCTGGGACCTCAGAGGCTCAGACACCAAAGATCTTTTGCAGAACCATTATGTTTTCTCCCTAGCAAAGTATAGAACTTTAATCTAAGAATATGGAAGACTGATACTCTGCTTTCACACTCTCTTATGAAACAAATAAAACAAATCTTGAGAAAAAAAGAAATAATGCAACCAAATAATGTTTTAATTAGGGTCAGGGAAATAGTATAATGATAGTATACAGGACTTGAGTAGTACCAGGTTTGATCCTTGGCATTACCAGTGACCCAGACTGAGCAGTCCTCTGGTAAGAAAAAGAAAAGAAAAGGATACTGTACTTAGGGGGAAGAAAAAAAAAAGCAAAACCTTTAATATATGGGCTCAAAAAAAGAACATCAGAGGTCAAGCTGAAATCTGAGACAGTGCAGTGGATATAGTATGGAAGTCTCAGGGATGAGGTCCCAAGCTCAGTTGCTGACTTTGTATGTGTCAGTCATGCTCTGGTTACCTCTCTCTTTGAATTCATAAATAAATATGTTTTTAATACAGAAGTCAAGCCAGTGAGCTTAAAGAAACCATCAATATAGATTAAATAGAGAAAAAGTTAAAAAAAAAAAGATAACCAAGAGAAGTATGGTCCAATATAAAAAAAAATCAATACTTGCATCACAAGATTTCCACAAGAGAAAAAATGAAATGGGAAGAATTTTTGTTTGAAGAAAAATAATCAAGAACATCCCCCCAAATGGGGAAAGTGACAGATTCCCAAATGCATAAAACAAACAAACAAACAAAACAACTCCAAATAAATGCATGGAAATAAATGTATTTCAGGACACATCACAGTTCGTCCTCACTTATTGATCTACCTGATTTTTGTTTGCTTAGTAATGACCAGCTCTCTGAGGAGTCTGAACTGTGGTGATGTAAGAGAACTTTACTCATGGAAAGTGGTAGTGCAGAGAGATTCAGCTTTAAGCATCTCATCTCATATCAAAACTCTCTCAGTTTCCAGTCTCATTTCCATAGTCAGTTGGTCAGAATCTACTATGGGGCTAGACTGATTGACATCTTGACATGAAAGTGAACTTGAAAGTATATGTACATATTTATAAAGAAGTGATCTCGGGGGCGGAGCCAAGATGGCGACCCAGATGGAGCTACTGGCCTGAGTCCCGACAACTGCTGGATGGAAACAGTAGTATTTTTTGCCTTCAGAAGGTCAATAAAATTCGGGGTCCAAGCTGTGACACCAAGGGGGTGAATATAGCTCAGTTTGGGTTAGAAGTGATCTCCAGGATTTGTTCCTGTCAGAGAAAGAGCAGAGAAAGGAGCTATAGAGAGGGATTTGATTAGAAGAGACTAATGGGGCGGGGTGGTGGTGCACCCAGTTAGGCGTGCATGTTACAGTGCTCAAGGACTTGCGTTCAAGCCCCTGCTCCCCACCTGCAGGGGGAAAGTTTCACAAGTGGTGAAGCAGTACTGCAGGTGTCTTTCTGTCTCTCTCCAACCCCCTCGACTTCTGGCTGTCTCTATCAAATTAATAAAGATAATTTTAAAAAAGAGAGAGAAGAGACTGATGATGATATTTCTATTACTATTATTATTGATTTAATAATGATTGGCAAGATTATAGGATAAGAGGGGTACAATTCCCAACAACAGATTACCATATCTCATCCCTTTCACTGGAAGCTTTCCTATTCTTTATCCTTCTGGGAGTATGGACCCAGGATCATTATGGGGTGTGGAAGGTGGAAGGTCTGGCTTCTGTAATTGCTTCTCCACTGGAGATGGGTGTTAGCAGGTTGATCCATACTCTCAGCTTATTTCTATCTTTCCCTAGTGGGGCATGGCTTTGGAGAGGTGGGGTTCCAGGAGACACTGGTGAGGTTGTCTGCCCAAGGATGTCCAGGTTAGTATCATGGTAGCAACTGAAACTTGGTGGCTGAAAAGCATTAAGATATAAAGCAGAACAAATTGTTTAATAATCAGGAACCTAAAGGTACAAATAGAGCAGATGAGATTTGGGGTCTCCATTTTGGAAAAAGCCAGGAAGTTTATTTTAGGTATATTCCAGGGGAATGATGATGTAAGAGTAGTCTTTTTTTTTTTTAATTTCTTTATTGGGGGATTAATGTTTTACATTCGACAGTAAATGCAGTAGTTTGTACATAACATTTCTCAGTTTTCCACATAATAATACAACCCCACTAGGGCCTCTGTCATCCTTTTTGGACATATAAAGAGTAGTCTTGATATAAAGAACAAGATACAATTGTTCCAACAGCTTCTTAATTAATATATTATTATAGAAAATATTAAAAGGCAATTTATCTTTGCTTAAATGATATTGCTTGTGACTTATAATCTTCTATTATTATTCATGGAATTAATAGCCAATAAACCCATATTTTCTATATACATTTATGTGTATTTTTACCTCCACGGTTATCACTGGGGCTTGGTGCCTGCACTTTGAATCCACTGTTCCTGGCAGCCATCTTTTTTCCATTGTTGCTGTTGGATAGGACAGAGAGAAACTGAAAGAGGAGGAGAAGACAAAGGGGGAGAGAAAGATAAACACCTGCAGACCTGCTTCACTGCTTGCAAAGCAACCCCTCTGCAGGTGATGAGCCGGGGCTCGAACCAGGATCCTTGCACTGGTCCTTGTGTATTTAACCTGGTGCGTTACTGCCCTGCTTCCTACTACATTCTATATTTTTAAATGCTGAGATTTGTACTTTATACACACATAAGGTCTATTTATTATTGACAGTCATGAAATAGTCTATTAGCAGGTTTATTTAGGTTAAAGCAGTTCTATCAAACTGTCAGATTAGATGATATATTTGTTATTGGGATGCTTTGGTTCAAATTCTGGCTATACCATTAAGTTTAAATTTTCTTTTATTTATGTATTTATTTACATTTTAATTTTATTAGTGATTTAATTATTTATTTAAATTATTTTATTTATTTGTTAGATAGAGACAGCCAGAAATCAAGACAGAAGGGGGGGGATACAGAGGGAGACAGACAGAGAGACACCTGTAGCCTTGCTTCACCATTCACGAAGTCCCCTGCAGGGAGGGACGTGGGGCTCACAACTGAGCCCTTGCACACTGCAACACGTGCACTTAGCCAGGTGTGCTAACACCTGGCCCTAATTATTTATTTATTTTAAAAATCAGAATAGCGCCTCTAATTTAGCTTGATGGTAGTGGGATTGAATCTGTGACTTTGGAGCCTCAGGCATGAAAGTCTTTTTTGCATAACCATTAAGCTGTCTCCTTCCATTGAAAACCTATTTATCCCGTTTTCTCAATTGCAAGATGAGATGAGAATCAACAATGCTAGTCTTTGAGAACTATAGTTGTTTGGAGTTAAGCTATGTTTATAAAGATAAACAATTACTAAATAAACACATAATTAATGTTAATGCACATCAGGTGGAGCTTTGTAGGACTTATAATGGTGGTGAATTTCAATTGTAACTATAAAGAGGTTTGCCTTAGGCACTGGTGAGCTTTAAATTGCTTTTAGGACTGTTACACAGGTCAGTCTTGTAGAATTCTTGAAGGAATCACAACCCCAGATGATGCCTGGAAGGCAGGCCTTTAATAGGATTTTGGGGATTCGGTTGCACTAGGCAATAGTCTGACCGGATTTGAAGTCAGGAGGAATCAGCCTGCATGGCCAAGGGGGAATTGGTTAGGAGGAGAATTGGAAAGCCTTTTAGTGTTGAAACAATCTATTCAGTTCAGTGAGGTGCACTTTGGATAAAATCAATCTGGATTGGGGCTTAAGAACATGTCACTTGCTTGGCAAGGAATTATCTTTCTAATTTATCTTTCTTCTACTTTCTCTCCTTTCTTTCTTTCTTTCTTTCTTTCTTTCTTTCTTTCTTTCTTTCTTTCTTTCTTTCAAAAGGGAGACATTAATAAAACCTTAGGATAGGAGGGGTACAGTACAACTCCACACAATTCCCACCACCAGATCTCCTTATCCCCTCCCCATGCCCTGATAGCTTTCCCATTCTTTATCCCTCTGGGAGCATGGACCCAAGCTCATTGTGGGTTGCAGAAGGTAGAAGGTCTGGCTTCTGTAATTGCTTCCCCACTGAACATGGGCGTTAATTGGTCGGTCCATACTCCCAGTCTGCCTCTCTCTTTCCCTAGTGGGGTGTGTCTCTGAGGAAGCGGAGCTCCAGGACATATTGGTGGGGTCGTCAGTCCAGGGAAGTCTGGTCAGCATCATGCTGGCAACTGGAGCCTGGTGGCTGAAAAGAGAGTTAACATACAAAGCCAAACAAATTGTTGAACAGTTATGGACCTAAAGGCTGGAATAGTGCAGATGAAGAGTTGGGGGGGGGGTACTCTCTGCAGACTATTGTGTACTTTTGCTTTCAAGTATATATTTGCCCTAGTTTATGGATACATGTGAACATATGCTCTATCTCAGGGGACCTGGACTATATCTAGGTTTTGGGACTTTGTTAGGAAGTGAACCTCCTGGAATGGAATTAGAGAATACTATGAAAGGAAAGGTCTCACCCAAGTAATGAAGCTGAAGGGTTGTCATTCCACGCCCAAAGTCTCTGGACAGAGTCTGAAGTGAAGGATGCTGAGGTGGCACTCATTGCATTGATTAGGTTGTGATCAGCGGATGCAATATTATTTGATATGAATTGAGAGAAGCATACAGGAAAGTGCGCCCCACCCTAAGGTTCCAGGACTGGGGAAACATAGGCTCTATAGTGGAAATGTGAGGTTCCTGCTGTCTTAGGGTTCAAGAAGACAATGAATAGTTATTGTTATCATCACATTATTTGGTAATTGGTTAACTTTGAAAAGTCCTTTTGTTAGGATTTGCTGTATAATACTCAGCATCTTGTATATAGCTGTGCCACCGGTTGCTTCTGTTCTACCTGGTCTAGGCTTTTGAGAGAGTCAACATATCAAAAACTCAGCCTATGTATTAAAAAGTCTCAGTCTGTGCTTTAAAAAGTTTGAGACATACAATCAATTTTCCCCCTCTCATATTAATTAAATCGTGATTTATATGATTACTATTTAATAGGAGTGTACATAAACACCATTCCCACCACCAAAAGACTGTGTCCCATCCCACCCACCTCCTCACCCCAGGGATTTTACTTTGGTGCTGTACTCTAGATTTAGTCAGATCCTGCTTTTAGTTTCCCTTTCTGTTCTTCTTTCTCAACTTCTGTTGATGATTGGGATCATCCCATACTCATCTTTGTCTTTCTGACTTAGTTCACTTAACATAATTCCTTCTATCTCCATCCAAGATGGGTCAGAGAAAGTGGGTTCATTGTTCTTAATAGCTGGGTAGTATTCGATTATGTATATATACCACAGCTTTCTTAGCCACTCATCTGTTATGCAAATATCCTATAAATTCACAATTACAGAGTAAGCCAAGAATTGTTGTCCCTTTCCCACATGACAGTGAGATTTTTACATAGGATAGAGAAACAAAGAAACAAATCTCATTGTATTTTTCTTTTATCCCTGTTTTAATGATAGATATAGGTGGGTGTGTAATCTTAACTGTGTTTCTTCTGTAATGAAAATTACCAGTTGCCAAGCCAAATGAGTATATGACTTAGAGTAGTTTCCTCTCTCTCTCTCTCTTCTTCTTCTTTCTTGAGATGGGAAAATGGCACAAAAATTGATCTCCTAGCATCCCAGTTTCCTGAGGATTCAAATCTCAGATTCTCAAGCTGAATGTTCCCTCTTATACTGTAGTATAGTTTTTTCTTTTGACTTTTGCCTCATTTAATGGAAGGAAGAAGTTAAGGGGAGAAGAAAAATAAGTAAGCCTAGGTCAGAGTTTATAAATTCTAGGTCTGTAGAGTTCAGTGCTCACAGTAATGAGTGAGCCCGAGTAAAGTGGGCTGGGAGTAAATTGAGGCATGGGTGGGCATCGTGGCCAAGCAGAGATGATGAGCTCCGTCTCACAGATTCCCACAGACCAGCTCTACTCAACTGCATCTTGAGAAGACAAAGGGTCTGTGTTACCATATTTTGTAAATTTTCAAAGATCAAATTTGTGTGTGTTTGAAAATACTACTGGGAGTTGGGCGGTAGCGTACTGGGTTAAGCGGACATGGCGTAAAGCCAATGACCAGTGTAAGGATCCCGGTTCGAGCCCCTGGTTCCCCACCTGCAGGGGAGTCGCTTCACAGGCGGTGAAGCAGGTCTGCAGGTGTCTATCTTTCTCTCTCCCTCTCTGTCTTCCCCTCCTCTCTCCATTTCTCTCTGGCCTATTTAACAACGATGACATCAATAACAACAACAATAATAATTAATACAACAACAATAAAAAGACAAGGGCAACAAAAGGGAAAATAAGTAAAATTTTTAAAAAAGAGAGAGAAAAAAGAAAATACTATTAAGGCCAAATAAAATGTAAGGGACAGATACAGAGAAAGATGCAGCTATACTTTCCTGAAGCTTACATTTTGGCTGTCTGTGGACAGGGTTGGAAGCTGTAAATCTTCCAGGAACAAACAATTCATTGTCAACAGATAATTTCAAGGAGGAACTTTGTCCTTGGCCAGGGCAATAAATAAACATATATGTAAGATTTAGGTACCAGACTTTCTGTATTTATTGTTAGCCATTCTTTCTAATGCCAGTATTAATCATTCTCCACAGTAGTCCATGCTATCTTTGTATCTTGTATGTAAAAAAAAAACAAACAACACTGTATGTATGCCCTATAGTTTCATAAGAGCATAAAAAGGAAACCTTCAAATGAAACAGTGACTTTCTGCCTCTCATTGGGTCTCAATGTGTTTTTCTTTTCCCAGTGAATGTTCCTTGCTTACTTAAAACTTTTGGCCCCTTTGTTTCTACAATGCAACTAGTAGGAAGTTCCTGGGAAACAAACTGACTCATTCTCCTATTACAAAAACACACCCGGAGGGGAGTCGGGCGGTAGCGCAGCGGGTTAAGCGCAGGTGGCACTAAGCACAAGGACTGGCATAAGGATCCTGGTTCAAGCCCCCGGCTCCCCACCTGCAGGGGAGTCACTTCACAGGCGGTGAAGCAGGTCTGCAGGTGTCTATCTCCCCCCCTCTGTCTTCCCCTCTGTCTCCCCCCTCTGTCTTCCCCTCCTCTTTCCATTTCTCTCTGTCCTATCCAACAAAAACAACAATAATAACTACAACAATAAAAACAAGGGCAACAAAAAAGAATAAATAAATAAAAATAAAATATATATATATAAAAACACACCCGGAGGAGGGCACAGGTCTGGTCTATTACCTCAATCAGGCAGGGGCAGGAGATTTCACTGGAATTTGAAGGACTAGAAAGTGGCAACAGCTGTGGTATATCTGCGCTGGAGAAACACTAGAGAAAAAGAATATAGCTTTTTGTGTGTGTGTGTATTCATGATGCTTCTTCAACATTTTCAAAGGAAACGAGTGTAGGACAATGCTTAGGAAAATTTTATGTTGCAGGACTCTGTACTTTTGACAGGGACAACATTTGATCCCTTAATTATTTGTGCTAAATAGCCTAAACAACATAAAACAACATAAAAGGAAACAGGAACATTTTCCCCAATAAGACAGAGTAGTCCATGGTATCTTTGCATCTCTTTTGTAAAAATTATTGTATGCAGGCCCTACAGTTTCATAAGAGCATAAAAAGGAAGCCTTCAAATGTAACAGTGACTTTCTGCCTCTCAGTGGTGTCTCAATGTGTGTTTCTGCCATCTTCATTCTACCTGAGTTACTTGTTTCATTTTGTTCAAGATGATGGTGGAGAAAGATGACTTCTTTACCTTTACACACACACATACCACGCACGCACACGCACACACGCACGCACGCACACACACACACTTATGGTTAAGTTATGAGAAATTTTTCTCTTAAGAAAAAGCCCAAAAGATGTGGCATGATTTCCCCATAGCACCCTTAAAGTGTTCCGCAACAGGGAATTTCTTCCTGAGAAACAAGAGCTTGGGTCCCACATTGCATAGCCCAACTTTTAACACATACAGTTTCCATAAGCATTTGCCCTTGAAACATCTGGAAACCTGAGACTAGCAGTCTGAGAAAAAAGACATCACTTAAATGTCCTGAGGCCTAGCTCAGAAGAAAAGTTATGATGCTTTTTTTTTTCCTGCGTAGAAAAATACAGCATAATTTTTCTGACAACCCAATATAAAGTCTGAGCCTGGAAGGGGAGGGGCTGGTGGTGACACCCTGGTTAAGCACACATTACAAATCACAAGGACCCAGGTTTGAGCCCCTAATCCCCATCTTTTGCATTATGAGTGGTAAAGCAGGTCTGCAAGTGTCTTATCTTTCTCTTCCTCTATCTCCCTGTCATCTCTTAATTTCTCTCCATCCTATCTAATAAAAAAATCAAAAAGAAAAAAAAGGGGGGATGGCCACTGGGAGTGCTGGATTGGTAGTGCTGGCACGGAGCCTCAGTGTAACCCTGGTGGCAATAAAAATAAAATAAGTCTTGGCCTGAGGAAGAGGTACTTAGCTTCCCACACCTCTGTTTGAAAACTCCTCAGAGACTGGAAACACCATTTATGTGGTGTCTCTTGGCAGTGCTTCAGAGCATCAGTATTATTAACTGAATAGAAACTTTTCCTTCTACAGGGGTAGATAGCATAATGGTTTTGCAAAGAGACTGTCATACCTAAGGCTTTGAAGCGAAGTCCCAGGTTCAATCCCCTGCACCACCGTAAACCAGAGCTGATCAGTGCTCTGGTTAAAAAAAAAAAAAGAAACTTTTCCTTATTTATTTTATTGGGGAAATTGTTATTTACAGACTTGTTGTCACATGTGTAGTTTTGTAGGGGGACAGGGTGCAACTACCTGGGGCCATTCCCCAGCTCCTTCCCTTGGGGTTTTAGACTGACTTCTACATGGAGGAATAGCAAGAGAACCTGTCATGTTGCAGGGAGGTGAACATTTATTAGGAGAAAGTAAGGGCAGAAAAGTAAAAAGAATAAGCTGGGGCCAGGCAGTGGCACACCTGGTTAAGCACTGACATTACAGTGCTCAAGGTCCCAGGTTCAAGCCCTGGTCCCCACCAGCAGGTTGAAAGCTTCGCAAGTACTGAAGCTTTATGGTCCTTTCAGAGTTAAGGGCCAGGCCCTCAGGAAATGTGCTTCAGCCTTTGTCTTCAGCTGCTCCTGACCTTTGCCACCAGGTAGGGAGAGAGTGCTGGCCTGGATACCATCTGACCCGTCTGATCCCTTCTCCTGGATTCTCCAGAGGATGGGGGAGAGGCGCTGCTTTTCCGAAGCTGCCCTTCAGTAGTTTCACATCTCTCCATGATAGGCACCAATATATCACACCCTCCACTGATTTGCCATCTTCCAGCATCATAGGACATGGAGCTCCAGTTGTTGCAGGGAAGCAAGAGGGAACAGGACAAAGAGCACAGAGGTTCTCTTTAAGCTGTATGATAGGGCTCTAGACCAACCATGTACATAAATTTCAGGAGTTGGCCATGCTTGAGGGAGGTAAGCATTTATTGAAACAAAGCAGGGAGAGAAAAAAAAAATGGGAACACTCATGCTTTAGAGACATGTAGGGGGAGTGCAGGGAGGAGAGAAGGAAGGAGAGAGAGGAAAAAAAGACAGAAAGGAAGAGAGAAAGAAAGAAAGAAAGAAAGAAAGAAAGAAAGAAAGAAAGAAAGAACTTGAGACTTGAATTTCTTCATCTTCCAACTTTCATAGTGAGTTTCAGGGGATACTGAAGCTGGGCCCTGAGGGGATTAAATTTAGCTGTTGTCTCCAGGTGCTCACATCTGCATTTTATAGCTTTAGTGGTTCAGTAGAAATACCCATAGAAGATGCAGACAGCTTGGTGTCTGGCCCCTCTCCCAGGTTACCTGCCAGATGGGAGGGACTGCTAATGTCCTTCCTTCATAGAGTTTTACCCTAAGTAGCCCCCTAACACCTACCCCTCTTCATCCCATCAGCCTTTTCTCTTTAGAGTCCCCAGATCTGCTCCAGTAGACCATATCTAATACAAGCTTCACCCTGTGTTTTCCCTTGTTTCTTAAGTCTCTCGTATGAGTGAGATCAACCATTAGTCATTCATCTCCTCTGGAAAGAAGCTTTTCCAGGTGTCTGGTGTCCCCATTTTTGGTGTTACTATCTAGGGTATGCCTCTTAATCACAGGGCTCTGGAAATTGACTCTGGAGAAGCTTGTGTTCCTGGTTCCACGTGATCAGAATAAGCACTGTCACCAAAAGTGTTCGTGCTTCTGTCTGGCACCCTGTTTTTTTTGCATTTCTGCCAGGAGATACTGCTATATCACCTGGTGTTGGTGGCTGTGGAGTTAATGCACACAGATAGCTCAGGTCTGTAAAAAATTTCTTAGACATTTACCATTCCAGGGCACAGCCAGAGACACTAGGCTCAGGAGCTCTGTCTTTCTGAGAAGGAGGCTTGCTAGCAGATCATTGTGACTGTGGTGTGAAGGGCAGACTTGTAATAACTGTGAGGAATCCTTTTCAGAGGCCTCAAAGGCAGGCATTCTATTCCCAGTCATCATCTCCCATTCTACAGAATGTTATTGTCTACACAGGGAATCTTTAAAACATTCTGTGCCAGTTTCTGTGGTTGCCATTCAGAAGACAGCTCTTAATCATTTGACTTCATAGTGGGGCTTGCATATCTGGCTCCTACAGGACTGTATGTGGCAATCAAAGTAAGGGTTCTTTTTTTTTAAATTTAAATTTTATTTATTATTGGATAGAGACAGAAAGTGAGAGGGAAGGGGGAGATAGCAAAGGAGAGACACAGAGACTGTTTCACCATTTGTGAAGCTTTCTCCATGCAGGTGGGGACCAGGGGCTTAAACCTGAATCCTTGTGCACTGTAATATGAGCACTTAACCAGGTGCGCCACCGCCTGACTCCAAAGTAAGGGTTCTTCTCAAGCTCCTAGCCAGGGCATTGCCATGACTGTGGCATGCTTCCCAGTGTGTGAAGGTCTCTCATCTTAGAACCTTGATCTGAGGGGCAGCCTACAGAACGGTCCTAGAGAAACAGAGGGTGTGGATGCCATCAATAACCATCAGAAAAAGGGTTATTGAAGTCACCACAGAGCAAACAAAATGTGGAAAGGTTCAAAGGAAAGATTTCTGTTTTTTTTTTTTTGCCTCTAGGGTTATCGCTGGGGCTCGGTGCCTGGACAACAAATCCACTGCTCCTGGAGGCCATTTCCCCCCCCCCTTTTTTTCTTATCCTTGTTTATCATTGTTGTTATTGGATAGGACAGAGAGAAACTGAGAAAGGAGGGGAAGACAGAGAGGGAGACAGAGAAAGATAGACACCTGCAGACCTGCTTCACTGCTTGTGAAGCTACCCTCCACCCTACAGGTGGGGAGACAGGGGCTTGAAATGGGATGCTTACTCCAGTCCTTGCGCTTTATGCCATATGCACTTAACCCACTGTACTACCTTCTGGTCCCCAGATTCCTGATTTTTTTTTTAAGCCTGGATCCAGAGTTGGAAATCAGTTCTTTATTTTTCTTCTCTAGGAAAATTTTTGCATGTGGTACAGGGTTCTTCTACATTCATGACTTTACCAATCCCAGGGCAGTTCTTCTGAAACTCTGCAGGATGAGGTATTGGGGCTGTCAGGAAAATCACGACACATTTTTGCATGGAAAAAGTACATCATGACTTTTCCAACAACCCAATATTTTCACATTCCAGAAATAGACATTTTTGTCTTAATGATATTTTATGAATATTTGAATTAGGCATGCCAGTGGCAGGTATCTCTGATTAGGCGATTGATTACTTGAACCAAACAATTTTCCCTTTGCTTAGGGCAATTTGTTTCTGTCCCTAGATAGCATTCTATCAGCACAGTACTGCTGATACATGGGACCTGGTCTATTGTTGGAATTCAGCAGGTGATCACATGCACAATCTTCCTTTGTTTGGATTGGGCAATTAAAAACCCAACATGTACATATATAAATACTACATATATCTATCTCAATTTATCTACATACTAGGGAAGAAATAACTTAAAACTCTTAGGTGACAAGCAATTTTATTCTGCAAAACAATCACTATACAGCAACAAATACATTTGCAAATTTTGATTGAAGAACATGAACTAACTACAACCAATCATTGAAGAAACGCCTTTCTAAGGTAACAGGCTCTAAATTATCAGAAGAAAGAACCCCCTCCCCCCAAAACAGATTTGTAGCAACATGTTGGAACCTTGGAATCCCAGCATACAGAGTATACTTTTTTTGTTGATTTTTTTTTTCTTTTTGCTAAAGTTGAAGCAGATTTTCATGATTGACACATTCTGTCTTTAAATAAAGTCTCTTCCTGTAAAGGGACTTAGCCTCACCTTAGACATCCAGGTGTAACTCCCCCACACACCAAAAAACAAAGAAACAAACAAACAAAACACACACAAAAAAAGAAAAAAAACCCTGTCAAAATGTCAAAATGGATTTTAGTGTGTGATCTTTGAAGGAATGCCTAGAATGTTTCTCTCTAAGCCACCAATCTACTTTTTGTTATCTAAAAGCAAACAAACAACCTTAACTACTTGGACCATAAATAGTTATTTTCCTCCTTTCTGTGGTATAAAAAATAGAGAAAATGTAGTTATAGCTATGTTAGAACTCAGCCTATTTCAATTACTCCTTTAGCAATGCTGACATGTCTGTGTCATGACCTAAGGACCCCACTTCCTGCCACAATCCAGGTGAGGTCAGCTTCCATTAGTACATCCTCACACTCAGTAACGCTCTCTGAACCTTCCTCAACCCTATCTACTTGTCATTACACAGGCATCATGCTTGTGGGTGGGATTTCATCCCATTGCCCGCCCTGCTGGAACTCAGCAGGAGAATCCAGAAAGAGTTAGTTCCTAAATGAACAAGGTCATTGAAACTCATCATGACTCGGATCTTTCCTGCGCCCTTGTAAGGTTCCCAATTCTTGGTTGCAGGTGACCCAGAGCGAATGAGTTCATCAGACAAGTGGACCTTTTAACTCTTCACAGCTCTGGATTACTTATGTATCCTTAAACAGGTTCTCAAAGGCTAAAACCAGAGAGAAACTGGCATTGATAGATCTAGAATTGAAACTCTGAAGCTTTAATTACTAGATCAGCGTATGGGTCTCCCCACAAAAGTGGTGCTCAAAAAGCTTAATTTGTTTCGTTAATCTTAAGAGAGAAAGCAAGATGGGTTCCATCCCTTAGCCCCACAAGAAGATCTTTAGTCTGTGTATTTCTTTCTTATGGTGTACAAAGTGTTAGTTTATCTTTGTAAATTGTAAAGAACAGTATTTCCATACAAAGCAAAGACATATTTACAGTGACATAAATCTTTTAATTACTTAATGCTTTGTATTCTTTATTTTGGACATGTATTTGTAAGAAACTGAATTTTAATATGTAGAATACATTTATTTTTCTGTAATTTTGATATCACATTAAAAACCAGCTGAAAAAGAAGTAGTTTCGCAGGTTAACTGTTTTAACCAGCTGTTAGCTCCTTAATAGAGAACTTGCACTTCTTATTAACACTATCAAACACAAAACATATGAATCTCCACATCATTCTTTCTTCTTCTGTCATCTGATGCATTTAAAGGGAAGCTGGTGAATAACATGCCCAGACTGATCAAACTGCTTAGTACTCCTTAGGGAGAAAACAGACTGCAATACATTTATGGTTCTCCTTACTAGCTCCTGACTTTTTAAATGCTGTGTAAAAGAACTGATTTATAAATGGTCTTAGACATAGTTGACTTTGTAAAACCTCATAATTGAGAAGAATAGTGTATGTTTGATCCTGGAGACATTTTTTTGTTAAGTGTGATTACATGGGTTATGATTTCCAGTGTGTCAGAAAGTTTGTTTTTGCATCCTTTGACTTCTGTGCTCTGCCTTCTTGTTGCCTCAATTCACGCTCAACGTTACTTCCAGTATGTTCAGGAGCTTATTTGTCAGGTACCTACCAGTGCTTTTGCTTTTAACTGTTCAGATCCAAAGGATATAGTACTAAAAAGCAACCATCTATAATGGCGACTCACTGTCTTGGGCCCCTGACTCATTCACTGATTGCTCATAAGTCTAAGATGAATGATTTGTGAAGGAATTGACGGTGATTTCTAGAATGTATTTGAAGTTGGAACAACATTGCCTACTGATAAATATTTCTAAGTCATGCCAAGTATAATTTTGAAGTCTGGGGAAGAAAAAAATTCGAGTTAGACAATCTGCATCTCAATGTTTTGCAGATATTACTTCCCAAAATATTTCTTTTCTTTTTGATGAAAAGGTCTTTATGTAGAGTAAGGTGGTCAAACGTTTTCTGTCAGAAAATTTAATAAACATTCTATTTCCGAAGAATGGGATGACATTTACCAAATTCTTACTGTTACTTTCAACTTTAGCAAATGGAAAAAAAAAATTTTAAGAAGTCTGTTTTATGAATGATTACAGGAGGAAAATCCAAACTATTATATGATTCAAAAATGAGACATTCATAATCATAAATCAACAATCTGTAACCCTTTTTTGTATAACTGGACCCATGCCTATAAACTCCATGTTGGTGAAAGCAAAGGAAAAATGATTTTTTTCTAGCATCACAGGAGAGACTTATATCTGGCACTAAAACAGGGTTACAGCTGAGTTGTATAGAAAGCAACTTCATGCTAAAAATTTTTGTCTTAACTTTTTTTTTGAATAGGGAAGAACCCTGCTAACATCTACTTTCACACATCTAAAATTGCAATACCAAAGGGTGCAGGAGACACAGATACTGTGAGTAAGGAAGTATAATATTCAAGTATATGAGGAAGTATCACAAATGGCCACAAAGAAATATATATATATTTATATCTATAATACTGTATTATTATAACAGATGGAAAGGGGGGGTGAGACTGGTAGTGTGGACATAAATCTAGCTGATCAACTGACTTTCTAATCAGATGAGTCCATCTTAGTGAAAGTGCTTCATCCCTAAGAAATGCACTTGTACACCAGTTCCTTATCCACAGCTCAAATGCTTTGCAACTATTTTTTCAATTAAATAATTTATTGGATTGATTTATACTCTGCTATAATTATCCAGGTCCCAAATGTTAATAACTTAATCAAATTCTTTCTTCCCATTTATACAAAATAACACTTAAAAAAAAGCATATTTCTTACATGCTCTTCCCATCCTGTAATCAGATTCCTTGATTTATTTTAAACTGTAATAAGTTAAAATGGGCAGCTTTTATCTTTTTACCCAGCAACAGAAGAGTAAAATGAGCAGCTTGGATTTTAACAAGGCCTTTCAGAACATAGTGGATAGCCTTCAGGCACATGAAAGGTAAAAATGCAATTTTTAAAAATAATAATACTCCATGCAAAACAGAGCAGAACAAAAATAACTGTCCAATTGTAATTCATGTAAAGTGTAAAGCCAGTGTCTTCCTGTTGCAAAAGGAAATCAAGTCAGTTCCTGCACAAACTAATCTTTTTTTAAATATAAAATTGTAACAATTACTACAGTTTGGGAATGAGAGTATTTATTTTACGATTTGTAGAGAATGAATATAACACCTGCTCAGAGCCCACTTCTGCCAAGAGCTCATGCCTAAATATTATTACACTGATGCTAAATGAGACATATTCACAAGCCCTGCTTAGCAAGTGCAGCAGTGACATCCTCAGCCAAAGTGGCAAGCTGAGGAGATTCGAGCAGGTTGATGCTTCCCGAAGAAGAGACATTGCTGAGTCGACGAGGGGAAGCCACACTGGATCTGCCTGGGGACTGCGTAATAATCTCTGCGCCATGGTCCACACGGGCCTTCGCATGCTCTCTGAAGTTCAACTTCTGGCTGTCAATCTGTTCAAGACAAGCATCAGTCCTCGTTAAGTGAAGTGTCTTCACTGCCCCATTAGCTCTTTCTCTATATATCCCAGAGCTGATGTTAATGGCACTTTTATTTAGCTCTGCCTTTCCTACTTCCTACATGGTCAGATCTTCATTCTGGAACCAGGTTGATGAAATACATTTCAGGTTTAAATAAAAAGCAGGATTAGTTTATGACCTTGTTCCTTACCTTGACATTGCCACCTCCAGGTACATGATGGGCATTGTCCAGGGAACCCACTTTAGCCTGGGCTTTCTCTTTGAAATCCAGCTTTACACTCTCAATTTTCACACGCCCACCACCTACAAGAGGAGAACAGCTTTTAAATGGTGGATGACTGTTTGTTTTTTTAATGATCACAGTAATTACAAATTAAAATGTTAATTGGCTCTACTATTCCTCAAACCATAGATATGAAAGGAATCATTTAGAATCTCTAATCTGAATCTTATCTGCATACCATCTGTGATAATTAAGTCCTGTCTGTAGCATTATAGGGGCTTATGTATTATCTTTACAAATTTATAATTTTCTCCACCCACGTCCAATTTAAACTAAGGATTTTATTTTTGTCTGTATAATAAAACCTCTAAAATAATACATGTGAAAAAGTGTTTTTGGGGAGTCAGGCCAGTAGTGCAGCGGGTTAAGCACACGTGGCACAAAGGGCAAGGACCCATGAAAGGATCCCAGTTCAAGCCCCCCCACCCCTCCACCCCCGCTCCCCACCTGCAGGGGGGTCGCTTCACGAGCCGTGAAGCAGGTCTGCGGGTATTTATCTTTCTCTTCCCCTCTCTTGTCTTCCCTACCCCTCTCCATTTCTCTCTGTCCTATCCAACAACAATAACAACAACAATAAAACAAGGGCAACAAAAGGGAATAAATAAATAAATATTTTAAAAAAAGAAAAATTTTTTTGAGTGGCTGGGAGGTGACACATCTGGTAGGGTGTGCATGTTACAGTACAAAGGACCTAGGTTCAAGCCCCTGGCCCCCCACCCCTGCATGGAGGAAGCTTCATGAGCAGGTCTGTAGGTGTGTCTTTCTCTCTCTCCCCCTCATCTCTCAAATTTT
The DNA here is from genome assembly GCF_950295315.1 of Erinaceus europaeus. Classification (NCBI taxonomy): domain Eukaryota; kingdom Metazoa; phylum Chordata; class Mammalia; order Eulipotyphla; family Erinaceidae; genus Erinaceus; species Erinaceus europaeus. The sequence goes on from NC_080168.1 coordinate 25,060,142, forward strand.
CTCTATCTCTATCCAAATAAGTAAACAATAACAAAAATCTCATTGTATCCTTTCTGAAATTTGAATCATTTAGCCTCTTGTCCTTAAGGGAGCAAATGAAGCTAAATGAACCTCTCTCTCTCTCTCTCTCTTTTTCACCATCAGGGTTATAACTGGGGTTCAGTGTTTAAAGGATTCCACTGCTCCTGGCAGCTATTTTTCTCCTCCCCCCACCCTTTAGATAGAGGATGAGAAACAGAGAGAAAGAATGGGAGTAAGAGAGAAATAACTACGTGCACCCATCTGGTATCCAGGAATTTGAACCCTGGCTCTCATGCATGGTAACGTGTGTGCTCTATTTGTGAGCCACATTTTAGCCTCTGAAGCTTGATGGAGTATGTATGCCACCTTCCAGCATCCATATAAGCTTTTTCAATTAAGTATAATCTTCTGGGCAGAAATGTTAAATTGTTCTTATCCCTTGTTTCTAGTAACATTTAAGATGATTAATGGCACTAAGGTAGTAGACAAGATTGTTGAAAACAACTGCTCCTTGTTTTGTAAGGAGAGAGGAAAAACAAAGTGAAACTTGAACTGGGTGGGGGGTACTGTTGCAGAGCAAAAGGCCCTGGTGAAAGAAAGAGGGGGTGGGAGGCAGTGGAGACAGCATTGAGTTCTGGACGCGAGCTGATGGTAAAGGACTCAAGTTGGAAGTGAGAGTGTTCTCCAGAGACCTTTCATGGGCAGATCAGAACTGTACCCAGGGGTTAGCAACTGCACTGTAAATCACTAAACTCCCAATCAAAATGATTTTAAAAAATAAGCAATTGCTTTCCTTCTTCTCTACAGCAGAGCGGGATGGCAGTTTGATGGAGGGGAGCCTGTACTGACACCTATCCTGGGGAAATGTGCCCTCAGGACACAGCACTCCTATAAATTAACATCCCCTTGAAAAAGCAGACCTGAAACAGAGAAAATGAATACATCTTAAAAGTGTAATTTGATGGCATTTCCAAATTATGTCAAGGTATCCTGGAGAAATTTTCAGATTGACAGTTGTCCATTATCTAAACAGCATGGCAGAATTTAGCAAACCCTAATTCATGAGAAGAGAACTTAGCAAATAACCTATATAAGGTACTGATATTCCATAATATGTGAACTCACTCTTTCAAGAGGAAAAAAGACCTCTTTAAGGTCTTTTTTATAAGTTCTACTTTAGAACATTAGTCCTATGAGATGTTCTAGAGAAACAAAAGTATCTCATGGCCAAATAAGTTGGGAAAGCACTGTATGCTTCCGAGGATACACAGTGCTTATTGACCCTCCAAGGATCTGAGCAATGCATCCAATGTCTTCCGCTTCTCTGATACAAAACCATTCTTTCACATAACATAGAATCATAACTCCACATAAATATTTGGAAATGCTTCTTTCAGTCTGTGCATCTCTGTATGAATACCTGGTCAACATCTTTTATAGACTACAAATTTCAAAAGAGTTCCAATAAAACATTGATGATAAAAAAGTAACTTTATCTTATCTGCCTGTAAGTTTTAAACCTGACCAATGACACATGTTTCTTACACAGTAATTGTTTATTACTATTATTATTTAAAAATATTTATTCCCTTTTGTTGCCCTTGTTTTATTATTATAGTTGTTATTGATGTCATTGTTATTGGATAGGACAAAGAGAAATAGAGAGGGGAAGACTGAGAGAGGGAGAGAAAGATAGACACCTGAAGACCTGCTTCACTGCTTGTGAAGCAACTCCCCTGCAGGTGGGGAGCTGGGGGCTCGAACCAGAATCCTTACGCCAGTCCTTGCGCCACGTGCGCTTAACCCACTGCGCTACCGCCTAACTCCTAGTAATTGGTTTTTATTTGTCTAAATGATTCTGCTTTGAAATCTCTCTCTCTCTCTCTCTCTCCTTCTCTCATCATTTGATTGGTGTATAGTACAGCTGCTAGCATGTGGTTACATTTTTTCATTTACTCCTTATAGATGTCTGCAGAACATACTCATCCACAATTTAGGTCCTTTTCCAGTATCATGCATAACTTAACTTTAAAGCATGGGATATTGCTGCTCAGCTCTAGTTTATGGTAGCGTGGAGGACTGAACCTGGGACTTTGGAGTCTCAAGCATGACAGTCTCTTTGCATAACCATTATGATACCTCACCCCGACCCTGCCTGAAACATTCTTCCAATTAGGTATTACACAACAACAACAATGTACGATTTGCTTGTTAAGTTCTTGAATCCAAGTGAACATTTTCCCAACTATTAAAAAGTGTTGTTGTTTTTTTGCCTCCAGTCACTGGGGCTCGGTGCCAACACTTCGAAATCATTGCTTCTGATGGCTTTTCCCGCCCCCCCCCCCTTTTTCGATAGGAGAGAGAAATTAAGACGTTCAGGGGAGCTAGAGGGGGAGAAAGACAGCTGCAGATCTTCTTCACTGCTCCAGAAGTGTTTCCTCAGCATGGGGAGTGAGGAACCGTGGTCCTTGAGCATATCTGTGAGCGTATCCTTGCGTGCGCTCAACCCGGTGCCAGTGCCCCACCGCCCAGCCCCTAAAAGGTCTTTCCTGTGGGTTGGGCACTACTAGCGCTGCGGGTTAAGCGCAGGTGTCTCAAAGTGCAGGGACCGGTGTATGGATCTCAGTTCGAGCCCCGGCTCCCCACCTGCAGGGAAGGTCGCTTCACAAGCCGTGAAGCAGGTCTGCAGGTGTCTATCTTTCTCTCCCCCACCTTTGTCTTCCTGTCCTCTCTCGATTTCTCTCTGTCCTATCCAACATCAACGACAGCAATAATAATAATAACAACAGCGATAAACAACAAGGGCAACAAAAAGGGAAAAAACAGCCTCTAGGAGCAATGGATTCATAGTGCAGGCACCGAGCCCCAGCAATAACACTGGAGGCAGAAAAAAAAAAGTCTTTCTTTACCTGGTCTGTGGCGGATGTTCTTCAAAGAGCCACATTTGGATGTCACATGGCTTAGGTCTATCTTCTTAGTAACAATTTGTACCTGTGTAAACAAAATAAAATACTCTTAAAATAGTTTAGATGTGGGCAATCCCCAAGTTCATACCTAAAATCTAGAAAAATACCAAAGCACACAAGGCACAACAACATATGCAGAAACCCAAATGGAGACACCCAAACAGAGAGATAAAGAATCTTTCCTATTTTTGTCCCTATATTTGGGTTTAAAAGAAAGATTCTAGTGTAAAGAACCTAAAATAGAGAACTTTATTAGTAGAAGACATGTCATGCTACAAGGGATAGAAATACCTGGATTAATAAAGCAAGCTTCTACTCAGAGAATTTAAGCAACTATTAAACATTCCCACAAACCAAGAGACAAGTGAAGAAATTATCCTATAAAGTGATTTTTGCATAGAGATGACCAACATTGCTCTTAGTTATTAAAAGATGAACATTATTTTAAGATACAAGAAAGCTCTAAAAAAACTTTCTGAAAACACTGTCATTTCTTAGCTATAATGAATCATTTTTGCAAGGCAAGCTACAAAATGATATCAATATGTTTTTTTTCTTTGTTTTTTACTGACGCACTGTTTATTTTTATTTGTGGTTCATTGCTTATTTGCATCAGAATTACATGACCCTTGTTGAGACAATGAAATGGGGCCAAACATCTGTTTTTTAATATGTGGGTTCCTTTTTAAACATTTAAAGATATTTTTTATATTTATTTATTTATTGGATAGAGACAGTCAAAAATTGAGAGAGAAGGGGGAGATAGAGAGGGGAGAGACAGAGAGACACCTGCAGCCCTGCTTCACCACTTGCAAAACTTTCCTCCTGCAGGTGGGAACCAGGGACTTGAACCCAGTTCTTTCCGCATTGTAACATGTGTGCTCTATCAGGTGCACCACCACCCAGCCCCTAAAGGTATTATTTATTTACTTATTATTGGATATAGTCAGACAGAAATTGAGGGGGAAGGGAGAGAGAGAGATAGAGAGACACCTACAGCTCTGCTTCACCACTCTTGAAGCTTTTCCCCTGTAGGTGGGGACCAGGGGTTTGAACCTGGGTCCTTGCGCACTATAGTGTGTGTGTTTAACCAGGTGTGACACTGCCTGGCCCCAAAAGGATACTCTATTATTATGGTGTATGAAAGCTCCCAAAGTTGTTTTTAGATCTTTAGTTGTCCCAGTTTGTTTATTTTTTCCACTTAGGTGGTTTGACCAGCACTATCTGCAGCACAGGTGAGCTGGGTCTATCCTCTGATACAAAGAAGTTCTTTACAAGGGATGAGACTGTGGGAACATGCTACAGTATGTTTACACAGTCAGGGGTGTCATGTCAGTGTAAACACTGACCCTGAGGTTTATCCCCCAAGCCTTTGAAGGAACCTTAAAACAGTTCTATGCACTTCCTACAGTAATGACATTTTGAAACTCAACTCCCTTTTTCTACCTAGATGAAAAGCAAGGAGTCGAGAACCACAAGACATCTGAGGATTCGGTATTTGATAATCTATAAATTAAGAGTCGCAGGTGATCGGAACTTCAACTTTAGGTGAAAGGGTTTGAAGGAAAAAGTCAGTCTGGTTTACCTCTTTGATTATTCTTATTTTATGAAGAGCCTTATTTACTTTGGCTCTAGTATGCCTGTTTCAATTTGGACTCAACTACATTTAAAAAATGAGGATTCTTCTTCTCATAGGACATTATTTCCACTCAATTCAAGAGACAGGAAAAGATCTCATCAAGACAAAAGACATCTTGGGACTTGAATCCTTTCCCTTTGAATTATAGATAAACCACGTGCCACTGATTTTGTATTATTCCAAATGATATCCTGACTCTCGTGAATAATGAAACCCTTTTGATACTTTCATGTAAATCTGCCTTTGTCTCAAGAGTGATTTAAAAGGAGCTAGGAAAGTATGTGCCCAGATGAGTTTTGCAACATAGTAAAGACAATGGGAAGAAATATCTTGAAATCAAAGACCAGCAAACAAAATTGATAAGCAAATTGATGGTTTGTCATCTCCCTGAAAACCACGGTGCATCCAGTCTTTTCTTGCTCGACTGCAAACAAGAAATCTGCTGATGATCTTACAGGGAAAGATAGGAAGCCCATCACTAGGAATGCAAGGTCTACAAGTTCCCAGGGCAGGTGGAAATCTGGAGCAGCAACAGGAAGGGAGAGAGGAGAGTGCTGGGAGTAAGGCAGGATGAGAGACAGGTGCTGGCTGTGCAGGTGACTCCACACTACCAGGACAGCTTTTTTTTTTTTTTTTTTTTTTTTTTTTTTTAATGGAAGCTTTTACTTACATTTCCGCCCCCAGCAGAATGTTTGATGTTATCCTTGGAACCACATCTGGACTGAACCTTGCTAAGATCGATCTTCGTGTTTACAATTCTAACCTATAAGGAATTGGAGGTAACTTCACTGTGCTTTCCCCCCGCCCCACCCCCAACATTTTGGGTATACGGAGCCAGAAGGGATAGTGGCACAGTGGGTCCATACTCCTACCATCTGTAGATACACAATCATATAGAAATCAACACTGGAACTTTGAAAGCAAGTTTATCATATAAACACAGACACTATTACAACCAATGTGATATGGAAGTAATTAGAGGGATAGAAACAATAAAACTTGAAGGGGCCTGGGTGGCTGTGCACATGGCTGAGAGCACATGATACAACGCAAAAGGACCCAGGTTCAAGTCCCTGGTCCTGCAAGGGGAAAGCTTCACAAGTGGTGAAGCAGAGCTGCAGATGTCTCTCTGTCTCTCTTCCTCTCTATCTCTCCATTCCTCTTAATTTCTGGCTGTTTCTACCAAATAAATAAATATAATAAAAAAATTAAAGAAAAGAAAACAGAAAACTTGATCACTTATGAGGAGAAAGTTTCAATACTATGGGCGACATTGGGAATAGATTTAATTCATGGGAAACTCAATAGGACAGCTGAGCCGAGGATCCTGAAGGACAGGCCACCATCCCTTACCCCTACAATCCTATTACTGTATAGCAGGCCAATTATGAATTTCCTCACACATTTGATTGTATCAGTGGTCCATGTTTCACGGATGAGGTTCACAGTCAGCCTACCTGAATGCTACACATGAGAGTTCTCATTCATCCCTAGTTTAGCTGACTTATACTAGGTCACATAAAGATAGCCCAGGCCTTGGCTGGATCCAGTAGATTTTGAGGTTTTCTATTTTCTATTCTGGTGAGATGATTTGGAGGACAGATAAACCATGTAAACATGAAAGAAAGGTTCACATTTGGATATTTTGGTTATTTTGGTTATTTGTTATTATTTGGCTATTATTCCTCTTCTCCTATATTAACAGATAAAAAGATTCAGGATGGTAGAGGACCTAGTAGGGGTTGTATTGTTGTGTGGAAAACTGAGAAATGTTATGCATGTAAAAAAGAAGATTCATGTTTTCAATGGATAGCTTATGGATACACACTAAATTTATCCTAGATATATAGGCATTTTCAAGAAAAGTATCACATATTCATACCTCCAGGATCTTAAAAAAAAGCAAAATATTCAAGCAGATATTGAACACTGCTTATTTCTTTTTAACCAAAGTCTAAAATCAGAGTTCCTGTCTAGAATAGACAAGAGAACTTGTCTGTTATGGAGGAAATCATTGGCAACTATCATTAGGAGCCCAAATAAAGAACCTCTTGTCAAATTTTGATTTCAGGAGACATGATAATTGGCCCACTCTTTAGGGCATAATACAAATTCCAGTTAAATAAAGAGAGAATGATTTCAGGGTCAATGTACTTAAAATAGCCCCAGCTGCACTCTGTGTCACAGAAACTAGGAGTAGGTGACAGTGTGGACAAGAGTAATTAGATCTCAAATCTCACAAATCATTTGTAAAAAGCAAATAATTTTGATTATTTTTAATAATAATATTTTCAATTATTCTCCATGAGGATCTAATTATTCTTACAAAAGAATTAATCTAAGACAAAAATATTGAAAAATATGCACAGTCTCAGAACTAGATCACAAATGTTGATCTAGATCATTAGCATACCAACCAAGTGACTCAGTTCCAAGTGCTCAAAAACCAAATGTTAAATGTAATTCATTGGTTTCTGAAGTGGAAATTCCATATTCAGTTGGATGAATCTGCCTGACATTAACATTTAATCAAATGGCAATTTTTATGATTTCCAAAATAAGTGATTCAAAGCAAAGGGGTTGCTATGTTACCAGAAGTATCAGAGATGATTTAAATTTTATTTATTTTTTAAAACTATTATTCATTTATTATTGGATAGAGACAGAGGATTTGAGAGGAGAAAGAGAGATAGAGAGGGTGAGAGACAGAGAGATACCTACAGCCCTGCTTTACCACTCATGAAGCTTTCCCCCTGCAGGTGGGGACGAGGGGCTTGAACCTGGGTCCTTGTGCACTGTAATGTGAACGCTTAACCAGGTACGCTACCGCCTGGCTCCTGATTTAAATTTTAAAACCCTATAGTTTAAAGGCTGATTTCCCTCAAACTTTTAAAAAAATTTCTTTATTGTGGTATCAATGGTTTACAGTCAACAGTGAAATACATTAGTTTGTATATGCGTAACATTTCCACATAGCAATACAACCCTCACTAGGTCTTCCTCTGCTATCATGTTCTAGGACCTGAACCCCTGCCCCCAGAATCTTTTACTTTGGTGTAATATACCAAGTCCAGTCCAAGTTCTGCTTAGTGTTTTCCCTTCTGATCGTGGTTTTCAATTTACCAGAGCTCTGTTCAGTTCTGGCTTATGGTGGTGCAGGGGACTGAATCTGGACCTTTGGAGCCTCAGGCATGAGAATCTCTTTGCATAGCCATTATGCTATTTACCCTTGCCCTCCCTCAAATTTTCTAGAGGTTATAGATTTTACTTATTTTATCATTATCACTATTATTCTTTTAGTGGCACAAGTAGCTGGCTTTTTTTTTAAAGAGTGAACTCTAGGACTTTGATATTGGAATGCTCTTTATATGTTTTCATATTTTAAATAAATATAGTATATTGATTTTATCTAGAATCTGACAAAGGATGACAAAGGCAGACAGATGCACAATTACTTTGGAAGTAGCTGACTGATGCTCAGTAAAATTTATATACTAGCCTGATGATTTAACCTGCCTAGTCTGTGTGACTCAAACTGATGCCTCTGTAACACTATCCATATAAAGTACCACACACCAAGGATCTGCACACTGATTTACAAATCACAACACCTTAGAACTGGTTCCACAAATGCCAGCAGTTCTCAGAAACCATTCCTGGGAATAGAAAGATAAGTGACTACTATGAAGGACAAGATTCTGCTAAAGTAAGTTTTGTTATCAAAAGAGCAGGCACACCCCCAGTTGAGCTAGCTTGTCAAACCCAAAGAGCTTAGTTTTACTTGCTCCCTATGAATATATCTAGTATAAATTGGTTTCTTTGAGAAGAATTTTTTTTTTCCAACTCTGTTTTCTTAAAAGCCTCTGTGAAGAGAATTCTTTTAGTATCTTAAAAAGGGGTTAGGAAACTATAGCACTTGTTTATTTTTTGGGGGGGATACTTTTTCTGTTTTTATGATATGATGAAAAATATTTGAATACTTATTACCCACAACTAGCTTGAAATCTTTGCTAATTTCTTTTTTATTGTCTTTATGTATTGGATAGAAACACGCAGAAATTGAGAAGGGGGGGTGGGGGACGATGAACCTGCAACACTGCTTCACCACTTGCAAATCTACCTCCCTGCAGGTGAAGATTCTTGTGCATTGTAACGAGTGCACTCAACCAACAACACCAGCACCTGGTCCAAATCTTTGGTAATTTCTTTCAACCAAAAATTTTAGTTGAGTATTTAAATAAAAATAAGTTCATTTGAAAGTATAGGAGTTATTTCCTTTGCATATTTCACATTGGGGGTGAATGTATTTAATATTATATTCAATGACCTGAATCATTATGTTAAAGCATCTTCTTCTCTGATCCAAAAGGCTCCCAACTCTATTTTCTATTAAATGTATCAACTTTTTCTTTTTTAGCAAAGCAGTTAGAATTTTCTCTCTTTTTAAATATCTCTACTTTATTTCAGTGATTTTTTTTTAAAATTATATTTATTTATTTACTTTACCTTTTGTTGCCTTGCCCTTGTTTTTTTTTTTGTTGTTGTTGTAGTTATTATTGTTATTGATGCCATCATTGTTGGATAGGAAAGAGAGAAATAGAAACAGGAGGGGAAGACAGAGGGGGGAGAGAAAGGTAGACTTCTGCAGACTTGCTTCACTGCCTGTGAAGCGACTCCCCTGCAGGTGGGGAGCCAGGGCTTGAACCTGATCCTTGGGCCAGTTCTTGCGCTTTGTGTCACGTGCACTTAACCTGCTGCGCTACTGCCTGACTCCCAAATTTTCTGTCTTTTTCTTTTTTTCTTTTCTTCTTCCTTCTTTCCTTCCTCCCTCCTTCCCTTCCCCTTCCTTCCTTCCATCCACCTATCCATCCATCCATCCATCCATCCATCCATCCATCCATCCATCCATCCATCCATCCATCCATCTTTCCTTCCTTCCTTCCTTTCTTTGACTTCTGCTAGCTGTTTTACATTTTGATAACATTCTATACTAAATTTTAAGCCCTTTTTCTGTTAAGTTTATTTCTGTTTGCTTTATGTAATTATCACTTGCTAGAATGCTCCTGATTTTGGTTGACTTGCATATAAACAAATAAAACAAGATTTTATTGTTTTCAATTTTGTAATTCCAAAGTAATGTTTCCATAGTTTCTTAAGTAGTTAGTATTTGTAAGATCTTTTAAACATTTCATTACTCTACCAATTATACCTAAATTACAGCTATAAATTTTGAATTTCATAATAACACACTTCTGATTTCAAGGAGCTTTCATTTTAAGATGAAAATAACTTTTATAGCAAAACAAACAAAATAACTTGAGAATATAATACAATGTATTTCAGTGAATCACTTCTCTTCATGCTGACTTGTGAAAAAAATTGTAAAGTTCATGAGGGGTGTTTTATTACTCTTTTGTCTAGAACTAAGAAGATGGAAAGAAATGAATTACAAAGAGCTTAAAATTAAATAAGAGCAAGGCAGGACCAAGGGAAAAATAAACTTGCTTCTGGTCTTTCATTCTCCATTTGTCATATAGTACCTAGCAGTCTCAGTAAGTATTTAATAAATGAATAAAAATGCAAATAAAAATTTAAATAAATTCCAATCATTTTCTACTTAAACATAGAAGTCTATAAATTTACAGATGTTAACAGCACTGCAGAAGCCTTTAACAGTGGTAGTGATCCTAATTTTATATATTGAAAAAAAAATCCTGTTTCAGGTTGGGGAGATAGCAAAATGGTTATACAAAAATACTTTCATGCCTGAGGCTACAAAGTTCCACATTCAATCCCCCACCCACTCCACCATAAGCCAGAGAGGGGCAGTGTTCTGGTCAGTCTCTCTCTCTCAAAATATAAATATATTTTTAAAAGGAAGGAAGGAAGGAAGGAAGGAAGGAAGGAAGGAAGGAAGGAAGGAAGGAAGGAAGGAAGAAAAGAAAGAAAGCCCTGTTTCAGAGATCAGGCAGTAGCGCAGCGTGTTAAGCTTGAAGCAAGTATTGGCTTAAGGATCCCGGTTGGAGACACTGATGACCCACATGCAGGGGAGGGGGTGTTGCTTCACAAGCTGTAAAGCACATCTGCAGGCGTCTTTCTCTCCCCCCCTTCCCCTCCTCTCTCAATTTCTCTCTGTCCTATCCAACAACAATAACAACAAGGGCAACAAAAATGGGAAAAAATGGCTTATTCCAGGAGCAGTGGATTCATAGTGCAGGCACTGAGGCCCAGCAATAACCCTGGAGGCAAAAAAAAAAAAAGTCCTGTTTCACAATAGCCTACTAGTTATCGTCACAGTTATTTCCTATTTTTCTTTGAAAGTTCAATTAAAACCTTTCACATCTTTTTTTATTCACATATCATTTGTTATCATTTTTCTTAGTCTCTTCCTATTCACTCTATGAAAATGTAGTTTCTCCATAATGTATTCAGAGTCTCTTCCATGGCGTTATTTTTCTTCTTCACTTGTAGCACTTTCTTATATATCTCTCTTCTATAATTTTTGCTTTGCTTTCCTTCCTAGAATGTAAATTCCATGAAAGTAAGATTTTTTTAGTACTTTCTATTTTATTCACTGCTAGATTTTCAATACTTAGAAACAGCATGACAAAAAAATAGTTACTAAAAAATACTCGAATAAATAATTGGAGAGTTAACATACAAACATACAGCTTTAATTTTCTGGAATTATCGAGCAGATAGGAGGTAGCTCACTGTTATTTTAACGATGACAAGGTTAATGTTAGAACTCACATTTCATTAATGATTCCTGCTATTATATGTAGAAATCTAAAAGCAAGTTTATTCTATTTTAAAATCTGGATTTTTGGTGTGGGAGATAGCTTACCTAGTAGAACATATATCTATCATGGGCAAAGTTCTGAGTTTGCAGCAGCTCACAACTACCTGTGAGCACTGCAGAACCAGGGGAGACCCATAGCTGCTATAGAGATTAAGTGGTATCTTTCCCTCCTCTCCCCTCTCCTCCCCTCCCCTTCCCTCTCCCCACTCCTCCCCTCCCCTTCCCTTCCCTTTCCCCACTCCTCCCTTCCTCTCCCCTTCTCTCCTCTCTTCTCCTCTCCTCTTCTCCTGTCCCCTCCCCTCCCCTCTCTATCATTCCTTCTCTATTTGAAAAAAACAAAGGTTGAAAATTTCAGTCTGAGTGATGGAATTATGACTGTGCAAGGTCCCAACTCCACACACACACACACACACACACACACACACACACACACACACACACGGATTTTTAGAATTATTTAAAAAATAATCTGCTAGTTGGAAGAGAGTATTAAGAGAGGAGAAAATGCAGCACAACTTGCCAAACTTAATGGGCTCAACTTTCTAAGAGTGTGTTAAATATAATGAGATGTATTGACACTTTATATCCTCATGATAGTGACCATCTTTTAAATCAATATCCCCTCAATAAAATGATAGTGAAATTGATGAAAAATATAACACATTATAGAATTCAGTGAACCCATATAAATATAATACAAGTTTAGAAGCCTCTTCAGTTTTTATCATGGTGTAGCATAGGAAGGAGCGCTAAATAAAAATGATCATTTTCCTATGGTGTAACACAAACAAAAATAGACTGAAGTTAAAATCCTGATTTGTGGATAGAAAAGTTTGAGTTGCTTATTTTATTTTTATTCTATGTACTTAAAAAAAACTATATTTTCCTAAGCTTGTTTTAATCATAGAGCTGTGTTCTTAAAGTGCCTTTTAGTCTAAAATTTAGATGTAATATGGATTGAGGAGGTAACTACTTCTGACTTTATTTGGGAGAGTTTCAAATAAATAGAATTATTGAGCCAGTCTAATTTGCCTATTAAGTTAAATGAAGCACACTTAGTATCTATGGTCAATCTAGGATTGCTCAATGTTCTTTCCAGTAGAATGAATTAAGTTTTCGCTGAAGAGATGAACTTCATTGCTTTTATAAGGCTTCACATATCTTTGGCTAGCGTATCTATCCATTAGACATTGATGTGCCTTACTGAACTGAACTAAGCTTCTTTGTCAATTAGAAAACTGGACTTTCACAGAAGATAGCAGCTGTAAAAGCCTAGGTAGTAATTGGGAAATGTTATGCATGTACAAACTATTATATTTACTGTTGAATGTAAAACATTAATTCCCCAATAAAGAAATTAAAAAAAATTCCCTGGACAGACAACCCCACCAATGTGTCCTGGAGCTCCACTTCCCCAGAGCCCTTCTCCACCAGGGAAAGAGAAAGACAGGCTGGGAGTATGGATCAACCTGTCAATACCCATGTTCAGCAGGGAAGCAATTGTAGAAGCCAGACCTTCAACCTTCTGCATCCCACAATGACTTTGGGTCCATGCTCCCAGAGGGTTAAAGAATAGGAAAGCTATCAGGGGAGGGGATGGGATACAGAGTTCTGGTAGTGAGAATTGTGTGAAGTTGTACCCCTCTTATCCTATGGTTTAGTCATTGTTTCCTTTTTATAAATAAAAAATTAAAAAAAGAAGAAATAAAAAAAAACCTAGGTAGTATAAAACCATACATACAGAAGAATGATAAATGGTCACATTTGGGACAAATTAAAAAAAAAAACTTCCTAATTTGGATAGTTGTTAAATTCTGATGACACACAATCTTTTATTTATTTTTTTCTCTCTTCTTAAAATTATTTTATGTATCTATTTATTTTGTGTAGAGATAAATCGAGAGGGAAGGGGGAGACAGGGAGAGAGAGATATCTGCAACACCGTTTCACCAATCTTGCAGCTTCCCCACTGCAGGGAATGTCCTACAATGGACACAGAATCATATATATATATGATTATATATATCTATTATAGACATTATACATCTAATATATATATATCCACGCTTCAATTCTTGGTGTACAAATCAAATCAACAATGCAACTTTGAAAATTAAATTATTTACATGCAAATTAAGAACTTCATATTTTAACACAATAGAACCTGTGTCTAAAATGAGGCTCCATCTGCACATTTATTTCTATCTTCATGGAGAAGTGTTGTGTGACTACTTTGATCAACACAGGGTGCCTCTGTCTGCTACAAACCTGACTCCTAGAGTAAGTCTCATCATTATTATTATTTTTGTCCTTTTCAGTGATTCTTGGTTAGTCACTGTCCATTTAAATATCCTAGGACAAATGATTGCTGTGGCTTTGATTTTCCCCAATAATGTATATTTATGTATTATCAACAAGATAACAAAAGGCTTTAATGGATTGTTTAGATAATTTTGGAGAAGATTTAACAAATATTTTCCAACTATTTTATAAAGTAGAAATTTAAGAATCCAATTATCGAGCTGAACACAGAAAAAAAAAAAAGAACCCTTCTTCCTTCCTGTAGCTCCGATTATATTCTGTAAGGAGACTAACAGGGGACAATTTTAAAGTGTTGAGTGATTTATTATTATTTTTGCATACAGAAACAGTTCAACTACAGTGCATCTCAATTTCCTGATTCATTTCTCCCTCCAGCTAAAATGCACTGACGCCATCTATCACAGAGTAGGAGACAAAGCTCTTCCTTCCATCTGTTCCTTGTTTGGGTGAGGAAATGCCCCTTGCTTCTCCAACAAAAGTCACTTCGTCACTCTACCTCTTTGAATTTTTTCAAAATCATCTGATGTTGGGACAGGATAATTTGGCAGAATGTTAACACCTGACTTATGAAAGAAGAAATTTTCTCCAAAGGACTCTGTGGCGCAAAGCGCAAGGACCAGCATTAGGATCCCAGTTCAAGCCCCCAGCTCCCCACGTGCACTTAACCCACTGTGCTACCCTGCCTGACACCCCAGACTGATTTCTGTGTCCAGATGTATAGGATTAAAGCCAGGAAGATTGCTCATGTGTCAGCTCACAGGACAAGTCTATCTGTAGTTCTGGCTCATCACTCTCATTTGAAACTCTATTTCATACAAAATAAATAAATATTTTTAAATAAACAAACAGTATATAAGCAGGACTTAGGTGAAAGCAGAACTCCAAACCAAGTTCCTGGGTAGAAAATGTGTGAATGTTTCATGTGCCCACACTGAAAATGGAGTTAGTAGGTAGAATTTCACTAATAACACTGTTAAAACAATTCACCCAGAACCCCTGCTCCCCACCTGCAGGGGAGTCGCTTCACAGGCGGTGAAGCAGGTCTGCAGGTGTCTTATCTTTCTCTCCTCCTCTCTGTCTTCCCCTCCTCTCTCCATTTCTCTCTGTCCTATCCAACAACGACAACAACAATAATAACTACAACAATAAAACAACAAGGGCAACAAAAGGGAATAAATAAATAAAATAAATATTTAAAAAAAACAATTCACCCAAAATCAAGATCCTAATACAACAACTTTAATCATCATAATCATATAGAGAACTGTTCCTGTTGTCCACATACATATTGGATGTTTGCAATGCCAGCTACAGTAGGAAAACTGAATCATTCTCAGACTTTTGAACCATTAGAGCATTCATAGAAAATATTTCAGGAAGAAGGAAGGAGATAAAAGTGGAATCACTTTAAAGAGGATCAAATGAATTCACAAAATTCTCAAGCAGAATGTTCAAATTCTTACCAAAAAAACATAATCTCAAGCTCTTGAAATAGAGTTATATTCAGAAAACACCTTAGGTAATCAACCAGTTCTATATGGTCAAATAAATTTTATCTATTAATAACCAGATTGTTATGACAGATGATACACTATCATTTTCAAAGAAAGTTTACATTCTTAGCAATTAATCCCAAGTAGCAACTAATATCTCTACCTCCCTGTAATTATAAGAACTTTCAGCTCATACCATGAGGGCACTATAACGATTAATGGTATTTGGCTTTTGGTAGCAAATATGTGTATGTGTAACTCTTACCTGTCCCCCTTTTGGCTGGTATTTGATGTTGTCTGTTGATCCGATCTTGGACTTGACATTCTTCAGGTCTGGCAGTGGCTGGTTAATGAGCCGAAGCTGCTTGGGAGTAGCAGGGGATTTTGGAGGAGTACGTATGATAGCAACTTTCTTCTCACTGGGCACCAAGATGGCAGATTTGGGGGTTCCTGGTGTGTGAGGGGTCCTGGGATAGCTAGGCGTTCCAGGAGTGCCTGGTGTGCGTGAGGAATAGCTTGGCGGGGTGCCAGGAGTAATGGCAGTTGACCCAGGAGTAGTGGGTGTTGAAGTACCACTTTTCCCAGCTCTGCGAATAGGCTCAGACCCTACATTTACAAACAAAAACCGAAATCACAGCATCAGGTAACCCTTCTCAAGACATTCTTTTTCCCATAGGCTGTGGAAACTTACAATATACCAAATTTCTAAAGTGTTTAAAATATTTATGAATTACAATATTAAGCAAAAAAGTGACAGGCTCCTTTTTTTGTTTGTTTAGAACTAGTGATACTCTTCATTTTTTTTTTTAAATCTGTTTCTGTGTACTATTAGTGCTTTGAAGAAAATGGATCAGTTAAGTACTGCTTTTATTTTTTTCTCTCTCTACAATTTATTTTATTATTTAAATCGCAATAGGGACTAGGTGGTGACTCTCCCAGTAGAGCTCATGCATGTGCAAGGACCTAGTTCAAGCCCCTGATTCTTACCTGCGCGGGGGAGTTGCACAAGCAGTGAAGCAGGGCTGCAGCTGTCTCTCTTTTTCTCTCCCTCTCTTTCCCTTCTTTCTCAATTTCTATCTCTATCAACAAAAATAAAGATAAAAAGAAAGAGAGAAAGGAAGGGAGGGAGAAAAAAAGAGGAAGAAAGATGGATGGATAGAAATGAAGGAAGGAAGAAAGGAAGGAAAGGAGAAAGGTGGGTGGGTGGGTGGATGGATGGATGGTTGGATGGATGGTTGGATGAATGAATGGACATGAAGGAAGGAAGGAAAGAAGGAAGGAAGAAAGGAAAGAAAGAAGGAAGGAAGGAAAGATGGAAGGAAAGAAGGAAGGAAGGAAGGAAGGAAGGAAGGAAGGAAGGAAGGAAAGAAGGAAGGGAGAAAGGTGTGTGGGTGGGTGGATGGATGGATGGTTGGATGGATGGTTGGATGAATGAATGGATAGGAAGGAAGGAAAGAAGGAAGGAAGGAAAGACAGAAGGAAAGAAAGAAGGAAGGAAGGATGGGAGAAAGGTGGGTGGGTGGATGGATGGATGGATGAATGGTGGGCTGGCTGGGTGGTTGGATGGATGGACAGGAAGGAAGGAAGGGAGGAAAGAAGGAAGGCAGGAAGAAAATGCGTGCTGGAAGTGGTGAATTCATTATGCAGGCACTAAGACCCAGAGAAAACCCTGGTAGCAATAAAAAAAATTCTGAGGGGCTTCTTGGGCTGTAGAGCACCCAGTTAAATGCAGGTATTGCCATGCACAAGCACTTGGGTTCAAACCACTGCTTTCCACCATAGGGGGGACACTTCACAAGCAGTGAAGCAGGTCCACAGGTATCTATCTCTCTTTCTCTCTCCCATCTCCGTTTCTGTCCTATCCAATAAAATAGGGTGCGAGTTGGGGGGAGGATCACTGGGAGCAGTGGATTTGTAGTGCTGGCATCAAGCCCCAGTGCTAACCCTGGTGGCAATAAAAATTAATAAATAGATAAAAATCATATGAGAAATACTGATAGAGAAGTCAGAGCACCACTCCTGCACATGCAGCACTCAGACTCAAATGGGAAGCCTCAGGCATGCAATATCTGACTTCCTACCTGCTGAATTATGTATTTCCCTAGCTGTTCTGGTAACAAGCAATGCAAGGTAGAAAACTCAGGCTTTCCTGGTTTGTGATTCTTACATTCACATAATGAATCATCTAAAATGAGTTCTGATGTGTGATCACAAATGCACTATCTTTCTATAGTTGGAAAAAGACTCTTCACTTAATGATTATTGTTGTTATTATTGTTGCTGCTATTGTTGTTGTCGGATAGAACAGAGAGAAATGGAGAGAGGAAGGGAAGACAGAGAGAGGGAGAGAAAGATAGATACCTGCAGACCTGCCTCACTGCTTGTGAAGCGACTACCCTGCAGTTGGGGAGCTAGGGTCTGGAACCAGGATCCTTACAATGGTCCTTGTGCTTTGCACCACCTACGCTTAACCCGTTGCACTACTGCTTGACTCCCCACACACTTCTTATATTCTCTTTCCCTCTGCCTTGTTTCCTAATACTAACAAACAATAAATTAACAGTTTGTCACATAGAGCTCTAGGGAAAGAAAAAAAGATCTCTAGTGAAAGACCATGTTGGGAGCCTCCAGAAAAGATAAAACTTAATGATGTTATCTCAGAGCTTTACTGATCACCGTGCCGTAGTGATTTATTCTATGTGACAGGATCTCTTCCAGCTTGACAGGCATGTGATAGGATCCATTATGTCAGTCAGGTGGCCATGTGAAAAGACACCTTTTCCACTAATGACCCACTAACCTTTATAAACTGTGAACCACAGTCTGAGAGCAAGTATATATATATATATTTAAAAATCTATATTGGCTTTCTCGTTTAGCCACTTTTTACAAGATTTTTTTACACTTACTTGGAAAAATATATTTTCAGTTCTATTTATAAATTTAAATGCTAATAATTTAATGAATAATAACTTATTTCCTAGATGAGTCATTTTGATTCAAACAGGCACATCAATAACTTGGATTTTTCTGATTCTTTGGGACAGATATAAGCTGTTTTAAAACACGTTTTATGAAAAATATAAATACATAACAATCTCTATTCCACTTCTATAATTCTACATTTCTTTATTTATCTATTTTTACCAGAGTACTGCTCAGCTCTGGCTTATAGTGATGCTGGGGACTGAACTTGTGATTTTGGAGTCTTAAGCACTACTACAAGTCTTATGCATGACTACTATGCTATATACTCAGCTCTATTTTATCTTTATTTTTAAAGACTTGTTTACTTATTTTAGATAGACACCAGAATACTGATGAAATTTGGCACTTTGTAGTGTCAGGAATTGAATCTGGGACCTCAGGGGCCTTAGGCATATAAGTGTTTTTGCCTCTGCACTTAAAGAATATTTTTAAATGATTAATAAGGAAGCCAAACCAAAAGCAAACCTACTGGTGGTCCGCCGTACTGAAGAGGAGATAGAGCTGTTAAGAGAGAAGGAATTCTCATCTCTGTCTCCTGATACCCCTCTGCGAGGAGGGAGAATGGAGGATGGTCTAGGCAGAGAGGAGCGCTTCTCTGGACTCTTGGTTACTCCATCCTGTGGTAAAAATAAAGGGACATTAGGTTCCTGTAAGTTTTTATTTTAATTATCCAACGTGATAACATTGCTCTGGTTATTTTTCCTTCCTATGCTGATAGGTGAATTTCCTCTCATATACATTACTAAATTTCATATACACACACACACACACACACACACACACACACACACATTTCTACTTCAAATCTTAGAATTAATTTTGACTATAGTTTTTATAAAAATGTATTAAGTTAATGTTCACGATTATGAAGTCCAAATTATAAATAACAATATCAACAAAAGAATCTGCTTAAGCAACCTATGGTAAAGACACTTATGGTAAATTTGCAACCTTTCTAAAAAAATCTTCATTAGCATGAGAATTTATAGACATAAGGTGCCTAATAGGTGTTACATTCTTAATATTTCCTAACAATGACCACAAACATACTGTGCACTTATATGATAAGTACTTTAAGCCTTTTACATCCATTTCTAAACTACTTCTCACTATAAAATCTATTTATTTTACACTTAACAATATAGATGTCATCAGTTTATGTAATTTTTAAAAAATAACTAAGTGGTAGGTGGCAGTAATAGCATAAAACTTGACATATCTATTATTAAGTCCAAATTACTATATAGAATATAACAGTATTTTATTATATAATAAGTAACAGTAATATCACATCAATTTTTTATCTAAAAATGTATTGCATATCAAATAATGAACACTGGGTAACATATCTAGAAAAGACATTTCTATTTTAATAACAAACTTCTCAGAAATATTGAGGTTTCATTTGTACTTGTTTTTTAATGTATATTTTTTATATGTCAAACACTTCAGAATTTTAAGTCTTCATTTTCATTCATTTACTGAATTATGTCCTATAACCTCTCAAATTGTATTCCTTTCTATTCCTTTGATTGATGAGCTGCCTTACCTTGTTCCCTGATTCTGAACATGACAAACCATCTGTGGAGCCCTCTGAGGTGGGCTGTATTAAAAAACCCTCAGAAACTGTAGTCTTTATAGTCGTACTAGGATAGGCTGAATTGCATCTTGGGGATTTTGTGCTACCCTGTAAGGCAGGAATCTTTGACAAAGTAGAATTCTAGCCATGAAAGAAAACAAACAAAATCACAAAATAAACAAAACTATGAAGTAAAAGGAAAATTTAAAAACAACACAAACATATAAGAAATTAAAATTCTACATTTAACAAGAACATATGATAAGTGGATATAATCAATGATGGAGATGAACATTTATATGAGAATAATGCATTTTTATTGATCACCTCATTAAGCAAAACTAATTAAAGAATACTTGTATGAACATAGAAAGTGTCACTTCTGTATTTTACATGTAAGGTTTTTGTTTGACCCACAGGTCATAGAATGATCCATTTGGAAAATATCTTGAGATTATGTGGGAATTCATCTGTAATCAAGTCCTTAAGGTGTTTATATAGTCAATACCAGGATCATATTTCAAGAATTCTAGAACAAGGCAAATAAGGGAAATACTTATATTCATTTATTTTATTTGATAGGACACAGAGAAATTGAGAGGGAAGGGGGAGAGAGGGGGAGAGAGAGACTAAAAGACACCTATAGCACTGCTTCACTGCTAGTGAAGCTTTTCCCCTGCAGGTGAGAGTAGGGCTTGTATCCCCGGCCTTGTGAATTATAACATGTGCACTTAGCCAGTTGTGGCATTGCCAGACCAGGAGAATTTTTTTTTTTTTATTGCCACCATGGTTATTGCTGGGGCTTGGTCTTTGTAAGGCTATTTTTTTTCCTTTCTTTCTTTTTCTTCCTTCCTTTCTTTCTTTCTTTCTTTCTTTCTTTCTTTCTTTCTTTCTTTCTTTCTTTCTTTTGTAAGGCTATTTTCTTTCTTTATTTCCTTCTTTTTTTCTTTTGTAAGGCTATTTTCTTTCTTTCTTTCTTTAGTAAGGCTATTTTCTTTCTTTCTTTCTTTTGTAAGGCTTCTTTCTTTCTTTCTTTCTTTTGTAAGGCTACTTTCTTTCTTTCTTTAGTAAGGCTATTTTCTTTCTTTATTTCCTTCTTTCTTTTATAAGGCTATTTTCTTTCTTTCTTTCTTTTGTAAGGCTATTTTATTTCTTTCTTTCTTTCTTTTGTAAGGCTATTTTCTTTCTTTCTTTCTTCCTTCCTTCCTTCCTCCCTCCCTTTCTTTCTTTCTTTCTTTCTTTCTTTCTTTCTTTCTTTCTTTCTTTCTTTCTTTCTTTCTTTCTGTCCATACTTGATAGGACAGGACAGAGAAAGATTGAAAGAGGACAAGGAGATAGAGAGGGAGAAAGATTGACACCTGCAGACCTGATCCACAGCTGGTGAAGTGCTCCCCTGCAGGTGGGGCTGGGGTTGGGGCTCAAACTCTGATCCTTGTGCATGGTATTATGTGTGCTTAATGGGGTATGACACTACCTGGCCCTGCCCACCCCCCCAAGTTCTCCCAACCCCCCCAAATATTTTTCAAAGTTGATGATTTATTTTCAGATTGTCCACACTGATTTCATCAGAAAATTGTAGAATTTATAATGGTACACATTACAAACCCTAGTCCCCACCTACAATGGGAAAGTTTCAAGAGTGGTCAAACTGTTGCAAGTCTCTCTCTCTCTCTAGATCTCTCTCCTCCTTCCTTCTTAATTTATTTATGTCTAAACTGAATAAATTTACTTGTACTTGTAGTAATTTATCTCTATCCAAAATAAATAAATTTTAAAAATAAGATGAAGCAGCTAATGACAGTCTATCTCCAAAAATTAATATTCTTTTACTGTTACAAAAATAACTTTTCCTACAGTCATTTTAATATTAAGCATAAGCCTTCCCAGACTGCACAGTCACTCCTGATTTTACAGACACAAAATCTTGAGTGGGAAGTATAATTGGGTTAATACAAGTCATTCTTTTTTGATTGATGGAACCCATAAAACTGTGTGGGCTTCTGAAATGTGATGCAAGAAAGAAAAATGAAATGACTCGATATCTTCAAATTATGAAAGACATCTACAAATCCTAGGCTAAAACCACAAAACAAAGTCAAACCAAATGAAATGAAAAACTATAAGTCAGGTTCATAGTAAAGATCAATTGTAAAATGCAAAAGCACTTATAATGGATGAACTATATTATCAGACATGTGAGTTAATCTTGGGGATTTAAAATTTTATGAGGTTTATGATGCTATAAACAAGGCACAAGGATGTTAAATGAAAGAAGTTAGGTAGGATAACAGCTTATTCTCTCCTTTAGAAAGATGGAATGGGTGTTTTCAAGGGGAAAAAAAAACTTATGTCAAGAAATGAAAATTATTTGTCCTACGTGTATGCGCTGAATGCCAGTTACTGCCAAATTGCCCAAAAGATATGAACATACCCTAAAGATCTTTTTAAACAGAGGGTACTTAGAAAGTCCTTTTCTAGGCAAGAGACTGAAATACTTTAAGGATAACTCTTTAGTCACTATCAGGCTACCCCATCAGCTGGGGCCCTATTCGGGGAGTCCTGAGATTCCCAAACAGACATGAGGGACCTAGACCTCAAATAAATCCCTCTATCCATTGTTACTGGTCATCTCTATGAGGAACAACAAAACAGACCCCTTTGTGGGCCCCCATAAAACTTGCCCTCAAGTTGGATCAACAACGGTAGAAAATGCTCCATCCTCCGAAGGGAGGATGTACTCTATGCTACACCTGAGGAAGATGGGTCCTGATATTGGAGCAGCTTGGAACGTTCCTACTCATGACCACAGAATTTGAGCTCAGATCCACAGGGATGCAGAGGTCACATAGGTTCCTAAGATTAATATGGGCCCCAGACCAAATCAAATTGATGGGGTTTATAGTCAACAATATTTATACCCCTTTCCCATATTAGGGAGCTACTCTCTTCCCTGATCCAGCTTTCTGTCCCTTTATCAGCCATGACATCATCTCCCCAGACAATAACTTGGATCCACCTGCATATCAGATTTCAGGCTTAGGAAAAAAAAACAACAACTAGTATAGCCACAGGCCCTTTGGAATATAACTAAAATATGCCTACTAGCTATCTACAGAATGGAGACCCCCCCAACTCTTCATCTGCACTGTTCCAGCCTTTAGGTTCATGATTAGTCAACAAGTTGTTTGGCTTTACATGTTAACTCTCTTTTCAGCCACCAGGTTCTAGATGCTAGCATGATGCCAATCAGATTTCCCTGGACAGACAACCAAACCAATGTGTCCTGGAGCTCTCTACTTCACCACTCATGAAGCTTTCCCCCTGAAGGGGCTTGAACCTGGGTCCTTGCACACTGTGATGTGTGAGCTTAACCAGGTGCGTCACTGACTGGCCCTGTTACTAGTTCTTTAGTAGATGCAAATAGAAATCTTGAAATTAACAGTGTATTAAAAATAAAGCTTGATATATATATATATATATATATATATATATATATATATATATATATATATATATAAAATACAAAGATTCTTTTGCCATCTAGTCAGTGATACATTAAGATTAACATAAAATTCCTTAGATTCACTATGATATAAAAGGATTTGTTGACATTGGAAATCAACTATAGGTCATTATGCCAACCAGATTTCCCTGGACAGACAACCCTACCAACGTGTCCTGGAGCTCAGCTTCCCCAGAGCCCTACCCTACTAGAGAAAGAGAGAGACAGGCTGGGAGTATGGGTCGACCTGTCAATGCCCATGTTCAGTAGGGAAGCAATTACAGAAGCCAGACCTTCCACCTTCTGCACCCCACAATGACTTTGGGTCCATACTCCCAGAAGGTTAAAGAACAGGAAAGCTATCAGCGAAGGGGATGGGATATGGAGATCTGCTGGTGGGAACTGTGTGGAGTTGTACCCCTCTTATCCTATGGTTTAGTCAATGTTTCCTTTTTATAAATAAAAAATTTAATAAAAAAGAGAAAATAATTGATTTTGCAATATCAACTAAACCTTTTTATATCATCATGAATCTAAGGAATTTTATGTCAATTTGGCTATTTAAATTGAAATATATGGCTAATGACATATGAATACAATTTACAAAAAGAGACAAAGAGGATTTATATCAAATTAGACATCAATATAAATTAAAACCAAGTAGTTATTTTGTCATAATTTTCCAAATAAGGAAAAATACAGGCACACCTAGTAATTATAACTAACATATATACAATCCATATAAATGGGTAGAACCTTTTTAAATTTATTTATTTTTCCTTTTGTTGCTCTTGTTTTTTTATTGTTGTTGTAGTTATTATTGTTGTTGTTATTGATGTCATCGTTGTTAGGACAGAGAGAAATGGAGAGAGGAGGGGAAGACAGAGAGGAGGAGGGAAAGACAGACACCTGCAGACCTGCAGAACAGTCACGTTCCAGGTGAGTTATCTTTCCAGCCATTGCAGATATGTTTAGATAAAGGAATAACATTAAAAAAAGGAGGGGGACAGGTGGTATCGCAGGGGTTTAAGCACACGTGGTGCAAAGCGCAAGGCCTGGTTCGAGCTCTGGCTCCCCACTGCAGGGGGGTTGATTCACAGGCGGTGAAGCAGGTCTGCAGGTGTCTATCTTTCTCTCCTCCTCTCTGTCTTCCCCTCCTCTCTCCATTTCGCTCTGTCCTATCCAACATCATCAATGACAACAATAGCAATAATGACAACAACAAGGGCAAGAACAAGGACAACAAATAGGAAAAAATGGCCTCCAGGAGCAGCGGATTTGTGGTGCAGGCACCGAGCCACAGCAATAACCCTGGAGGCAAAAAAATAAAATAAAATAAAGTAAAATAAATTCAAAAAGGAGTATCATTTATTTTATTTAAACTTACTTATCTATACCACTTAATTTTCTCATAATATTTTAATAAAGCAGTGACATTTATATAAAATATAGCTTAACATTGATTATACTGGTTTGTTTTGACCCTATGAAAAGTAAATATTGCATTCCATAGGTTTTTGCCAGATCATGGTGTTATTTTGTGGTTTGCACTGCTAAGAAAGAGATAGCCTAAATCACAACTCTGCCCTTACTAAGTATCATCTCTGATCATTCTGTTCTCAATTTTCTAAAATGTTTTTTAAATTTTTTTATTTATTTAAAAAAGGAGACATAGACATTAACAAAACCATAGGATAAGAGGGGTACAACTCCACACAATTCCTACCACCAGATCTCTGTATCCCATCCCCTCCCCTGATAGCTTTCCTATTCTTTATCCCTCTGGGAGTATGGACCCAAATGTGGCTGGGGACACAGCATAATGGCTATGCAAAAGACTTTTCATGCCTGAGGCTCCAGGTTCTCAGATTCAATCTCTAGCACCTTCAAAAGCCAGAGCTGAGCAGCGTTCTCAGTATCTCTGTCATTAAAATAAAAATTAAAACCAAATCAAAACAAAACAACCAAATGGCACTTTGAATCTATCAGAATGAGTGAACTTTTTTTTTTTTTTTTTTTTCCTCCAGGGTTATTGCTGGGGCTTGGTGCCTGCACCACGAATCCACCGCTCCTGGAGGCCTTTTTTCCCTTTTGTTTATCAGTGTTGTTATTATTATTATTGTTGTTGTTGTTGTTGCTGGATAGGACAGAGAGAAATTGAGATGGGAGGGGAAGACAGAGGGGGAGAGAAAGACAGACACCTGCAGACCTGTTTCACCGCCTGTGAAGCGACTCCCCTACATGCGAGGAGCCGGGGGCTCGAACCGGGATCCTTACGCCGGTCCTTGTAAGAATCTAAAGCCTACATGATATCTACAGTTATTATTCAAGTGTTACCTAATAGCAGAGGCAATATCATATGAAGAAAAAGTTATTTTACTCACAGAGACTTTGTCCTTTGCCTGTTTAAAAACACTGGAAGCCTGAGTTGATTCACCACCGGCTGCTGTTGAAAAGAAAAGTACAAACAACTCTAAACTTAGTATAATGCATAAACACATTTAATTACATTTTGGATATTCACTTGTGTCAACACACTAATTAATGCAAAATGAAATTTTGACATTAAATTTCAGCAACTAAAGAAATATGAATATGGCTTGTGGTTCCCACTAGAGTTTGTCCTGGTTAATATGACCCAGTGTTTACCCAAGTACAGAAGACAGTTGTTTTCTATTGTCAGTAATGCACCTTGGAAGTATCATGATTGAGAATGAAACACAGAGCAGCCACTTATATGCTGAGATTTTTAAGGAACAGAGGCTCCATGGGATGCTAGGGTTGGTCTGATTGAAAAAAAGTCTTTATGAAGATTCCCAAACCCTTTTTTTGTAACTATCGGCATACCACACATATTCCTATACTTTTTTATTCCAAATTGTCATCTTGGTCATCTTCCCCCATTCAATTCACAATATTAAACATACTTGTTTGACGTGAAACACATCACCATCACATGAGAAGGGAAGAAAAATAACTTGTCAAGGAGAAAAGACATGACAAGAATTTTAAGTCCAGTTAAAGAGAATACGTTCTACACATGCACTTCCTGTATGAAATTATAACCACATCTGTTACTGTTGTTTCTCTTGCTGCTGGTTTTATACTTCTGTTTTCAATTTTAAAATAAATCTGTCATCTCTAATATATTTTCTGTTGTAGACTTATCTGACTGAACTATCTGGCATGACTGAAAACAATCTGTGTATTTTGGGAAAGTATCTCTATGTAAAAAAAATTGTGCTTAGAAAATAAAAGGTATACACTGTGTATTTATTCCCTCTTTTATGTGTTTTCATGAGAGAGAAAAGCTCAGGAAAAATACTTAATCCTTATAAGCACTTTAAACTCGTTTTTAAAAGGTTTCTTATGGTATATGTAGCTCGAAGACAAAAATAATAACTTTATGCATTAAGGTATATGCTATTTAAGACTGGCTGGTAAGACTACTCACAGAATGCAGAACAGATTTTTTTTTTTAAAGGACTGTTGCTAATGACACCCCTTACAATTTTTACACTATACCTTAATTTGGTGATTTACATAATTTGCTTTAAGTTAATGACTCTTATATTTGGTATATGGTTTCTGTTTCAGTATCTTAATATTTGAATAGTAGAAGGAAAGAAATGGATTAAACCAAATTTAAAATTTTCCTTTAGTAAGTTATTTAAAATAAACAATTTAGTCTCCGTATAGTTAACTGAATAACAATGACATAGGAACTTCACCAAATCATTTGTCAATCTTTTTTTTTTCCCTGAGATTTCACACGCTTGATATAGTTTTGCATGTTTTTAGTCTATAGGATTCTTATGCTCAAACTGAAAGATTCTGCTTGTGTAAGCATTTGAATAATGAGTTTAAAGGAAATGATTAAGATGAGATAAAAATTCAAGATGTGTTAATTCCATATTTTAGAGGGTCTCTTCATCAGGAACCACTATCATAAAAATTTGTGTACAACAACAAAATTTTTACTTTTAAAATTTACCTTAGGTATGATTTCTTGAAGGAAAGCACATGGAATGATTCCTTTAGGAAGAACACCAGTACGGGGTACCTAGAGTTTTTAGTGGCTATGATGAAATCATCAGTGATTTTTAATTTTATTTTTTCTTACAAAGGTTAATTCTATTCCTGACCTCTGAAACCACCTAAAGATTATTTATATAAAGGCAATGAGAATGCATATTGGGAATGAAAACACTCTTTCTTACTTAGCAATATGATCTTATTTTGTAGACTATAAGGCTCAAATATAATGAAAACTATTTTTTTTCCTAGTATAATACACACTTAGAATACTTTGCACTAAAATCTAGGAAGCAGTTTTGCACTATGGATGTTTGTATAGACATTTATTAGGATTTGTTCTTATTATGTTTAATTCTGCCATTCCATGATTTAATTTTTTTTATTAAGTGGTTCCAGAGCATGATGTCAGGATTCTTGTGAGTGTAAAATACCACTGAGTCATCTCCTGGGTCTATTTCTTATTGTACATTTCTTAGACAGAAAGAAGGGATGGATAGAGGAAGAAACACTACATTATCATTCCACCATTCATAGAGTCCCTTTGGTGTTCAGGGTGCTCCCAGGAACATGACTCTAGGAACTGAATCCAGAGCCTCATACAGAATAAGGTATGCTCTTTTCCCAGTGAGACTTCTCCCAACATTCTATAATTTTTAACAGTAAAAAAAAAAACAAGCAAGAAAACAAACAAAACCAAGTATATTTGAAGACAGAAAAGAAGGTAGCAAAATCTAAATAAACACAAAGTCTATACTATTCAAAGGTAGAAGTTTTAAGTTAGAATTTAGAACACTGTATTATGTAAACTAATTTCACTGTTTGGATCTATCATACTGAAGAAAATCCGAACAGTGAAATATTGAATAGATTGAATATGGTTAGTTGAAAGCCTCACTAATTTTAGAGATAAGGAATACAATCTAATGAAATCAACAGATAATTTCATTTTCCTTTCATCGAAAGTAATTTTGCAACTACAGTTTTACCCATGATTTCCTTCTCACTTTCAATTTCAAATTCACTATGCATTCTTAGAGGATTTCAATAAATTCATCAACATCAGTAACAGATTTGGTAGTAATAATGTAGAAAATAGAATAGGCATGGTGTTTAAGCATGAGGAGATAAAGAAGCAAAATAATGAGAATGCATACCACGGTTCTAGTCATCGCCATCGTCTAACCAAACACACAGAATGAAAATAGGAATCCCCAGAACGTGACACTAGAGCACAATGCCAAGATACAATCACTGTTAAGTCTGAGCATGACAAAGAAACAGATGGTCATGACCTCTTCTGCGGGAAGGAAAAAAAAAATGATACAAGACACTTAATAGCGAAATTGTTCATGACGGCTGAGATTCTTGGAAGGAAAATAAAATGAAGAAGCTGCTACAGTAATGAAATTAAAAAGAAAATATATGTCTATGTTTGCCAGCCACATTGCAGAATTGAACAGTCGTCACCTGTCGTTTTCCGCTTAACACAGGAGAGATGAGTTGGTCTAGTATATTTGATAGCAGGTTTTAAAATGAATTTCCTGGAAGGAGAGTGGGCCTGAACTTCTGTTTTTTTAGCAAGTTCAGCCTTCTTATAAACTGCTATGAATAAGAAAACACAGAAAGCATACCATCAGGAAAAAATAAACACTTGGAGCAAAAACGAATGAAATTTCACAAATAATTAGTTACCACTGTTAGGCAGTTTTGTTTTTTTCTACAAAAGAGTAATAATTACTTCAAAAGCATTTTTAAAGAAGTGATTGTTAAATGAACCTTTTTTCCTTCTCACTTCATCTCTGGAGACTGTGCTAGGCTCCTTTTTAGCTATTTTTCTTTCAGGAGTGGAAATTCTGCCTCTCCCGGTTTTAAAAGGCTTTTCTTTTCTATGTTTCTCAAGAGATGGTCTCCGAGCTTCCTTGTCAGCTTTCTCCTCTTTAGGAATAGTGTCTAACTGTTCTGTCATGATGCTTCTATCATCATCTGTGGATCAAAGCAAACCATGACAACAACAACGGAAACATTAGTAACAAATGTACAAAATTCTTTGCATAGTTAACAAAATGCAAAATAAAGAGGGAAATCTTTTTAAATATTTAAAATGAAAAAAAATCCACTAGGTTACTGAATTTTATTGGGGAGTAGAATATTTAAAGAAAAGAATGCACACCTTGAGTGTCCACCCAGAGGCTGTCTGCATCCATGATGGAGTCATCAATGGTGGTCTCATCTTTGTAATCGTCATAGGTTTCTGTCTTATATTCTGAGACTGCAACCTCTCCTCTCTCAGGGGAAGCAGGGGCTTCTGGGGATCCATCTCTGGGTTCAGCCTGGGCTTCAGCTGCCTCTTCTTCTTTGAGCTCTTCTTCGGCATGAGGGGAAGGTCTCCTTTCTACCTCAGGGTGCTCTAGGGCTGCAAAACGCACGCTGTGTGAACCTGACTCCCCTTCGTCAGTTGTGGTTTGCACAACTGTGATGAAATCATCTTCGATGGTCACAACAGACTCAATCACTCCCTTATGTTCACCTGGGCAGGTCTCTACAAATTCCTCCCTCACACCTGGGACCCCCAGGTCAGTAATCTGAAGGGTGTCTGAGCGGAAGAGTAGTTTATCATATTCTCCCTGGGCTTCAATCTCTTCTTCCTCGATCTGAGGCTCAGCTGGTTCAGCACTAAGGGCTTCAAGCAATGGCTCTGTAACATCAGAGGGTGTAATAGATATATCTGGGGTCTCTTTGCTTTCTTTTGGCAGCTGAATAAATTCCATCTGGACATCGACTTTCTCATCTATGACTAAATCAGCCTCTGCAATGGCAGTTGCACAAGGTATTTCCACTGACAATTTGACAGCAATCTCATCTTGAATTAGAGAAGATTCTGGGGATATTTCTTTCTTGCCCTCATCAGCTTTTAAGGACTCCATGGTGAGACTTTCATGCTCACCACTGGACTCATAGGACTCTTCTTTGTCTACAGCCTCTTGGTGAACCAGGTCAGGCTTTGCTACCTTTTCCTTGATTTCTGTCTCACTGACTTTGGCACCTTCTCTCATGTGACTAGACTCAACACCCATAAATCCATCTGTCTCCTGAGGTGTGGGGGATGAGGGAGTGAGGTCCTTCGCAGCCTCAAGCTGAAGCTCTGTTGCCCTTTCTGTGTCTAAGCCTAGTCCTGTGGCCATCTGTTCAAAGTCACTGATTTTAACATCTATTTGACCCTGATCAGGTTTCTTTGCATCAAAATCCATTCCTAGTTCAGCTTTTCTTGATGGTTCTACCTCAGCTACCTCTGGCACTGAACTCAGACCTTTCTCTGCTTTCTCAGCAATGAGAGGTGATGCATCCTTGGACACTGTCAACTCCTTGCCTGAAACAGGCTCATAGGTTTCAATTTTGTCCTCAGTTTCTTCTGTTTCCTTGGCATGTTCTTCACTCTTTTCTAGTACAGTATCCAGCTTATCATTAACTTTCCTCTCCTGATCAAACTCCCTTCCAAGTCCCAGTTTGTCACTAGAAGTTTGTGGGGATGTTTCTTTCTCAGCACTAGATTCATCTTTGACTCTTCCGGCAGCTGCCAGTTTTACTTCAATCAATGAAAGGTCAGTGGCCAAATCTCTTCGTATTTTATCCTCAGTGCCTTCATAAAAGGAACCACTCTCCCCTGATAAATTCTCACTGTCTTGTACAGGTGATGGGAGTGGGACTGTGTATTTATTAAACACACAGTAGCCCATATCTTCTGGCTGGCTGTCTGTTTTCACAATTGTATGGTTATCATCAGTGACAGGGGGCAAGTCAGGACTACGTTCCTCAGCCACAGTCTCAGATGGCACAGATTTCCTCCTGGCAACTTCACCATCTGCACTGACCGAAGCTAACCTAGACCTTGTACCTGCCAGATCTAGCATTTCAGGCAGGTCAGGGGCCATGACAGTGCCATTTTTGTAATACTCTTTGGCTAGGAATGGTGACTCACAGGATGACTCAAATTGAGTATTTTCCTCTCTAGCAGACTTCTCTTCCTCAATCTGTTCTTCCTCCTCTTTGCTCTCTATTGGGAAGCAAGGGGCTTTCTCTAGTGCCGGTGTTGTGGCAGGAAGGTAATCATCCCCTTCATCCATACTTCCACTAGTGTTGGTTAGAATATCAGAAGCCAGGGGAGAAAGATCATGCCCCCGACCAAAGTTAAAACCAAGGGCTATGGAATCCAGGCAAGACATGGGCAAATTGATCGACATGCTTCTTTGTTCTATTGCAGACCTACCACCAAGTCCCAAGCTCCTGCTTAGTGTCAGATCATCTTTATTCTTACTGTGGAGATCGCGTTTCTCCCCATAAACTTTTGGATCAATGGTGAACATTCTTTCTTGAGGAGAACTGGGTTCTTCAGGTAAGTCAGGTGGATAGCTCTGTGCAAGAGAGCTATATCCTGCTTCTTGCGCCGGAACACTGGGCTGGGAATCTTTCCCTGCCTGAAGTCCTTTGTCTTCATCTTTATACATGGGAGAAACAGTATCAAAAGACTCTGGGGCACTTTCTCTGGTGTCGCTCAGTTCATAGTAATCACTACCTGGCTGGATGCTTTTTGTCACCTCTTCTTTTAAGGCAGATGTTTCAAAGTACTTGGACATACCAGACTTATCTTCATAAAATGGCATGTCGGGCTCAACTGATGTTGCAGCCTCAATCTCTTCAAACTTACTATCTTTGTCAGAAACATTTTCTTCAAAAAGTTCCTGGATTGTACTCTTTTCATTTAGTACCACTGGTTCAGGAGCAGCTTTCTCCAGACTTACAGGGAACGAGTCCTGTTTTAATATATCTGTGGTGGACTCCTGGCCTTTCTGTTCTTTTGTGAAAGTAAGCTCTGTCAGGATCTGAATTAAGCCCATTTTTTCATCGCTGGATTTGAATGACTCCTCCCTCTCTTCAGGAGAAGCTACTTTGTCAGAAGTGGTTATTTCTTCCTGCTTTAGTTGAGGCTCCTTTTCAGTATGTGTAGATTCCTCTCCAGTGAGGGTGGACAACTCTTCTTTTGGCACACTGTCCTGCTTCAGGGCCTCTTTGTCTTCCTCTAAAACTTTTTCTAGTACATATTCTTCCACAATTGAAATGGGAGCATCTTTGAGTGAGGCAAATACTTCCGAGACTGGTGCTTCTGCCACTTTGTCAGGTTTGTTCTTCTGGGGCTCTTCAGTTTTAGTGCTGTCTTTGGCAGTTACTAGGCCACTGCCTTCTCCCACCAGAGACCTTCTTCTCTCTAGCTGTAATAGGGCAGAGGCAAAGGGTGATGATCCTGCAACTATCTCATTCTTTATGACACCTAAAGGAAGAGTGAAGCTGCCTGCCTGAAATGGACTCGGCATGGGAGAGTCAAATTGTTTTCCTTCCCATTTGGGGATATCCTCAAGTACATCTTTTTCCTTCATAGGTGTAAGCGGGCCAGGAGAAATAGGAGCAACTAAACCCCACTCATCCTTTTTTGCTTCCGTTGGCATTTCAATGAACCAGTTCTTTTGCTCTTTTGGAGTTAGGGGCTCTGCGGGGAGGCCAATACTAGGTACCACTAAGCTTGGATCTGTCGTGGGTTTCATGTCTTCTGAACTGGCACCAAAAGTGTGCCCAAACAGAGAAATGGATGCATTTTCTTCTTGCATGTTCTTTTTATCGGTGGGAATTTCAGTTGTGTCAGGCTGAGAAACTAAGGCAGCATGTTTAAGGTCGTCACCAGGCTTATTTTGCTTCTCTGATTCCTTTTCCTTCTTATCTACTGCTTCAGCTGCAGAGGAAGCCAATTCCTGTTGCTCTGGGAACTCCATCTTCGAGGCTGTAAGTAAACCTGAAGTAATTGGGTTGGTTTTTAAATAAACAGTCAAGTGGTTTCAGGCAGTAAGCTTTAAATTACATTTGGAATGACAAATGAGTGGTAGGGTAAAATGAAAAACGATGGAACATGCAAGCATGCTATCCATTTAAAAATCAATATGAAAATGTTGGAACTGAGATATATTTCTACTGTTAATTGATCAAATGAATTTTGATTGTGAATGTATGTGTAAGCAGCTGTATCTATCAAGTGTATATGTATATATACACTCTATGTCAAGAGTATATTTTGAATACTTTTTTTTGCTTGTTCGGTTTCAACTAAATGGTAAGTGATGAATAGTGTTGAAGAAAAAGTTCATGTGTTTTCTAAAGATAAGAACTGTAAAAGCATCAGATAAGTCATTACATTTAGGATATCGAAGTATATATTAACATTCAAATGGAAAAATGCTTGTTTTCTCATTTAGAAGTAAACTGTCAGGTGATGAGAAGGAACAGATTTTATATTATAAATATTACTAGTTTTAGTTAATATGTGCTAAGGTCAGTTTGGGGGCACTGACAAGTTATTGGCAGAAATATAGACATTATCTAAATTTCAGGAATAAAAACCAATATCCATTATTGGCTTTCTGTAACATGATCTAAAAATTGAAAAGTTAATTTATTTTTTTCTACCATATGTTATAAATTCTTAGTTCCTCTGTATGGTAGACATAAATCTAAATCATATTGTTAATACTTGGAAGTCACATGAAAACATAGTTTTAAATGAATAAAATGTCAAAACATTTTTCTCTTTTTGGTCTTGACATCGCCCAGGAAATATGACCAGGTGATGAAGCATTGGTCACTGTTGACATTAGAAGTGCTTCACAGGAATTAAACAACTCTTTCAAAAGTTTTATTTACCAGTCCAAAAGGCTTTAGGTCAAAAGTATTTCATTGTGATCCAAGAACTAAGGGTGTAATTATCTGGAATAGATTTTGGGGAAAATAATAATATCAACTGTCTCTTAAAGAGCAAGTGTATGAATCATAATTACCTTGTATACTTGTGTGTTCTGTTGTAACCACAGAAAAGAAATACTTTATGAACATCTAATAAAGGGTCGACGAGTAAAAACTCAAGAGATATGGAGATGGTCAAAAGGAGTTGTCTTTCATGGAGAGGAAATGATATGAGAAGCAACAGTGGGAGCTTTTAAGGTAAACCAAAAAAATTATTTATCAAAGAATATACTATACAGCACATTGCAGCTGCAAACAAAGAAACGAAAAGCCCAAACCAAAACAAAACACGACATGATTCTACCATTTAAGCTTCTATGTGCCCAAATTCAAGTCTGTGATTTGAAAGAAAAGCATATGAATTTCTGCCTCAAAAATAAAAATAAAAAATACATGTAATAGCAATATGACTGGCAAACATTTGAAATGGGGGGGGGTGGTCGGGTAAAAAAAACAAAAACAAAAACAAAAAACAACAAGCTCACACAGCGTCATCAGCCTGGCGGTAAAGCGTATTGTATCATGGCAAAATGAAACCAGGAAGCAGCTGCAGCATTTGAAAACTAAGCTGCCACACAGCACCTGCACAAGCCACACTCTGCTCATTAAGACTGAAACAGCGATCTTGGGTTCATGGGAAGACAAAGTGATGGAACAGCTTTGGGAAGGCATCAGAGTGATAAGCTGCTGGAGAGATCATTTGCAATAAATCACATGGCAAGTCCTAAGAGAGACACACCTTCCCTGGCAGAGGAAGGTGTTTTTACTTCTGGAGACACCTCTGTGACCTCTTTTACACTTTTCTCCTGGGGGGACCCTGCTGGGTCACACTCTTCAAGAACTATTTGGGCTACTTGGCCCTCACTCAGGTCTTTGGGTAGGTCTGAGGCTGTGGCAGCCCCATACTCTTTCCCAGGTAGAGTGGAAGGCTTCTCTTTTCCAGCCATTGGACCCTCTAGAGTTTCTTCTTAGGGATAAAAAAGACGTTGACATCATCACCACAGCACAATACACTTAACGACAGAAATATTAGTTAAGAAACACTTTCAGCTCCATTATCATCACACCTCAGGAAGACTTCCTAATATCATTTGCATGAATAAATTAATATTGTAATGCAACTTACATAGGCATTGCTAGGAAAATTATGTATAATCCACTAATAATGATGCCATTTAAAGTCTCATTAAATGACTATTCATTTTAAAATAGGAGAGCTGAAAGGGCTTTATTGCTCTATTACCCTAAGTGGAAATAGCAGTACATTGCACACATGTGGAAAGCTTGCTGAACGAAAGAGAGGGTGCTGCTGGAGAACAGATGGTTGTGAAAAGATGGATGCATTGATGTGCTGAAAAGAATCTTTACATTTTCTGTACATGTGCTGTTTTCTCCAATGCAGGAAGCCCCTACGTAAGAATTTCTGAGCATTTAAAATATTCAACTTTGCTTGAAAAACAAAAACAAACTGGGAATAGAAAACAGCCTCAAAAATTATCTCAAAATGATAATAATAAATTACCTTTAGAGCATTATCACTAAATCTGCCAATACTATGTTAAATTGTTTTTAATGTTTCTGAGAGAAAGCCTGTCTATGTATTTTATTTTTATTGCATCATATGCTGTTCTTAGAAAACACTAATCATTTAAATTTTAAGAGAAGTATTTTGCAAGGAGGGAGTCAGATAAAATTTGAGTTTCTTTATAGGGAAGTGTACTTCTGCGACACAACTGTTATCATTTAAAGCCCTAAAATATTAATAATATAGTACATGTGTACTACTCTTTGACATTGAATAAAAAAGTGCATGTCATCTATAATTTTTTTTTTTGCAATTCTAAACAAAGCTACTAAGGATGGGCAAATGAGTGGCAATCAAACCACCAACAGAATCTTTCCAAATATAAGCACCACATGGAAAAATGCTAACAATTAAAATGTAGGAAACACACTTATGAAAGGCATGAATTATTATTTCTCATTTATACTCCAAATACCAGAAAAAAAGGTCCTTATTTTATTGCTTAATAAATTATGGGGAAACACATAAACTGTTATTTCCATAAAACACTTATGCAATGTTAAAAAATTACCCCATGAAAAAAGATTATAGATGCAAAGAAAAGAAATTTTCTTACTTGAGAGATATTAAGCTTATTGGATATGGGGGGAAAGTACATCTAGTCCCTTACATTTAAAATTTTTTATTATTATTATCTTTATCGATTGGATAGAGACAGTCAGAAATCGAGAGGGAAGGGAGGCATAGAGAGGGTGAGAGACAGAGAGACACCTGCAGCATTGCTTCACCACTTGTGAAGGAGACTGGGGGCTCGAACCCAGGTCCTTGTACATTGTAACATGTGTGCTCAACCAGGTGCACCACCACCCGGCCCCCCTAGTCCCTTACACTTAACACGATGTCACTTTCATTACTTTAATATAATTTTGTAAGCAACATTAAAAATTCTCATTTTAACATATAGATTATTTATACAATGTTCTAGAATTGGATATTTTGATTATAGCTGAGAGCTTTCATAAAAAGATGCTTTGTGAACGCCACTCTACTGAATGGAGTCCAATCATTTTAGTTTTCAATTCCTCCACATCCACACAACCTTGCAGCTTTCCATCTTCTCACTATGTGTCAATCATCTTTATCTATACTAGGCCTCTTTTTTTTTCCAAAAATTTATGTGTTTTTCTTAATTGTTATAAATTCATATTAGCAAAAGATCTTGATTTCACTTAATGTGAATTATTTTGTCAGTGTCTAGTAATTTTTGATCTTTATTTTCCAAATGACCCATGAAAAGCTCTTTATTATGAATAAATATAGTTGGTGGATTTAATATAGCCTATTCTTTTTAAAAAATTTATTTATTTATTTAAGAAAGGAGACATTAACAAAATCATAGGATGGGGGGTTACAACTCCACACAATTCCCGCCACCCGATCTCCATATCCCCTCCCCTCCCCAATAGCTTTCCCATTCTCTATCCCTCTGGGAGCATGGACCCAGGGTTGTTGTGGGTTGCAGAAGATGGAAGGTCTGGCTTCTGTAATTGCTTCCCCGCTCGCTGAACATGGGCATTGACTGGTCGATCCATACTCCCAGTTATAGCCTGTTCTTTACTGTCTTAAAACGATCAGCCCTTACACAAAATGTTGTCTAGAATGAAAATAAAGTCTTTTTATAAGTTATTCTTTCCATATTGAAAAATAACCTCTCCAACTCAGAAAAATAATTCAGTTCTATTTTTCCTTTACAGAACTACCTGGTTATAATGAAATAAATTGCAGCTTACCACCTCCTTCTTTTATCCTTACCATAGTCAATTATATACTAGCATCTTCCAGCTTTTTGAGATAATAATGACAAAAGCTTTAGATAATTTCTTCACTTTAATTCAATTTTACTGATAAAAGCCAATATTAGGCATCTGGAAAAGCCTTTGTACTTTCTTTAGAGGATTAAGTAATTTGGATAAATACATCCATCCCATAGCATTTATTCTATCCTAAAGGATATTAAATATTAACTCAGAACTAAAAAAAAAAATTAAGTACCAATTTTACCTAAATCTGGTTCTAATAATATTGTGTAGCTAAGGAGAACCTCTTATTTATTCAGGGTCCTTTTGTTCATCTAGGCTAAAAGAATGTATTCTTGGTCATCTGTTTAATTTGCAAGAAGCAGAGTCATTTCCTTTCCCCTTGCTTCTTTCTCAGAAGCAATGCTATAGATAAAGGTAGTACTCACGTGCTTCAAGCAAGCTTCTCTATTTAAATTGCTGAGGCATTTGGGTGGATCTGAGTCATATAGGGACTTCACTTTCATATGGAAAAAACAGACTTCTTTCCCTCCCACACCACACATGAAGGCACACTTAGTATGATGCATGTGGTCAAAGCTGCAGGCTGGGGAGCAGGAGCAAAAGGGGACCATGCTTGGTTCACCTTTCTCCTGGCCTAAGTGGGCCTCTGCACTCTGCGCTGGGACACTGGGGAGCACACTAGAGGTAGTCCATTCTGAGCTGAACAAAGGATGCTCATAGTACTCCTCATCGGAATTGGAAGGGTCATCATCAGGCACAGACACAGAGATGGAGGGGGCTAGGAGTCTACGCCTCTCCCCGCTGGTGGCAGGTTCATAGCTGGGGAACCTGTGTAGAGGGCCCACTTGATCCTCAGCCCCTTCATCTACAAACAGACACACAGGAAGAAACTGCAGGGAGAACTAGACAAGACATACACAAGATCAGACAGACGGGACAAACCTGCACAAGGACACATAGGACCACAGAAACAGCATGGCAGGATGGAGGGAAATTAGCAAGACCAAGCTGATGGAGGATGGCAGACAGCGAATGCTTCAAGTGTCTGTCGTCACTGAACTTAAGCTATCCCTTAAGTGATCTTGTCATTGATCTAAATGAATCAAATGCACTGACATCCCTCTTGCATAATGGGAGTTATCTATATATCCTCCTCAAACAAGTCAAATGACCATGGGAACACTGGAATAGATATAAAGCATTATGGACTTCCAAAGAAATTCTTGCAAGTAGATTCATTCTTCTAGCGCTCAGATATCAATATACTTACAAGTTTTTTTTTTTAAAAAAAAAGAAATAAAAATATGGTTAGGATTTGATTATGAAGAACTGTCCTATTAGAAGCACAGTCATAATTATATATGTAATTAGTATGCTCAGTTAACATTTCGGTGCACTTAATTTTCACTTAATTTTAAAACCATAGAATGAGTTTTAATATCAGCACTACTAAAAACATTTTACAGTAGAATACTTTTCTTTCTTGCCTTGCAAGGAGAGCACACTGTAGGGGATCTCTTTGTTTGGATTTTAAGTTCTAAGGCCATCTTTTTAGACACTAGTTCTCATATGCACGACTGTTAAAAGAGTTCGTGGTTTTGGGAGTTGGGCGGTAGCGCAGTGGGCTAAGCGCATGTGGCTTGAAGCGCAAGGACCACTGTAAGGATCCAGGTTCGAGCCCCCCCGGCTTCCCACCTGCAGGGGAGTCACTTCACAAGCAGTGAAGCAGGTCTGCATGTGTCTATCTTTCTCTCCACATCTCTGTCTTCCCCTCCTCTCTCCATTTCTCTCTGTCCTATCCAACAACAACGACATCAATAACAACAATAACTATAATAAGAAAACAACAAGGGCAACAAAAGGGAATAAATAAATAAATATTTTTTTAAAAGAGTTCATGGTTTTAAACAGACCCCAATAATACAGATATGTTTCATTTGTTTTGTTTTTCCTTTTTAAATATTATTTATTTATTCCCTTTGTTGCCCTTGTTTTATTGTTGTAGTTATTGTTATTGTTGGATAGGACATAGAGAAATGGAAGGAGGAGAGGAAGACAGAGAGGAGGAGAAAAAGACAGACACCTACAGACCTGTTTCACCACTTGTGAAATGATTCCCCTGCAGGTAGGGAGCTCGGGGCTTGAACCTTGGGGCTGGTCGTTGTGCTTCACGCTACATGTGCTTAACCCGCTGTGCTACCACTGACTCCCTTGTTTATCATTTTTAAGTTTAACAGAAATACATTTATATGAGAATTTCCAAGGGTTTGGCTTTATATTACTCAAATCTTTATTCTTTGTAACTTGATTTGATTTGCATGACTAGCTCTTGGCTGTTTCTATATTTTAGACTCTTAAGTTTTTCACTAAATTGCTGAAGGTATTACTCTCTCATTCTTGTCCTGTCTTGCATCTTGGTTTGGAAATCTGGATTATTTAAATATATTTCTTTATATGTATAAGTGTAGACTAGTCTGTTTAGAATTTAAATTCTTATTTATTTCAGTAAGTTTTAATGATGATGACTATGAAAAATATTCAATTTTGATATCATATCCCAGGTCTACATGAAAGATTACTAAATTTGTTAATCACCATTTCTGATACAAAGAAATACTTTTAAAATTTCGTAAACTTCAATAATTAGAGCTAAGTCTATATAACTTTACTTTTATCAAAATTTCAGGAGACAGTATTTCAGGATTGATGTGAAGATGTGCCATAATTTTAGAGAAATAACTTATTTTAAGCAACTGGGCAATGACAAGGGGAAATGGGTCTTACATATTAAGGATGCTTCATTACTCATGAAGTGTTCCTCCTGAAACACTGGGAACTGGGAAGTATGAACTCAAATTCATTTACATGGTGCTGTGTGTGTGATCAACCAGGTGTACCACTGCCCATATGTAGAGAGAATACTTTTAATCCTTTAAGAAAATTTTTGTTGTTGTTTTGTTTTGTTGTTTAGTTTTATTGCCTCCAGGGTTGTCGCTGGGGCTCAGTGCTGCACTAGGAACCCACTACTCCCAGCGTCCATTTTCACCTTTTTTCCCCCTCCCTTTTTTATTCAGATAGGACCGAGAGAAATGGAGAAAGGAGGGGAGATAGAGAAAGGGAACGAAAGATAGACATCTGCAGACCTGCTTCACCATCACATATCCCCTCTGCAGGTGGGGAGCAGGGGGATCTAACCTGGGCCCTTCAGTTTGGTAATATGTGCACTTACCCAGCTGCACCACCACCGACACCTCAGATTTTTTTTAAAAATTATTTTAATGGTTTGTCTCATGGAAGTTGTTTCAGGATGGGTTCTGAGAACTTTCTCAACAATGATGCTTGTTATATCATGTGATAGCAAAAGGCTAAAATTAAATTTGATAGTTTTAGTTCATCTCAGCACGATTTCTCCGTTGAGCACACAACTGGCTGAGATCTGGCCTACAGTAGTATCGGAATCACAAGCCCTGGGTTTATCACATGTCTCTACCATTCATATTTCCTTTAAACTTCATATATATGTATGTGTATGTGTATATGTATATGTATAATGTTACTCCTAAAACTTCTAATATGTTCAATGGATTTCATAGATAACCAACAAGTGAAAAAGGCATATTTCCCTTTCTGTTATTCAACATTGTCTGGGGATTAGATGTGACTACAGGTTAAAGCTAACAAAACTCAAGCTGAACTCTGGCAGTTTCATGGTGATCCTTTGAGGATTTTTTGCCTCTTTCTTGATGCTGTTGCACTTTGTGAACTTGATAAGGTATGAACAGCCCAAGGTCTTACCTCAGATCTATAAATTTTAATGAAACAGTGTTTTCTATTCTGCAAATTTTGACTCTAATCATAGAATGACAAAAAATAACCGAAACTTGAAGCATGCTAGTGGAGAAGTCACTTTCTTTAAGTATTTGGCCCTGAGCCTGCCAACTTCAACAAGAATGACAAAGGTTAGTCCTCTAGGTACTAGGAGTTTTATGTATTCTAAGACTTTGTTTAGGACCTATAATCTTGAAGTCTATCTAGAAGCTCTAGAGATGTGTCAGGAAAGTGATACTTAGGGTACCATTGTCAACTAAGGTCAAACTATGCTTGGTTCCAGTTAGACAATGAGAGAAGATAACAGATCACACATGATGAGTGTCCTTGGTTCATAGCAAAGGAGATGGGATATATAAATTATAAATAATTACATATGTGGTTTTACAAAAGAAAAATTAATCCAATAACTTGTAACTATAACAATAAACTCCTTTTGGAAGATTTCTCACTTTCACACTCTCCAGAAATAACCTGGATAACAAACATCTTTAGGGCAGGACAGTGGCACAACTGGCTGAGCACACACACACTACCTTATGCAAAGATTTGAATTCAAGTTCCCAGTCCCCAGCTTCAGGGGTGCGGGACTTCATTTGTAGTGAAGCAAATGCTTCTCCTCTATCTCTCCCCTTTCTATCATTCTCTTTTTCCTACCAGTTAAAAGAAATGGCTGCTAGGTGCACTGGATTCATGTGCAGGCAACAAGCCCCAGTAATAACCCTGGTGGCAATTTAAAAAAAAAAAAAAAGGAAACAGCTTTCAAGCTAGCATGAGGCTGCGGGCGTAGAGACCAAGATACAAACTTGAATTCTAAGAAGCCATTTTTCTAGCCATGACATCCTGAGAAAGAAACTGATATAGTTTCTTCCTTAAAATATTATTTATCTATTTATTTATTTAGGATAGAGACAGAAATTGAGAGAAGATGGTGATAGAAAAGGAGGGGGGGAGAGACCTGCAACACTATTTCACTGATCATAAAATTTTCCTTCTGCAGGTGGGGACTGGAGAGTAGAAACTGGGTCCCTGTACACTGTAATGTGTGCACTTAACCAGGTGTGCACCATCAAGCCTGATGTCTGTATTTTCTGTCTCCGGGGTTTTGGGCAAATTGATGAGATGATACTTGGAAAGTGCCAAACACTTTGTTGGACTTCACACAGTTTGTCTATCATTAACAGGACCACTTAGACATGTTCTCATGTACCTCTGCTCTTTCCTTTCATTTGACACTTCTGAGTTAGACTTGAAAAGCTTCTGAAAAAGCACAATCATTTCATCATAGCCATTTTGCTATTTAAAGTCAAGACTGAATGCTCTTCTTTTATTATAAGTATGGGTACTTGTAGGGAACTTTACTTTTGCCATAACATACTCAATTTTATTAAAAAATGTGACATGGCCCATGGTAATGTAGTTCTTTTGCATAGTGATAATCTTCAAAAAGAAATGAAGCTTTACCTGGCTGTAGTGGTGAAACATATTTTCTTTTTTATTTTTAATTTATTCCCTTTTGTTGCCCTTTTTCTTATTGTTGTAGTTATTATTGTTGTCATTGTTGTTGGATAGGACAGAGAGAAATGGAGAGAGGAGGGGAAGACAGAGAGGGGGAGAGAAAGATAGACACCTGCAGACCAGCTTCACCGCTTATGAAGCGACTTCCCTGCAGGTGGGGAGCCGGGGGCTGGAACCAGGATCCTTATGCGGGTCCTTGCATTTGCACTACCTGCGTTTAACCTGCTGCGCTACTGCCCGACTCACTGAGAAACGTATTTTCCTGAATTTCCTTACAAACTTTTTTTTTAAGTTAAGCATTTGAAAATTGATAATGGTCTAAAGTAAAGCTTGTCATATAAGATCCATCCTTTTGGTATAATTTTCAGAACAGACTGGGTCTCCTGAAGGATCACTGATTCAATGATTTCTGCCTGTCTTATCAGGACAGTTTCTATCCCAGAGGCTAGAACTGAAGGCAACTGACCCACTTACACTGATCACTGTCATCTCTAATTCCTTTCTATTCTGTAAGCTTTTGACTTGCAGACAACAAACAAAACCAAAAACTGGACTCCTCAGTTTTTCAGCTGTGTGCTGTCCCACAATGTTATGGGGGAAGATTGTTTCAAATGAACAATTATAAGGTGCCCACAGGATCCACTGGCACAAAAACAACATGCTCCTAAGGTTCTGGAGCAAATTTTAGACAGGAGGAAGATCCTGTGTTTAGATGATTCCATTATTCTTCCATAAGCACTCACATTCTAACAGTCCAGTTCAAATGATAAGTATCATCATCAGGTTAAAAAGAAAGAAAGGAGAGTGTGGTTCGGGAGGTGGTGCAGTGGATAAGGCATTGGATTCTCAAGCATGAATTCCCGAGTTTAATTCCTGACAGCACATGTACCAGGGTGATGTCTGGTTCTTTCTCTCTCTCCTCCTTTCTCACTAATAAATAAATAAAATCTTAAAAAAAGGAAATAAAGGAGACACATTTAAAAATATCACAACTAATATATCATTGATTTATTGTAGCTGGATTTTAACTTAACTATGACATTTTTCATTTTCATCAGAATCCCTTTGTTTCCCAGGTTAGGAACACATTCAGGGAATTGTTGATATTAAATCTGTTATTAAACTTAATTATTCATAAATGATATTAAAATCTTAAATTATTTTTTGAGCACTTCTTACTTTTCTTTTGGGAACGAACAGTTTTTTTGAAATGTTAATTCATAAAAGAAGGCATATCCTCACTCCTAGTATTTTCAGCTAATAGTTCTGTTAGAAACAGAATTGGATGATAGCAGTCACAGTACCTTGATTAAAGTTGCTTTGATATATGCCAAAAAGGTTGAAAGAACTCTCTAGACTAAAAAAAAATCCACTTAGTGGCTGGGGAGACAGCATAATGGTTATGCAAAAGACTTATGCCTGAGGCTCCAAAATCCCAGGTTCAATCCCCAGCCCCACCATAAACCTGAGCTGAGCAGTGCTCTGGTAGCTCTCTGTGTGTATCTTTCTCTCTGTGTCTCTTTCATTAAAAATAAGTAAATGAAATATTTAAAAAAATAAAAAAATAAAAAAATTGACTTTTTTACCTGACCTGCCATGGCCAATGCATTAATGAAATCCTAGTTGTAGCTTTACAAACCAAGTGGTTTGACAAATCAAAAGGCTGAATTCTATCTCTAATTTATCCTTAATCTATTTTCTGACAAGACAAAACTTTTTTTTTCCTTTATAAAAATGAGTCCATTACAATAATTTAAGTGCAGTTTAAAATATATCTTCCACACATGCTGCTCTTTTGAATAAGTGAGGCAGCGTAACACATGTACTTTTTCACATAACTCAACAAATTGCTATCTTTAAAAAAAGTCAATCATTAGGCTTTTGTATAGTTTCATGCTTTTAAAAATTAAAAAAAATGATAAAATA
Organism: Erinaceus europaeus; assembly: GCF_950295315.1. NCBI lineage: Eukaryota > Metazoa > Chordata > Mammalia > Eulipotyphla > Erinaceidae > Erinaceus > Erinaceus europaeus. Next base: position 25,104,949 of record NC_080168.1, read on the forward strand.
CAAGTTTGATTTGAAAAATGTGAAAGTACTTTTAAATTATTTTCAATATGAACTGATCTATTTTCTGGATGCATTTAAAAACCACTTGGGAAAAAAAAACCCCAAATGTAAGGAAAGTTCCTGTAGAAAGTGACCACCACAAGAAAAAGTAAGTCTGCACTTAACATTTTCATTATATTCACTATATCACATTCCAGAAAGCAGACTGAACGAACTCCCAGATGGCTAGGAGAATCCTACTATCCTACTATCCATTCTGTCCCCAATTCCACATAAGTGGAAGGAGAATAAATTACATGACCTTCATCAGATTTTGGAGTCAACTTCATACCCCTCTCTAGGTTAAGAGAAGCCTTTGAAACTTGAAAGGGTATTTATATTGGCGCTCAGAAACATTTTAATTGACCGGATGAGAATACAGCCTTTGTGAATAACTTGCCCCCAGAGGGAATGTCAAGCTCCTTAACCCAGCCAGCAGCTACTTCTCAAACTCCTTCAAGGCTAAGCCCCCTTTTCACTGCCCATTGACTAGAGGGTGCCAGCAGTTTCTAGAACACGTCAGACTTTAATTTTTTTATTTTTATTTTTTATCAGAGCTCTGGTTTATGGTGGTACAGGGAACTGAACCTGAGATTTTGAAGCCTCAAGCATGAGAGTCTCTTTGTGTAACCACTATATTATCTACCTCCCACCCCATTTCATACCTTATCTTAGTGTCTTTGTACTTCCTGCTCTCTCAGCTCAAATATGTTCTCTTTTCTCTAACTTTTCTTGGCTAATACTTCCTTATGCTCTTGAACCTTGATTTTTTAAAATATTTACTGGGGATATTAATGGTTTATGCTGAATACTATTATTCTTAACTTTACCATCGCTATACAATATCTAATAATAAAATTTCTCCTGTTCTATCTGAAAGTCCCTTGTTCTTGTCCTTCCTCACATTGATCCCATGTGAAATTATTAGTTTATTCACTGGACTTTCTTATTTGGTGTATTCATTGTTTCTTATCAGACTGTGGGTTCCTCATAATCACGTATCCTGTCTATTTTATTCACTGATACATATGTATATTAGAAGTAAGGGGGAAACACAGTTAAGTCCCCCAGAACTTTTTTTTTCTGAATTCATGGATAAACAAAAGATGAAACAACTAACAACAACAAAAATGTTCAAATTTGTGAATTAAGAGAGCAAGTCAAAATTTTCTAGGGAATTAACTAATAACCAGTAACTATTATACACTGATTATATGCATCAGCGATAGTTCCCAAATTCCCTTTTATTCCTTTGAATAATTTAGTTTGTTTCACATTACTTCACAGTAGATTAGGACATAAAAATAAATAAAAGGCCTCAACTCAAGAAAGAAAAATCGACTTCAAAATGTTTAGGTTTATAACTGAAACAAAGTTTACCATAGTCACTGAGTTTATATAATTCAGTAACTTTAGAAAATTCAGAGGGCCAGGTGGTGATGCACCTGGTTGAGCGCACATGTCACACAGTGTGTAAGGATATCACAATGCACAAGGACTGGGGTTTGAGTCCCTGGCCCCCACTTGCAGGGGGAAAACTTTGTGAATGGTGAAGCAGTGCTGCAGGTGACTATCTCTCTCTCTCTCTCCCGCCCCTTCCCTCTTGATTTCTAGCTGTCTTTAGCCAATAAATAAATAAAGATAATAAAAAAATTAAAAAGAAAATTCAGGAATCCAAAGATTAATTTTGTGTGTATGTGGTGCCATGACCTCATGCTTGCATGATTTCACCATTACCAGCTAACACTTTTTTTTTTCTTTTCTTTTTAAAATTTTTTTGAATTTCCATCAGGGTTATCACTGTGGCCCACACTACGAATCTACTGCTCCCAGTGGTCATTATTTCCTCTTTTTTTTTTTTAAATTCATTTTTTTTAATTGGATGGGACAGAGATAAATTGAGAAAGGGGGAGAAGGGAGAGGGGGAGGGAGAGGGAGAGGGAGAGGGGGAGGGAGGAGGAGAGGGAGAGGGAGAGGGAGAGAGGGAGAGGGAAGGAGGGAGGGAGAGAAAGAGAGAGAGAGAGAGGGAGAGGGAGAGAGGGAGAGGGAGGGAGGGAGGGGGGAGAGAGAGAGAGAGAGAGAGAGAGGGAGAGAGAGAGAGAGAGACTTGCAGACCTGCTTCACCATTCATGAAGCATCTATCTACCCTGCAGGTGGCAAGTGGGAGTTTGAACCTGGGTCCTTGTACATGGTAACAGGTGTGCTTAGCAGGGTACATCACCAGCTGGCCCCCTCCAAAGACTACTTAAACTTAAGTACAAATTATAAGAGAGTATTTTGTGATGTCATTCTATTTTTAAAAAGGGTAAAAAGTTATCTCTAAATCTGACAACAAAAGGAAAGTACATGATGATTGGAACATTCTTAAAACTCTGATTTTTAGTGTATTACTATTAAGTTATATTGAAACAGAAATTAAGCTATGGCTCTTCATGACCTTCTCCTGTAACTCTCAAACAATGCACAAAAAAACAACTGATCTAAGTCACTGAAGCAGTAAAGTTTGCTTTTATAAATAGTGTCTTTCATGCAAGATTCTCAATGAATATTTTTCAAAGGTATCCCTCTGAGAACTGAAAAGCCAACATGGCCTTCCATATTGAGTAAGTGCATAAATAAATAAATTCATGGGCAGTAAAAGCTCTCAGCAGGAAAGAAACCATGATCTCAGCTTTCAATTCACCACTCTCAGTATCAGACTCTTTCATTGACTTCTTCATCTATTCATTAATATTTATAGAATTGGTTACTGGCAATGCCTTGAGGAAGGTCTTGATATCTATAGTGAGCAAAACAGAGACAATTTCTGACAGTGCTTCTACAGGAAGTGATGATTTCATCAATTATTTTCATTCAGATAGGATAGAAGTAATCTGGTTCCCTGTGGCTTTTATAGCACTTTAAATACAAAGCTATCTTTTGCTTTGCAAGCTGATTTTTCTATTTTTATTTACTGTATTCCTTCACAACTGGTTTTATGTAGAAAAGTGATTAATATATTTGCTTCAAGTTTTTGTTTCATTTTGACTATTTGAATCAGATTGTTCCCAAACTGGCTCACATACCAACTCAGACTGAAGTCCAGGACTTATGGACCAAAATTTATGCCCCCTGTATCAGAAGACAAACCTCAAAAACTCCTATAAGCCTTACCTTCTTCGACTGGGACAGTCTGTTCTGAGGCTGGTGATGGGGGTGGAGAAGGAGGCAGATTAGCTGTCTCTTCAGCTGCTAAAGTTCAGGCAATGGAAAAATAAGATACAACAATTAATTCAACTAGGCCAATAGATAGATGTGTAGGTAGTTTGCCCTCTGTAGAAAGGCCTCTCTGAAATTAAAGGAAAGATTCAAAAAAAGAAGCTTCACTTAATTTATTTTTAGTGCCACTACCTGATTCTCATCTTTTTGAAAACCTATAAAGAAAAAAAAAAGCACTGAATATTTTCACCCCAAGATTACTTTGTCTTCTCCATAGAAATGGGCTTAGAGAGGTCCGCTAGACTTCTGTTATTATTTCCACTCATTTATGTTTATTCAATTAATAAAATATTAACTTTGGTTCTAATATACTATATACAAACACATATAAGAAAGAATTTTGAATTGCACTGGGATTGACTTTCTGGCAAAAGTAGAATTCTATATTGTTTGTCTTCTTTATCTAGAGACAAATTTTACCTTCACTGTCCAGTGATTTTAGGTGACATATTTAAAAATTACCTTGTCACTGAATCTGATGTCAAAACCCATCCGTGTATGTACTGGATTGTCAGAAAATTTATGATACATTTTTGCATAGAAAAATATATCATGACTTTTCTGTCAACCTAATTATTTGCAGAATGGAAAACCAAGGTATCACACAGCCTGGGGCAACTTTCAGAGAGAAACCATGAGTTGATGGGAATTGAATATTCTTTTGGTGTTGGCACTACACATGAAGAATCAAAAGGTAAAGCTCTAAAAGATTTAATGCACTGGGCAGGGGTAGATAGCATAATGGTTATGCAAAGAGAATCTCATGCCTGAGACTCCAGAGTCCCAGGTTCAATCTCCTGCACCACCATAAGCCAGAGCTGAGCAGTGCTCTGGTAAAAAATAAATAAATAAATAAATAAATAAATAAATAAAATTAAGATTTAATGCACTTAAAGTTAACTATAAGCTCAACTTTTCACAACTTCCCTTTTTTATTACCACTCATGTGAAGGTAAGAAATTAGAAAAGGCAATATTTATCAGTGAAAGTCAGTGGTAAAATCAGTTCTGTAGATAGTATGAATTTTAGTTTCATTAAATAGTTAGAAGAGACATCTCTGGGATGACAGGTGACCTTTTTTTTTTAGTTCCTTGACCATGTGACTTCAAATTAAAAAAAAATTTTGAAAGAACAGAAGTGAACTGGACAGAGGTATTGTTTTCAATAATTTCTCCCTCTATACTTTAAGAGCAAAATAATTCTCGATAATCAGAAACTATTGAAGATAGTTTATATACTTCTTGTTCTGCAACAGCAGAATATTTCATTATTTAACTTTTTATAAACTATAGGACCATTGATCATAAAAATTAAATAGTAAGAGGTCTTAAGATGGTAAGAGAGCAAAATAGATATGTATAATTTTTAGGCTTTAAAGCCTATCGCTTTTATTGACTAATTGTATATGGCTATTAAATGACACATATGTGCTAAACTTAAGGATTTCCTTTCCTGTGTCTCCACAGGTAGATATACGTATGTATCCATCAATCTCTATACCCATTAACGCATTAGGAACAGGGTAGACGTCTTTGAGCACACTCTTTTGGACAAGGACTATTATAGCAACTGTTTGGTCTAGGTGTCCATTTGTTTTGTGACGGAGAGAGCAAGCAAGACACATCAGTGTTGACCTGGTGATGACCAGTAGTACCTCTATGGGATGCAAAGACTCTGGCTAGTTGAATAAGGCTCTGACTATAGATTATGGGTAGGGCTGCACATTAAACATGAACTGAGTTCATTTTTATAATAGCGATTACAGTGTTCTGAAAATGTAAAATCTAGTGCAATTTGTAGACAAGTCTAAATCTATCACCTTAAAGACTAATCAGATAATACAATTAACTGTAGAGAAAACCAAAAATAGTTCCCAGTGTACCCCCATAGAATAGTTTGATAAATGGCCTCTGTAAGGATGAATTATATTCATGAACATGAAGACATGGTTCTATGATCATTGTGCAGCAGACAAGGTCTCTGACCTGACAGTGTCACATTTACCTAGAGGCAGGGCTGCAAGTTGATCTTTATGCTCAGCTTCTTGTTCACCTTTCAGGACCGCTACAGCCTCAGCCGTGACTACTTGAACAATCCGTGCAGACACCTCCTCTGTAATAAATAACAAACTAAAATGAGATGCCCACACATCAAAGAGGAAAACAGTTGTGTCAATTAGTCAATTTCATCCTTGTTGTCTCCCCTACAAAGTACAATATGATTTGTTAAACTGAAGTAAAACACAAACGTGTGTATATGTGGAAAAGGAGAGGAAATAAAAGAGAACTTATGTTCTGGGAGCTAAGCAAAATTAACGAGACGACAAGTGACAATTTTAGTTTCTTTCACTATTACACAGTAATAATACTAATAATACTTAACTAAAAAAATTTAATGCAATTTATTTTTTAAAAAATACTTCTACAAGTAGATAAATTTTGGTATTTTGTACCTAGCAAAATATTTAAAGAGAAGACTCATTTTGGAAAACCTCAAATCATGTTTCACAGTTTTATAGGAAAGTATTAAAATTAATTTCTATGCTGACTTGCCAAAAAAAATATAAAGAAGACCATTTAAAATGTGAATTTGTGCTGAGAGATAGTAGAGTAGTTATGCAAAAAAAAAAAAAAACCAAACAAAACCCTGTGTGCCTAACGCACCAAAGGTTCCAAATTCAATACCCAGCACCACCAACAGCCAGAGCCGAGCAGTGCTCTGGTTAAAAAGAGAAAAAAAAAAAAGAAAAATGAATTTGTGATTCAGTGATATCATCTATAAACAGTGTAAACAGAGATTTAAAAAATACCCTGGAAGACAAAATTTAGTAAATAGAAGTGATATATCAGCTAGTTTATTTTTAAAGGACTTCTATTTTTATAGATAGTCATTCTTTAAAGATCAGTAAGGTCATACAGTATATATTCATCTAGTCAATTCTATAACTTTGCTTTTAAAAAAATGGGGGCACTCTAACATTAAAATAGTCAGTCTGTGATATGCCAAATAAGTAATTTTGGTATACACTGAACCTTACCAACTTTAGTGTTATATAACCTAGGCAGAAAAAACATGCAAGTAATGATACTCCTCATATCATCAATGAAAATGGAAACTTTTGAAATAAAAAAAAGTTCATTTTAAATTTGAAAGAAATTCCACAGAATTTAATTTTTACTATCTTTACATAAAAGCTTCTACTATAGTTTAGATTTAGTCTCTTTTGCCATCCCAATAGTATGCCAGACTATTGCACTTAGGAACTAAGCTTGGTGGAGGTTAGGCCAGTACATTAGGTGACCAATCAACTTGAACACAGTTTATTGCATTTTAAAAGCTTGACTATCTAACTGGGTACATTTGCCTATCTTAAGTTGAACTTCCTGTTTTGTTTTGTTTTTCGCTTGTTTTTTTTTTTTTTTTTTTTTGCTTTAAATAGCTACCTGGCACTATGATTTACATGTAGTTTTAGCGGATAAAATAAATTGTAAACACACATATATAGTGACTAGCAAAAGAAGTAAGAGTTTATTTATTATTTACTTGTTGTTATTTATTTTTTATTTATAAAATGGAAATATTGATAAAACTATAGGATAAGAGAGGTACATTTCCACACAATGTCCTCCTCCAGAGCTCCAAATCCAATCCCCTCTCTTTATAGCTTCCCTGTTCTTTATCCCTCTGGGAGTATAGACCCAGGATTCTTGTTTTTTGGTGTCCTGCACCAAAGTAAAAGACTGCAGTGGTGGTGGTGATGGGGGTTGGGTTTCAGATCCTGGAACATTATGGTAGAGGAGGACCTAGAGAGGTTGAATTGTCATGTGGAAAACAGAAATGTTACACATGCACTAACTATTGTATTTTACTGTTCACTGTAAACCATTAATCCCTTCTATTAAAGGAAAAAATCTATAAAAGAAGTAAGATTTTTAAAGTTATACTGCTCACTATTTACTAATACTTTGTTAAGGTATTCACCCTCATTTTGCAATACTTTTTTAACTATTATTATTCTCCATTAAATGGGGAACAGGGGAAAGTTAGATTAGGCCAGAGAATCAGAAATCCTTACCATAAATATCACATTCAGAATATTAATTTTCCAAGTAGTTAGGACATAGTTAAATTCCTCATGAAACTAAATGCTATTTAAGTTTTCTTTCATGTTTTAAGGATAATTTTAGGGGCTGGACGGTGCACCTGGTTGAGTGCACATATCATGACACTTGAGGACCTGGGTTCAAGCCCCCAGTCCCCACCTGCAAGTGGGAAGCTTCACAAGTGTTGAAGCAATGCTGTAGGTGTCTCTGTCTCTCTCCCTATTTTCCTCTTCCTCTCAATTTCTGACTGTCTCTATACAATAAATAAATAAAGGTTAAAAAAGTAAAAAAGATAATTTTCAAAAGACGGAATCCTAACTCATACTTTAAGTCTCCAAGAGCAAACATGGAGAGACTACTTAACATTATTTCTGAAAGTTTTAATTTCTAAGCAAGGGTCCAGTGAATTTATTTCATATATTTGCATGTGAAATGTGTAAGGAAATTTTCTCCTAAACAATTTGCCTCATCACTACACAGTTTTAGAGCTAACAAGGCAAACAACTTCCTCTAAATTCTCCCATTAGTGAATGTGTAAATAAAGGCTGGGATTGGTTATAAATGTACTTAAATCCATACAGTTGACAGAGATAAACAGATTACAATCCATGATTCCTGACTAGTATGCTGTTTTTTTCAATAGAAGATATTGAAAAACAACAGGATATCCTGTAACAGCCATGTATGAATGATCAATGGGAATATATATTAGATCTTCAGGGGGTTGTGAACCAAGGAAAATACTCATTCTCAAATCTGCTCACCTATCTACATGACTGCAACTCCTGAGTACATATCTATGTGCTTCTCATCTTCTTCTTATCTCTCTAGTCTATCATCTACCCACCTATCAATAAATCTTGTAAACCATGTTAGATATTGTAAAAAATAATTTGCCTTAAGAAGATGAATATCTTATTTCCAAGGGATAGTGCTATTTTTGTTTCATCTGAGGGCTCAAATACATTTTCTAATGAACCGATAATGTCAAATCACCGAAACAATGTAAGATTGTTAGGCTGTTTAGTGGGGAGGGCCACGAGGAGGAAGGACTGAACTTTCATTGAGCTTTCGTGAAGGCAGGGTGGGATTCCTCTGAATATTCAATTTGTCTTCTGTACATACAACATTATGATCATCACTGTAAAGATAGTTTCGGGGGGAGTCGGGCTATAGCGCAGCAGGTTAAGCGCAGGTGGCGCAAAGCACAAGGACCGGCATAAGGATCCCGGTTCGAACCCCGGCTCCCCACCTGCAGGGGAGTCGCTTCACAGGCGGTGAAGCAGGTCTGCAGGTGTCTATCTTTCTCTCCTCCTCTCTGTCTTCCCCTCCTCTCTCCATTTCTCTCTGTCCTATCCAACAATGACAACAACAATAATAACTACAACAATAAAACAACAAGGGCAACAAAAGGGAATAAATAAATAAAATTTTTTAAAAAAGATAGTTTCGGGGCCGGGCGATAGTGCAGTGGGTTAAGCACACATGGCGCGAAGCACAAGGACGGGAGCAAAGATTCTGGTTTGAGCCCTGGGCTTCCCACCTGCAGGGGGGTCGCTTCACAAGCGGTGAAGCAGATCTGCAGGTGTCTATCTTTCTCTGCCCCTCTCTGTCTTCCCCTCTTCTCTCACTTTCTCTCTGTCCTATCCAATAACAATAACAACAATAGCAATAACAACAACAAAATGGAGAAAATGGTTTTCAGGAGCAGTGGGTTTATAGTGCAGGCACTGAGCCCCAGCAGTAACCCTGGGGGCAAAAATAAATAAACATAATAAAGATAGTTTCCACTATATGCAATTGATGCCCTATGTCTGCATCACCCATCCCCTTAGGTCATGTTTCTTAAGCAGGGTTGTAGATGGGTTATGATTCTTTGCTATGTACTTATGAATTTTCTAGACCTTGACAGTTGTCAAGATGAATTAAGTTTGATAAAATTGGAAAAAAAAAATCCAGTGACAAGAATCCACACGTCTACTGCTTTATATGAACCAAAACTATAATTGAGTAATTCTTGTTTGTTTGGAATTGTATTTAGAAAAATATATATATATTTAAAAAATTTATTTTCCCTTTTGTTGCCCTTGTTTTTTTATTGTTGTTGTAGTTATTGTTGTTATTGATGTCATTGTTTTTTAACACTATGGATAAGTTTTTCTCATTTTAGGTAATGAGGAAATAACAGAGGTGAACACAATACAATAAATGATGCATCAACACAAGTTGTAGGTCAAGTGACTTTGTGAAATAAGCTTTTTTCAAAATATTCTCCATATAAACAACTGAAGGGAAGATTAAATCATTATTTGTCTTCGGTCAGTATACATATGTCCAAGCTAAACAATCTGTACTCTATCAGCTAGGCACATAATTAAAAAAAATATTTATTTTATTTTTTAAATTTCTTTATTGGGGAATTAATGCTTTACATTCGACAGTAAATACAACAGTTTGTACATGCATGACATTTCTCAGTTTTCCACATAACAATACAACTCCCACTAGGTCCTCTGTCACCCTATTTGTATCTGTATTCTTCCCTCACCCCACCCCAGAATCTTTTACTTTGGTGCAATATGCCAATTCCAGTTCAGGTTCTACTAGTGTTTTCTCTTCTGATCTTGTTTTTCAGCTTCTGGCTGAGAGTGAGATCATCCCATGATTCATCCTTCTGTTTCTGACTTATTTCACTTAACATGAATTTTTCAAGGTCCATCCAAACATTATTTATTTATTACTGGATAGAGACAGAGAGAAATTGAGGGTCGGGTAGAGAGACAGAGAGACACCTGCAGCCCTGCTTCACCACTCATGAAGCTTACCCCTGCAAATGGGGACCAGGGGCTTGAAACTGTGTACTTGCACACTATTATTTGTGTGCTTAACCAGGTGTGTCACTGCTTGGCCCCAGGACCATAATTTTTGTGAGTAATAATTTTGCTTCAGCACTTACTTTCAAAGAGCATTTACTTTCAAAAAGAATTTGGACAATATTTTCATTTTATTGGTTCTGTAGTTTTAGAAAATCAATTTACAAATATACTTGTGTTTAATTTTTGAGTGAATAAGTTGATTTTTTTTCTCTTTTAAAAGAATGTAACAGATTCTAAGAAATGTTATTCTGGAATAATCAAATTGGGTGTGTGGGAGTCAAGCTAATGACATATTACCTTCAATTTTTTCTGAAGGATAATATTGTCAAAACTTTTCAAATAGAAAATAACACAATTTCTAATGTTAATTTCATGGTGAATTTAGGAAACCATGAACAAAGGATTGTTCTGGGAGTTTTACTTGATTTTATCAACTAAAAAATATATCATTCAGAAAAGGCTGTCACCAGTGCAGAGGGAGAGAGGGAGGGAGGGAGGGAGAGAGAGAAGAGAGAGAAGAGAGAGAGGGAGAGAGGGAGGGAGGTAGGGAGAGAGAGAAGAGAAAGAAGAGAGAGGAGAGAGGGAGAGGTAGAGAGGGAGAGAAGGAGAGAGGGAGAGGGAGAAGGAGAGAGAGAGAGAGAGAGAGAGACTGGCAGTGGTGCACCCGGTTAAGCACACATAGTACTAAGTGCAAGGACCCACACAAGGATTTAGAGGGGGAGAGGGAAAGGGAGAGGGAGAGGGAGAGAGAGGGAGAGGGAGGGGGAGGGGGAGGGGAGGGGGAGGGGAGAGGGAGAGAATGAGGGAGAGGAAAAGAAGGAGGGAGAGGGAGAGGGAGAGGGAGAGGGAGAGAGAGAGAGAAAGAGAAGAGAGGCAGGCAGGCAGGCAGTGGAGCACCTGGTTAAGCACACATAGTACTAAGTGCAAGAACCCACACAAGGATTTAGGTTTGAGCCCCTGGCTCAATCCCCCACCTGCAGGAGGGTCACTTCACAAATGGTGAAGCAGTCTGCAGGTGTCTTTCTCTCTCACTCTCTATCTCCCCTCCTCTCTAAATTTCTATCTTATCCAATACAATTGAAAAAATGGCTGCCAGGAGCAGTGCTGGTACCAAGCCCCAGTGATAACCCTGGAGAAAAGGAGAGAGAGAGAGAGAGAGAGAGAGAGAGAGAGAGAAAAGAAGAAGAAGAAGGAGGAGGAGGAGGAGGAGGGGGAGGAGGAGGAGGAGGAGGAGGAGGAAGAAGAGGAGGAGGAGAAGGAGGAAGAGATCCAAAAGGCCGAGAAACACATGAAAAAATGCTCCAAGTCTTTGATTGTCAGAGAAATGCAAATAAAAGCAACAATGAGATACCACTTCATTCCTGTGAGAATGTCATACATCAGAAAAGGTAACGACAGCAAATGCTGGAGAGGTTGTGGGGTCAAAGGAACCCTCCTGCACTGCTGGTGAGAATGTCAATTGGTCCAACTTTTGTAGAGAACAATCTGGAGAACTCTCAGAAGACTAGAAATGGAAATGGACCTACCCTATGATCCTGCAATTCCTCTCCTGGGGATATATCCTAAGGAACCCAACACACCCATCCCAAAAGATCTGTGTACACATATGTTCTTAGCAGCACAATATGTAATAGCCAAAACCTGGAAGCAACTCAGGTGTCCAACAACAGAAGAGTGGCTGGCAAGTTGTGGTATATATATACAATGGAATACTACTCAGCTATGAAAAATGGTTACTTCACCATTTTTAGCCTATCTTGGATGGACCTTGAAAAATTCATGTTAAGTGAAATAAGTCAGAAAAAGAAGGATGAAAACGGGATGATCTCACTCTCAGAAGTTGAAAAACAAGATCAGAAGAGAAAACACAGATAGAACCTGAACTGGAGTTGGCATGTTGCACCAAAGTAAGATTCTGGGTGGGTGGGGGGGAGAATACAGGTCCAAACAGGATGACAGAGGACCTAGTTGGGGTTGTATTGTTATATGGAAAACTAGGAAATGTTATGCATGCACAAACTGTTGTATTTACTGTCGAATGTAAAACATTAATTCCCCAATAAAAAAAAAATTGTAGTATCTCATGTAATGGCTGAGTTGAAATTGTGGAGTCTAAAAACCTAGAATAAAATATTATAAAAATACTATTATTTATTTATTTTAATTATACACAATTAAAATACTTAATACAATTATTATATAATATGTATATCTATCTATATCTAGAGAGAAAGAGAGAGAGTGAGAGACATCCTGACCAGAGCATTGCTTAGTTCTGGCTTTTGGTGCTACTGGAGATTGAATCTGGGAATTCAAGAGCCTCAGGTAAAGCCTTTTACTTAACCACTATGCTGTCCTCCTGACCCTCAAATTATCTCTCTATATCTTGCTAAATACAAGAAAGAAATATATGTTTAATCTTTAGATTTGATATGAAAATGGGAATATGGGTAGTATTCAGTTTTCTACTGAATACTACCAAATGAAATATATGTAATTTAAATTGCACATCAATTTTAATCACCTTGCTATCTTGTTAACATCTGAGTTTACGACGATCTTTCATTAATAAAATGTAAAGACCTGAATGTTTGTATCATATACTGAGATAATACTGTCATTTCTTTCAATGATTTATCTTTTTAAAAAATTATTAATATTTATTTATTTATTCCCTTTTGTTGCCCTTGTTGCTTTATTGTAGTTATTATTGTTGTTATTGATGTTGCTAGATAGGACAGAGAGGAATGGAGAGAGGAGGGGAAGACAGAGAGGGTGAGAGAAAGACAGACACCTGAAGACCTGCTTCACTGCCACTGAAGTGACTCGACTCCCCTGCAGGTGGGGAGCTGGGGACTTGAACTGGGATCCTTATGGCGGTCTTTGGTCTTTGAGCTTTGCACCACGTGCGCTTAACGCGCTGTGCTACCGCTTGACTCCCAATATTCATCTTTTTAAAAGCAGTTTCTTAAGTTAGTGACTTATAAGATGCTAGGGTAACTAAGGTATGGGGATACAGTTCCACATCACACCCACCACCAGTTTTGTGCCCTTCTACCTCCATGCCCACCTCCTCAAGATAATCACCACAGTTCTCCCAAGGTCACAGAGACAGCTCGTCTATGATCTACGCCCCCCCCCCCCCAAGATCATGTCTTTCAGTCTCTCTGTATTCCACACATGAGCGAAACCATCAGTGTGCCTTCACAAAGCATGATTACCTCCAGTTCTATCCACTTGGTCCCAAAGGACACAGTATCAGCTTTTCTCATTTCAGAGCAGAACTCCATTCAGTATATATTCTATAACTTCCTTATCCTCACCAATATCTTATCCAGAATTTATAAATGAAGCAGCCTCCATCATACCTTCCTCCGTCCCCTCCCTTTCCCTTCTGCTTTCCTTTTCACTTCCCTTTCTTCCCCCACCCCTCTCCTACCCTCCCCTCCCCACTCCTCCCTTCCCCTTTTCCTTCCCTTCCCATCTCTCCTTTCCCCTTCTCTTCTCCCCATTCCTCCCTTCCCCTTCCCTTTCCCTTCCCCTTCCCTTCCCATTCAATTCTCTTCCCCCTCCCCTTCCCTTCCCCATCCCTCCTTTCCCCTTTTCCTCCCCTTCCTATTCCTCCTTTACCCTTTCCCTTTCCCTTCCATTCCCTTCCCTTTCCCCCTTCCCTTCCTTCTCCTCCCCTTCCCTACCAGATAATTTCATGAAAACAAGGAGAGAAAAAGCTCCTTGCTTTTACGCTATGCTTAATTTTGAGTGGATGGTTTTGTTTTCCTTTTTATTTTAATTAAAAAATTATTGTGATGCTGATTAATGCTACACCACTATTTTCTCACATCAAAACTGGTAAAGATCGTTTGTAGCATACATTTTTCAGCTCAGTTCTTTTGTTATATTAATTTAACAATATGCAATGGTATAAAAAATGGTTTATCAGTAGCCCTGAGAACTCCAGCTTGCTTCTGAGTAGACTTACAACATTGTTGGTATACACAGAAGTTTGAATTTGAATGTGTACCACTTGGGTTTCCATCAGAAGCAGCTTTGATTACTTGACCATGCAAAGGCTCACCATTTAGATTGTAGACAAAAAGATTTTAAAAAAAAGAATTGAAGCAAGTTAGCATATGCCTGAGAACGAACAAATTTTTGTTGATTTCTTTCAAGTTACTAAGGAAAGTCTAAGAGATGTTGACAATAAATTGAACCTTATAGAATATAAAAGGCAGCAAATGCTTCTGCTTTTTAGAATAATAGGCATAATAACGCTGTGTTAAAAGAAATGACAAGCCTAGCCTACCATACACTTAAGAAGGAAGGAAAACAAAATAATTTTAGACAGAATGCTCCTGTCAAGCAGAGGTTTTGCTCAGTAGGGTACAGAATGGTTGCCTAGGAAACCACTGCTAATTGCTGCCACTGGTGGAAAGTAGTCAACTAGGAGAGCACTGTGTCATTCACTCTGAAGCACTCCGCTAAACAAAGACCCTGGGTAAATTCATGAAAACAAGGAGAGAAGAAAAAGTTCCTTGCTTTTACTTTTTGCTTAATTTTGAGAGTGAGTGGTTTTGCTGAAGCTGTTTCCTGTAATCAACTGATGATGCAGAAAATTAAAAGAGCAGATTTTTTTGTTTGTTTGTTTATTCACTTGCACCTTCGCATTAATCACAGAGGCCAGCATTGACACATTTCTCTCTTCCGACTTCAGATGATACCAGAGTCACCATGGACAACACTGAAGCTATGTATCTTTGCCCACCTGCTTTCTCTTCCAAGGATTTCTTCCAAACATTCACTGATTAAGATAATGAAAAAATTGGTTTATAGGAAAAGACTAACGTGAGACAGAACTAGTTGATGGGATGAAATGCAGTTAAGATGAATCATCACTGCAATGCATTCAATTCTGGTGGGTACTTATATTTTAAATAACATATAGTCTACCCACTATCGACAATGGAGTAGGCGTAGTCATCTGGGGGTTACAGTGATGAGTAATACAAGTTGTTCTTACACTTAAATTGTGCTAGGGGTGGGGTAGTTTCATTGAAGAACATGCTTTAGTATCTTAAAAAAAAAAGATTAGTCTAGGCCTGTCAAGATAAGTCATGTGGGATGGCATCTGCTTTGATGTGTGAGTTTAAGCTCTAGCCAGGCCCTCACTGGGCAGGGGGAGGTTTCAGTACTGTGATGTTCTTTGCCCCATCTCATTTTTTATCTGAAAGATCAATCCATAGCATGAAACTCTGGTCAAAATAACAACAGAAAAATTTTCAAGTATGGTCACAGATTTGGGCTGAACTATTTAGTCCCTATCTAAAATGCATTGGCAACATGATTGAGATAGGATTTGAGCCCCCTAACTTTTATTCCCGTCTCAATTTATGTGCTGAAATCCACAGTTTCTGTAGATTAACTCTTTAACTGATTCTGATAATTTTTAGAGGCTGAATAGTTCAGTGCAGGAGTAAAATGTAGTAAATTAAGGTGGACATCGGTCAGTATAAGGGCATTATATCATTGAATCAAAATTAATTAGAAAAGCACTGATTAGGGAGTCCGGCGGTAGTGCAGTGGGTTAACTGCACGTGGCACAAAGCGCAAGGACCGGCATAAGAATCCCGGTTCAAGCCCCCGGTTCCACACCTGCAGGGGAGTCACTTCACAGGCAGTGAAGCAGGTCTCCAGGTGTCTATCTTTCTCTCCCCCTCTCTGTCTTCCCCTTCTCTCTCGATTTCTCTCTGTCCTATCCAACAACAACATCAGTAATAACTACAACAATAAAACAACAAGGGCAACAAAAGGGAATAAATAAATACTTGAAAAAAAAAGAGAAAAGCACAGATTACATAAACCATTGGGAGAAAACTTCTAATTTCAGAATTCAATTGAAAATAGAAAAAAAAACCCATATTATTCAGATGTCATATGTGTAGTATAGCTTTATACTTAGCACGCTACAGTTAAAGGTTTTGTTGCAGTTAAATGTGATATTAAGGTGTCCAATATAGAAATGTGTACATATTTATCTTTTTTGATGCTATATATTAAACACAGCGATTAATTCAGGCTGTAATATTATATAATTCTTAATTTGATAAACAAAACTTTGTTGGAAAATTTGCTCCTTTGCAATTTTAAATTCTTTTAATATCAATAAAATGGAGGCGGGGGCAAGCGGTAGCACACCATGTTCAGCACACAGTGTGAAGTGCAAGGACTGGTGCAAGGATCCCTGTTCGAGCCCCAGCTCCCCACCTGCAGGGTGGTTGCTTCACAAGCATTAAAGCAGGTCTGTAGGTGTCTCTCTCTCTCTCTCCCTCTCGTCTTCCCCTCCTCTCTCAGTTTTCTCTGTCCTATTCAACAACAACAGCAGCAGCAGCAGCAACAACAAAAAAATAACAGCAACAACAATGGAAAAAAGATGCCTCTAGGAGCAGTGAATTCATAGTGCAGGGCCCAGTGATAACCCTGGAGGCAAAATAATAATAATAATAATAATAATAATAATAACAATAATAATAATAATAAATTGGATGCAGTAATTAAGGCATTGAGGAAATAAGAATTCTTTTTAATTGTAATATATTTCATTTATTTATATATTTACTGGATAGACACAGAGAAATCCAGAGGAAAGGGAGAGATAGAGATAAAGAGAGACAACTCACCATGTAAGAAGCTTACCAATGCAGGTAGGGACTGGGGGCTTGAATTTGGGTCCTTGTGCATGGTAATATGTACTTTCAATTGGGTGTGTTACCACCCGGCCCTGAAAATGCTGTTAGGCTTTTGAAATGACTGGCAATGTACCTTGTCAAAGCCATTACTACTGTGCTATTCCTGCAGATCTGTGGGAAAGTGGGTATCTTCTGCCGTAATTCTTAAAATATAATACAGTGTCAAAAGCATGTAGCATAAAATATTATTAATAACATTCATGTGAGACTTGGACAAATTTACCCTTAGGATTACTGAGGGACAAACAAAATATACAATAATGTGTGTGTGTGTGTGTTTAGACTTATGCTGTGTCAACATTCACATAATAATGGCCTCCCCATGCTTTGAAAGTTTTTATTTATACTTGGATAACCCAAAGGACTTGGGCACTTGGAGCATTCCAAAGAAGAAATCAATGTTCAATAAGCTGTAAAAGCTAGCAATAGCCATGACAGAAATAATGAAAAAAGCATTCTAGAGTCCAAATTCATTGGAGTGGATTTTAAAAAAAGTTCTCTGTACACCATGAAGAGTTTTTACTAATCACCTTTATAAACTTGGACAAATATTTCTCTTGGAACAACTGCATTTCAATAAAATGGTTAAGATCGCTGGCTTAGCTATGTTTGCTTTGATCCTTTTGTATCTTACTCCTGAGTGAAACAACTTAAGTAAATTGCTGGAGGTCCTATGGCCTAAAAATATGGACCTCAGGAACTGGTCTGGGAAAGCTGTGTGTTCAAAGTATATTATAGGGTACAGTCAGTATAGATACCAACATGACTTCAGTATAGTGACTGTTGTAGCTTCCAGTTCTAACATGTTTTGAAAAAGGAATACACAAATGAAGCATTTATCATCCTTCTGTGCTTATCTGAGCAAATCTCTTTTAAATACAATATCATATGATATATATATATATATATATATATATATATATATATATATATATATATTTGCCACCAGAGTTGTTACTAGGGTTAGAACCTGTACAACTTCATCATTCCTGGTGGTCATTTATTTTCCTTTTGTGTGTATGATTTTATGATAAACAGGTGAGAGACGGAGAGAATGAGAGGAAGAGAGAGGCAGTGTGAGAGAGAGGAGAGATACCTGTAGCTTCCCCTGCATGTGGGGACTTGGGAAGGTTAATTTAAAAATGGCTTATGATTAGTAGTAATTATTCTTTTATAAAAATGTTATTTATTATTGTCTAGAGACAGAGAAATTGAGAGAGGACGGGAGATAGTGAGTGAGAGAGACAGAGAGACACCTGCAGCCCTGCTTCACCACTCATGAAGCTTTCCCCCTGCAGGTGGGGACCAGGGGCTTGAACCTGAGTCCTTGTGCACTATAGTATGTGCACTTAACCAGGTATGTCACTGCTTGGCCCCAGTAGTAATTATTCTTGTTGCTACTGTTGTGATTATTATTTTTCTTTTGGGAAAATAAACAGCTTTAAATACTGAAATACTGAATAAACAGCATTAGAAAAAATATAAGTGAGGCCTTCTTCCATTTTACTATGTCAAATGAAAGATGCATCAAGTAAATCTTTTTATTGTTTTAAAACAATGTAGAGATGTATATCTACATGAAATCACATTTTCCCTAGATTTACCAAATTAAGTCTATTATACAATAATCAAATTTTCTTATTACCTAAGAATTTATCACTTGAGAAAAATTCTATATTTTTTTCTTTTTCAGTTACAGCTTCAGTACTCTAGGCCAACTTTTTCAGATGGAAAGACAGAGGCCAGCGGTTAAATGCACACCTGGTTAAACGCACACATTATGGTGCTCAAGGACTTGTTCTCAGGTCACTGGTCCCCACCTGCAGGGGCAAAGCTTCACGAGTGGTGAAGCTGGGCTGCAGTTGTCTCTCTGTCTCTTTCACTCTCTATCTCCTCTTCGTTTCTCAATTTCTCTCTGTTTCTATCCAATAATAAATAAGTAAATAAAAAAAAGACTGAAAGATAGCACAGCAATGAAGCTTCCTATAGGATGGTGGGGGCCAGACTCAGACCTGAGTTGCATGCATGACAAAATAAACCACCATCGATGTTAGTTATCTTGTTGACATTGAATTATCACTCTGTAGATTCAAAGATGGAGTAGAGGACAAAAGGACAGAGAGTGAGTGCTATTTCCTTCAGATATCTAAAAATCTCTCAAAGACAATGCTATACATACCTTGAAAGAGTAAAAAAAGACTATGACTTAGAACACCCATTGGATTTATTAGATTGTCCTTTGTCAGAAATGAAATTGATGCAAATTACTGACCTAGAACACTGAGGCAATTCAAATCTAGGCACAAGATCTATCAGGCCAAATATTTTGTGTTTTGTTTGCAGAGTATTTTATTGATATCATAAAGCTGTGGCAGCTATTTCACTGGGCACAAAGTTATAATCAGAAGAGTGAAAAATATGCTCCACTGATAGTATTTTAGCTGTCACATATGTCTCACTAAACGTCATGTATGTTCACTTTTCATATTATCTTTTTTAATGATCTTTATTTATTTACTGGATAGAGACAGCCAGAAATCAAGAAGGAAGGGTGGGATAGAGAGGAAGAGAGACAGATAGATACCTGCAGCACTGCTTCACCACTTGTGAAGCTTTCACCTGCAGGTGGGGACCGGAGGACTCAAACCTGGGTCCTTGAGCACTGTAACATGTGCGCTCAACCAGGTGTGCTACCACCCAGCCCCTCATATTCTTTCTAGAATAGTGATTCTCATCATCAAAAAAGTTCCTTCATTTCTACTCTCTTTTGTTCTATAGTTTCTCCCCCACTTCTCTCTCTCTCTTTCTCAACTAGGGCTTTACCATCTCAGGTTGACTTTTTAGGTAGAATGAAGATACAGGGGACAGGAAAAGAGAAAGATACTACAGCAATGACATTTCCCTCTGTGTGGTTAAGAGTCAGCCTTGACACTGAGCTCCAGCAATAAGCCTGGAGGCAAAAAAAAAAAAGTCAGCCTTGAACTTGGCTTGTGTACATGGCATGCTTCTAGATGAGCTATATTGCAAGTTCTTTCTTTCTCCTTTTCTTTGTCTTCTCATGTCTTTGATAGGATAGAGAGAAACTGAGAAAGAAGGGAGAGGTAGAAAAGGAAAGAGAGGACCTGGTAGCCTGTATATGCTAGAATGCACAAGGACCCGGATTTAAGCTTTCAGTCCCATCCCACCCCCCCACACACACCTGCAGAGGAGAAGCTTCATAAGCAATGAAGCAGTGCCGAAGGAGTCTGTTTCTCTCCCTATCTCCTGGTTCCCTCTCAGTTTCCCTCTATTCAAAAACAATGAATAAAGAAAATCAAGGAAAAATAGAGAGGAAGAGAGAAAGGGAGGCACTTGCAGCACTGCCTTACTGCTTGTGAAGCTTCCCTCTTGCAGGTGGTGAACAGGGTCTTGAAACTGGGTACAGGTGTGTCACTGTCTTCCCCCCATTAAAAATATTTCTAATTATATTTTTTGGGGAGCAGAGTTTCACTCCAGGCCAGCCCCCAGATAGAGATTAGGGACTGGATGGTAGTATACCCAGTAGAGTGTCCATGTTATTATGCTCAAGACATTAGTTCAAGTGCCCAGCCATATCTATGGGGGGAGCTTCATGAGAGGTAGGGCAGTACTGCAAGTGTGCTTCCTCTTTCTCTCCCTACTCTTCCACTCTATACTTCTCTGTCTTTTATCTGATTGCAAAGGGGAAAGAAAAATGGTCACCAGAAGTGGTGGAGTCATGTAGGACCAAGCCCTAGCAACAATCCCTTGTGGTAAATAAAGAAAAAAAAAGAAAAGAAAGAAAGAAAAGAAGATGGAGACAGAGAGGCAGAGAGTAAGATATCACAGCACCAAAGTTTCCTCCAGAGTGATGGGGGCTACACCCACACCCAGTTTTTAATGAATTTCCTTTCTCAAAAATGAATGAGTACTCTCTGCTTTATTAATTCAAAAATACTTGTCATCACCTACTGTCGAATAAAAGGCGGTGTTACATATCCAAGAGTATGTGAAGATGGTGTCCAGGTGTGGACAGCAGTGGTAAAGTCTATGCTGTGCATTTAGGAGGCCCTTAGTTTGATGCCTGAGACCTCCTCCCAAATGGGTAAGTGAATGAAGCACAGATTCCACTCAACATACACCTTAGTGATGGGCTACCAATCACAAGTAACCCCAGAGAAAAAGTGTGGTCGGATCCTTTGCATTCATTCATCAGGAGCTATTATGCTGTACCTCTGAAACTAATATAAGGCATGTCAACTGTATTTCTTTTAAAAAAATATTTTTGTTATCTTTATTTATTAGATAGAGACAGCCAGAGATCAAGATGGGGAGAGGGTGGTAGAGAGGGAGAGAGACAGAGAGACATCTGCAGCATAGCTTCACCACTCGCAAAGCTTTCCCCCTGCAGGTGGGGGTAGGCGACTCGAACCCAGGTTCTTGTGTAATATGTGTGTTCAACCAGGTGCGCCACCACCGGCCCCTCAACTGTATTTCTATTAATCATAGTCTATATGATTAATATTAGCTAGAAAATAATAAACACCGTACATGGGGGGGTCAGAAGAGGAGTAGATTCATTTGAGAGAATAAAATCCATATCAGATCTGGGCCTTTGATCATGAATTTCTTTTTTTATATTAAATTTTTTAAAAATTATCTTTATTTATTTATTGGATAGAAACAGCCAGAAATGAGAGGGAAGGGGGTGACAGAGATAGAGAAAGACAGAGAGACACCTGCAGCCCTACTTCACCTGCAAAGCTTTCCCCCTGCAGATGGGGGACAGGTGCTCGAATCTGGGTCCTTGCATATTGTAAGATGTGCACTCAAGGTGGGCCACCACTCGGCTACCTAAAATTTTTTCTTATAATTTTTATTTATTGGATAGAGACAGCCAGAACCTAAAGAGTGTGGGGAGACAGAGAGACATCTTCAGCACTACTTCACCACTCACAAAGCTTTTCCCCTACAGGTGGGGACTGAGGGCTTGAACCCAGGTCCTTGCACATGGTAATGTGTGCTCAACCAGGTGCACCAGCAGCCAGCCCCCTTTTAAAATATTCTATTTACTTATGATTTATTGGACAGAGGCAGAGAGAAATTGAGAGAAAAGGGAGAGAAAGAGGGAGAGCTAAAGAGAGACACCTGCTACATGCTTCACTGCTCATGAAGATTTCTGCTTGCAGGTGGGACCCAGAGCTTGAATCAGCAGGTTCTTCCACATTAATATGTGCACTCGGGCAGGTGCGTCACTGTTGAACAGATTTCTAAGTACTGTAGTAGGTATCTCTGTTAAAAATGCCTTTTCATCACGTATTTCACAAACCACATATGGAATGAAACCAGAATAGATTTACTAGGTAATAAATGTAGCTAGCTTTGTAAAGAGATTTTCAGATCAATCTTAGGGAATACCGTCCATGAAGTTCTCCCACTCTCTGTGTCTCTGTCTCTCTCACTTCCCCCAGCACAATAAAAACCAGAGGTGTTTACAGTCCCACACTGCTTTGTCTTATGTTTCCAAATAGAAAAATTTGGACTGAAAGATATTATTCTACTTTTAAACTGATGAAGCTGGATCATGTCTAATATGATCTTTTGTCTGAATCTTAATTCCCATTCTTAGTATCCATTTTTTCTTAAAGCATTCTTAAGTTTTTGGTGTTGATGAAATAAACTGCAAACAGATGTTTATTCTCATTTCTGTGTTCTAATAACCCCCAGCAGTTGCATATTTTAGAAATTATAACCGGAGTTTAAGACATACGCTATCCTATTTCTCAGCTTGTCAACTTGGCTGGGTTTTGAACTGCATTTTCTGTGAGTGTTTCTGAATGGTGACTCATTCCGTGAGACAAGCCACACAGAGATCGGAGAGCAGACAGTTCAGTGTCCTTTTCCCCTCAGGCCTCATGATGCCAAGTGAAATCATGTTTAAACTATTGGGTCTGCAATGCAGCACCAGTTGTTCTGTTAATCTGATCCTGATATGAATTTCTAGACTCCCCTGACAGTTAAAGCACGTGCTCTATGTAATGGACTAGGGGGCAGTGAAGTGTGAGGGAATGAAAGAGAGAAAGGCTTGGTACACTGAAGCATAAACAGCTGTTGCCTTTTAGTAGGTAGGGGAGGGGTGCGGGAGGAGTGACAACTGATAGGTCCTCCTCTGTGTACTAGCCTCAAACTCAATGAAATCAAATGTACATCAAGTGCAAATTCAAGATGCTATTTGCCATCCATTGGTAGATATTTTCCTCAAGGACATATAGCCATGTATGCAATTTTTACATACATCATAATTTTTTTTCTGAAAAAGTATTGATGAGGAATATATTCCCAAGATATTAGAGCAATATATTTGTCCCAAATTACTGTGAATGCCCTTAACTATAAAAAATGTTCTCTTCTGTGAGAAGTCTTAGATATATAACAAGAGACAAATCCAGCCATGCAAAATTCTAACCCAAACAAAGGCTTAGACAGCTCAAAAAGGATTCCGGATGACTTGCTTCCATGACTAATTCTCTTCATCTGCTCAGTACAAAATATTTTATGAACTGTTTAGAATTCTCTAAATGAAGGTTTTAAAAATCCACAAAAAATGAAAATACATTAAAATGAAGATAAGATGAAAAAAAACATGACAAGTTATGAGCAGATTTAACAAGATGTTGGGAAATATATGATGAAGGGGATCAACTGAAAATTACAGTTACATTAAATTATTCAGTCCTACATATATTGTAACACAAGCCAGACAAACATTTTAGAGTTAGGTCTGAATTTTTTAGTGCTAAACTGTTGCATTGGTTATGGTTAAGATTTAACAAAATAATTTTTCCAACTGTCAAGTGGATCAAAAATGAATGAATGATGAGACATTTTTTTTTCTTCATGTTTATGTTGTGGCTCTGACATTTAGCCCAAAACAAAACAATAAAGAGACAAAACTGACTTCCCCAAGTAAATGGAAGGAATTTTCTAGAAGAATATATCCGAGTATATATACATATGCAGATTAATCTTAGTTTTAAAATATATTAAATTATATTGGGTCAGAAACTTGTGCTTCACAACTTGAAGCATTTGTAGGCAATTAAAATACCAAGGAATAAAACCATGTCTTAATACCTTGAGTCACTGAGTCTAATTGAAACAGTACTAAAGAAGCCAAGTTTTTCTTATATTTTGATGCAGGTTTACTGATTTAAGGCAATCCCATCACACTTAAATGTATGGCTAAGAACAAAGATAAATATCAAGTGCGTTTTTATAATAAGTATTACCCTGTAACTTCACATTTAGACAATCAACTTTATCTGGTACCTGTCTATTCCTTCAAATGATAAAAAACAAACAAACAAAAAAACAAAACATTATAAATTTTAGTTTTTCATACTGGCTATATACAGAAGTAAGAGATGCAGTTCTTTATATTTTCCATATAAATCAATCCTTAACAAGGTTTAGATCCTCTATTTACCAGTAAGACAAGTCATGCTTTCTAAAGTACTCTAAAGCCACATATTCTGTCCACACCTACTTCAAATGGTATAATGGCCATACCATATAGGACAAACCAAACGTGAAAAAATACAAACCTCATGGAACTGCCTTGCCTATTAAGCCTTGTTTGCTCACTCTAGCCACAGACGCCTAACGTTCTGCAGGAAAACACTGAGAGGATCCCCATTTTCTGTCCTCCTCCATCGGCACCTTCAGGCCAGAGGCTTCGCAGTGAGGCTGTAGGCTTTTCTGCAGATCCACCCTTGAATGCTAAATACCTCTGCTCTGCACACACTCCTCTCTGCGGAGCTCAGGGAAATGGCAGCCAGAGCTATGAGTGGTTGGCATGGCAACAAGAAAAGGAAAATCTGCAGCCTCTTGTATTGTTAGGCGGCTTGGCTTGTTTATTTGCCTTAGGGGGTGGCCTGGATGACTTTAGTCATTTTGCAGGAGAAATTGCTTGGTACTATTTTGCCTGGTTGCATAAGTTCGTATAATACTACATATACTGTGTCATATTTTAAATGGGAGGATGACTCTTACTAGTAAATCTCTAATCTAGGGATGGAGGCAGGGGAGAATGGAACAGGTAAGAAAAAACAGGTTTTGCGTTTTCCAAGACTGAAAAGGGAAGTAGACATTTAAAGGTATAGTCAGATATTAAAAAATATATAGATTTTATTTTGTGTTAATGACAGAGAGATGCATAGAGAAACATACACAAATAGAGACCAGAGAATGACTCAGCTGTGGTGAGTGCAGGGGATTGAATCTGAGACTCTGGAGCTTCAGGCATGAAAGATCTTTTGCCTACCCACAGTGCTCTCATCCTATATTCAGATTTTTGCATCTGTGTGATGAGAAGTTTCTCTTTCATTATATATTTTCATGATCCATTTATAATATCATCAAGAATAAAATTTTCTTAAAATTTTTTTTATTATCTTTATTTATTGTATAGAGACAGCCAGAAATCAAGAGGGGAGGGGAAGACAGAAAAGGAGAGAGACAGAGAGACATCTGCAGCACTGCTTCATCAGTCACAAAGCTTTCCCCCTACAGGTGGGAACTAGGGGCTCAAACCTGGGTCCTTGTACACTGTAGCAGGTGTGTCACCACCTGGCCCCACAATCATTTTTTTTTTTTGCCTCTAGGGTTATTTCAGGGCTCAGTGCCTGCACTACGAATCCACTGCTCCTGGAGGCCATTTTTCCCTTTTGTTGCCCTTGTTGATAATCGGTGTTGTTGTTACTATTATTGTTGTCATTGTTGTTGGATAGGACAGAGAGAAATGGAGAGAGGAGGGGAAGACAGAGAGGGGGAGAGAAAGACAGACACCTGCAGATCTGCTTTGCCCTGCAGGTGGGGAGCTGGGGGCTCGAACCGGGATCTTTCCTCTGGTCCCTGTGCTTTGCATCATGTGCGCTACCGCTGGCCCCAAGTTTGCTTTTTTTCCTTTTTCCAGTGAATCACCAGCTTCTAGGAAGGACAGGTTTTGAACCTGAAAACTCTGTCTGTCTCAGACTCCACAGGCAGAGCCACTACTCCAGGCTGACAGTGTCCCACAATAAAATTTTCTATTTCAGTATTCTTATCACTTGGATGCTTCTGTGACATAGATGTTCAAGCACAGAACATGGCTTTCAAAGGTAAAGCTCTAATGATAAACTCTGAAAAGGTGATAACCTATATAATATGGAAAACATTTTACAGTTCTTGTTGCTTTTTGATAAGGAATAAATTGGAATGTTGGGAAAACCAAATTGTCTTAGGGAATGAGTAGCAAACCTGTGGTAATATCCTTTAAGCTTCAATCCTGAAATCTTTAAAAGGAATCAAAAAGTCACTTTATATTCTGAGTAGTGCTTCTAACTAGAGCCCCAGCTTTGTATCTTAAGGGAGTCAAAAATCACAAGATTTTTGCATGCATGATTTTGAACACTTCAATGTTTCTTCATCTACAAACTTCTCAGTATTGCCTCCTTTCTCTCTCTATCAATGCTGACTCTTAGGAATCAAGTTAGGATTTTCAGTCATGCTCTAAGGGCCATTGATATACAGAATGGAAGAATTGTCTTCCTGGCTATACTGATCACTGCTGCACTTGGCATTGATTTATAAGAAAGGAGAAGGCCCATTCGGGCAGTGGCCTGTGAACTTGGACGGGCGACTAACCTTGTGAAGAAGGGACAATGAAAGGTTAGCTTCATGGATCCCTTTAGTTTTCTGTAATACTGTCAATAACTATGGCAGATAATTAGTAGATTGCATCACTTTTTCTAAGAAGATACAAATCTTGATATTTGCAAAATTTTATTTTGAAATTCAGAAAATAAGATTCTCATCAAAACGAGTCCTGAAAGGTTTTATAACCACTAACAGGTTTACAAAACTAAGTAACTTACAAGCAATCGGAGAAACCCTCAACTACCTCTTGGGGCTAATACTGTTAGGAAGAAGTAAGAGCTGAAGAGGATTCACGAAGTGCCTGAAGCAAAGCTCAGCTCTCACTTACTTGCTGTGTGACCCTGGGACTGCACTTTAGGACATGATGCTGCACCTTCATCTCATAAACTGAAGATGCTAAAAATGATCATGGAAATCTTTATATGAAATACAAGAGAAGATGTGATTCAACTTTATAAATTCAAGAGTACTACGAAAGTGTGCAATGTTACAAAAACTTCCTAGTGAGGCCAGCTGGTGGCTCACCTGGTTGAGCGCTTATATTACAATATTCAAGGACCTGGGTGAAGCAGTACTGCAGATGTCTCTCTGTCTCTCTCCCTCTCTATCTCCTCCTCCTTCTCAATTTTTGGCTGTTTCTATCCAATAAACAAAAGATAATTAAAAAAAACTTCCTAGTTATAGATTTACATATTTTCCCATAAAGGATCTTTAAGCAATCTTTAATAGATGAACAAGAATTCAGTCATATTTAATATAAATCAATAACAACTGATGGTGAAGTAAATTTGTTTCAGAGCATGGTCAGAAACAGAACTATTTTGCTTACAAATCCCTGTTTCTGCTATAAAAAACATACTTAAAATGATCCAGTAGACACAGAGAGGGCAGTATTTGATGGATTAGATAGTGATATACAATATTAACTAAACATAAGCTGTATTTTATATCAACTAGACAATGATAATAGAAATCAACTGTTTTTCTATCCTTAAAGTGCAATTAAAAATTATTTTATATTTCCCCTCCTTTTTTATTTAAATATTTATTTATTTATTTATTCCATTTTGTTGCCCTTTTTTATTGTTGTAGTTATTATTGATGTTGTTGTTAGATAGGACAGAGAGAAATGGAGAGAGGAGGGGAAGACAGAGAAGGGGAGAGAAAGATTGACACTTGCAGACCTGCTTCACCGCCTGTGAAGCGACTCCCTTGTAGGTGGGGAGCTGGGGCTCAAACCGGGATCCTTATGCCGGTCCTTGCGCTTTGAGCCACGTGCGCTTAACTCGGTGTGCTACTGCCGACTCCCCTCTTTCTTTTTAATGCAGTGCATGGAATGGACACAGTATCTCTTTGTGCCTATACAATACCACTGAGCCATCCACTAGCCCAATCTTTATTCTATGTTTTAAGAGGGAGAGAGAGAGAAAAACACCAAAACACTACTGGCATTCAAGGATTTCTTTTGGTGCTGTCCATCCGTACAATGCTTATTGCTGAATCCAGAGCCTTAAACATGGTAACGTATGCACTTTACCTGGTAGAATGTCTGCTGGGCTATTTTTCATTTTCTTTCTTTCTTTTAATTTTTTAATATTTATTTATTTATTGATAGAGATGGCCAGAAAAGTTGAGAGGGAAGGAGTGACAGAGAAGGGAGAGAGACAGAGAAACACCTACAACACTGTTTTACCACTCACAAAGCTTTCCCCTTGCAGATGGAGACCGGGGGCTCAAACCCAGGTCCTTGCACATTGTAACATGTGCACCCAACCAGGTACGCCACCACCCTTTCCCTCTACTTTGCATTTTCTAAAATGATATCCCATCTAAGCTTGTATAGACTTTATGCATCCATGCATTTACCTTTGTATAAGCATTATGATATAATCTCGCTTGATATGAATTCTAATATTAGTTTGGTCCCTCCTCTCTAACAAGAAACTTAAGAGACGAGGACCATAATGTTCACTGAGAACTGAAACTCTGTGAGGTCAAAATGCAGCCTCTTTTTTTTTTTTTTTTGCTTTTTAAATAAAGTTAAGATATACCAGAGATGTCCATACGTGTGTGATTTCAATTTCAATTTTGGGTTCTCATTATTCTATGGCTGCTTTAACCTCATATGTATATGTATATATATGTATATGTAGTATATGTATATGTGTATATATACATATTATGTATATTAAAATAAATAAATATATATATATATATTTAGTTTTTTAATTGACCCAGAGTGGTGAAGTCCAGGAGATGAAAAAAGAAAGTAACTAAGTAGGAACCAGGCAGTGAAACATCTGGTTGAGCACACATGTTATCATATACAAAGACCTATCATATGTTCAAGCACCCTGTCCCCACCTGCAAGTGGGAAGCTTCACAAGCAGTTGAGCAAGTGCTGCAGCTGTCTCTCTTTCTCTTTGTCTTATTAAATAAAGAAAACAAGAAAAAAATAGCCACTGGGAGTGGTGGGTTCATCCTGCAGGCACTAAGCCCCAACAATAACCCTGGTGGCAATAAAAAAAAAAAGGAAGTAAATAAGTAATAAAAAGGAGAGAAAAGGTTTATTATAAGTCATCATAATTAATACTCCTGCTTTGGAAGATGACTTTTAAATGATGTGTTAACAATATAATAACAATAACTTTCCTAAGTGGTTAGACTTTCAGTGATCTTATATTTCTTTTTTCATGTTTCTATTATATAGATCCCCAAAAGATATGTTAATGAACAATTGTTAGGGGAAAACAATCAAAGTGTCAAAAACCACACTATAGATGAACAAATAATTCTATATTTCTATGACTTGGCTTTAAATTTTGAGTCACATTTGGAGAGAGCTAATTAGCCAGGATGCCTACACTGCCAATGAATTTTGACCAAGGCTTGAGACCTGGCACTATATGGGAGATGCTATGGCAATGGAGGAAATTGGCTGCTCTGGTGTATATTTCTCCCTAGTGGATGGATAAAAAGTGGTCCAGAATGGGAACTCCTGCATATTTGAGGCCCCACAGCCTCATTAGTCAGTCATGTAAAAAAATCTAGAAGCAGAAGCTAGAAAGAAATTTAAAATATTAGTCTCCCACCTAATCTTAGTGCAAGATAGGATAACTATGGTCTTGAATCTAATATATATACACACACACACATATATATATATATATATATATATATATATATATATATATATATATATATTTCAGAGTCATATATAGATTTAGTGCAATTGCTATCAAAGATCTGTCAAATTTCTTCTGGTGATTAGAACTAAGGCTTCAAATATGTATCTGGAACCAGAAGATACTTAGGGCTGCCAAAACAATTTGGAGAAAAAAGGAAAAGATTGGAGCTCTCTTAGTTCCTGGCCTGTAATTATATTACAGGCCAGGATATACTAGGATATATACTAGGCTACTGTAATCAAAACTATCTGGTATTGGAATAAAAACAGATACAGAGATTATCAGAGTAAGATTTAGAACCCCAAAGTAAACCTTTATACTTGTGGTCAACTAATTTTTGACAAGGGCCCCCAAAACATAAAATGGAGAAAGTTGAGTCTTTTCAAGAAATAGAACTGGGAAAATTAGGTCAAACTGTGCAGAAAATTGAAACTGTATCACTACATTTTGATATTATTCTCAAAAGCATTTTTTTCTTCACTAATGGAACATATGTCTCTACTGAGCATTGTGTAGCTTTGCAATTTTTTTTTTTGAATTAGATCAGATACTGCTATTCAATTTTCTGGTTCCACATAGACTTCTTCTGCAGGGTACCTGATTTTTAGTCACTACAACACAGAAAAGTCAACTCTGCAAAGATCTGACATCCTGAACAGGGAGGTAGCATTAATCTCAAGTTGAAATTGGGAACTCTCTCGAGTTAGAAGTTTATGCAATTTTTGACAGATGTTGTAATACACTTTTGAGTATTTGAAAAACCCTCTGCTACACCTCTTACGGATTTGCTTTGTTGCTCCAGGATTCTTCTGTGCACATTTATGAACTTTGTTTTTTTCTCCTTAAATAAAAATTTATTCACTTATTTTAATGAGGGATATAACTAGAGACACCAATGCACTGATCAGTTCTGGTTTATTGTGATGCTGGGGATTAAATCAGGACTTTAGAGCATCAGACACGAGAGTCTTTTGCATAGCTATTATGCTATTCCCTTTGCTTTGTATTTAAATCACTGTGTGCACATAACTAACACCTGCTACTAGATTATCTGCTTTACAAAGCTCGAAGCTCATCCCTTGTGCATACCCTGGTATATAAGCTACCAGAGCACCCTATACGTAGAAAATTCTCAATAATGGCTTGACTTCTTTCTTTTCTTTCTTTTTTACTTACAGTAGCTTGTTGAATCAGTGGATTAAAAATTACACTATATACTTGTGTGACCTCTGCTACTTATTTGAAATGTCTTTAATTTTCCTATTAAAAACTTGTATATATTTAACAATATGTACAACTAGTTTGTGTTGCTGATCCCAAGCTGTGAATAAGGAAGGGTGGTTTTAAAGTGATCAATAATCTTTCTTACTACTTATAATTTACTTAAATGATATTTTGGGTAACAGGTCTGTGAAATTACTGTGCTCCAAGGACCGGCTTAAGGATCTCGGTTCGAGCCCCCGCCTCCCCACCTGCAAGGGAGTCACTTCACAGGTGGTGAAACAAGTCTGCAGGTGTCTGTCTTTCTCTCCCCCTCTGTGTCTTCCCTTCCTCTCTCCATTTCTCTCTGTCCTATCCAAAAACAATGACAGCAATAAAAATAATAATAACTACAACAACAATAAAACAACCAGGGCGACAAAAGGGGAAAAAAATAGCTTCCAGGAGCAGTGGATTCATGATGCAGGCACTGAGCCCCAGCAATAACCCTTGGAGGCAAAAGAGAAAAAGAAAAAGAAAAAGAAAAGCAACGGTGAAGAATAGCACAATGCAGGCTAGGGTTTCTTGTGACATTAGTTCTAGATAATGATATTATCATCAGTGACAAAGTGAAGGAAAATATTTATGGAAATAGACTTATAAAAGAAGGGAAGTAATTTTGAGTAAATTGTACTAAAGAATATTATGCTTTCCTTCAATCATATGGATACTAGGTCTTAAAAACTTACACAAGTAATATGAAGTGGTTCCTGTATGTGTGTCTGTTTTCTCATCCTCTCTCAATCTCTCTTTTTGAAGGATGGTGGATATGCTATGCATTCCTTTCTGCCCTAAAGACTAATGTGCTTTTTAACAGTCAATCAGTTGGATTTAGGCTCACTATGACTTATAAGAATCAGTAAGAAACTATTTTGTGCAGTTTTCAGTAACCTGAAATGCTAAGGTTTCAAGCAAATGATATGTACACTAAGTCACTTGTTTACTAAATTTAAAGTGATAAAAACTCAGACACCAAGTTACAGGTGCTACCATGATGCCAACCTGACTTCCCCGGGTAGACAATCTCACCAAAGTACCCTGGGACCCCCCACCCACTCTCCAGAACCTTGCCCCACTAGGGAAAGACAGAGACAGGCTGGTAGTATGGATCGACCTGTCAACGCCCATGTTCAGCGGGGAAGCAATTACAGAAGCCAGGCCTTCAACCTTCTGTACCCCATAATGACCCTAGGTCCATACTCCCAGAGGGATAAAGAATAGGAAAGCTTTCAAGGGAGGAGATAGGATATGGAGTTCTGGTGGTGGGAATTGTGTGGCATTGTACCCCTCTTCTCCTCTGGTCTTGTTGATAATTTTTATTTAAAAAATAAATTTAAAAAATAAAGTGGTAAAAACTAAGTAGGGGGATGAGACTGAGAATGCAGCTGAATCTGAGGGATGTCAGGTCAGCTCTGGTGATTTCTCTGTCTTTTCAGTATCAATTTCTGAAGAATGGCTGGAATTGGAGTTCTAGCCCTTGTGAAAGAACAGCACTGGTAAAGTTGATTCACGGTTAGACTAAACAGGTTTCAAAGCGAAAGCCAAGCTTTATTGAAAGACGATTCTGTAGTTACCTGGTGTTTCTCTGTCAGCTGAGGTCAGCTCCCCATTGATTCCATTCTCTTTGGTATCTGCATAGGCACCTTGAGACTCATGTTCTCCAAAGGCAGCCTCTTCATCCTCTCTGTATGGAAATCCATTGGCACTTCGGACAAGTCCTTCCCCTGCCCCACCTTGATCTTTAATCTCTGGTGGGTGTGGATGTGCAGGTGCCTCAGTTAGTTGAGCTGAGGCCCAGTGAGGCGCCTTCGCTTCATCTTTCCGGTCATCTGCCATTCTTCAATCCGCTATGATTTCTCCTGTGATGACAAAGTAAAAACATCAGCCATCACTCTTGGGAAATCTGATATCATATAATTAATATCAACATAGAGCAAATTCATAACAAACTTTAATATTGGCATGCCATAAAATAAATTTTAAGAAGCAGTGCTAATATGGTTAAATAACATGATTATCCCACTTGAAATATGAACAGGTAACTATAGTATCTATAATTTTTTATTGCCACTAGCATTATCACTGGGGCTCAGTAATTATGCAACAAATCCACTGCTCCCTGAAGACATTTCTCCCCAACCCCTGCTTTCTATTTCATTTGATTAGGCATAAAGAAATTGAGAGTGGAAGGGAATATAGGAAGGAGAAAGAAAGGTAGACACACCTGCAAACATTCCTCACCATTCATGAAGCTTCCCCCCTACAGGTGGGAAGCAGGGGGTGGGGGCTAGAACCCCAGTCCTCACTCATGGTAATGTGTGCATTTAACCAGTATGCCACCAGCCTGCTTTAGTATCTATCATTTTAATATAAGATTATCATCAATCTACCAGTAGAGTTGGTCCTAGTACAGTGTAGTCCTTGTGCTAATGGCAGAAGAAGAAAACCCACATACAGTTTATAGTTTATCTCTTCATCTTACTGGGGTTCTCATCAATAGATTCAGTGAAAGGTCATTTATGACTGGTTGAAAGCATAAGTGCAGAACCAGATGACAGAAAAATTCATATAAATATTCTTTGCAGTTCAAGAGGATCTAAGCTCAAGGGTCAATGCTAACTAATCTAAGACAATGCTGTGTTCTTAAAGGTACCACTGACTTTCTCTGACATACAATGTTGATTGTACACTAGAGTCAAGTAATACTTCAGTATAAAATAACCCTGAAGAAAATTAGGTAGGAAAATGTAAGGAAAGGAGTAGCTGAGTGGAAATAGTGATGTATACAAGTTACTCTGAGTATACCCTTAAAAACACAGGTCTGCAGGTGTTGGTCTTTTTCTCCCCCTGTCTTCCCCTCCTGTCTCCATTTCTTTCTGTCCTACCCAACGATGGCATCTATAGCAACAATAATAACTACAATAAAAAAATAAAAAAAACAAACTCAATTCTCCATGGAGCCTAGAAATGACAAAGTCACTATCCCAACCCTTTCAGTTTTAAAGATGTTCAATTCAAACTAGAGGAGAGAGAGAGAGAGAAAACCAGTCATCACTAGAAGTCTTTTTGAAATTGTTAAATAACAACAGAAGTCTGAAAGTATGGTAAGTATAATAACAAGAATCACTTGCACATCTGCCCCCATATATCTAGGACTGAATGAGCACTCTAAGATTAACCATACAAACTTCCAAAACACCAAATTCAGATGGGAAGTGTGCATCATAAGATTTACAGAAGGTCTGTGTTTTTTCTGAGCTGCTGTGGCATCCTCATATGGCTAAAGAACTGAAGAGATTATTTAAATTCAGATTGTGACCTTCTGGATCACACTATTTTATCCTGGGCCAGTATAATTATTTATTTGTTAATTTTACTATTTTTAAAATATATTTTTCAGTATTAATTTTGGATAGGGTCTAAGAAAAAAATTGAGAATGGAGAGGGATATAGAAAGAGGGAGCAAGACACTTGGAGCACTACTTATTCACTATTCCCCAGATCTGTGGGTGGGGACGAGAAGCTTGAACCCAGGTCTTGTACACTGTAATGTTTGTGCTCAATCAAGTGTGCCACCAGCTGACCCCCAACATCCTTTTTGTTTTTTTAAAAAAATCATTATCTTTATTTATTTCTTGGATAGAGACAGCCAGAAATTGACAGTGAAGAGGGCGGTAGAGAAGGGAGAGAGACAGAGAGACACCTGCAGCCCTGCTTCATCACTTGCACAGCTTTCCCCCTGCAGGTGGGGACCAGGGGCTCGAACCTGGGTCCTTGAGCACTATAACATGTGTGCTCAACCAGGTACACCACCACCCACCTGGCACACTCTACATCCTTATTTTAAAGATTTGATTTCTTTTTCTCCCTTTACCAGAAAAGCTTAGTTAAAATATCCATATTATTAAATGGTTTCATTATTTTATTGCTATCAGGTTTATTGCTGAGGCTTAGTGCCTGCACAATGAATCCATCACTCCTTATGGCCATCCTCTCTCCCCCATATTTTGTCTCTTTAATTTGATAGGACAGAGAGAAACTGAGATAAGAGAGGGAGACAGAGAGAAAGAAGGAAAGAAAAATATCGACAGAACTGCTTCACTATTTGTGAAGCTTTCCCCCACAAGTGGGGAGCAGAGGCTTGAACCTGGGTCCTGGTAATGTGTGCTCAACCTTGTGCCAGGTCCAATTTATTAAGTGTGCAGACACTTAATAAATTGTCATTCTGAACATGAAAAACCAACAGCTAAATGAAGACAATGTTACTTGGCAATCATCTACTTAAATTGTTAATACAACTTTTCTTCTTCTTCTAGCGTTTGCCCTTCTTCCGTAGCCAGTCAACAGCAAAGCTGTCAGGAGCTGCTTATTGCTGGCTTTGAAAGTGACTGGGATCCATGTGGATTCAGTCGGCTAGGAAGGATCGTCAGTTTCCCCAATGAATGGGTACTCATGGGATGCACCACGAGAAGGTCGATCCAAGAGATTAGTTATTTAAAAAGCAATTTTCTTAGTGTTTAATACTTGAAAATTTGGGGACTACTTTTTTTTGCCTCCAGGGTTATTTGCTGGGGCTCAGTGTTGGTGCCTAGCACGTTATGATTGGGCTCTCCTCAATCGCTATGTTCCACCGCTGGGGAGCCAGAGACGACCCGAACTGCCCCTGCGGCTACAGACAGACTATGACCCACATAGTCAACGACTGCCACCTCTCCAGATTCAAAGGAGGTCTCGAAACTTTACATCAGGCTCAACCTGACGCTGTTAATTGGCTATGGAAGAAGGGCAAACGCTAGAAGAAGAAGTGTCGGTGCCTGCACTACAAATCCACTGCTTTTGGAGGCCATTTTTCCCCCCTTTTTTGTTGCCCTTGTTATTATTGTTGCCACTGATGTTGTGTTGTTGGATAGGACAGAGAGGAAAGAGGAGGTAAAGACAGAGAGGGGTAGAGAAAGACACCTGCAGGTCTGCTTCACCCCTTGTGAAGCGAACCCCCCCCCACTCCGCAGGTGGGGAGCCAGGGGCTCGAACCAGGATCCTTACCTGGTCCGTGCGCTTTGTACATGTGCCCTTAACTCGCAGCAGTACAGCCCGACCCCTGGGCTATTTCTTTTTAATTATTAAAAATGTATATTGGAAGGAATAATGGTGGGATAGCCATGCCAACTTCAATTAACGTCAGACTTACAAATAAAGTATATTTGCTTCCTAAGCTCTAACATGTTACAATGATTCAGATAATGTTCCTTTTATACTTAATCTGATAACAGGTGGAATTATATACCTAAATATAAACCTGGTAAAAACAACTTTTCCCCATGAAAATACGGATGCTAATCAGACATCACTTTCTACTTTGTCAGGCTTTTTAAGTGCAGGTAATCTAACCACCTATCAAGTGACATGTTAGGAAATCAGAATATTTAGAATTCACATTGTTCTATCAACAAACTACTTTGACAGAAAATATGACCTGGAAAGACTTCTTTCTGCTCTAGGGAACGACTTTTGGAATCAAAGGTGACACTGTTAGTTATACCCACCTACAGTCACAAAATGATATTTTTGAAATGTCTGTAGTCTATGAACAATTTCACTTAAAATTTTAATAAATGTCTTGAAGGCTACAAATAATTTCCACTCTTCAAATAATTAAAAATCGGTACAGTTCCCCTCTTTTTCTTTTTCAGATGTATAGTTTTTTTGTAAATAAATATTTAATTAATTTATTGTGTAGAGACAGAGAAGTTGAGAGGAAAGAGAGGCATAGAGAAGGAGAGATAAAGACAGAGACATGTAACACTGCTTCTTCACTTGTGAAAATATCCCCCTGTAGGTGGGAACTGGTGGTTTGAACCTGAATCCTTAAAATAGTATTTTGTTTCTGTTTTTTAAATCTGAGTCTCTCTGAAAACTGTTAATATTGAATTGGAAATTATAAGAAAGCTGATATATGTCAGTTTTCTCCAGATCTATAAAAGGAAGGTTGAGAAGTATGACGATGTCTTATACTCCATTTCTAAGGTATAATGGGAAAAGTTCTTTCTCTATCACAAAATCCTTTTCTATTTACCGAACAGCAGGACATCTGTTATGCAATATTGTTTGTTAAAGCAACTGAAAACCTACCTGATCTTTCTCTCACTCCTCTCAAAAGCTTAACTTGACAATGTGAACAAGGACAACTAAGTAAGAATTAAATCAAAAAGAAATGCTCTAGGTCCAAAACGCAGATTTATGATTCATAATAAACTGCAATGAAAAACGTAAAGACATAGTCCAACACTTATGGGTATATAATTTATCTTTAGTATGAAAATTTCAAATATCTATTTGTATCAATGAAATATTTAATTTAAGATTAGCCTATCATGAATAATATGCTTTGTATGACAGGTGTCAATTCTTCTCAACTAAGATGAGGGCGAGTTAGGAGAAAAATCTTGTGTATCTTGTGGAGTTAGGAGAAAAATCTTGTGTAAAAATCAGAATTTTTAGTTCTAGATTTTATTAATACCATCCAGTTTTTGTTGCCCTTTATTATTAAGCAGTCTTGTCTAGTAACCAAAGTAAAATACAACAGCTTCATGTACATTCTTCATGTAGACAGAATATTCTTCATAGACAGAATACTAAATAGATATAGCTATTTTTAAAAATATATTTTTAAAATTTGTTATTGGACTAGAGATAGAGAGAAACTGAAAGGGGAGGGGAGATAAGAAGGAAAAGAGACAGTAAGACACCTGTTTGATCACTTGTGAAGCTTTCCCACTCCAGGTGGGAACTGGGGACTTGAATCTGGGACCTTCCTTGTACACTGTAATGAGTGTGCTTAACTAGCTATGCCATCGCCTGGCCACAGACCTATTTTATATATAAAATATTTTATAAAACAATCCTTTGGATTCTGTATCTTTCAGATTGATCAAAGTTTAACAAGTTCTAATAAATTGTGCTTTCTTGCCAAAAAGCAACATTCATTTTTAAAAAAAATTAAAAATTATTTTTTATCCATCTTGCCTAGAATATTCTTTTAATTACCATTCAAGCAAATGTTGCAAAAAAAATGAGTGACCTTAATTTGAGAAATGACTTATTATGTTGAAGGTGTGCCTGTTTCTCCTAAGAATTGTTATGAAACCGTATGTGCACACTGACATTTCATACGTTTATCTCTGCTTGAAAACTGCAGGAGAAAAATCATTTTATGTGCTCTGAAGTTTCTGTATTTTTGTTCTATATAGTAAGTAGTGGCAGATGTATTATTTAAGTGCACTAAACAGTAGTTCCTGAGCACTTATGCCCTGAAGGCTTGCAGATACAAAGAAATAAAGTACAGCTGTCACATTTCTTTTAACATGTAAGGAGAGAAACCAGAAAGTAGGTAGACACGCGCAGAAGAAGAAAATATTGCTGACAGTTCTGCTGTCTTTTTGAGTTCCCAAAGAGTCCCCCCCCACCCACCCTTAGGGCAAATTCAGGGCTAAGGATGAAGCTCAGAGAAACAGCTTACTAAAAACAGAAAGCATTTTCTAACTTTCTAACTACTTAATTGGAGTTTCATATTTTTTCTTACAAAGTATGAAAAGGGTTAAGCAAAAGTAAGATGTGTAGAACCCACGTAAAATAAAAACTAACCAAATTGTCAGTCAGTCTTGAGTTTCAAATATTTATTGTATATTTGAACTGTATATTTATTGTATAATGAACTAATCATCCATTCCCCACTGGGAGATGAACACAGGAGAATAGGTTTTGTCAGCTATGAATATTTTGACTATTCTCTCAATTGGTGAGAGAATAGTTTTGAAACCCAATTTCTAAGCCTCACGGAAAAACTCAGATACAAGTTCTAGCTCTCCTGAGTGCATATGAAAAATAACACCAACTACTCAATCTGAATTATACCTAGCACACATGACAGAGATCACTTGACATGCAGGTTTAGAAATATCTTTAAGTGGCCAGATAGTGGCACACTGGTAAGAGCACACATCACTATGCACAAGGACCCGGGTTTGAGCCCCTGCTCCCACTGGCAAGGGTCGCTTTGTGGGTGGTGAAGCAGGTCTGCAGGTATTATTTTTGTCTCTTCCTCTCTATCTCTCTCTCTTTTTAAAACTTTTTTTTAATTTAAAAAATATTTATTTATTCCCTTTTTGTTGCCCTTGTTGTTTTTATTGTTGTAGCTATTATTGTTGTTGTTATTGATGTTGTTGTTGTTGGATAGGACAGAGAGAAATCGAGAGAGAGGGGAAGACAGAGAGGGGAGAGAAAGATAGACACCTGCAGACCTAGCTTCACTACCTGTGAAGCAACCCCCCTGTAGGTAGGGAGCGAGGGTCTCGAACCATTATCCTTATGCCAGTCCTTGCGCTTTGCACCACCTGTGCTTAACTCACTGTACTACCGCCCGACTCCCTCCTCTCTATCTCTTCTCCCCTCTCAATTTCTCAGTCCTATCCAAAGTAATAAAAAAGAAAAAAAAAAGCTCCCGGTAGCAGTGAATTTGTAGTGCTGGCACCAAGGACCAGTGATTACCCTGGTGGCAGTAAATATAAGTAAGTAAATAAATAAATAAATAGAAATACGTTTAAGATAAACTATTTAATACCATTTCCAGAAAACTTTGAAAAGCATTAAAATGAAATGTTCTTTGATGATCACTGTACCTTGAAATGGTTTTACCCAATTACCTATGACAAACTAGAATTGATGGGTATAGGACTTGGAAAATGGCATTTTACCAAATTTAACAGAGACACTAAAGTTTGCCGTGTCACATGATTACTCTCACAATTTGAAACAGAATCTATGACTTCTGCAGTCCAGGATAATCACGATGAGGTGATGAAGTCCGTAGGCTGCTTTCATTCAGCTTCCTGGGCACATTCCATTTCTCTACTGCGCATGAGTTTATGTGAAGGGCCAGGAATATCTCAAAAGGATGTATAAAATGACCCACTGTCTGGTAAAAACCTCTTTTGTACTGTAACTGTTCTTTGGTCAGTTTATAAGCATCTCAAAATTGCCTTTAGAATATTTATTTTAATAATTAAATATAATTTGTCTGTATTCATTTTGGATAGAGACACAGAGAAATTTAGATAGAATGGGGATATAGAAAGGGAAGGAGGGAGGGAAGGGTGGGGAGAGAAAGAAATAGAGAGAGAGAGAGAGGGAGGTCACCTGCAGTTTCATGTAGGTGGGACCTGGGGGCTTGAACCCAGGTCCTTGCACACTATAATGTGTGCACTCTACCAGGTGCATCATCACCTTTCCCCAGAATATTTATTTTAGATACTCTGGCATTCATAATGACCAATGACAAAAGTTATACTTGCTTAAAATAGCTCAAATTGAGCTATAGTTTTCTTTTCTTTCTTTCTTTTTTTTTTTTTGCCTCCAGTGTTATTGCTGGGGCTCAGTGCCAGCACTATGAATCCACTGCTCCTGGAGGCCATATTTCACATTTTATTGCCCTTGTTGTAGTTATTGT
The DNA here is from genome assembly GCF_950295315.1 of Erinaceus europaeus. Classification (NCBI taxonomy): domain Eukaryota; kingdom Metazoa; phylum Chordata; class Mammalia; order Eulipotyphla; family Erinaceidae; genus Erinaceus; species Erinaceus europaeus. The sequence goes on from NC_080168.1 coordinate 25,145,611, forward strand.
TGTCATAGCTGTTGTGTTGTTGGATAGGACAGAGAGAAATGGAGAGAGGAGGGGAAGACAGAGAGGGCGGAGAGAAAGATAGACACCTGCAGACCTGCTTCACCCCTTGTGAAGCGACCCCCCCTGCAGGTGGAGAGCCGGGGGCTCGAACCAGGATCCTTACGCTAGTCCTTGTGCTTTGCTCCATGCGTACTCAACCCATTGCGCCACTGCCTAGCCCCAGAACTATGATTTTCTTTAAATCATTTTGAAGCTAGACGTGGGCTGATTGTGGCAAATAATTCTAAACTAGTAACTTTCAAATAAGTAATTAAATATCTAGATTATTGATGAAATGCTACTTAGTGGAGCAAAACTCTTCTCCTGGGATTTCCATGTAATCATAAACCTCATTCTTTTTCTTTCAATTACAACATTAGAGATTCTACATGGCAGAGAATAGTCCTTGATTATACTTATTATTAGGCAGCATTAAATATCCTCAAAAATTGGCCGAAAAAGAACAGACAAGAAACAATGAAAACTTGGGAAACCCAAGGGAGAAACACAGTCTGCCAGACAGACATGTCTTCAGTTTTATAATGCATCTGGCTCGGCCATTTTTTTTTTCCTCCAAGATTATCTCCAAGGACTCGGTGCCTGCTCGAATCCACTGCTCCTGGAGGCCGTTTTTTCCCTTTCGTTGCCCTTGCTGTTGTTATTATTATTGTTGTTATTGCTGTCATTATTGCCAGATAGGACAGAGAGAAATTGAGAGAGGAGGGGAGGACAGAGATGGGGAAAGACAGATACTTGAAGACTTGCTTCACAGCTTGTGAAGTGACCCCTCTCTGCAGGTGTGAGCTAGGGGTTGGAACAGGGATCTTTAAGCTGGTCCTTACGCTTTGCACCATGTGCGCTTAACTTGCTGCACTACCGCCAGGCCATTTTCCATTATGTTCTGCCCTTTCATCCTGTAATATTAATACAAGCCAGTGCAATGCAAACACTGTGATTATAAGTTTTTACTGATACATATTGGAGGATGAAAAAAATAGAAAACCAGTCATGGATATTGTTTCCCTTTTCTACTAGATTCATGTTATGCCTTCTACTGATTTTTTTTTTTCCAGCAGTGTTATCACTGGACTCAGTGCCTGCAAGATGGATCCACTGCTCTTGGCCGCCATTTTCCTTTTCTTCTTTTGATATGGCAGCTAGAAATTGAGAGGGGAGCAGAAGATATATATAGATAGATAGATAGATAGAGAGAGAGAGAGAGACCTGAAGACCTGCTTCACTGCTTGTTCTGAAGTTTTGCCCCTATAGGTGGGGAGCAGGGCTTTGAACCTAGATCCTCACACATGGTAATATGTGCACTTAATTGGGGGCACGACTGCCCAGCCTACAGCTTCTTTTTACACAAATACTACACATCAGAAACTTTTGGTGTCTAAACATAAACTTCTGTTCATGTGGGGCCAGGTGGTGGCACAGCTGTTTAAACACACACACAGTGCATAAGGATCCAGGTTCAAGCCTCTGATCCCCACTTACAGGGGGAAAGCTTCACAAGTGGTGAAGCAGGGCTGCAGGTGTCTCTCTATCTCTCTCCCTGCATCTCCCCTCTCCTCTCAGTCTCTACCCAATAATAAATAAAAATTTAAAAAGTTTATGTGAAATACATATTTTAATTTTGCTTATAAATGCTAAGGAATTCTATACTTAAATACTTGCTAATAAAATGACTATCACTCTATTCCTTCTTTTTGTTGTTTATAAATCGTGATCCGGGAGGTGGCATAGTGGTAAAGCTTTGGACTCTCAAGCATGAGGTCCCGAGATAGATCCCTGGCAGCACATGTGCCAGAGTGATGTCTGGTTCTTTCTCCTCCTATCTTTCTCATTAATAAATAAATAAAATCTTAAAAAAAAAAAAGTCGAGAAATCAGTTCTTGGTAACGTGAAAATTTTAAGTGGAAAAGTCAAGATATTTGCTTCATATCTTTTCTACTCTTTTAGATTCATTGTAAGATACCTCTAATGATGACTACATCTTCATCACACACTATGAATTCATAGTGTGGCTGTATAATTATTTCTGGTGATGATGGACACGAAGTACAAAACATGTCAGTATTAAGTTCTTAGTAGGATTGTATAATAAAATGTAAATAATGCACAGTTCCAGACAAGTTGAAAGTTTTCAATAAATGTCTACTAGTTATTATTTTATGATTTGTATTTGACTATTTTAACAATAGAATGAATGATATGGCTTCTTTCATATATAAAACTAAATCCAGGGGCTAGAAGATAGATTACCTGGCAGAGCACTTACTTTACCCTTCACAAAGACCCAGTTAGAGTACCTCAGTTAAGAGGGGTGGGGAGAAACAGGAAGAGAGACACGTATAGCATGGCCTCACAGCTAGTAAAGCTTCCCTCCTGCAAGTGGGGACTGTGGGTTTGATCTTTTTTTTATCTGAAGCTGAAAAAGGAAATAACACTTTGGGGTGGGTCACTATAAACACAAAATGTGAGAACACACACACACATACACACACACACAAACATACACACTCTGAAAGAGTGAGTGAGTGAGAGTGAGAGTGTGAGAGAACACTCAAGTCAAGGAGAATAAATTAAACTCGGTTTCGGTATTCTCAGAATAAGATCCAATCAAATCCACAAATATACTTTGCATTGCCTGTTCTTTTCATCAAATAATGGGATGAATTGAGTGGGATTGAGACTGAAAAGAATATTATTGAGAAAGATTCCACAAGCCAGAGGCCAGGTGATGGCACACCTGATTAAATGCACACACTACATTGAGCAAATACCCGGGTTCAAGCCCCTGGTCCCCTGTAGGGGGAAAGCTTCACGAGTGGTGAAGTAGAGCTGTAGCTGGCTCTCTGTCTCTCTCCCTCTCTATCTACCCCTATCTTCTCAATTTTTCTCTGTCTCTATCTAATAATAAATAAAAAGTAAAAAACACTTCATAAGCATAACTCTTGATAACCAATTACCATATTCAAATTGTGTAAAGTGCATTTTATGAAGACCATGAACAACATAAACATATACTTCACAACTGTGAATTACTTCTGAGCTGTGTTTTGCATTTGATAAGAACATTGCACCTTATAAACACACCAAATATTAACGTAATATTTAAAATGCCCCATTGTGCTAACCTCATCTAAACATATTTAAGGGCTTGAACCTAGGTACTGCAGCCATAGGAGAATAAATAATAGATTTGCAACCTTAAAATTAGGTTTGCCTGGCTCTCTCACTTAATAGATGTGTAAACTTAAACTTGGCATCAATCCTGAGAGTTACTTTTACAAGCATGCAAGTGACAACTGAATCATTAAAGAAATACGTTGTGATTTCATTAACAGTTTTCTCTTACCACATAAGAATAAATCCAATCACAATAGTTTTACTAAAAATTTAAGTAAGCATTAGGACACAAGTTTGAGAAGGAAACAACTACAATTTGCATGTTGACAAGTAATGAATTTGTTTTAATTTTTTTTTTCAGTTTGCAATCTGATTCTTGTCAGATCTAGTCCAGTGTCATACGATAAAGCACTGCAAGTCTAAGGGTTTTGGTATGAAGTTGATAAGTATTCTATAGAATTACAGATACTCCAAAGAAAAGTTTAGGTCATAAATATTAGCACTAGATCCTTTAATTATAACACTTAAGATGATTCACTATAAGGAATCGGGCTGTAGTGCAGTGGGTTAAGTGCAGGTGGCGCAAAGCACAAGGACCGGCATAAGGATCCTGGTTTGAGCCCTGGCTCCCACCCGCAGGGGAGTCGCTTCACAGGTGGTGAAGCAGGTCTGCAGGTGTCTATCTTTCTCTCCCCCTCTCTGTCTTCCCCCTCCTCTCTATATTTCTCTCTGTCCTATCTAACAACAATGAAAATTATAACTACAACAATAAAACAACAAGGGCAACAAAAGGGAATAAATAAATAAAATAAATATTAAAAAAAAGATGTTCACTAAGGCAAGGCATTGGCTCGGCTGAACTCTCTGCTGGGGGATGACAGTGTCTGCAGACATCCATAAGAGAGAGACGAGAAATTGTGCTTATGTATCAACACTGTGCTGTAAACCACTGACTCCCTTTCCCAATAAAATAACTAAAAAATGATAATTACTTGACAACAAAATTCCTTCTAGAACTGTTAACTTATATTTTTATAGGGGGGATTAATGGTTTAGAGTAAATACAGTTGTTGATACATGTTAAATTTCTCAGTTTTCTGGAAAACACTTTCACCCCAAGAATTAAGTCTTTCTCCCCCACCCGTGAGCCAGGACCTGAAAGTCTTCTTCCCCCCACCCCAGAGTCCTTTACTTTGGTGCAATACATCAAACCCAGTATGAGTTCCATCTTGTGTTTCCTCTTTCTGCTCTTTATTTTTTAACTTCTGTCTGTGAGTGAGATCACTCCACACTCATCCTTCTCTGTTCGGCTCGTCTCACTCAGCATGATTCCTTCAAGTTTTATCCAAGATTGGGTGCAGAAAGTGAATTAGTTATTCTTCACAGCTGAATAACATATATATATATTTATTCCACAACTTTCTCAGTCACTCATCTATAGCTGGACACCTAGATTGCTTTAGGCTTTAGCTATTATAAACTGGCCTGCTATAAACAAAGATATTCACAGATCTTTTCGGATGGGTGTGTATTTCATATATATACAACATGGGAATAGGGCCATGATTCAGGTGAAACAATAAAACAATGGGTGTGGAAATAGTTTGCTGGAAAGAGCACGTAGCTTACCACGCATAGGGCCATGGGCTTGAGGCCAAGCACAACAAAGAAGCACCACATACAGCAATGAGGACATTTCATAGATGGTGGAGGGGTGCTGTGGTTTCCCTACTCTCTGAGTGTCTATATCTCCCATTCTCAACTCTCTCTAAGGAAGAATGGAGCCACTGACCTGAAGGAGGCTATTTAAAGATTTTATCATGTATGTAAGGCCCTGGAACCTAAGAGAAAAAATAAAATACAAGAAGTTGGAGAAGAAAATGATGATTATAAAAAGAAGAAGATCAAAGAACTGGACATCAAGCATAAATGGAGAAGTGTAAATTCTTTATGTGCTAATTTTTGCGACTTTTTTTTTCTGCCTCCAGGGTTATTGCTGAGGCTTGGTGCCTGTACCAGGAATCCACTGCTCCTGGAGGCTATCCCCCCCTTTTGTTGCCCTTGTTTTATTGTTGTTGTGGTTATTATTATTGCTATTGATGTCATTGTTATTGGATAGGACAGAGAGAAGTTGAGAGAGGAGGGGAGACCGAGGAGGAGAGAAGGATAGACACCTGCAGATCTGCTTCACCGCCTGTGAAGGGATTCCTTTTCAAGCTGGGGGCTCCAAGCGGGATCCTTAAGCAGCTCCTGGTGCTTTGTGCCATGTGCGCTTAACCTATCGCACTACAGCCTGACTCCCTTTTGTGACTGTTTTACAGATAAATATGATAGAAGGGAAGGTGAAATTGTGGGCCATGATAAACAGCATTCCATTTGTTCTGTTTCCTGCCACTTTATCTCAGCTGCTCTGACTCTTTACTTTGGTGAACACTTTTCTCTCCATAAATGCAAATCATGTTACTGAGGTTCTGCATCTACGCTTTTCAGACTGAAAATCATCTCATGCAAATCAGTGAAGCCATTATGATACTGAAATTCCTTAAAGAACTAACAATAAGCATACCACATGATCCAGTGCTGTCACTACAAAGGATTTATCTGAAGAATATGAAAAGATTAGTTTGAAAAGGTATGTGTGTCCCTCTGTTCACAGTAGCATTAGATGCCATAGCCAAGACATGGAAATAGCCTAAGTGCCAGTCACTAGGTGACTGAATAGAGACTTTGTAGCATTACGAATAGCACCAAGACAAATATGGATGTGTACACAGATCTCTTCGTGTCTTTGTGCTCTTTGCTTAGAAGCATAGGAAAGGAATTGCTGAGTCATATAGCAGATTCATTTGGAAACAGCTGAATGTCTAGCAATCATTGGGTGGTTAAAGAAGTTGTGGCATATAACCTGACTTCCCTGGGCAGACGACCTCACCAATGTACCCTGGAACTCCAACTCCCCAGAACCTTACCCTACTAGGGAAAGGTAGAGACAGGCTAGGGGTATGGATCTGCTTGTCAAGAGCCATGTCCAGCAGAGAAGTAATTGCAGAAGCCAGACTTACCACCTTCTGCACCCCATAAAGATATTTGGTCCATACTCCCAGAGGGACAAAGAATAGAGAAGTTTTCAATGGAGGGGGTATGGCACTCTAGTGGTGGGAATTGTGTGAATTGTACCCCCCTTATCCCACAATCTTGTCAATCATTATTAAATCAACAATAATAATAAGTTGAAAATAAGAAAACACAAAACAGAACTTGGACTGGGTTTGGCGTACTGCACCAAAGTAAAAGACTCTGGGATGGGGAGGGGAGGGGTTCAGGTCCTGGAACATGATGGCAGAGGAGGACCTAGAGAGGGTTGAATTGTCATGTGGAAAACTGAGAAATTTTACACATGTACCAACTACTGTATTTTATTATTAACCATAAACAATCTCTGCAATAATGAAAAAAAAGTGAGTGACTTATAAGGGAGAAAGAAGAAGTTGTGGCATATATACATGACTGATACTACATAGCTGCCAGAAATGATGATTTGTTCTCCTTTGTTACAACATGGATGGAACTAGAAGGTCATGTTGAGGGAAATAAGTCCAAAGGAAAAGGATGAATGATGGATAATGTCACTTTTAGGTGAGATCTAAGAAACAAAGCAGAGAAATTATACAGGGTGTATTAGTCATCAATACAGGTGTATTAATCATCAATTTATTATGCTTTGAGTATCTTATTTAAAAATATTTTCAACTTCTCTCCCTCCCTCTGCTTCTCTCCTTTTTCCTTTTTCCCTTTCTTATCTCTCTCTCTCAATTTCTTTCAGATACAGCCAAATAGAAATTGACAGGGAGGAAGATAGAAAGGGGGATAGAGAGAGACATCTACTTCTTCATTGCAGATGGGCACTAGGGGCTTAAACCCAGTTCTTGTGGGTTGTAACATTTGCGCTCTACCTGGTGTGTCACTGCCCAGCCCCATCATTTTTTACTTTTAAGTTTTATTTGTTAGGAGAGAGGGAGACAGAAAGAAGACCAGAACACTGCTCAGCTCTAGCATGTAGTAGCACCAGGGATTAAACCTGTGTCTCCTGTAGCCTCAGACATGCAAGCTGGTGCTCTTGACAGGCTGCACTATTTCCCTGGCCCTTGAATATCTTTTTCAAAAATATTTATTTATTTTCCTTTTTGTTGCCCTTGTTGTTTTTTATTGTTGTTGTAGTTATTATTGTTATTTGATGTCGTTGTTGTTAGATAGGACAGAGACAAATGGAAAGAGGAAGGGAAGACAAAGATGGGGAGAGAAAGACAGACATCCGCAGACCTGCTTCACCGCTTGTGAAATGACTCCCCTGCAGGTAGGGAGCCAGGGGCTCCAACCGGAATGCTTTCGCATTACTTATGCTTTATGCCACACACGCTTAACCCGTTGTACTACCGCCTGACTCCCCTTGAGTATCTTTTAAAACTATTTCTTTCTTTCTTATGAGTGAGAGACCAGAGCACCATTAAGTTCTGGCATATGGTGGCACCAGGGATCAAACCTGGGAATTTGATTCTGGCATGCAAAGTCCTGTGTTATAATGGTGAGCTATTATTTCCCTGGCCCTGCTTTGTTTGAGTCTTATTCAATAAACATCTACTGAATACCAGCTTCACACCAAGAATTCTGATAGGTACTAGCAATACAGCGATGATTACAGTGAAGAATCTTGGGTTGGCAGGTAACTCATAGACTAGACCTGGAGCCTGGCTATGCACAAGTGTCTGAATTCAAGTCCTGGTATTTATTCCATAGGAACACCATGGTCGGCAATGGGGGTAGGGTTCATCCATGGATGGTGGAACAGAGTTACAGTGTTTCTCCCCGCTCCATATCTTTTCTCTATAATTTTTTTTTAATATTTACTTATTTATTCCCTTTTGTCCTTTTGTTTTATTGTTACTATTGAAGTCGTCGTTGTTGGATAGGACAGAGAGAAATGGAGAGCGGAGGGGAAGACAGAGAGGGGGAGAGAAAGATAGACACCTGCAGACCTGCTTCACCACCTGTGAAGTGACTCCTCTGCAGGTGGGGAGCCGGGGGCTTGAACCAGGATACTTATGCCGGTCCTTGTGCTTTGCGCCACGTGCGCTTATCCCGCTGCGCTACTGCCCAACTCCTGTCTTTTCTCTTTACTTCATTTCTAAATAAAACATAACAAAAATTGGATCAATAAGGCTTCTCAGTGATCATGTATATGAGTAAGAGCCTGAAGTACTTCCTTGACTCAAAGTTTAAACAAAAAAAGGATAGAGGGAGTCGGGCGGTAGTGCAGTGGGTTAAGCGCAGGTGGCACAAAGCGTAAAGACCGGCCTAAGGATCCTGGTTTGAGCCTCTGGCTCCCCACCTAGCAGGGGAGTCGCTTCACAGACGGTGAAGCAGGTCTGCAGGTGTCGGTCTTTCTCTCCCCCTCTCTGTCTTCCCTTCCTCTCTCCATTTCTCTCTGTCCTATCCAACAACAACATCATCAACAACAATAATAACTACAACAACAAAACAACAAGGACAACAAAAGGCAAGAAATAAAATAAAACAATAAAAAAAAAGGATAGAGCTTCTGACCACAAACAGTTCACATTATGCTGAAGAAGGCAAGTATCTGTGAGAGCTATATGCTACCAAATGGTAGAGCAAAAGTAGTAACTGAGGACACAATAGGAGACATGTGGATATAAACTCAGTGAACCACACATATTTATAAAATATATGCATTTTAAAGATTCTAAACTATTAATCTCAGAAGAGTTCAACATCTAGTTAATGACATAAAATATTAATTTTCTTCCAAGGAAATGTAAAGCATGAGTCAGATAAAAATGTAAAGCTTGAGTCATAGAAAACAGATAAATTTCTTCTTTTATTTTTTTCCCTTTTTGTTAGATTTAGGACAGACTGTGTGCTATGTTGTATGGTACCACTGCTGGCTCTAATTGTCACTCGGGGGAATTCTGAGTTAACTTGAAAGTAGTCTAGTTTATTCTGTCAGCTGAGTTGGGCCCGAAAGGTGCAGAAGGCTTATTTAGAATTCCCTCACAAGTGCATCTTGATCCAACTGGGTCAGTTCTCATATACTATTTGATTTATCTTTTTGAACAGGCATGTCTTTCTGTACCTCAGGGTGAATTCTAGAAACAAGGTCAATTTTTATGGCTTGTTACTCAGATTCTGTCAAACTCCTGAGGTGATATGCTATGACATAAATTTGCTAAATCCTCCAGGCCTGAAATGTATATAATTAGTTGGTTTTTGAAGCAGGAAAAAAATTTCTAGCAAATATCAATGATGGTTAATTTTCTACAAAGATAAATGTACCAATACTATATGTGAAAGGCAATATAAGAAAAGCACAGATATGACAGAATTACACAGTGGGTCCAGAGGTAAAAACCAGCTTCATGTAAAAATAGAACCATTCTAGACAAGTCAGGCAAGTCGGACCTGGCCAAGGGGCAATAAAGACAACTTACAACATAAAAATGTCAATTTTAGAATAAAGCACAATTCTAGGAAGGCTACCAAAATGTTGAGATAAACAAACAGGCATTTCAAAAAACATAAAGGTTTCACACCAAACATATCTTAGTTAACCAAAAAAAAAAGTAGGCTTAAATAATTGCAAGCATGGTGGAAGCAACTGCTTGAAACACTGAATGGAGGCTGTATGGGAAATAGGCTACTGCAGGTATCAGCTGAGAGATGACAGGGACTCTGGAGACATGCTGAGGCAGGGGATGAGATTGCAGTTGGTACTGGATGCCAAAAACATTACCATCAAGCTAGATTTGCCATTACTTCAATCACTATAAATAAATAGCCTGCGTCAAAGGATTCCATATATTACTCAGCCCTCTAATGAGAAAATTATATAAAAGTTAAACAGTAATAGTTATCTCCCTACAGAGCTTAATGAAGTATGTTTGTCCTTCTCTTCAATTCAGATTACACGTTCACAGTGTGTAACTAAAAAAAAAAAAAATCCCTAGCTGTACATCTGTATAATTGCATTACATGTGAGTGTGTATGCACATTATGGCATCTTGTCATTTCTCTTGCTTTATAAACGTTTCTTTAGAATTCTGAATCTCCACAAACGGAGCCTACTCCAAACTGAAGAATATGCCAAAAAGCAGTACACGAACTCAAAACAAAAAAAGATTTACACACTGGTTCCCAGTCAAGAACTTTCTAATACCGTAACAGTCTGTCTTGGAAAAGGGCCTTTTGGACTGCTTTGCCCCTCTAAGGTTTATTCAAGAATGATTACTACTAGATCTTTCCTAGAGGTCTATTGACAATGTTTCTAAATGACTCAAGCTTTGGCATCCCCTCACTAAAGTACTTGCTTTAGTGAATTCTTAATTTCTCTTACAGAGACTACAACTGTCTCAGTATCAGATTGCCTTCTGTAGTAATCACTGAGCAAATAGTATGACTGGAGTCCTTGAGAGCAGGGAGTGGGTGAGAAAAGAAATAGAGTCAAAGTTGTTAACTGCAATTTTTTTTAAAGCTGGTTGAGACCTTTATTATCTCAGAAAAAAATGACAAAAAGATTCAGAGGAATCTTTCTCCATATTCAGCCATGTTGAATTTTTGTGTGTCAACTCTCTTCACATGCAGGCTATAGCATCACTGACCATTAGATGCCTTTTTTTTTTTTTTTTTAAAGAAAAGATCACTGTTACTAGGATCTCTTCATTTTAAAATGTGCTTTGGTGCCATGAAAACTTGATTAATTTGCTACTTACTCTCAAAGGCAAAAGGGCTTCTCACTCTTAAGGACAAGTTGTACTCATACATTGAAAAATTCAAAACTTTGACAGTCATGAGAATCTGATGTTCCATGACAGTTATTACCTTTTATTTTTTAGAAAAAAACAAAAAAACAGGTAAGTTGATTCTTTGGTACATATAGCAGAAATAATTGGTGTAACATCTGTGTCACAATATTCCATTCACAGAAGATAATCAAATGTAATCATTCAATTTAATTGATGTTTGTAACCACTTGAAGAAAATGGATCGGTAAGTGCTGCTTTATTTCCTTTATTTGTAAATTATTTTTTAATCTTTATTTACTTATTGGACAGAAACAGTCAGAAATTGAAAGGGAGGGGGAGATGAGATGGAGAGAGACAGAGAGATACCTGCAGCACTACTTTATCATTTGCAAAGCTTTCCCCCTGCAGTTGGGGACCAGGGGCTCGAACGTGGGTCCTTGTGCACAGTAGCACGTGTGTTCAGCCAGATGCCTCACTACTTGGACCCCTTATTTCATATCTTTACAATTTAGTTTATTGTTTAAATCATATGACGTGGGCCGGGCAGTGGCTCACCCAGCAGAGTACACCATTACCATGTGTAAGGATCTAGGTCAAGCTCTTGGTCCCCACCTGCAGGGTAAAGCTTCACAAGTGGTGAAACAGTGCTTCAGGTGTTTCTCTTTTCTCTATCTCTCCCCCTCTTTATTTCTTTTGCTGTCTGTTCAATAGATAATAAAATATTTTAAAAATCATATATTTGGGAGTTGGGCTGTAGTGCAGCGGGCTAAGCGCAGGTGGCGCAAAGCACAAGGACTGGCATAAGGATCCCGGTTTGAACCCCGGCTCCCCACCTGCAGGGGAGTCGCTTCACAAGCGGTGAAGCAGGTCTGCAGGTGTCTATCTTTCTCTCCTCCTCTCTGTCTTCCCCTCCTCTCTCCATTTCTCTCTGTCCTATCCAACAACGACAACAACAATAATAACTACAACAATAAAAAAAAAGGGCAAAAAAAGGGAATAAATAAATAAAATAAATATAAAAAATCATATATTTATTATAGTCATTATTTTAACATAATACTGAAATTATGATGTATAGCTTTATCTATATAGCATACTAGAAGAATTATTATTGTCAGCTATTTGGTCCAAAGAGTCAAAGTATATTAAATCTACTACAGTTTTTTTCCTTGGTATAACTGAGGTTGCTAGTAGTTTACTAAAATCTCTCTCCTTTTTCTTGAGCATCAAACAGAAATACATTTATTTTTATTTTTCTTATTGTTATCTTTATTTATTTATTGGTTAGAGGCAGCCAGAAATCGAGAGGAAATGGGGAGATAGAGAGGGAGAGAAACAGAGAAACACCTTCAGACCTGCTTCACCACTTGTGAAGCTTTCCCTATGCAAGTGGGGACTGGGGGCTTGAACCCGTGTCCTTACGCATTGTAACGTGTGCGCTCAACCAGGTGCCCTACCACCTAGCCCCAGAAATCCATTTCTTAAGCTTCTTTAATATTATGTCTCTTCAAATCAATCAGTTCCAAACAATGGAATGTGAACAAAAGTGATATGTTCATTTATATATATATATATATTTGGCTACAGACAGACTATGACCCACATAGTCAACGACTGCCACCTCTCCAGATTCAAAGGAGGTCTCGAAACTTTACGTCAGGCTCTACCTGACGCTGTTGACTGGCTACGGAAGAAGGGCAAACGCTAGAAGAAGAATATATTTGGTTCAACACAACTTCCATGAGTTCTTTGTTGGCCCTTACCTTTCTAACAACTCTAAGGTTATGATGACAAAGTAAAGGCGTCAACAGGAAATGTCTGAATCCTTGCTTAACTCTCAAAAGGACAGACCATCTCACATCCTAGTTGTCCACCCAGGATTGTTATGTAAGAAATAAAGTCAGGGGTGAAAGTTGTTAGCAGAATGGTTATGCAAACAGACTCTCATGTCTGAGGCTCCAAAGTCCCAGGTTCAACCCCCCACACCACCATAAGCCAGAGTTTATGGTAAATAAATATAAAAATAATACACTAAAGAGAATGATACTAATACAAGTAACCGGGTTAAATAAAAATAAAATTAAGTGTCCTCATTTCTGCCTGCACAGCACATTCTGGCATCAAGTAGAGCAATGTGTAGGTGTTGGAGTGGGAAAAATCAGAGAGCAAACTTGTGGAAAGAGCATTTCCTACAGCTCTTCCTAAATTATCCTCTTCCTGCCCTTATAACTTTTCTCACAAAGATGGAGCAAGGATGGTCCAGCTTTCTGCTTTTCCTTTTGCTTTGTGGCCAAGATGGAGACAGCATTACAATCACCTTCATAGGCTTTTGGAACAAGCTACTGCTCCCTGATAAGAACAGAGTAGAAGCAATGTGGTTTCTGGAGTAGACGAAGCTAGAAAGCTTCACACATGCTCCCCTTCTTGTCTTTCCAGTCTGTATCTCCCCAATTGTTTTCACCTGTCCTTAGAGGAATACATGATCTACACTTCTGTTACACCTTCTTATTTGTGCTGTCATGTGATCATTCCCCTATACTTTCCAAAGCTTTGCTTCCACAAGCATTTCCATAGTGATTCAAAGTCAACTTTGGTTTCCCAAAGTTGAGTAACTGCCTTACTCAGGACTTTTTCTTCTTTTTTCTAAATAATCAAACACTGAGGTAATTACTGTGCAATAACATGCAAACAAGAAATCAAAAAACCCAAAAGCAAAATAAAAAACATGTACCACCAAAGAAACCTACTTCAGCAATCTCCTACCTAGGGCTACAGCTCACTTCTTTTGTACCTCCTTAACTGAACTCATTTACCAAATACTCACTCTCTCAGTCATTATTTACTTATTATGAATCACTGTTATTAACCAGTAACAGCAATGTATTGAATATTATTTTTTAATCTAGTAAAAAGTTCTGGAAGCATAAATAAGGGAAAGATTTGAGCATTTGAGGATTTCATAGAGCTGAGAAGAGAAGAAAATAAACACATACTCTTGATCATAATACTTTGCTATAGCCTAATAGTCTATTAATTTTTATGATGGACTATAGAAGCTGTCTGCAGAATAGTTCAACTTGTACAGTAAAGATCTGCATGCCTGAAGCTCCCAGTTATGTCCCTGGTACCAGGGATATAGTTGTACTCTGGCTTCTCCCTTTCTCCCTCCTTCTCTCACTTCCTCTCTTTCCTCTATCTTATCTACAATACATTAAATTAATTGGAAGGACCAGAGAAAAATGTTACATAGCAGGAATAGTATTTGAACTTAACAGTTATTTTTCTATTCACAGACAAAAGTCACGTGACGGGAAGGGAGTTATTTAAGCAGGAGTCATAGAACTAATAAAGGAAATAGTAACATGAGGAAAAACTTGGCATGTAAAGATAATCAAGTTGAAAAAGCAACAAGTACTTTGCTGGCCTTACAGTGAAGGAAAGGCAATTGTGTAGGAGGAAGAGATTGTAAAGAAATGGGTGCTTGGAGCATGTTTCGAAGGTGCTTGTTTGTTTGTTTGTACATTTATATTATAGGAAATTTGTAAATCAGAAAAAGAAATGACTAGGGGCCAGACAGTGGCAAGAACCCATGCAAGGAACCCAGTTTGAACCCCTGGCTCCCGATCTGCAGAGGGTTTGCTTCACTAGCAGTAAAGCAGGTCTGCAGGTGTCTTTCTCTCCCCCTCCACTCTCAATTTCTCTCTGTCTTATCCAATAAAAAGGAAAAATGGCCACTAGGAGCAGTGGATTTGTACTGCAGGCACCGAGCCCCAGCGATCACCATGGAGGCAATAATAATAGAAAAAGGAAAAAGAAATGATCTGACATTTAAGAAAAATCACACAGTGACAGCATGCATGCAGGAGAGCTGGGGAAAGGGAAACCCAGCAAAGGTTACTGCAAGGTTGTGATAAGTGCATTAGAGTCCTGTAAATGAGTAACCGTGGGCAGCCTTTATGAAGCATCTCAGTAAGTATACTATATTGCTCCTTCCTGTGCTTAAGCATCAAGTATATTACTATTGGTTTCAACCTCTTTCCCAAACTGAAAGGAGGCAACACGGCAACACGACTACACTTGGTCTGTAGAATTTTCTGCATGCTAACACTCAGCAGCATTTGAATTCCAGGACCTCCCTGCTTCCAGGAGATTTATATTTGTGGCCAGTAACAGAAGCAAATGTATAATAACCATTCATTTATTCCAAGCACTAGAAAGACAAAAAAAAAGAGCTCATTCATTAACATCACATTTTTGTCTTTTTTTTTTCCTTTTTTTTTTCTTTTTCTAACTGTACCGGATCAAGCCATTAAAAATGAAGACTTAGGAACAGAACCCTACTAACAAGAACTACTTTTTTTTTGTTTAACAGCAGGTGGTACCCACCTCTGCCTACAGAATTCCAGCCCAAACAGTCTGCTCAGAATTGCTGAGAACTCAGTCAAATGTGCTTCTGACTCAGCCTGTTAAGTAGGAGGACTGTTATTGTTATTTTAGCTCCTGTGAGAGCATGTGGGCAATTCTCCTCTTTCTGTCTTTAGTTAACCAGGAGACATCCCTCTTCAAAACCTGGAACAGGAACTCACTCAGCAAGAGCCAGAACAGTTTGAGGCCTGAGAATGACTGCCAGATGATAGTACAGATTAGGATGGATTTTCATCAAGGGAACATCTGATATCCTAGTTTACCAGTAGGATCTGTTTTTTGCAATGCGTAATCTGTCTATAAACCTCAGAGTGCCACTGAATGGATCTGATGAAATAGGGATCAGGACAAGTCAAGGTACTTATTTTTGGAAAGGATGCCATGCTTGCTTTCCTTTTCTTTAACATTGGGGAGCTGTAGTCTTTCTGATGCCACCTGGTCTCAACAATGTAAACACCAATCCAGTGCTACTAGTGGAGAATATTGTAAATGTAAAACGAACAAAAAATTAATTTAAAAAATCAGTTTTTTTTTCTAAAAAAAGAGATTATCCTAAAGGATAAAAAAGATATCAATCTATGCTGGAGATGAAGAGAAACAAACCTAAAGCCAGGTGTGGCAAATTATAATAGCACTATTTAGTTAAAAGATGGCATGGAATTATAAAGTAAATATTGTCTGCTGTTAAAATGCCAGGCTTCCCTGGATTGAAGACCCCACCAATGTGTCCTGGAGCTCAGCTTCCCCAGAGACACACCCTACTAGGGAAAGAGAGAGGCAGACTGGGAGTATGGATCGACCAGTCAACGCCCATGTTCAGCGGGGAAGCAATTACAGAAGCCAGACCTTCTACCTTCTGCAACCCTCAATGACCCTGGGTCCATGCTCCCAGAGGGATAGAGAATGAGAAAGCTATCAGGGGAGGGGATGGGCTATGGAGATTGGGTGGTGGGAATTGTGTGGAGTTGTACCCCTCCTACCTTATGGTTTTGTTAATTAATCCTTTCTTAAATAATAAAAAAAATGACTTTCTCATTTTGACCAGTTATTTGTATCTCATGAGTCTATGGTTTTGAGTCTACTAAGGGTCAAGGTTCCATATCAATAGAGATAGCTTTATGTTATACAATGAGTTCAAAACATACATGATAGCTCTTTAACATTCCTGAAAGAGCACACGAATTATAATGAGTGAGGTCTAGATTTGAGCCCCAGAAGTACATAGGAGCACCATGGACAGACAACACCAGTGCTGTGATGTCTCTCCTCTCTGTCTCATCTTCTCACTACAAAATAAAGAGTGAAAAGGTTGGCTCAGGGCAGGCCACTTAGTAATGGCATTGCACATGCGCTAGTCTCTTGGTTAATTCCTCAGTATTGTATATATATATATATATATATATATATATATATATATATATATATATATATGAAGCTTTAAATTTGTAACAACCATAACTGATGCACATCAAGGATATTGTGTACGTGTTCTAATGTAAGCATTGTATACTATTCAGTCTGCCAACAAGTGAGAACCTACCAAGACAGAGAGACATGGTTTGAAATCCAGCTCAAGACATTATACATGTCCTCAGTTGGAGAAGACAATGTAATGGCCAAGTCGAAGAAGATGCTAGTTTCTGTAGCATCTGACTGACCAAGAAGAATGGGTTTTATTCTATTATCAGCAGTCACTGGTAGATTTCATTGATAAATTTATTTACTTATTTATAGCTAGATATTTAAGGAAAAGGCAGAGAGAGAGAGAGAGAGAGAGAGATCACAGCACTAAAGCTTTCTTCAGTACCTTGAGGGTCAGGCTTCAACCTATATTCTGCACATGGTTAAAGCAACATACTATCCAAGTGAGCTATTTCCCTGGCCCTCACTGGTAGATTTTAAAGATTCATCACCATCACCAGGGTCATCTCTCGGCTCTGTGTCTGCACAAAGATTCCACCTTGCCCAGAGGCCATTTTTTCTTCCTTCCTTTTCCACTAGAGAGAAGTAGGGAGAAAGAAAGGGAAACGTCTGCAGCACTGCTCCAGTGCTCATGAAGTGTCCCCCCTGCAATGGGGACCAGAGCTATAAGCCTGGGCCCTGGAACATGGTAAATGAAGTGTGTGCTCTACCAAATGTGCTACTGCTCTGCCCCTAGTTGACTTTATTTCTCATAAAAAGCACTGACTATTCCATCTTAAACTTGCTTGAGGGTAACATGTGTTTTTGCTGCTTTTATTATGTTACTTCATTAGAGTCCTTGGATCTTCTGTAGTAGATCATATTTAACTGAGTTTTACACTCTATTTTCCTTCAATTACCTTCTAAGCTCCACCTACAAGTAATAATTATCCTTCTCCTCACTCCTTTATAATTTTTTCTTTATAATTTTAAATAAAGAAGTTTTATAATATTTTAAAGTGAAGTGTAGTGGTGGGGGTGACAGCATAACTGCAATGCAAGAAGGAGGAGATGGAGGAGAAGGAGAGGAAGAGGAAGAAGAAGAAGGAAGAAGAAGAAGAAGGAAGGAGAAGGAGAGGAAGAGGAAGAAGAAGAAGAAGAAGAAGAAGGAAGGAGGAGAAGGAGAGGAAGAGGAAGAAGAAGAAGGAAGAAGGAAGGAGAGGAAGAGGAAGGAGAAGAGGAAGGGGAAGGAGAAGGAGAAGGAGAAGGAGAAGGAGAAGAAGAAGAAGAAGGAGAAGAAGAAGAAGAAAGAAAAGAAAGAAAGAAAGAAAGAAAGAAAGAAAGAAAGAAAGAAAGAAAGAAACTCAGGCCTGAGACCTTGAGTCTCCTGCACCACCATAAGCCACAGCAGAGTAGTGCTCTGCTAAATAGTTCATTAAGGTTAAGTATAGGCAATATAACAATATAACAAATACCTAAATATCAGTTGTATGACTTGCTCTCTCACTGCCAAACCCATGGTTCTTTGCAGTCATAAATCGCTCTGTATCCATAACCACTAGGCACTACATCATTTTTAATAACAGAAGTGAAAGTGCTAAGTGTTGCATACTTTTCCTCATTGCTTAGATTCATTACAGTAAAGCTTCATATTATATCCATGGAAGGAAGTTTTACATTGTTTTCAGCTAATAAATAGCAGCAGTTGTATTCTCTCCCAAGATAATATATTTGTCCTGGTAAATCATTAATTATACCCTGTAAACTTTAGAGGACTGGGCCTCCAGCCCAGACTACACTGATTCTCTCTTGTACTGAATGAAGAGGATTTTTTTTTTAACAACTAATTAAATTTTCTCTATAGAGTACTAAACTTATTTTGACATTCAGAATCTTAAAAGTCATTCTGCATCAGTATGCCTGTTTAGAAACTGCATTTAAACTATACAGAATACATCTTAATTGTACCTAGCAACAAATACAATTATGAGAAGTACCGGCTTATTTTATATATCTCCTAAACCATTCAACTGTAATCGACTTCATCTATAGCGAAATGTACAAAAAGTGCACAAAAAAAGGTACACAGCATATATAATTATTCTAAAATGTAAGGGTCAGAGTTAAAGTCCCCTTTGAAGTTCCACTCTCCTATTTTTTAAAAATATTTATTTTCCCTTTTGCTGCCCTTGTTTTTTGATTGTTGTTGTAGTTATTATTATTGTTGTTATTGATGTCCTCATTGTTGGATAGGACAGAGAGAAATGGAGAGAGGAGGGGAAGACAGAGAAGGGGAGAGAAAGACAGACACCTGCAAAACCTGTTTCACCGTCCGGGGCTCAAACCAGGATCCTTAAGCTGGTCCTTGCACTTTGCGCCACCTGCGCTTAACCTGCTACTGCCTGACCCCCTGATGTTCTACTCTCTTAAATGTGTTTGGAATCTGTCATCTTTATGTTTTCACCAGGACATCTGTGGTTTCAACTGGTAACACGGACCCTATGATATCTTCAAAGATGTGCCGGTGACAGGAAGATATAAACCACAATAGGTTTTATTGCTTCAAGAAACACAGGTATTTGGCCAGAGAATGACTCATGGGGAGAGGATCTGCCTTGTTAGAGTACTGCTCTGGTTTGGACCTCCTTTTTACTCAAAACAAATAATATATTAGAAGACTCACTAGTAAATGTAAACCTATGGATTTAAGTAGATAAGAATTTCATAAAACGGGGAGTCGGGCGGTAGCGCAGCGAGTTAAGCGCACATGGCGCAAAGCGCAAGAACCGGCGTAAGGATCCCGGTTCGAGCCCCCTGGCTCCCCACCTGCAGGGGAGTTGCTTCACAGGCGGTGAAGCAGGTCTGCAGGTGTCTATCTTTCTCTCCTCCTCTGTCTTCCCCTCCTCTTTCCATTTCTCTCTGTCCTATCCAACAACGACAACATCAACAACAATAACTACAACAACAATAAAAACAACAAGGGCAACAAAAAGAAAATAAATAAATATTTAAAAAAAGAATTTCATAAAACACACACACACACACAGTGACGGAATCAGGTCCATCTTCAGAGATCTCACATGTATTAACTCATTTAATCTGTCAACAATAATATACATATGCAATAGCAAGAAAATAAATACATGTATATGTATTTTAGAAGGATTTAAGTTTTAACTTTTGCAATTTTGCAGATAAAGTGAAACAGAATTCTACATTCTCTCAATGAATTGAAAGCTGTCTTAAAAATACAAAGGCTAGATTTTTCAGAGTTTTGCACATAGCTTTCTGTGTTTTTTTAAATTTAGTTCTGTTCAGTGGTTCTCAAATTTAGACTGTACACGACATTATTATTCAGAAAAATTAAAAAATACAGAAGACAGCTCAGCTCCAGCTATTAGTGATGCCCCAGAGTCAAAACTGGTAACTTTTGCATGTCATTCCTCTGTACCATCGCTGTGCTACCTTCTGAGCCCCTTTTAAAAGGCATTTTAAAAGGCAGTTTTGGCTAAAAGCAAATTTAACCTTATAGGTTGGTTCAGAACAAAGGTAAAATCATAGAATGGTTATTTCCTCTTTAAATTCCATATTTTCTGAAAATTCCTTAATGTGCATTTTTTGCACTTTAATCTTTTCATGATTACCAAGTACATGTGCATACGTGTGTAAGTGGGTCAGTATATGTTACACACACATATCCATGTATCTTTGACCCTGGTAAAAGTAAGAAGAAAAAGGAATTCTATAGAACAGAATTCCGTAAACTATGGCCCAGGGAGTAGACCTTATTGCAGATACCCACATCTGTTCATCTTCATTTTATCCATCATTGGTTTTCTGTTATGATGCCAGAATGGAGAAGTTAAAACAAAGATTAAATGGTTCCTTGTATATTTTTACTTAACCAAAAATATTTACTCCCTGGAACTTTATATAAAATGTTCTGACATCTTTTATGGAAGCAAATGTTAGTCACTTGAATAATACAAAAGTAATAAGAAAAAGATTACTGGGACCAGGTGGTCGGCACCTGGTTGAGCGCCCATATTACAGTGTGCAAGGACCCAGCTACAAGCCCCCAGTCCCCAACGGCAGGGGGAAAGCTTCACAAGTGATGAAGTAGGTTTGCCAGGCGTCTCTCTAGCTCTCTCTGTCGATTCCTCCTCTCAATTTCTGGCTGGCTCTATCCAATAAATAAAGATAATAAAAAATTTAAAGGTAAAGAAAAAGATTATTCCCTATTTCAAAAAAATAAATCAAAAGTTATATATTAATTAATGTGACATTCCAGTCTTAAATACTTGAAAGCTAATTGTATTCCAATAGAATTTGGAAATTCTTGGCCCAAGGGTGAGATGATTATTAGAAAATTGAGGGAACTTAGAGTAACAACTATTTGTAAAATAATATCCCACTGACCACCATTCTAACTTTTATGAATCTTTGCTTAATTAAAGTAACTATTTTCTTATGCTTTATTTCATGACAAATGAATAAATACCATCTGGAATTTATTTTTAAAAAGCAATTTGTGTCTTGTTCCATAATACACAGGAAACTGAAGTCCTTTTTAAATGAACAAAGTGCAGCTAGAAGTGATAATTTGTATTTCATACCAAAAAGATTAAACAGGGAGTTGGGCTGTAGCGCAGCGGGTTAAACGCAGGTGGCACAAAGCGCAAGGACCGGTGTAAGGATCCCGGTTCGAGCCCCCGGCTCCCCACCTGCAGGGGAGTCGCTTCACAGGCGGTGAAGTAGGTCTGTAGGTGTCTTCTATCTTTCTCTCCCTTCTGTCTTCCCCTCCTCTCTCCATTTCTTTCTACCCTATCCAACAACAACGACATCAACAGTGACTACACAATAAAACAGCAAGCGCAACAAAAGGGAATAAATAAATACCAAAAAAAGATTAAATGACTTTAATACAGATTTTCTGATGAATATCATTGGACAGTGTTAGAATCTGATACATTATATATAATGACTGCAATACCCCTACCATTTTATTAACACATTCATACATTCCAGACAGTGTTCTAAGCACTTTGTACAAAGGCATTCATTTATTGCTATCACATTCTAAGATAGTTAACAACTCTTACCAGATGTGAAAACTGAAGTAGAGACTTTAAGTAAGTGCCTTTCCAATATAATACACACCTTTGAATAACAGGCCAACTTTTTAAAAAATATATTTTTAATTTATTATTTTTTTAATTAGAGGCAGCCAGAAATCAAGAGGATAAAGGAGATACAGAAGTAGAGAGATAGAAAGACACCTGCAGCCCTGCTTCACCACTCATAAAGCTTTCCCCTGCAAGGGGGGGAATAGGGACTTGAACTCAGGTCCTTGTGTACTGTAACATGTGCGCTCAACCAAGTGCACCACCATCTGGCCCGATAGACCAGCTCTTTACAGGATCCTGAAAACTGTTTCTGGTTTTCAACTCCAATTATAGAAACATTCAGAGGTTGGGTGGTGATGCGGCTAGTTAAGCACCCATTTACCATGCTCAGGGACCCGGGTTCAAATGCTTCGTTCCTACCTTCATGGGGGAATCTTCACAAATAGCTAAGCAAGTGATGGAGGAAGATGTCTCTCTCTCTCTCTCTTCCTCTCTATGCACCCTCCCCTCTCAACTTGTTTCTGTCTTATCAAATAAAAGAAAGAGAGAAAAAAAACTGGCCACTAGGAGTTACAGATTCTCTGTACAGGCATGGAGCCCCAGTGCAAACCTTGGTGATAACAAATTAAATAAATAGGAAAATGTAAGCATGGCAGCTTTGTGACACCTTTGAGAAGTGGGATTTCACTGATAACAATTTACAAGCTTGAGCATATGCAGCTTCTTGAAGAAGGTGAAAGTACTCAGGTGCACTGCTGCCCCACATTCCCTCGATTATTTCCACCTGGGTTGCTTACACTAGTTTCTCAGATCTCTTAGTGCTGACTGTGAACACTGTTGACGATCATGACTGGCAACACCTGACAAAATCAATTGGTTAGCATAGATATTTAAAGGTGGCCTGTTCACGAGAGAGAAAAGAATGTTAGCATCCCAAGGGAAAGCAATTACTAATTTAATTAAAAAAATAAAAAACTTTTTCATCTATTAAAAAAATAACTTTCATCAACTAATGAATCAGATAAGTAAGATGTGCACGCAGTGCCCTTGGGCAGCAAATAACATGTTTAGCATGTCTACGTGCAAATTATGTGGCCCCTGTAGCTTTAAGGCTAGATGATAGATTCACTCAGACTTCTAGTATCTCTGAGAGAAAATGTTGCAAGATGTGCTAATCGTAACCAATGGGAGAACCTAGGCAACAAAATCAAGACACACACACACACACAAAACTTCCCTGCATTCTTAGGACAGGATATAATTTTCGTTAGCCTCTGATACATATTCTGGCATAAACAGTTATAATTTGATTGATTATTTATTTATTTATTTATTTATTGCCTCCAGGGTTACTGCTGGGGCTTGGTGCCTGCACCACTAATCCACTACTCCTGGAGAACATTTTTTCCCCTTTGGGTGCCCTTGTTGTTTTATCATTGTTGTGGTCATTATTATTGTTGTTGTTGTCATTGCTGTCGTTAGATAGGACAGAGAGAAATGGAGAGAGGAGGGGAAGACAGAGAGGGGGAGATAAAGACAGACACCTGCAGACCTGCTTCACTGCCTGTGAAGCGACTCCCCTACAAGTGGGGAGCCGGGGGATTGAACCTGGATCCTTAGGCCTGTCCTTTTGCTTCGTACCACATGTGCTTAACCTGCTGCGCTACCACCCGACTCCCTATTTAATTTCATGTTTTGAAAGACACATGTTAACATTGAGGTGTCTGAAGCTGCTGGAATCCTGAAGTGTTTCTGAAAACTAAACTTAAACTCAGTGGTTATTATTAGTTTAATCTGTTAGCTCTCAAGCAATAATATTGTTCCCTACTTCCTTTATCAATCTGCTCTACTCTATGGGACAGCTAATGTGAATCTGTGCAATTGTCCAGGATACCAAGATTTCAATTATTAATGAACTGTTAGTGCTATTAAGAAATACCCACTACCCTGAAGCAATCTTTAAGCAGGAGAGCAGCTGCCAACATAAAATCATATAGTCTAGCATGCTACAAAACCACTTCGATCCTTCACAGATTTAGAAGCAATTCATTAACAGAGCTTATTTGCAAGTAGACAAAATCAAAATCACTGTTACTTGAACACATTTGTGAAAGAACTTCATTTCTTGGGGCTTTTTAGCAAAGTTCCTTTTAGGAGAATATTTGTGTTTCTTACACAAGAAGCACACTTCAAAATATACTCGTAAGACAATTAAAAGATCATTAAGCATATTCAAAACATTAGGTTTTCAATGGACCAGAGAATCTAGGAAATGTAGGCTGGAAGAGGGCCAAGAGCCCACCATCCTATATAGGAGCAAGATGACTAGTTGGTGAAGGTAAAGTGTGCTGACACCTACTCTAGGGAGATAAGAACTCCTACTCAGGACTTGGGAGGTAGCATGATGGAGATGCAAAAGAATTTTGTGCCTGAGGCTGATACTCCAAGGTCCCAGGTTCAGTCCCTGCAACCACTTGAGTAGTGTTCTGGTAAAACAAAACAAATAAACTTTAAACTTGCAAATGTGGCAACAACTGTCTTGTAAATCATCAATCCCCCCCTCCATAAATTGATTTTAAAAAGAATTTTTCACTTTTATGCCCAAATCTACTACTCCAGGCAGTTGGTGAAGACACACAGAGTGGATTAAGCTGATTCAGGTGGGAAACCAGTTAACTTTGTCCATGATGTCACAATAGAATTCAACAGTAAACACTGGGTACAGCTAGGTAAAGGAGAAAGGACAGTTTATTTTTATTTTTTTACTTCAGAAAAGTCAGAGTCAATCCCGAGTCTCTACAAGAGGAATGTTTCTATCTTATTCACACAAAACTTGATGTGAGGGAACTCATTTAATTCTCCAGGTTACAGCTCTTTCTCATGCATTGAACCACCAATCTGGGCACATTTTTTTGTCTCTACTTTTAGTGACCAAGACTAACTGCAGCAGTAAGGGAGATAGGGATGGGCTGCACGTGATTCTTAAATACTTAAAGCAAACATAAGTCATCACCTTCTCGTATGACCCACTGGACTAAACTCACCTCATGGCTTTGCCTAAAGAGACTTGGAGGATAAGTTGATTTGATGAGCAATTAAGTGCAGCATCCCTCCACCACCTGAAAGTGGTGTTCCGAGGACTTTTTTTTTTAATTTTTAAAATTATCTTTATTTATTTATTGGGTAGAGACAGGCAGAAATCAAGAGGAAAGGGGGGTAACAGAGAGGGAGAGAGACAGAGAGACACCTGTCGCACTGCTTCACCACTCGCAAGGCTTTCCTCCTGCGGGTGGGGAGCAGGGGCTCTAACCAGGTCCTTGCGCATTGTAACATGTGCACTCAACCAGGTGCGCCACCACCTGCCCCCTACCCAGGACGTTACCCAGGTAGGGGGCAGGTGGTTGTGCACCTGGTTAAGTGCACATACTGCAATGAACAAGGGCCCGGGTTCAAGCCCCTGCTCCCCACCTGCAGGGGGAAAACTTCATGAGTGGTGAAGCAGGGATACAGGTGTGTTTCTGTGTCTCTCCTTCCCTATCCCACCCTCCTCTCAAATTCTCTCTGTCTCTATCCAATAATAAAATAAATCTAAAAAAGCAGTAATTATTATCTGGAAACATTTGTGATTATTCACACACCAAATAACCTACTAAAACAAGCCAAAGAACACACAGAATCTAAAACAACACAAAGATATAGTACAAATGGCTAAGCTGATAAAGACACTGACTGAATAAAGTGGTCACTTGGGAAGGAGCTTGGTATATTGGTATATGCCCTGCCTCCACAATGACTCGCTGCAAAATAAATGCTGATTCATCCTTCAGCTTTTTGTCACAAAAGTGAAAATCTTATTGGCTATTCTTTAAGATAGGAGAAAAACATTTTTCCCCCTTTTCTCTATTATAAGCTAAGGAGAACACCATCCTGCCATTTTATATGGTGCTAGATCTCAAAATCAGTGCTTCGGACATGAAAAGTATATGACGACACACCTGAGCCACCTTTCCAGCTGCTAGACTTTGTCCAGTTAACAAGTAGGCCATACAGGAAATGTAATGTAATGCAGGTCCTTTTTACAAAGTGAAGTGACATGACTCCAACTTTTTAATTTTTATTTTTTAATCTTTATTTATTGGATAGAAACAGCCAGAAATCAAGAGGGTGACAGAGAGGGAGAGAGGCAGAGAGGGAGAGAGACAGACACCTGCAGCACTGCTTTATCACTCATAAATCTTTCCCCCTGCAGGTGGGGACCAGAGGCTTGAACCTGGGTCCTTGCACACTGTAATACTTGCACTCAACCAGGTACGCCACCACCCGGCCCCGTGACTCCAACTTATAAAAAAGTGGGGGATATCTTTATACCTATTGCATCAGTGAAAGAGGCATGCTGAAGTACTAAATAGCCACTTCAGGGCTATGCTTTTCTTCCAGGTTGAAAGGGGTTGAAAAAAAAATAAAACTGGGTGAAAGCAGCTAAAAGGTTATTGTTAACATATGTTGACTCTGAATATGTGTAAATATAAATAATACACTGAAATATAGAGAACTTTATGGTGGCAAAGGGCATGTGTCGGTGTTTTCACTTATTTATATATTACAGAGCTGCTTTCTGTACAGAATCAGAATATATCTCAAGAAATAACACTTCTTGCTTGACAGAAAACCATCTGTTCATTTGTTTCTAATTTCTGAACAAACACTAACCATTTCTAAAACAGCTGAATTATCAAGGCAGACATTCTGGTTGATGTGGTCTAAGTAGAATGGGGTTGGGGAAGTGATCACAAAAGAAACAATAAAATTTCATAAAACTTACCTAGCCAACATTCCACTTAATGATTTCATTCTCATGTCTACAATTCTACTGTCAAAGAAATGCAGAGGCTCTTAAGGGTTTCTAAAATGCCATAACTACACCCCCTTTCTTCACCATTATGTCTGGCTGTCCTACAAACATTCACATCTTCTTTGATGGACTCTTTGCTAGATCTATAAATTGCCTCTTTCTGATAGAGGGTAAGAAACAGAGAAATAGAAAGAGATGGGGAGAGAGAGATACACAGAAAAACACCTGCAGCACGGCTTCACCGCTCATGAAGCTTCCCCAGTGCAATCAGGGCCCTGGGGATTGAACCTGGGTCCCTTAGCATCCTAATGTGTGTGCATTCTACTGGGCAAGCCACCAGCTGTCCACTCTTACATTTCTTTTCTTTTGAAAAAAATCTTCATTTTCTTTATCCTTTCTTATTCTCTCCCAATTTCTCTCTCTTAATCTTTTCTTCTAGGTTTGTCAAACCTTTCTTGAATTGAATATATCTTCATCATGAAGTCTCCTCAACCATCTCTAGGAAGGAGAAGATTGAAACTTTCACAATATACCCATTTTTTGTTTGATATCTAGGCTTCACACATGAACAATTTCACTACCCTGGACCACTTTTTCATTGAGGGAGACAGACAGTGAAAGACAGAGACATACCACAGTTCCAAGCAGAACTTCTCTGGATGCCACAGCACCTCCCACATAGTGTTGGGACCCAAACTGTGGCCATAAACGTGGCAAGGCATATGTCCTATGCAGTGAGCTAGCTCTTTGGCTTAATACTTGCTGGCTTCTACCATCCATTTGGTTGAGAATCCAATGCTTTATCCACTGCATCACCTCCTGGACCTCTACCATACATGTGGATCCCCACCTCTTTAAAAATAAAAGCTTAAATTTAAAGTGAATACAAATGTAAGACAAATATTAAGTCATCAGTGAATTCAGTGCATTTTAACATTTTAAAATGTCTCATGAGGCATTTTATCATATCTACTTCTTTACATTTATCAAAAAATACTGGGGTTGGGCGGTGGCACAGCGGGTTAAGCGCACGTGGCACAAAGCACAAGGACCTGCCTAGGGATCCCGGTTCGAGCCCCTGGCTCCCCACCTGCAGGGGAGTCGCTTCACGGGTGGTGAAGCAGGTCTACGGATGTCTTTCTCTCCCCCTCTCTGTCTTCCCCTCCTCTCTCTGTCCTGTCCAGCAGCGAACGACATCAACAATGGCAACAATAGTGACCACAATGAGACTACAACAGCAGGGGCAACAATAGGGGGAAAAATACCAAATATTATTTATTTGCAAAATGTCTGCCCCACCTCATCACAACTGGTCTGTATAATGTAGAAGAACAGCTGTCTTTCGTATTTACTATTATCCTCTTTACTGGACAGCCAGTCCTTATTCAATAATCATTCATCAAATAAATGGATTACTGATGTATGTGCTACAGAAAATGCTTATTTGTTTCTCTGCTCTAAGCAATGGAATTTCCTTACCTACCTAACTTACTATTCCCTAATCTCACAGTGGTTGGTTGGTAAAGGTTGAATAACTGAATAGATTAAAGGAATCAAATTTATTTTCTCCATTTGAATAAAAAATGTAATTAAATTATATCTTTATATATAAATAGCACAAAGTTTCAATATACCAAGTGTATAAAGTTCCTAATCTATCACCTATGAGCCGTGGAAACTGGACAGATTTGCTTTCTGGGTTCTTATTTTTATAATTAGTAAAAAAAAAAAGATAAAAATGAAATTCTCTTTATATCCTAGAGCAAGAAACAAAGCTATCTGCATAAACTGCATTGCCCAGGGTGGAAAGTTGTTGTGTGTCAATATCAACCTTCAAATAGTCTTTTTTCATCACTTAGCACTATTGTTTACACCCATGTGCAAGGACTATGTACGACCTTGAGTAGACCTCATGCGAATGCGTGGCTTGTT
Organism: Erinaceus europaeus; assembly: GCF_950295315.1. NCBI lineage: Eukaryota > Metazoa > Chordata > Mammalia > Eulipotyphla > Erinaceidae > Erinaceus > Erinaceus europaeus. Next base: position 25,174,335 of record NC_080168.1, read on the forward strand.
ACCTTTAAAACTTTCCCTTTAGTTATGCATTCTCAGCTAAATGCTTTTACAAGTTCCTAGGATTTAAAGTGTCTTTGAGAGGGACTGTGCCAGAGAAAGAAAGCATCTCATTCACTAATAGCCCCAGGTTCACCTGCTGAGAGCCACCTGCCACCCTGTAGCAGCAGCAGAGATTCCACCAAGGAGGCATTTGGATGAACCCAGTTGACAAGAGCATCAGGTGATTTGTCAGATCAGTGTGAGCGCACACATTCCAGCTGTGGTCTTAGAGAAGCTAGAATTTAGCCAACTGATCTTGTTCTTTGCCTGATCTCCTGCATGTTCTCTGAGGATGGCATTCCTGACTGCTGGATCATCTGAAAAGGTCTATAGTTAGCAAAGAGGGTTCCACTAGAGAGGGGGGGGAAAATACAAGCTGTGCTACAGCCATCTGACTGGAAAAATGAGATTCTGGCAAATCTACTTTTAGCTCTGAGAGCTGGAAGAAGGAGGGATTTAATCAATGCATTAGAGTCTTAGGGATGAATTTAACAATTAAGGACACTCTCCAGCTGATTCTGGTCCTTCATCTTCTGCTACATATTGTTCAAGAGGCAATGCCTGATAACTTAATTAACAGAGTGGGGAGCAGGTTGACAGGAAACCCTCTCCTTTCTGAGATGCTAATTTGAAATAGCTCCTTTCATTCCCTAAGTTATTTATTCTTAACAGTGGAAGGCGATATTTTATTACTAAGAAAATTGTTAGTAATGACCCATTTTAAAAAAGTGAGGATTTCTTAATTGAGTGAGACTATTACTTACTGGCTAGGAAAATACATTAGAATAAAAGCCATCATATGGAAGGTCCATGTCTAGCCTTGTGAGAGTTTTCCAGACTGCTCTCCACAGAGGCTGTACCAATTTACATTCCCACCAGCAAGGTAAAAGGGTTCCTCTGTCCCCACATCCTCTCCAGCATTTGTTGCTGCTGTCCTTTTTGATGTATGCCATTCTTACAGGAGTGAGGTGGTATCTTAGTGTTGTCTTAATTTGCATTTCTCTGACAATCAGTGACCTAGAGCATTTTTTCATATGTTTGTTAGCCTTTTGGATCTCTGTGGTGAATGTTTTGTTCATTTCCTCTGCCCATTTTTGGATGGGGTCATTTGCTTTTTTGCGGCTAAGTTTGCTGAGCTCTTTATATATTTTGATGATTAGTTTCTTGTCTGATGTCTGGCATGTGAAGATCTTCTCCCATTCTGTGAGGGGTCTCTCTGTTTGTTTAATAGTTTCTTTGGATGTGCAGAAGCTTTTCAATTTGATGTAGTCCCATTGGTTTGTTTCTGCTTTAGTCTTCCTTGCAATTGGGTTTGATTCATCAAAGATGTCCTTGAGGTGTAGGTGGGAAACTGTTTTACCAATGTTTTCCTCTAAGTACACTAGAGTTTGCAGTGAGTACCTCCCTAACACTTCCTCTCCACTATTCCAAGCTTGGGATCCACGATTGCTCAACAAATTGTTTGGCTTCATATGTTAACTCTCTTTTCAATCACCAGGTTCCAGATGCCACCAGGATGCTGGCCAGGCTTCCCTGGATTGAAGACCCCACCAATGTGTCCTGGAGCTCAGCTTCCCCAGAGACACACCTTACTAGGGAAAGAGAGAGGCAGACTGGGAGTATGGACCGACCAGTCAACGCCCATGTTCAGCGGGGAAGCAATTACAGAAGCCAGACCTTCTACCTTCTGCAACCCTCAACGACCCTGGGTCCATGCTCCCAGAGGGCTAGAGAATGGGAAAGCTATCATGGGAGGGGGTGGGTTATGGGGATTGGGTGGTGGGAATTGTGTGGAGTTGTACCCCTCCTACCTTATGTTTTTGTTCATTAATCCTTTCTTAAATAAAAAATTAAAAAAAAAGAATAAAAGCCATCATTGAAACATATCTGAATCCACTGGATAAACACTCTCAGGTGATCTGGGAATTCTCTAACAGCATCCGTGCACACATGGTGCGACATTCCTCCCATCTGTACACTTAGAATATTGAGATGCACAAGAATATATCATTAAGATTTTACCAAGCAAAAGGGGAGAACTTGGCATGGAGATGCTGGTAACACAAAAAGAAAGGGAAAGCAACAGAGGTTGCCTCCCTATAAATAGGAGGCAAAGGAGGAGGCAAATTGTCTGCTGGGGAGTTCTTTCAAATGTTTTTTCCTCTCTCCTATTATTCTGTCGGTGGCCAAGCAATTCTTCTCTTTGTGCTCTTTTCAGTAGGGTGTTTTATTATTATGTTTTATTTAATTGGCTGAGATTTAAGCACATAGACACCACTGAGATGAAGGGCAGTGGGAACTGAGGAAGGAGGAGGGCAGAAATCAACACAGGAGGAGGGACATAAAGAGACAGGGACCACAGGGTCTGTGACCAAGTAGCACAGAAGTAGAAGCAGAGCAGTTCATGCTGGGCCTCTCTATCTAAAGCTACTAGTGGCCACTTAACAAGTATAATCAAACTGCATGTGACTGACTGACACAAAAAAACTTATGAAAATTAAATTAAAGCCTACGCTAACAAAATAAAAAGAGCCAAATGAGGTTGCAAATACTCTAGCTGGTCTAATTACTGTTGTTGCAAAGGAATGTGAGGGTTGCTGATGTCTTGCTTGGGTGCCTTTGGGCTTCCCTGGAACTGTATCAGCCATACTTGGCATTTGCAGGCACAAAAGTTTGCTTCGGAAGGAGATGCTCATCTCCTCTCTCAACGTAAAACGGAGCTACACTAAACAATGCAGATTCAATAATTTATTTAAGAAACAATGAATCATTTGACTTTATTTATTGTTTGAATTAGACATTATCTTATCAAGATTTTCAACACCGTTATTATTCTATAAAGTAAACAGGTATGCACTAATTGTAGTCAAACTTAATTATACGGGATGGAAATCGTAAAAAATCCTCCTGACTCCATCTCAAAATCTTACCATGATCTAACACTGTATTCTGGGGCTACTTTCCCTCACTTCCACTGATTCCCCCCCTTTTTCTGAGATCTTCCTGACAAGAGAAGTCCAGCTGCTTGCTCTGTGAGTACCTCCCCCCTCCTAGTGATATTCATTATTTCATCTTTATAAGAAATTTTGGTTTTAAGGGAGTTATTATTATTATTATTATTATTATTAAATATCATCCTAGAGGAGGAGTAGAGCTTCTGTAGTACTATGTATTTGCCTTGCTTTGGATAATTTATCGATAAATTTACTGTTTTCCTGTAATGGAATAGAATTCTCCACACAGAAATCACAATACTCCACACCAAGTCAGGTGGTTGAGTATGGATTTCATTTTATTTTTAATTTTTTATTATTTATTTATTTTCCCTTTTGTTGCCCTTGTTGTTTTTCACTGTTGTAGTTATTATTGTTATTGATGTCATCCATGCTGGATAGGACAGAGAGAAATGGAGAGAGGAGGGGAAGACAGAGAGGGGGAGAGAAAGATAGACACCTGCAGACCTGCTTCACCATCTGTGAAGTGACTCCCTTGCTCCCTTCGGGAGCTCGAACTAGCATCCTTAGCAGGTTCTTGCACTTCGTGCCACCTGTGCTTAACCCGCCCTTAAATTTTATTTAAGCCGACTCAACTGAGCATCTAGCCCAAAGTAGACTCATACAGGAGCTACCCAAGCACTGACCACCTAAGCACAGTCACAAGCATCTTTTTATACTGTTTGCAGCATATGCTAGCATTGGTAACATACAATATTTTGCATAGTTTCCGGGACTTGGCTTACTTACCTGGAATCTAATGACTAGGGGCCTTTTAGGCTTGCACCACATCTTGGTGCAAAAACATCTTGTTTTCCCAGAAACAAACATCCTACCTTACTGAAAGTGGCAGGATTTACAGAAGCAGAAGGTTAGCATTCCTACTCTAGGTCTGGCACATTTTTAACCTTTCTATTGTTCTGGTGCCTGAATACCATCTGGGTTGGTGTCTGAACTTTGCTGGCAATTTCTTGATTATACCTGTACCCATTTTAACCCTCACATTCCATGTCACATATATCCTTTTTTGCAATATAATACCAATATTCAAGTCACCTATGCTGGCAAAGTAAAAGGGAAAGGAGGGGTCGGGTGGTGGCGCACCTGGTTGAGTGCACATGTTACAGTGCGTAAGGACCCAGGTTCAAGCCCCCAGTCCCCACCTGCAGGGGAAAGCTTCACAAGTGGTGAGGCAGGGCTGCAGGTGTCTCTCTGTCTCTTTCTATATCACCCCATTCCCTCTCAATTTGTGGCTGTTTCTATCCAATAAATAAAGATAATTTAAAAAAAAAGGGGGGGAGGATGTTAAAGGAGACTAGCAGCCATCTGTGACTTCTTCTTTGTCTCACAGTTTGGTTTGCCCTATCTAGTTAGCATGAACTGAGCATGCTTTCTCTATACACAGCAAGTGTGTCTAAATAATTCTCTTTGGCTTTTTGAAGCTCTCCTGCTGATGACAACAAGTATAGGACCATGATCTCATAAGAGGCAAACTTAACCAACAACCTTCAGAAATTCACCATGGCAGAGAATAGACGTGATGAGGCAAGGGTTCACTTTGATTCTGACAGAACTTTAACACTAGATTTCACCAGAACTATAAGCTAACATTTAGCTCTGCTGCCTACCCAAAAGATAAGGAACATTAATCCTCAGAAGGAAGCTATCAACTCCTTTGTCTTCAAATGATATCCACTTTGAAACTTATTCTAATATGTTTTATGCTTTAATGTAGTCTGCAATGTTATGAAAGGCATTTACGATTCATTTCTCATCATGTTCTGGAATATTCTATCAACTGTATGTTATATCACCTGGCAGTCTCTAAAGTTTTAAATATAAATTTCTTTTATAGTCTCATTTAGTCAACAAATGTCTTGCTCTAGTTACATACTGAATAGCAGTTTCCACCAGGGACTGCAAAGAGTAAGATATGCAATGCAGTATATACACAGCAGCTGACAAACTCACAACAGATCCAGGGGAAGTTTCTAATTTCCAATTTCTCAGACAGCTGATTCTTAGCATTATAGAAATGGACAGTTATTTTTCTTAAATAATTAGTGAAATAATTTAAAAATCATTCCCCCAATGATCTATAAAGACTCAACAGGGGGCAGGCGGTGGGGGCACCTGGTTAACCGCACATATTACCAAGTCTAAGGATTAAGGTTTGAGCCCTCACTCCCCACCTACAGGGGAGATGCTTGAGGAGTGCTGCAGCAGGTCTGCAGGTGTCTTTCTCTTTCTCTCGCCCTCTCTATCTCCCTGTCCTCTTCCAATTTCTTCTCTGTCCTATCTAGTAAAAATTAGAAACAAAAAAATGGTCACTGGGAGTGGTGGATTTATAGTGTTGGCACTGAGACCCAGCGATGACACTGGTGGTAATTAAAAAAATACTTTAAATAAGTCATTATTATTGTTATAAAGCCTCCTTTGTAATAAGTCAAACTGCGTTTAACTTTTTATAACTGAAAAGCAAACTTAATGTCAAGTTGGAACTAGAAAAAAGACATCTTTTCTTACTCTTAAAATTGTATGAAAGGACTGTATTTATTATAATGATAAAGAAGCTTGAACTCACTTCAAGTAATACTTCATAAAATAAAAATAAGGGAGTCAGGAAGTAGCGCAGCAGGTTAAGCGCACGTGGCGCAAAGCTCAAGGACCTGCGTAAGGATCCTGGTTGGAACCTCTGGCTCCCCACCTGCAGGGGAGTCGCTTCACAGGTGGTGAAGCAGGTCTGCAGGTGTCTATCTTTCTCTCCCCCTCTCTGTCTTCCCCTCCTCTCTCCATTTCTCTCTGTCCTATCCAACAACAATGACATCAATAACAACAATAGCCACAACAATAAAAAACAAGGGCAATAAAAAGGGAAATAAATATAAAAAAACAGGAAAAAAATAACAAAAATAACTGGGAGTTGGGCAGTAGTGCAGCGGGTTAAGTGCACGTGGCACAAAGTGCAAATACTGGCATAAGGATCCCTGTTCGAGCACCAGCTTCCCATCTACAGGGAAGTCGCTTCACAAGTGGTGAAGCAGGTCTGCAGGTGTCTATCTGTCTCTCTCCCCTCTGTCTTCCCCTCCTCTCTCCATTTCTCTCTGTCCTAACAATGACGACATCAGTAACAACAATAATAATAACTATAAAAACAATGAAAAACAAGTACAACAAAAGGGAAAATAAACATAAACAATTACAAAAATAAAAATAACCATCAGCATTTCTTTTTTTTTCTTTTCTTAAATATTTTATTTATTGTGGTCCAGAAGGTGGTGCAGTGGATAAAGCATTGGACTCTCAAGCATGAGGTCCTGAGTTCAATCCCCGGCGGCACATGTACCAGAGTGATGGCTGGTTCTTTCTCTCTCCTCCTATGTTTCTCATTAATAAATAAATAAAATATTTTAATGAATAAATAAATAAATTCTTTAAAATATATTTTTTATTTATTTTAATGAGAGAGTTACAGAAAGAAAGAAAAAGAGGCCAGAGTACTGGTCAGCTCTGGTGTATGGTGGTACGGATTGAACCTGAAACCTTAGAGCTTCAGGCATGAAAGCCTTTTGCAGAACCATTATGCTGTCTCCCTAGCCCAGCATCAGATACTTCCAGATGATAGGCTCACAAGCAATTAAAACACTTTTTTATTAATTCATTAGCATGGTGGAGTGGGGCAGGAGAGAGATGAAGAACCAGAGTATTATTACTTTGGCAGATGCAGTGCTGGGGATGGAAATCAAGACCTCATGCTTGAGAGTTCAAGGCCCCATCCACTTAATTTTTGCTTACTTTTATCTTCCAGTTTTGAACCATGAAGGTAGAGAAGGGAAAAGGCATTTCTTTTTTTTTTGAAACCGGTGAAGTCACCGTTTTTTTTTTTAATAATTTATTTCTTTATTGGGGAATTAATGTTTTACATTCAACAGTAAATACAATAGTTTGTACATGCATAACATTCCCCAGATTCCCATTTAACAATACAACCCCCACTATGTCATTCATCATCTTTCATGGACCTGTATTCTCCCCACCCACCCACCCACCCACCCCAGAGTCTTTTACTTTGGTGTAATACTCCAATTCCATTTCAGGTTCGACTGGTGTTTTCTTTTCTAATCTTGTTTTTCAACTTCAGCCTGAGAGTGAGATCATCCCATATTCATCCTTCTGTTTCTGACTTATTTCACTCAACATGATTTTTTCAAGGTCCATCCAAGATCGGCTGAAAACAGTGAAGTTACCATGTTTTACAGCTGAGTAGTATTTCTTTAATAGAATCACTTTACTACTCTATCAATAATAAGTGGAGGTATTAAATGAAACGAATAAAATTCAAGTGATATTGCTGACATATACCAAAAATTCATCTCCCTTAGGCAAATACATTATAAAGTTTCATTTTTTAAGGTAACTGAAGATTAATCTTCCAATTCCTTATTATGCTACAAAAACACTTTTTGTGTTTGTGTGTGTGTTTGCAGTGATAAAGGCTGTGAGGTTCTGGGGTCACTTTATAGGATAGTGTTTACTTTGCCTTCATATTCTTTGCTTGTGAGATTGTAACAGCTGGGAACAATTTTCTTATATTTACACAATTTTTGACTGTAAACTGCTACCTCTGAGAGCTCCTTTTAGAAAAGTGTCAGCCAGACAGTTGCTCTTAGCAAGAGAAGCTTGAATTTCCAGTTCCAAGTGGCCTGGATTGGGTGTAAAAATCTACTACATTATACAACACATTACAAGTACTCAATATGATACCTAACCAAGTTATCTAGGAAGTCACAAACTGAGAAATAACTTCTAAATAGTGTATAATCTTACTGTTAATATTACAGATACCAGTTTTTAAAAGAGGAGGGAGTCATGAACTGAAGACATTATATTAGCCACAGTTGTTAATTTAAATGCTATTTCTGTAGGCTTAAACTTCTGTAAGTGATAAAAGAGAAGCTTCTATCCCTAGGAGTTTATAGTTGCTCTTAATTAAAAAAAACCTGAATTCTTGATTTTTGAGTGTAATAAACTCCACAAAATTTAACCAAAAATTTGAATTCACAACCAGGTAGGCATGATCTTTGTTGTACGAAAGCTTCCTAGGGCCCATTCATATACCACCTGGGATCCAGCTATTGCCATGACAAAAGTATGTCTTCTAAAGAACTGATATTAACCATTTGCTGTAGTGCAGAGAATTATTTCTGTACACGTCTAAAATGTAGTAAGCATACAGTGAAGAAAACATGACCTTGCATGTCTGCATCTATTTATTACTTCTCAAGTAGTTTGCCTATTCTGTAGGAGGGTTGGAACAAATAGTACTTTATGGAAGTGGAGAATTCTAATAAGAAGCGGTTTATTCCATGAAAATAACTATTTTCAACCTTGGATAATAGGAATAGTGCCAGATTCCACTACAATCTTGATTACATTGTTAATATTTACTAACAAGTTTTACTTCTCTTAATATATATAGCAAGTTGGAGTTAAATGGAAGGAATTGGACATGTCTTTTTGCTTACATTACTCATGGTGCTAAAATACTTCTGTGATCTAGTGCTCTTACGGAAAATACCAAAACCATTATCTCGTCATGGAAGGCTCTTCCTTGCCTGTTTTTATTTCTCTCTCTAGTGTCCTTCTATTTTATGCTATCCCAAGACGCTTGCTCATACATACTTGATAAGCTCATCTTTTTCTTCACTTGTTACTAAGCATTAGACACAAAATTATACCTTGTCTACTTAGACTCTGTTAAAATGCATGAAATTCCCTCCTTTACAATTTCAGTGAGTTTACATAATCATATCACAGATGTAATTAACTATAGTACAAAGCATAGACCAAGGGAACAGAAGAAACATTAGAAATCAGGGTGTATGCTAAGTCAAAAGGAAAGTTTACATTGAATTAAAATTACTTACTGGAGGCTGGTATTTGAGATGAACTTTACAAAATTACATACAATTTGGGAATCTGGGGGGTGAGGGTTAGCAAAGAACAGATTCAGGGGAGAATAGGGCAGAGAAATGTAAATGGTAGATATATGAAATTCTGTATACAGAGTTGGAATTATAGGTTGGAGCCATGTGACAAAAGACTTTGAATCCAAATTTGGAAAGTGCATATTTATTCTGAAGTAACAGGAAAGTATTGAAGATTTCAGGTAAGATATGATCAGTTGTATCTTAGAAAGATTAATCTTTAAATGGATGAACTCATTGAGCATATGTGAAATAAGGGCAGTGGGTAGAGCACAGGATTTGAATACATCTGGTTCCAGGTTTGATCCACAGCACTGCAAATGCCAGAGCTAACTTGTGCTCAGGTCTTTTTTCTCTCTTTCTCTCTCTCTCCCTGACTTCCTCTCTCTTTCCCTCCCTCCTGACCTCACTTCATCTTTCTCCTTTTTTTTCTCCTTCTCCCTCTCCTCCTCCTCCTCTCTCTCTTTCTCTCTTCCATTAAAATAAAACAAAAATATTAAGCTAGTAATGACCATAATGAAAACCAGTTACTACAGAAGCCACTAAAAAAGAAAAACAGATTTTCCTTATTTTTAAAAAAGGAGGGTGACCAATATAATATATCTTATGTGTGTCTGTAATATTTACTCTCTTTTACTCTCTGTAGTCATTTGATGTTTTATAATTTATCCACTATCTCACAGTCAAGACTGAAATAAAGTCTTTAGTAATCACAGTAAAGCATCATTGCTGTGACAAAGAGGAGCCATTCAGCATAAAAGTTAAGAAGCATCAGCCTAGAAGGTGGCAGAGCTCTGATTTTAAAAACATGATGACCTGAGTTCAGTCCCAGACACTGATGGCTCTGGCTTCATTCTCCTCTCTTTCTCTCCCACCCCCCGCTTTCTGTAATTCATGAAATGAGTACATGAAAATTAAAAAAAAAAAATCCAAAACCTAAAAAGCAATCTTTCAATCTTTTGAACAAGTTTAACTTAGTCAGCAAAATAGCTCATCTGGATAGCAAATGCTTTACCATGTGTACAGCATGAGTTTGAGCCTGGCCCCCACAGGAAGTAAGAAAGAAGAATTAGAGATATTCTCTCTCTCTCTGGAAAAGTTGACATGACATTGTAATGCTTCAGTCATGACCAAAAAGGAAAAAAAAAATCAACAAGTAACAGGCTAATAAAAATCTAGCAAATACATAAGAGAATGTGCTAAATAAGACAGCAGCAGGAGTGGTCATGTTAGCGGAGCTTGTATAGCCAAAGGAAGAAGCAGAAGACACATCTGTTTAATCAATTAGCTTTTAGCCTGATCTTTTCAAAATGGGAATTCTGTAGTCATAGGGTACTAGACTAGTCAAGATCTAGTGACAGCGCATCTATGGAAAATACTTTACATAGTATTATACTGAAGATATTTGAGAGAGAAATTTTTGCTATATATCAAAATCTTTGGAAATACAGATTAACCAGATGAACTGATCTTATGTTACATTTTCACTGAGTCACTTCAGTCATTTTTCCCTGTAATTAAGTTATACAATAGATCTCATAAGATATGGGAAGGGGGCAGGGGAAAGCATTAACTATCCAGAGCATTTATCAACTTTTGAAAATGTTTTAAATGTTAACTTGTATTAATTGACAATATAGTCCTCATGGCTAAATGATGTAGTTAATACCATTCATGTTATGCTTATTGTGGAGTTTTAAAGACTTTCTTTACCACATGCAACTTAACTAAGTATTTAATTTCGTTGGTATTGTGTCTTTAAGTGAAAATTTAATTATGCAGTTTCTTCAGTTCCAAATGGGAAGACAGAGATGAGGTGGTGGAGCACCTGGCTGAGCACACATATTACAAAGCACAAGGAGCCGGGTATGAGCCCCTGTTTCCCACCTACAGGGGGAAAGTTTTGCAAGTGGTGAAGCAGTGCTGCAGATCTCTCTCTTTGTATCTCTCCCCCTCTATCATCCCCTTCCCTTTTGATCTCTGGCTGTCTCGATCCAGGAACAAAAAATAAAGATAATAAAAAATATTTTTAAAAGTGGAAAGACTGTCTTTGATGCAGCAGCAAATGACTCATAGATATGGTCTCAGCTATCAAATGCCATAACTACATATTAAATTCCAAATATTGTCATCAAAACAAGGAAAATGCTTTGTTAAGATTTTTTAAAAGCTTATCTATAGGTTCAACTTAATAAAGATAGATGCTAATTAAATATTGCATGATTAAACTGAGTTTCTTTTGTCATTAGTGGATTTTTCACTGTGTTTAAGTAATTTTTAATTTTTAGGCACAGAGAGGAAGACAGGGACAGATATCATAGCACTGAAGCTTTCTTCAATGCAGTCATATACTTAGGTCATGTGCATGACGAAGTAGGCAGATTATCAGGTGAGCTACTTTGCACATGAAACAACTTTTATGTTTAAAACCACTTTCCTTATTCTTTCTTCATATGTTAACACTAAGAGGGACAATTTCCTCTCTTACCCTGTCTGAAAACAAAGGTATATGTTGTCATACCTGACAACTCTGAAGCTCTTTTATGCTTTTACCTATGGCATGTATCCAGAAATACTATCAAAGTGATTTTCTAAAAGATCCAGTAATCAAAAAGAAGGAACAACTTACTACAGTTTCTCAGTGGTGGAGTCATTGGTTATTGAAACAAAAAGTTTCTTTAAAATGTCTTGAAAAAATGTTTCTTAAAAAAATAAAACTGTGATAAACGACTATGAATAGAGCACAAAATTTGTAAGCGTGTGTCCTGGTTTCCATCAGAGCATTGTGCTGGCAAATGCACTGCAATGTGCTGCACCCAGTATCGTGCACATACTGTTATCTGAGAAGAACAAGAGTCTTGAGGAGGGTTGGGGAGGGCGCCTTCACAACCAATAGAGCAGTGCTGCAGGTGTCTCTTCTCTTTGTCTCTCTGTCTTTAGCCCTCAATCAAAGAAAAAAAAAAGGCCACCAGGAACTGTGCAGTCATAGTGTAGGCACAGAACTAAAGCAATAACTCTTGTGGAAAAAGAAGTCAAAACATGCATAACTCTTTGAAAGTACATGAAATCAGAGAAATACTCAAGGAACAGACAAATCAGGGAAAAAGGAGGAGGTGGTATTTCTCTAGTAGATAGGGAAAACCTACAAGGATGAAAATATAATATTCACTTTCTCAGATATTTATTTATATAGTATAATAATCCTAAATACATGGTAGACATAAAGCTCCTGAGTTTTTTTTTTTAATATAAACAGCTTTCTTAAGGAACACTCTCCTAAGAATCATTCTGAAAAAAACTAAATGTGACAAAATATCTATTAAATGATTCTCAACTAAAATCTCTGGGTAATTACTTTGAAATAGAAAACACATCGAACAACTAATTCATTTTCTTTTGTTAGAATTAAAACATGTAAACTATAAAGGAAATATTTTTATGCAGCATTAAACTCACTTCATAACATATTTTGGTCTCAGATTTTCCTATTTTTTTAATGAAGTAGGATTTATAATGAAAAATATTCATTCTTCTACAAGCAAAATCATCTGATGTGTACTGTATATGATCAATGTAAAATATATGAATAAATCTAACTATAGATGATGTATAAAATCCATTTAGACAGTCTAATATATTGATTTAAAGTAAAATGCTGAGTTGAATCTTAGCAAAGCATTTTAATATGAAGAAATCTAATAGCAGTTAGAAGAAACTGTTTCAAAAGTTCTTTCTTACAGGCTGATTGTATGGATCAACCTGCCAACACCCATATGCAGAGAAGCAATTAGCAATCTCTCTGCATCCCCAAAAGAATTCTAGTCCATATTCCCAGAAGGAGAGAAATGTTAGAGGAAGTTGAACAGATGGCTCTGAACTCCAGTTTATGATAGTCAACCCATATCTGTGACCTTGGGAGAATTACTGCAATTTCCAGTGGAGAGAATGAGCACACAGAACTCTGGTGGTGGAACAGGGTGGAATTATACTCCTGTTATCTCTTAACTTTGGTAATTTTTAATGTTAAATCACTACTTAAAATAATGAAAAAAGAAAATAAATAATATTCCACATTAAAAAAAAAGTTGTTTCTTATAATAGTATGATTACCTCAATTTTTCAGACCTGATTTATTCATATCTGTGTCCTCTTCTTGTATCTATTTCCTATTTCTCTCTGTTTCTTCCTTTTGTTGTGAATGACAACCAGTTAAAATTACTTGTCAAGGCAAAAAATAAGGAGTCGAAGCAAGGCATCAGGCAGCAGCACACCCCCCTCAGCCTTTTCCCATCTTTTATACCTGATGCAGAACTATCTCCTCCACCCCTGGGCTGGGCTTCAGAGCTCACAATCTCCCGTTGCCTAAATAAGGAAAGGAGGAAGAGAGTCTGAGGGTCTCTGCTGGAGGATTAGCAAGCACTGCAAGGAGCTGACCTAAAGAATACAAAACTACTGGCCACAGGTGCTCATAGATAACATTTTATAAAAAGAATTTTTGTACTAAACAGTTGTTCTATTCATGTCCTTTTGAAGAGAAGACCTAACCATCTCTCACACTTTCATGCTTAGTATCTTTATGATGAAGAATAAAATATAGCAGGAAATTCGTGACTATATTTAAAGTCCCCAATTCTTCGGTTATGCACAACATACTATAGATACTTAGTCTCGCTCAACAGTCCCTGAAGCTCCCCCCCTGCTCCCCTTTGTAAGGCTGTTAGATAGAGTTTATTGCAGTCTGCAGAAGCATTCTGTTTTGGGATTTGCCAACATTAACACTTTGTCTCTCCTGTCCCCTTATACAACATGCCTGGAAAACTATAATTATAAGTATTTTCTCTGACTGCAGGATAATTATTTGTTATTTCTGTGCTAGCAATGAAAGAAACCACAGTGTTCTTCCCACAAACAGGACTCCTGAATACAAGGTTATAGGCCTGCCTGTCTGCATAATACGATGTATTCCAAATGTGTTCCATAACACAGAACGTCTTTGTAATTTACTTCAGTGATGTATTAAGGGCAACTTTATGGAAATTCTTTACAAAACATTTCCAAAAGAAAGCAGGATGGTCACACTTATGGATTCCCTTGTCTTCCTTACTATTATATTTTAAAGCTCATGTTCAGACCAGAGAATAAATGCATCCCTAAAATGAATGCTGGCAAGACTGAAAGACCAGAGGGGAAAAAATCCTCTTTGCTGTAAAGTATGATTATGTCACCTGGACATTCAGCTTTCTGTGTGAAAGTCCTTTTAGTTAATTCAAGGGTCAAACTAATAAATTAGCTCATCTGGATTAGGGAGATTAAGACAGGGATATACAACATTCTTATTCCAAGGGCACTGGGCAGAGACTTAATGAATATCTTGGTCTCTGCTAAAAATACTAAGTTGAATTTATGATTGTGCCATCATTCTAAGAATAAAAAGTTAGCACAGCTTTTCTAGTCCCTAAATACCCGAATCTACAGACTTCTTTTTGGGGGTATCTTTTCTTAGTGCCTGAGAGGTCCAGAGCATCACAAAAGTAAATTAGTGCAAACTGGTAAATGCACACAGTATGCAAAACAAAGGCCTCCCACGAGGGATAGAGGGATAGATAGGCCCTGCCACAACTCAGCAAGGCAGGAGCTTTAGCTCAATGGAATGTGCATCATGTCCCCTCAGGCAATTCCACATTCCTCTGTCCAACAGAAATCAGGGCATCTGTAGTTTTACCTTGACTATATACAAATTTATCCAAATCTCTCCACACCCAGTGGAGTGCTCTGCATACAATTTTTATATTATTAAATCAATTTCAAAACTAATACCAATTGAGGATTACTTCATTCACAAAAAAAGATTGAGACAGGTACTAAAAAGGCTTCTGTTATAGTACAAATGTCAACCCTCCCAAATAGAGAATTTATTTAAAAACATGTGCAGAACTGGCTATTCTGTTCCATGGCTGAAAACAGAGGATACAAACAGATAAGAAAAGGTTAAATAAAAGCTATTAGCAGTGAACAAAAGGACCTTAAAGACCAGGGAAAAAAATACTCAGCACTTAATAAGCCATAAGTGACACAAAGGGAATATACAAAAGAAATAAAAATTCCTGGAGTAAACCTCTATAGAAAATTAATATTCGGGAGTCGGGTGGTAGCTCAGTGTTTAAGCACACAAGGACCTGCATCAGGATCCCAGTATGAGCCCCTGGCTCCCCACCTACAGGGGAGTCACTTCAGTTGAAGCAGGTTTCAGGTGTCTATCTTTCTCTCCCCATCTCTGTCTTCTCCTCCTCTCTCCATTTCTCTCTGTCCTATTCAACAACGATGACATCAATAATAACTACAATAATAAAATAAGGGAAACAAAAGGGAATAAATAAATATTAAAAAAAGAGTTAAAAAAGGAAGAAAATTAACATCCAAGCTCACTACATATTTGTACCAATTCATCCAAGTTCTGTTTATAAATAAGAAACAGTATTTTACCTTTTTTTTTTTAAAAAAAAAAACAATGCCTTATCTGTCAAAGAATATCTTATGAGGGGTCAGACGGTGGTACAATGGGTTAAGTGCACATAGTCTGAAGCAAGGATCCTGGTTCCGGCCCCTGGCTCCCCACTTGCAGGGCGTCTCCTTACAAGGTCTGCAGGTGTCTCTCTTTCTCTCTCCCTCTCTGTCTTCCTCTCCTCTCTCAATTTCTCTATGTCCCATCCAAAAAAATATTTAAAAAGTGGCTGCAGGAGCAGTGGATTCCTAGTGCAGGCACTGAGCTCCAGCGATAACCCTGAAGGTAAATAAATAAATAAATAAATAAGAACATCATATGAAAATAACATTTTTCTGAAACCTGTGAGGTAATTCAGCAATTAGAGCATATGCTTTCAATGGGTTCACCATAAGCCAGAGCTGAGTAGTGCTCACCTATGTATGTAGGTATGTCTATATCATCTATCTATCTGTCTATCTGTCTGTCTGTCTGTCTATCTATCTACCTATCTAACCCCCTGTCTCTCTCATTAAATAAATAAATAAAATATTTTTTAAAAAGAAAGGTCAAAATGTCTCAGGGCCTTTGTGAAGAGGAGTGAATAATATCAAACACAATGATCAGCAACATCTAATTCACCACTGAATGGGTATCATCCTGCCATGGTCCATCCTATGCTAATTTCACTTATATATAGTTGAAGAAAAGTAATATCTACAATTGTTTTAAATTTGACTAATTTTTTTGTCTCTAATTGTAGGTGAAACTAGTAACTAGCAACTAAATTCTTCTAAAATGAATGTATTTGTTTCAGTGTAGGGGATAGAAAAAAAAACCCTTCAGCTTGAGATCTGGCAGTACACGAACAGAGAAAAATGTGAATGTGAAAGTGGTGGAACAGTGCTTCGGTGGTGTTGTTTCTTTCATCTCTTCTTTCTCAAAAATAAATAAATAAATAAAATAAAGGGCAGGGAAATGGGTCAGTAGTATCACGGATGGGTTTGATCTCCGATACCTCATAGAAAAAGGAAAGGTAACAATTTCTCACTTGGTGAAAAAAATCATTTCTTTGATGTATGAAACACGTTTAGAGTTAAATCTGAAAGGGGGCTTAACCCTAGTTACTTTTTCATGTAAGATATAGAATAAGAGTAAGATACTGTTCATGAAAGATTCCAAAAACAAAACCCTACATTATTATGATATAAAAACAGGCAAAGTGGGGCAAATATCGGAAATGATTAGTTAACTTCCTGAATGGAGTGCTTAAGTTGTTATATAAGATAAAAATATAAAGGGGGCCAGGTGGTGGCAACTGGGTTAAGCACATATAGTACAAAGCCCAAGGACCTGCTCAAGGATCCTGGTTTGAGCCTCTGGCACCCCACCTGTGTTGGATAGTATGCCAGCTCCCCCTGGCTTCTGCTTAACCATATGCCTATATAGGGATAGATTTAATCCCATTCAAAGCTTTGGTCTATTTACATAAATCACTTTTACATTTACATAAAGCACTCCAGGGAATTGGTGGTTCAGTGATAGGATTCTCGCCTGCTCCGCCCCCTCCTTGTCACACTCTGATTTTCACCAGTCACTTTTCTCTCCACCCTCTCTATGTCACATCCTGTTTCCACCCTACTTGGCAAGTATATATAAAGACAGCATTGTGAGTTTTAGGGTACTTGAGTTTAGCTTAGCTCGGCTTAGATTGTGCTGCGTCCTGCATGAATAAAGAGATACTGCCTACAGCTCAACCATGAGTCCCTGGTCGTCTGTTACCCGCCCGTGAAGCCAGCCCGGCAAAAACAACATAACCCGTCGAAAACAACACACCTGTAGAGGGGTTGGTTCACAAGGTGTCTCTCTTTCTCTGTAGGCGTCTCACTTTCTCTCTCCCTCTCTATCTTCCTCTCCCCTCTCAATTACTCTCTGTCCTATCAAAAAAAAAAAAAGAAAAAATGGCCATAAGAGCAGTGAATACATAGTGCAGGCATTAAGCCCCAGCAATAACTATGGAGGTATTTATAGACCATAGCAAAGTATTGACTTGTAGCAGAGAGATGGCACTAGCGAGTCTGTTTTATG
The DNA here is from genome assembly GCF_950295315.1 of Erinaceus europaeus. Taxonomy (NCBI): domain Eukaryota; kingdom Metazoa; phylum Chordata; class Mammalia; order Eulipotyphla; family Erinaceidae; genus Erinaceus; species Erinaceus europaeus. The sequence goes on from NC_080168.1 coordinate 25,191,923, forward strand.
ATCTAAAATGTCTTTTAAAAATAAGATTTATTAAGTACTTCACAATCTTGCTAAGTAGTCCATAGGCAGCATGACATTATTCCTCAGAACAGCTATGAGATAGTTACTAAAATTTACTGAAGAGAAGTATAGTCCCCACAGAGTAACTGGCCAAGTGCACATAACTGTCAGTGAGAGAAGTTGGCACCTGAACTGGCCTGGGCTATTAGCTACTCAGCAATATGCCTGCTTAGTCATAAAGAGAGAGAGAGAGAGAGCGCAAACATCTGTGCAAAGAATAAAAGGATAGACCTAACTTATAGGAAAATTTGCACAGTCACTCCTGGCTGGTGGAATCCTGCCAAGTAAGCACATCTGAAGTCAGGTAGCCAAGCATCACTGGTACCACCTGGGAAAGTCTGCAATTCTAGATCGCTCCTGCAAACTCACCATGATGTGCAGGCTCCACTAATGCTACCAGAAGTTGTACCGCTCTTTCGCCCTTTGTCTTTATCCATCTCTGTTCCTCATACTTCATTCTGTCCTTTGTCCTCACTCACCCTCTCTCCCTTCTTTTCCTTTTTGTTATTGGGAGATTAATGGTCTACAGTACAGTTGTTGGCACATTGGTACAACTTCCCATCTCACCATGAGAGGTGTCTGCAAAACATTCCCACTCTCAGGACCTGAAAGGCCACCTCTCTTCCTCTCTCCCTGTCCTCCTTTCCCAGAGTCCTTTGCTTTGGTGCAATATAGCTAACCATTTCAAGTTTTACTTTGTGTTTTCCCTTTATAAAATAAGTTCTTGTTTCTTAAGTTCTGTCCACAAGTGAGATTATCCCATATTATTTCTGGCTTATCTCAACTGATATGATTCCTTCAAACTCCATTCAAGATGAGGTGAAGAAGGTGACTTCATTGTTTTTAATAGCTGAGTAGTATATTCCACTGTATATATGTACCATAGCTTTCTTAGCCACTCATCTGTTATCGGCCACATAGGTTGCCTCCAACTTTGAACTATTGCAAATTGTGCTACTATGAACCTAGGTATAGACAGACCTCTTTGGATGGGTGGGCTTGTTTCCTTAGGATTTAGCAAGCTCCAGTGGTACAATGAGTTAGCTGGGGTGCTTAATACAGCAGTATATGTACCACTCTTTACTCTGCAACAGGGGCCGACCTTGAGCTCTTGCAAAAGACAGCATCTACGATGCAGGAGTAAGACAATAATGATGCCTCTATAATTCACATTTCTTTGAATCAGGCATTAGTGGGTTCTCACAAATTGGAGGTTAGGAGGAATGTTATTGGTAGGAGAGGAAAAAAGTGTCTACTCCTAAAATGTCTTGGGGTGAGAGTGGCCAACCAGGAAGCAGGATACAAAGAAGACAAATTACATTAAAAGCAGGTGAGAGGGCTGAGCAGCTGGTGTGTCAGGAGTCTGGAGTAGCTAGGAAAAGCTCAGGGAAAAAAAATCTGCCTTGCAGATAAACCTCATGAGAGACAGCTGAATTCCTAACAGCTCAACAAGCCAGCCTCTCTCCAGAGAGCAAAAAGGCCTCAGGTGGTATAATTTAGGATAGATATAATCTCCTGGCTTTTCTGGTGACCTTGGTTGATTATTAATGCATTTCCATCTTTTGTCTTGCTGTTGTTCACCTGTCCTTGCCTTTTTTTCTTTTTAACTGGGAGAAGGAAGGATGGTAAAGATGGACTGAATAGGAGAGAGGAAAGGGGCAAAGAAAACAGAACTGTATAGTAGTGCCTTCAGCAGTTCTTTCACAGGTCTTAACTTTTACTTTCTGTCAGTTCTCATCTTATTAACTTTATATCACTCAGTTCAAAACAAAATAAAAAACTAAACACTTAGCTTGTGTGTAAAGATAGAGTAGATAAAAACTGGGAAAGCTCCAAGTCACTATGACTGTGGAGCTGTTTCTGTTTAAATGATCTTACTAGCCTAATGAGGTTGGTATTATCATTTTTGTTTTGTACCACTGAGGCATGCTATTTTAAAATTTATTATTAATTAATTAACAGGTTATTGCTGGGGCTCTGTGCCTGCACTATGAATCCACTGCTCCTGGTGGCTTATTTCCGACCACTGTTGTTGTTGTTGCTGCTGTTGTTGTTGGATAGGACAGAGAGAAATGAAAAGAGGAGGTGAAGACAGAGAGGGGGAGAGAAAGAGAGACCCTGTAGACTTGCTACACTGCTTGTGATGCACCCTCCCTGCAGGTGGGGAGTGGAGGGTTGTAACCAGGATGCTTGGGCTGGTCCTTAAACTTTGCACTATGTGCGCTTAACCCAGTGCACTACTGCCCAGCCCTCACTAAATATATATATATATATATATTTTTATAGCTAGTGAGGGGGCAGATCTAGCATTTGAGCCTGAAAATATCTAACCTGAAAGTATGTGCACATGCTACTACATTATAACTCAATATTTATTAAATGTCTCTTATGTGCACACTGCAAACAGGAAGAATACAGCCATGACTGCCTTCAGAAGTTCTTGTTTTGTTGGGATAAAGGCAACTGTAATAATGACATTTTTTTTTTGCCTCCAGAGTTATTGTTGGGGCTCAGTGCTTGCACCATGAATCCACGGCTCCTGGAGGCCATTTTCCCCTTTTTGTTGCCCTTGTTGTTGTAGTCTTGTCATGGTTATTATTGTTGATATCGTTCATTGTTGGGTAGAAGAGAGAAATGGAGAGAGGAAGGGAAGACAGAGAGGGGGAGAGAAAGATAGACACCTGCAGACCTGCTTCACCACGTGTACATTACCACAAACCATAAACAAGAGCTGAGTAGTGCTCTCATGAAAATAAATAAATAAATAAATAAATAAATAAATAAATACTTTTGCTATGAATGAGAGTTCTTGCTTTAAGAAAAAGGAAAAGGGAGTCGGGCTGTAGCACAGCAGGTTAAGCGCAGGTGGCACAAAGCACAAGGACCGGCATAAGAATCCCAGTTCGAACCCCGGCTCCCCACCTGCAGGGGAGTCGCTTCACAGGCGGTGAAGCAGGTCTGCAGGTGTCTGTCTTTCTCTCCTCCTCTCTGTCTTCCCCTCCTCTCTCCATTTCTCTCTGTCCTATCCAACAATGACAACAACAATAATAACTACAACAACAAGGGCAACAAAAGGGAATACATAAATAAAATAAATATTTAAAAAAATTTAAAAAAAAAGAAAAAGGAAAAAACAAACAACAAATGAGGAAGGTGATGAATACTTTTAAAAAATAAATTTGTATGGAGATGTGAATTCAGTCTTATAGTAGTTTAAAAGCCTGTATTTATTTATTTATTTTTGATAGTCATGGAGCATCACTGAAATAAATAAAAGTCACACAAATAACCTTGAAAGTAATGGCATTTGGGGAGTCAGGCGATAGCACAGCAGGTTAAGCACACGTGGCGCAAAGCGCAAACTCCAGCTTAAGGATCCGGGTTCTTGCCCCTGGCTCCCCACCTGCAGGAGAGTCGCTTCACAAGCAGTGAAACAGGTCCGCAGGTGTCTATCTTTCTCTCCCCCTCTTAGTCTTCCCCTCCTCTCTCCATTTCTCTCTGTCCTATCCAACAAGGATGACATCAATAACAGCAACAATAACTTACAACAATAAAACAACAAGGGCAACAAAAGGGAATAAATAAATATATAAAAATAATTTTAAAAATTATCTTAAAAAAAATAAAGTAATGGCCTTTGCTGCAGGGGGTCGCCCATACTCTGGACATTTAGCAGCATTCCTTGACTCTATTAGATGCCAATAGCTCTTCTCTAAACAACTGAAAATGTCTCCACAAGTCCTGGATGTGGCATTTTGTCAAGTGTTGTATTTGGAAGTATGAATCCCTGAATCTGATCTCTAGCATCACATGTGCCAGTATGATGCTCTGGTTCCCTCTCCCTCTCTCTCATGAATAAATAAACAAATCTTAAGAAAAAAGCCTCCAGACATTTCCAAGTGCTCAAAAGCCTTAAAAGACGCCAACTGCCCTTCACTGAGAACCAAGAACATGGCAAAAGCTTTGCTCCACGGTCAGGCAGATCTCAGTTTTTAGTTCCAGTTCCATGAATTATGAGCCATTGATTTTAGGAAATACTGAATATATATTTAGTTTCCTTCATTTTCCTCTTCTGTGACATGGGAAATAAATTTTAAAAAGCACCTATATTTCCAGTTTTTTAAAATTTATTTCAATTTGTTAGCCATCCAATTATAAAATAAAGGATTTGCAGGGAGTTGGGCAGTAGCGCAGCAGGTTAAGTGCATGTGGCACAAAGCGCAAAGACTGGCTTCAGGATCCTGGTTCAAGCCCCTGGCTTCCAACTTGTAGGGGAGTTGCTTCAGAGGTAGTGAAGCATGTCTGCAGGTGTCTTTTTCTCCCTCTTTCTGTCTCCCCCTCCTCTCTCCATTTCTCTCTGTCCTGTCCAACAAAGACAATAGTAAGAATAACTACAACAATAAAACAACAAGGACAACAAAAGGGAATAAATAAATAAATATGTTTTTAAAAACATGATCCTTGTGCAGGTGCACCACTGCCTGGCCCCCTCACTTCATTTTATATCTCTACATCTAAAATAAGAATTAGGATCCATAGATTCTTGATCAAAGTTCTTTATAAATCCTAAAACCAATACTAGTAACAGGGAAATCACAATGCCTGCTTTTATAAATATTTCTCTATAGATCTAATTTCATCATTTTCTTTGGTGCCCTGAATCCCTGCTATGCTATATGACAAGATTTTCTTAAAACTATGTGACACTTAAACCAACAACTTACAAAACAAAACCAAACAAAATGCTTATTAATTTAAACCTCTATCAGATGATTAAAAAATCTATTAATTTATTTAGAAGGGATAAGAGAGAAAGAGAGAGAGACAGAACCAGAGTACTATTCAGGTCTGGCAAAAGGTGGTAATGGCTACAGCACCTGATACCTCCAGGGACTCAAGGTAGTTAGTTTGTGCTTAAGAGGCTGAGCTATCTCTACAGCCCTTTATGCATTTATTTTTAAAGACAGAGATAATTTGTAGAGATAGAGATATAGACAGATAGATAGATAGATAGATAGATAGATAGATAGATAGATGATAGATAGATATCCCAGCACTGAAGCTTCTTTCAATATGGTGGGTGCCAGGCTCGAGCCTGGGTTGCACACATGGTAAAGCAGCTTGCTACCCAAGTGAGCTATTTTACCAGCCCCACAGATGCTTTTTTAACCAGTAAACTTACATTTTATGGGACCAGGAAGATAGCTCATCAATAACATGCCGACTTTGTCTGTGCGTGACCTAGGTTAGAGCCTGGTCCCCTCTGCATAGCAGGAGGATTCAGCACTCTATTATCTTGCCCTCTCCCCTTCTGTCTCCCTGTCTCTCTCTCTAAAAGGCAGCCTAGAACTTCAATGCCCTGATATAAGAAAATGCATATTATTTATTTATTTACCATTTTTCATACTGAAATATTAAAGCAAGTTCATTTACAATTGTCATTTTTACTAGTACTTACTGAACTCCTCCATACACTAATCTAGTTCTCTAAAGGGCCTAAGTCTTCTGGGTGACTAGGACAATTTATTTAGTGGAGACCACAGGAGCTTTGAAAAATAAGTTTTGGGAGTCGGGCGGCTGCGCAGCGGGTTAAGGATACTTGGTGGGAAGCGCTGGGACCCACAAAAGGATCCCGGTTCCAGCCCCCACCTCCCCACCTGCAGGGGTGTCGCTTTACAAGCAGTGAAGCAGGTCTGCAGGTGTCTATATTTCTCTCCCTGTCTCTTTCTTCCCCTCCTCTCTGTCCTATCCAACAACGACAACATCAACAACAACAACAATAATAATAACTACTACAGCAATGAAAAAAACAGCAAGGGCAACAAAAGGGAAAATAAATAAATAAATTTAAAAAATTTTTTTAAAAAGTTTTATTTTATTCATTTTGATAGCCCGTTGTTAAAATATTTCAGATTTTGAACAAGTCATGTATTTGCCTTGATAAGATGACAGTAAATGTTTGGATTAAGGGCAAGGCTGTGAGCTAAATCCTGCCACTCCCATTCCAGAATGTCTTATGAACTCTGAGATGTTCATTTTCTTTCTATTTCTCTCCTTTCTCTATTCCACCTCCCCTTCCTCCTTCCTTCCTTCATCAGTTATTTATTTATTTATCTATATTTTTAAAATTTTTACCAGAGCACTGTTCAGTTTTGGATTATGGTAGCCCAGCAAGGAACTGCATCTGGTACAAGGGAGCCTCAGATATGGAAGTCTTTTGCATAGCTACTACATTATCTCTATGGGCAATATTTATGAAGTAATTTTTATGACTTAAATTGTAGCACAGAATTGTGTTTTCTTAAAGTTTAAATACACCTTTCTTAAAATATATCTATTGATTTTTTTCTTATTCTTTCTCCAGGGCTTTGCTACTTTTTCAGACAGAAAGACACAGAGAGAGATGGGGGGTGGGCAACAAAACACAACACTGAAATTGCATCTCCTACAATGGTGGCCAGGTTCAAACCAGGGTTGTGTGTATGGTCAAACAGACACCTTGCCAAGTGAACTATATCACTGACCCACATTTCTTTTATTTTCATGTTGGCATCACAGTGTGCAGAGATTAAACACAGAACCTCTGGTACCTTCAGACACACAAACCAGATGCACTACTGTTGTACTTTCTGTTTTTGAAGATTCTAGAATACCCCACGTTTACCTGCAGTGATGCTCTTGGCTGTGCTAGCCAGTTCTTAATAGGCCTATAAAACTAATGTCATTATATCTATACATGATATATTTCCTGTATATAAAACCACAAAGTCCTGCCATAAGAAAGTTCTACACAAGTAAGCAGATGTTTTCCCACTTTATTGGGAAGGAGCATGTAATGGTTTTGCTACAGCTGAAGAACACAGGTGCAACCCCATTTCCCCATACACCTGGAGCTCAGCGTCTCTCCAAAGCATCATCCCCTTGCATCCTTTCCCCAGAGTTCTTTGCTTTTTTACAATACACCACACTCAGCCTAAGTTTCAACTTAGGTTTACCCCTACTGACTTTGTTTCTGAAGTTCCACCTATATTCAGCATTTGTCCTTCTATGTTTGGCTTGTCTTACTCAATGTGATACCTTCACATGGTGCGAACTGCAAGGATGGGTGTAAGGATTCCGATTCCAGCCTCTGGCTCCCCACCTGCAGGGGGGGGTCACTTCACAGGTGGTGAAGCAGGTCTGCAGGTGTCTATCTTTCTCTCCCCCCTCTGTCTTCCTCTCCTCTCTTAATTTCTCTCTGTCCTATTCAACAACAACAGCAGTAATGACAACAACAAGGGCAAACAAAAATGGGGGGAAATGGCCTCCAGAAGCAGTGGATTTGTAATGCAGGCACCGAGCCCCAGCAATAACCCTGGAAGCAGAGAGAGAGAGAGAGAGAGAGAGAGAGAGAGAGGTGTGTGTGCTCTGGTGGGGGTAGACAGCATAATGGTTCTGCAAAGAGACTTTCATGCCTGAGGCTTCTATGTCCCAGGTTCAATCCCCATTACCACCATAAACTAGAGCTGAGCAGTGCTCTGGTTAACAAAAAATTGTGAAGATGGTTCATTTAGTAAATAAGATAACAAAAGTCTTCCCCATTTCTTAAGATAGAGCATTCCTTAAGTTTCTACACATTGGGCACAAGTACATTTTGGTTGTAATATGTTAAACAGAGTAGTTAGTGTTACTTTAACAATTGCCAGATGTAGATCAATACACATCCAGCTGCTCTATATGATCAAGATCCAGAATCATGAACACCAGCATAGAATCTGAAGAAAGTTTAATTCAAGCCATCTGAAGCCGTCCAAATGAAATCCATAATGAAGAAGACTGATCTGGACTTTTTTTTTTTTTTTGAGAGGGAGAGAAGAAGGTAGAATTAGTGTCAAGAATATTGTGCGAATATAAGACTCTTAAATATTGAACACATGGTAAAAGGGTGTAAGAACGGTATTTAGGGGGTCAGCCCAGTGGTGCACATATTACCATGGGCAAGGACGCAGGTTTGAACTGCTGCTCTCCACCTGTGGGGGGAGGGGGGACGAATACTTCATGAGTGGTGAAGCAGGTCTGCAGGTATGTGTCTTTCTCTCTCCTTCTCTACCTCTCCCTACTCTCTCAATTTTTCTCAGTCCTATTCAATGAAATAGAAAAAAAAAAAAGGAGAAAGGAAAAAAAAAAAGGAAAAATGGCTATTGGGAGCAGTGGATTGGTACTGTTGGCGTCAAACCCTAGCGATAAGCCTGATGGCAGTTAAAAAAAAATGAATGGTCTTTAATTTATAGAAATTTCACCAACTGCAGCTTAACTATAAGAAGAAGACCATGGTTTTCCATAATTATGCAGTTTTATACAGTTTTACACACACATACACACACACACACACCATTATTTTTCTTAACTTTAACTAGGCATATATTGAATACATCAAGGGTATATCCTTTGTTGGAAATATAGGGAGTACAAAAATTACAAAGATGTCTATGATGCAAATTTTTTCATTAAAGATCTTTCCCAAGTGCTCTCTGTGACAAAAATATGGTTACCAATCTAACCTGATTTTTGTTCATAATGACAACACTTGACATTATTGGGATTTTCATTTAAATTTTCCAGTAACATGTCTCAGGCTTACTTTACTATTTAAATAAACAGCAAGAGGTACTGATAGTTCACTCTCTACAGATTTCATGGTTCCCAAGACTCTGGCACCACATGGAAGCATCTTTTACCAGGGCAGACCTTAGACATGGGGGAATGGTGCTGTGATGCATTTTGCTGTCTCTGTCTTCCTCCCTTTCTCTCCATAAAAAAGTGGAAGTGTTGACCCAGGTTGTGGAATTGCACATACACAAGGGATTATCAACACAGACACACTGATTTGTTTATGGGGTCAAGGAATAGCTCAGACAAGAGGGCGTGTGTCTTGCTTTACATATAATCCAGGTTCAAATCCCAGCACCACATGGGAATGCCACAGTACTGGGAAAAATGTCATTGCTGTGTTTATCTTTCTCTCTCCCTAGCTCCTCCCTCTTCTGGTTTTCTCTACTGCAAGTAAAAAGAACAAAAATATCAACTTTAGATAGATGAAATCATGCATACACAAGGCCCCCACAGGGCTTCTTCTCCCTATACACACACACACACACACACACACACACACACACACACACACACACACACACACGCAAAGTTCAGAGACCTGATTGTGGCATGGCCTACAGACAGAATCAGCCCTTTAAACAAAGCCTAACTGTGAACAAGGATGAAAACACTGACAAGGGTATCAGACCGTAGCTCACGTAGTACTAAGCAGTACTAAGCGCAAGGATCCTGGTTCGAGTCCCCAGTTCCACACCTACAGGGGGGTTGCTTGTCTATCTTTCTCTCTTCCTCTCTATCTCTCCCCCTCTCTCAATTTGTCTTTGTCTTATCCAATAAAATGGAAAAAAATGACCTCCAGGAGAAGTGAATTCATAGTAAAGGCATTTTACAGCTGGAAATGCATGTTGTGAAAGAACTCAAATGTTCCCAAGTTCTTAATGCTATAAGGGAAGTTAGAGTTAGAGCCTAGCACTAGACGTAAAAGAGAGCACCCTACCAGAAAGTCTATCAAAGTTCTTTTTGTGAATACTGCATCCATTTAAACATTAATTATCTATCAACTCCTGCAAACTTCTTCCTGCCATTAATCAAATCATTCTACCAAAAAGAATGGATTTTGTTGCAGAAAAATATTTTCTTACAATCAGAGACAATCCTTCACAGTACCCTGCAACTTTAAGCAGAATTTATCAAGGTTTATATTAGGACTTGATGGCAAGCTATGCTGATTGGTAAAAGGAGGGGGTGGAAGAGAGGGGGAGAAAATTTAGCAAGTCTTTGATGTGCTCAATATCCAGGCAGTGTGGAAGCTAAAAGGGTACAGAAATTGTGAAGCAGGGAACAGAACAGGAGTTAAGAAACTGGTGGACTGTTACTCAGAATTATATGCCCAAATCTGAGTCAAAAGAATTCATCATATGGAGGAAGGGGCAGTGGTTCACCTGGTTAAGCACATATAGTACAGAGTGCAAGGTCCTGGATTTGAGCCCCCACTCCTCACCTGCAGCAGGGATGCTTCATAAGCAGTGAAGCCAGTCTGCAGGTGTCTATTTTTCTCTCTCCTTTATCTCCCCCAACCCTCTCAAATTTCTCTCTATCCTATCGAATAAAATGAAAAAAAAAAGGAAAAAATGGCCACCAAGAATGGTGGATTTGTAGTGCCAGCGCTGAGCCCCAGCAATAACCCTGGAGGGAAAAAAAGACAGAGAGAAAGAGAGAGAATTCATTATATGGTATAGTAAGCAGTAAACGTGAACAGAAAAAAAAATGTCTCTATCCCACTAGGGTTGGCTTAATGGATCTTTCATAGGACTGGCTGGAATTAAACAAGCTCAGAAGTAAAATGGACCAATTCTCTTACACTGGAGGAAGTTTAAAAGCATGTGGCATTGCTGCACAAAGAGAAGGATGCACATTTGACACACTTAAAGCAACTGCCCAAATCACTCCTAACTTTCCTTGCATGATGTTTGCTTTCTAACCTCTCTTCTGAAAGCATCATCTGTGGACTTGCAGCAGCAATGTTGACAGGAGGATTGTTAGAATACAGAATCATAGATTCTTCCTCAGAATTACTGATTCAGAATTTGCATTTAAAGTCTCCAGTTGACTCACCTCTGCCTGAATGTTTGCAAAGCTTACACTATATCACCATTCTCTGCATAGCTTCCTGAGTAATCTAAACTTTTTTTTTCCCTATTGATAATTTCCCCTCTCTAAAGTATATGTTCTTGTAAGGGAAGGAAAAGGGCATGGAATCAGTTTGCAGTAAGTAAGTATTCACTGAATGAATTAGTGAGTTGTCCTCCAGTATCAGATAAAGTTTAGGTTATATAAGAGGACCCCTATAACTTTTCTTTCTTACTAGAAAAGTCTTAACACCTATCTCTTGTTTTTAGCTGAAGAAAAGCTGAATTTTCCATGCCAAGCCAAATCCTACTTTTTTTTTTTTTACTTCCTTTTCATTAGTGTCTTGTCCAATAATTTATAAGGCAGTTGTCACAGGAGTGTACTTTCTTATCTTTCCATAGGAGGTGTCTGTATACCACTTTCACCACTGGAGACTGTATCTACACAGGAATTTGGCAATAAAGTATACAATGATTGTGTTAGGAAATATCCACTAAAACAATTTGAAATAAGGAAGAGTATTGTACAACTCTCCCACTGTAGTGACAGTGAGAAACTGGGAGCGACAAAAAAAAAATGAAAATGCCTGTTTATTTAGTATAGAATATTATGTAGGTGGCAAAAATTTATAAGATATGCCTTAGAGAATGCTGAGAGGAGGAAATAACAGAATTAAAACAGTTTTGGAAATAAGTTAACCAATTTAAAAAGCACTGACCTCAATCACTGGGCTGTTAATCACATATTATATCTTTCCTTATATCTCTAAAATTTTATAAATTCTAACAGAATCACATACATAAATAATAAATCCAGCAGCCTTTCATTTATTCTCATTTTTTCCCTGGAGGATTTGAGCTTTTTTGTTTTTATTTTATTTATTTACTTTAGTTATTTTCTTATTTTGCCACTAGGGCTGTCACTGGGACTCAGTGCCTGCATGATGGATTTAATGCTTGTGGTGAGGTTTTTTTTTCCATTTGTTTTTTAATTTGGACAGAGAGAAACTGAGAAGGGAGGGGGAGATTGAGTGGAAGAGATAAAGACACTTACAATATTGCATCATCCCTTGTGAAGTCTCCCCCTGCTCCCCCCACAACCCAGGTGGGGACAGAGCCTTGAATCTGGGTCCTTGAGCATTGTAACATATGCATTTAACTGGGCATACCACCACTCAGCTCCCAAAGATTCTAATTTTAATCTTATATTCTATTTTCCTGCCTGTAGTATTTCGTCTTTGTTTTTAAAAATAAATATACCCTCTCAACCATATCAATTCCTTTCTCTCATTCTGAATCCTAGATATGAGTGGTTCCAGGAGTTCTTTCTCTGGACATTTTCTCATTGTTATTGCTCCATGTCCTATATCCCCAATTTCTCCTCTCAGCTCTGGATCTACCTGTTCTGACATATAACTATCCCAGCGCACCTACATGCTCCGCATCATGGCTAAAGGCTAATTTTCATTTTTATGTCCATCCCTTATTGACTGGCAACTATGTATTAGCCAGCTTAGATTTATAATAAAAACAGAAAAAGGCTCCTGCCTAAGTAGTTTCTAGTCACCTTTTTCTTCAAATTGTTCCAGTTATCAAATTCAAATGTTGTCAAATTCAAATGTTAGAGGCACCACAGTCTTTTCTGATTGTCATTGATCCTACCAATCAACCACATATACCCACAAACAAATATAGGTATATTTCTATATGAAATGAAAATCATAAACATTTTTCCTTCTTATGTTCATTATCAACATCCTCTTTAGTTTTTCCATGTTTATCCTATGACCATTTATTTCCAAAGGGATGCTGTATTTATTATGCTTTCATATACAAAACTAATTTATCTCACTCAGTCACACATAGCTAAAGACAGTGAATCACGAAAGCCCAGTGTAGAACGTAGCAGTCTCTTGTTCAGAACAGAATAGCTTTCCACTGAACACAAATTTTTTTCCCCAAATTTCTATCAAAAGTCCCCTTCTAAATATTAGGTTAAACAGAATGCCTTTTTTTTTTTCTTCCAGGGTTATTGCTGGGGCACAACGATCCACTGCTCCTGGAGGACATTTTTCCCATTTTGTTGTAGTTACTGCTATTGTTGCAATTGATGTTGTTGTGTAGGACAGGGAGAAATCGAGAGAGGAGGCGAGACAGAGAGGGGCAGAGAAAGATAGGCACCTGGAGATCTGCTTCACTGCTTGGCGGGCGAGCCCCCTGCAGATGAGGAGCTGGGGCCTCAAACCAGAAACCTTATGCCAGTCCTTGTGCTTTGCGCCATGTGCGCTTAACCCACTGCGCTATCGTCCAGCCCCCTCCACCTATATCTTCTGAGACTCCTTTTCAGCTCTGTATTCTAGAATATGAATATGACCAGCCAGTTTATACTTTCCAAGTATGTTCACTTCCTTATGCTTTTTTGCTAATGCTGTTTGTTCTTGAAGTTTCTTCAGGCATTATATTTCTCCTGAATACCCCTTTTTAAAAAAAATATTTATTTTATTTTACTTATTCCCTTTTGTTGCCGGTTTTATTGTTGCCACCGTTGTTGGACAGGACAGAGAGAAATGGAGAAAGGAGGGGAAGACAGAGAGGGGGAGAGAAAGACAAACACCTGCAGACCTGCTTCACCGCCTGTGAAGCGACTCCCTTACAGGTGGGGAGTCAGGGCTCGAACCAGGATCCTTGCGCCAGTCCTTGTGCTTTGCGCGACGTGCGCTTAACCCACTATGCTACAGCCCAACTCCCCCCTGAATACTTCTATACGCCATTAAGTTCCAACTCAAATCTTATCCTCCAAGAAATACTTCATGTCGAGCTACTTTCTCAATTGTTAATTAGCTCATGCCGAAATGAAGCACCTTAAAAAATTATTCATTTGTGGGAGTCAGGAGGTAGCGCAGCCTGTTAAGTGCACGGGGCGCAATGCGCAAGGACCAGCATAAGAATCCCAGTTTGAGCCCCCCCTCCCCACATGCAGGGCAGTCACTTCACAAGTGGTGAAGTAGGTCTGCAGGAGTCTATTTTTCTCTCCCCCTCTCTGTCTTCCCCTCCTCTTTCCATTTCTCTCTGTCCTAACAATGATATCAATAACAACAACAATAACTATAAAAAAAATAAAAAACTATTTAAAAAATTATTCATGTGTATCTTATGACACCAGTAGGCCTTGGCAGTCCTTCCTACCATTACTCAGCTATACCAACCGAGTTTCTTGAGTGTCTTATTATATATACTTAACTATGAACAAAGCATCTTAATATTTGTGTAAATATTAGTAGCCTTAGTAATGTATAAGAATTATTTATATTTGAGTTTGAATGTTGTCTATTTACAGTCTATAATACTTTTTCTTATTTACTTATTTGGGCCACTTGAAACACTTTCTGTCATTATTTCTATAAAAAAACTATTTACAAGATGTGGCAGCAGTTATGCAATTTAGTAGTTAAATTTTCTGATTAATTTTCTAACGGATTATATAATTCAGTACTACAAATCCATTTGAATTTCATAAGTGATGCTTTGTGAATTCATTTATTTTAAAACTTTCCAATTTACCCCTGAAATTTCTCCTTAAAGAATAAATTGAATTGGGTCAAATATACATACAATAAATATTAAAAATATTAAATTTACCAGAGCTTGAATAAAATGGATACCCACCCTAGCTCCCAGACTATAGAGGCAGTTAGATGAGATTACATATGTAATCTTGGTTATTATCTGTTCTATGGGATGCATTGGATCGACCTTCTCGTGGTGCATCCCGTGAGTACCCATTCATTGGTGAAACTGACGATCCTTCCTAGCCGACTGAATCCACATGGATCCCAGTCACTTTCAAAGCCAGCAACAAGCAGCTCCTGACAGCTTTCAACCTGATGCTGTTGACTGGCTACGGAAGAAGGGCAAACGCTAGAAGAAGAATCTGTTCTATAATGAATACTTTTAAAGACAGCAACAAGGAGGTGTAGCATTTTCTAAAGCTATTATGATTCTAGAAGTTTCTTTACTTATAAATATAGTGATGCCATCTTACTAGTCAGCGCATAATAAGCAACAAATCTTATAAGGAGACTATGACATCATTTCCAGCATTACACTGAGAAAGAAAGAAGGGGAAAAAAAGGGCCTCATTGCCTCTACTGCAGCAAAATCTTGGCTGAGAACATGAAGAGCAATAAACAATGTCAAAGCCTTGGAGTAGTATTAGGAAGCGCCTATAAAGCAAGCTCCTGCTGTAGTTTGGCATATTTCTTCAAGCTGGTGAAAGTGAAAGGGGACATTTCAAAAATTCTTTCCATCTGATCCTATAACCAAAAAAAAAAAAATCTTTTCCATATAGCCCGGAGAATTTCTACATATGGTTTCTCTGATTTTCTACCCACTACTCATTACCTTGTTAATTAGAGCCATAAAATGAGAGTATTTGGGATAACTGAAAAAATATATAAATGTCTTTATCCTGGTGTGCCATTTCATGAAAAACAAGAACAAAAAGGCAATGGTAGGAAATGGTGTTGAATCTATTATCACCCAATCAGTCCATACATAGTTCTCGAACTTCCGTCATTCAGACATTACTCTATGAACTGAAGATATAAAACTAACCAGTTTAAAATAAAATTAACTAATGTAAGGACAGTACAAATTAGAACAAAACTAGTAAGTTTTGGTCAGACAGATTCCTTAGAGTCCAACAGTCAAATTCTTATATGATTCAACAACAAAAGAGACTATTGAATAAACTCTGGTTAGTATTGCACAGTCTGTCAATACACACCTAGTTAATTCTGAAATTCTCTGAGAATACTCAAGGTAATATACAATGGCTCAATGCCATTTCTGTAATTATTAATGAATTTTGAGAGAGTTTATTAGCTCCTATTGACAACACATTGAAGACATCTTTTTACTGGTTAAATAATTTCATTCTTTTCCAATTTATGTAAATACTGCAAAGTTAAAAATTAATAGAACATGTTACTAAGAGAGTCTAAAGATCAAGAAACATGAGCTATATGCCATATAGATTTAATTAGATGGGGAAATGCCAAATAGATATTTTGTTCATCAAACCTGAAGTGTCTTTCTGAGTGAAACCTGAAAAAAACAAGGAATGGATTCAACTGATTTACATTAATCAGGAAGTGAAGTAAGTTCTGTTTGGGGGATTTCATACATAACAACCGAGTAATTTCTAAAGAAAAATTCTAAATATTTTTATATATCTCTGTCCTATCCAATTAGATTTTCTTAATATCTAAAAATGCAATTTTCTTTATTTGAAAAATACTGATTTACTTTAACAAATTCATTATCCAGTGCAAAAATATTATATGAGGCTGCCTACATTCTGGAAGGGTGGTGACCGTGGCGTCTGGCCCTTCCTTTTCTCCCACAACTACATATAGCAACAAGGCTCTTAAGTGCTTGTGGAATGAATATATTAAAGTCCTCATAATTACACATTAGAGACAATATTAAACAAGGACAGTGCAGCAGTCTCTTTCCATGGTCACAAATATTCACTCACAGGTACACATCTATATAGTTCTGGTATTTCAAGATTGGTATTTCAGCAATATTCATTTATCAATAAAAAATAAAATAAAATAAATGAATATTGAATTAAATTGCATACAATTTGTGGACTGATCCACTTGAGAATAGATACTATGTCACTGCCAAAAAGGAGGTTTAAAGGATGCTATCGATCTTCTTCATAGCAAAGCAGAAAATGTCTTCCATGTTTTAAAGGCAAGTTACAAATATAGGTTTCATCGACACTAGCATATTACATTAAAGTCAAAGATAACGTTAAAGAATCAGAGAAAAGACAGTACCCATATTTTCCATGTTTAATCAATAGACATTCTGAAGCTGAATTTGAAAATGAATAGATTCATGTAAGGCATGAGGCCCAGGATCAATGGATTCAACTGCTTTCAGGGCAAAATGAAAGATTAGCTTCCTATGCTGCCAATGGCAAATAAAGCATATGTAAAATCAGCTCTTTTAAAAACTAAAAGCATAGACCTTTACACATATCCTATGCTAAATACTAGTACCAGTGAAGAAGTTACAATTATTTTCTTTGCCAAACCCAACAATACTGAGTCATTCCTTGATTTCTTCTTTAGCACTCCTCCTATGCGGGAAGGGCAAGTCTATTCTTTGTGCTTTAAAAAAAAATTACTTATTTAGTAGCTACCCATCAATAAAAATAAGCATATTTATCTTACATTTAAATGACTAAATTTTCATTAAAATAGAGAATTTTGCATAGATTTTTGAGCTATCGGAATAACAAAAATTCAAGAATAAACCTCATATCTTGTTATCCATTAATAATTTATGATACAGGAAGACACAATTATATAAAATGTAATCAAAACAGCCTGGGATAAAAAATTCTCTGCATAAAAATCACATATATTGTAGACAATGATCAATAAAAGATCAACCACAGAGAGATTAATGTAAATAAAAACCTCACTGGTCTTTCCCTCGTTTAAACATTCAAACAAACAAAGAAATAAAGAAAATAAAACCTGTGGTACCTTTTAATTTTCTGAATGAGCAGTTCCCAGTCAATGCTTCCTCAGTTAGAGACAACAAGCTGAAGAATCTACCGAATCAAAACAAAGGCATATAGATTTGTTAAGTAAATATTGAAAACCGCAACTCACCAGTACGCAAATATATTCTTTATACCCAGACAATAAATCTATGCCTTGAGATCTGGAGTAGAAAATATGCAGTACTTGGACTTTTAGAAAGCTTGGTAATGAATTTTAAAGCACTTCACTTTGAGATCACATAAAATGCATCCTTGGAAAGACAGATGAAAAAATAAAGCAAAGTAAAATGTAAAAGACCCAAACCATTACCAGCACAAATGCAGCGAGACTTCCCCAGCCTAGTCTTTGATCCGGACTACTGTAGACTCCTTCTCCAGGAGCATTCTCTCCCTGGACTGGCTCTCCCTCTCTGGCTCCAGACAGACGCAGTCTGCAAGCCACCAGCTAGTGTCTGTGTGTGTTGGGGAGAAGGGAAGCTGCAAATTAGAGAAAGTCCCCGCAGTGGCAAAAAGGAAAATAAGGAGAGTGGGAGAGGGAGAGAGAGCTCACTAGCCTTAGAATTTTCCAGAATGATGACAAGCCACCCAGCTCCACCATCATTCACCAACAATAAGAAGCTGCCCGAGCTTATGATTTAGCAGTTTGCCATGGGGGTTTCTGGTTTCTGACAGGCATTTTAATTGCCTCCATCCAAGTGTGTCCCTAGGAGTTGAGTCTATAAGCCTATGAATGTCATCATCTGGTCTCCTTTGTGTTGATGCCAGACACACACACACACACACACACACACACACACACACACACACACACACACACACACACTGCATTAACAGAGGCAGTTTCCCAGCATATAGGATTACAATTAACTTAAGCTTCAAACTGGATATGACCAAATGAACATTTATAGGAATTTTTATTATCTTGATTAATGACATCAGAAATCCCTTAATGTTTTGTCACTGACAGATATTTATGATCATTTTTGAAAAATAAGCATAGATTTGTGTATATTTTACTATGGAAAATTCAGTTCCTTTGTAACTGTGATAATAACGCATTTGGCAGTGTTTTTCTTACAAGGGCGAAAGCAGAGAAAGAAGGAAGGGGGGGCAGAGGGAAGGAGGGAGAAAGACTAGGAAACCTGGGTGGATGTGTGATTTCTGTGGTCAGTCGATTCTATGTCACTTACATACAAATCAAAGGAGGTGACAACCAGCTTGAGCACTTTAGGATTTTATAGTCTCTGAGAGCCAGGGCAGGGAATTGAATCTCTAGAATACTCAGTATCCCCTTAAACTGGAAACTGAAATAAACAGCTCAACACCCCTGTTTGACGGTGCCCCTTCTATAGGGAGGTTAAATGTGGAAAAATCCCCTACATTTGCATCCTGTATAAAAGGGACAGGCAAAATGTTAATAAATTAATTTTTACAGCATTGTTTGCTCCCTGCCATGAGTGAATGGAGCAAAATTTGACATGTATCAAAAGGGCCAGCTGTGAGGAGGGTTGCTGGGAGGGAGCATCACCATGGTTACAGGAAACAGAAAGAACAGAGAAAATTAAAGTGATGAGAGAGAAAAGCAAGTAAGACCACAGTGGAGGAAATTCAGAGACAGTGTGATATGGCTCATGTTTTTCCTTCAGGGAGGGATTGATTTTATACTCCATTTTATATGCAAGCAGGATGGAGTCACATTCTTCACCGACCACCTTTCTCCACCACTTTTTGATAACGAGCTAATTTTGCTTTTATAAGTATTCAGATTATGGGTCCTTTGTACGACATGGCTCCTGCTACTCCTCGCCTCTTTTATTCTGCATTCATGGACACCATTCGGTCTGAACCATGGTCTTTGTCTTATAGGTGATAAAGCTAAAAGCCCAGGGAATCGGACAAAGATTACAATGCTGCTTGGAGGTCTAGCAGAGACAACACCCATTTCATGACTCAGACCCTTTGCTTGTCTGTCTCCTTTCACCTAGTGATTTTTCTAACTCTGCTCTCTCCCATTCTTACTTCACACAAGAATATTCCTGAAACAGCTTCTGTCCGTGGTTTTGCTAGCTCATTTATTTGGCAAAACAGTGAGCAATCTTCTTTAAAATTGAGCACAGTCATTCTGAGGCCTAGCTGCACTTAGTATCAGTTATGTACTGGGTTTGAGGTGCAGAGAAGCTGGGGGGGGTATTATGTCACTACATTTTCTTTCATTCTCAATCTGACAATCAAACAAACCAACTATCTTTGCCCTTTTATGAACATATCTTGTAGAGCCTGAGCTTAATCATCATGTACTAGGTTTGCTGTCATCCCTGAAATGGCTCTTTCTGTAGGCATGAAATTGGACAATCAGGATTAAATCTACCTCTTGACATTCTTCCTAGTTACAAATAATGTGAACTTTCCTAGGATTACTCAAAAGTCAGGGACTTGAAAGTGCAGGTCAAATAGGGAAAAAAATCACCAACAACCACTGGGGGGCACAATATTTGTTAAAATCTTTCCAAGTTAATCAGTTTTAAAAATTGTAGTTAGGATGCAAGCTTTTCATTTACTGTTAGCATTTCCTTTCTAAAATTTGTAATTTATTTATTTTTGGATAGAGACAGAGAGAAATTATGAGGGGAGGGGGAGACAGATCAGGAGAGAGATAGACACCTGCAAATATTTTACCACTCATAAAGCTTCCTCGATGCAGGTGGGGCCCAGGGGCTTGAACCTAGATCCTTGTGCATTGTAAGGTGTGCAATCAACCAAGTGCACAACTATTCGGCCCCTAAATCGTTTTTATTTTATTTTAGTGTTGTGCTTATTCTTTTTTTCTTTTTGGCCACCCAGGACTTCACCAGTGAGGGCCGATTTTTGTATATATTCTATTTAAAAATTTTTTTTGGGTGAACTTGCCTTTTATTTTTATTTAACTATAAATTTATACATTCTTCTCCTATGAAATCATTATTTTGTAATTTTCTCCAAAGGGGCTCAGTATTTGTTTCTTACACTCTTAAACTGTGCAAGTGATCTAGCATTGCCTAATAATGCAGATAAAGTGCAGATAAAGTGGTTGTTTGACAAGATTTTAATCTGCAGATTATTTGCATTAACTTTAGAACAATTAAAATATTTTATATGGCCAAATGTTTTGAAGTGTTATTTTTATTTTCCCTTTTGTTGCCCTTGTCATTTTTTATTGTTGTTGTTATTGATGTCGTCATTGTTAGATATGACAGAGAGAAATGGAGAGAAGTGGGGAAGACAGAGAGAGGGAGAGAAACATAGACACCTGCAGACCTGCTTCACCGCCTGTGAAGCGACCCCCCTGCAGGTGGGGAGCCGGGGGCTCGAACCGGGATCCTTATGCTGGTCCTTGTGCTTTGTGCCACGTGCACTTAACCCACTGCACTACTGCCTGACTCCCTGAAGTGGTTTTTTAATAATGATTATCATAGTTATAAACTGTACTTTACAATTATCAGGAGAAATACTAACCATACTTTTTAGGTAAAGGTATGCTTGAATTTGAGCTATTCTAAGTATAAAAGTTTGATATGCTTGAGAATCCAATACTTTATCCTCTGTCCCACTTTGTAGGTTGTGTATCTTTTTTCATAAAAAAAAAACTGCCAAATTTAGTAACTCTTCTCCATTAACAAAGTTGAATTATCTGTTTAAAAATAATAATTAAATATACTGAGAAACTCATGTACCCTCTAAAGATGTGAAAAATCAGGTACTAATCCCCATGCAATTAAAAATGCTACCTAGAGGTTAGGGAGGCAGCTTAATGGTTATGCAAAAGAACTTTATTCCTGAAGCACTGAAATCCCAGGTTCAATTCTGGGCACCATCATAAGCCAGAGCTGAGCAGTACTCTGGTGTCTCTCTCGATAACTAAAAAAAAAAAATTTATAATGCAATATATTTTAAAACTGCATATGGCTTTTGACTCACCCCAAAGTAATTACTAATAGCCTGCTTTTGAGTATAAGCCATATCTGTAACACCCACAATAACACACATTTTGCATAGTATGTATATTACATACTGTAGTTGTATAATAAAGCAAGCTAGAGAAAAGAAAATCTTTTTTATTTTTTATTTAAAATATTTATTTATTTATTCCCTTTTGTTGCCCCTGTTTTATTGTTGTAGTTATATTGATGTTGTGGTTTTTGGATAGGACAGAGAGAAATGGAGAGAGGAGGGGAAGACAGAGAAGGGGAAAGAAAGTTAGACACCTGCAGACCTGCTTCACTGCCTGTGAAGCAAACCCCCTGCAGGTGGGGAGCCAGGGGCTTGAACCGCAATCCTTATGCCGGTCCTTGCGCTTCATGCCACGTGCGCTTAACCTTCTGTGCTACTGCCCGACTCCCAGAGAAAAGGAAATCTTAAGAAGAGTGTAAACTTGACTACCTTTCCATCACTACACTTTATTTATCGATAATGTTCTCCCTTCTGTTTACAAGAAAATTGACCTCTACGAGGAGCTGCCACAATTCAAACCTATATTGTGAACGGTTAGCTAGAAAGGATCTGAGAGTAAATAATGGACAATCTGTTATAGAAGGACAATTTATCCCACTAAATGACATTCCTGAATCACTTGATTTCCTGCCCTGAATTCTTCTTGCTATTATCAGAGAATGGGCTATGCTCCTAAGCTTATTTTATACTTTGTTCTTTACTTACTTTTCTCAATAGAGATTCTATGCTACTAAGTTGAACTATTTCCACTCTCAATTTCTTTCTGTCCTATCAAATAAAATAGACATCATCTCCCCAGACAATAACTTGGATCCACCTGCATATAAGATTTCAGGCTCAGGGATAAAAACAAAATAAAACAAACAAACAAACAAAAAAATTAGTATAGCCACAGGCCCTTTGGAATTTAACTAAAATAGGCCTACTAGCTATCTAAAAAATGGAGGAAACCCCCCCCCCCCAACTCTTCATCTGCACTATTCCAGCCTTTAGGTTCATGATTGTTCAACAATTTGTTTAGCTTTGTATGTTAACTCTCTTTTCAGCCACCAGGTTCCAGATGCTAGCATGATGCCAACCAGACTTCCCTGGATAGACGACCCCACAAATGTGTCCTGGAACTCTGCTTCCCCAGAGTCCCACCCTCTGGGAAAGAGAGAGGCAGGCTGGGAGTATGGACAGACCAGTCAACGTCCATGTTCAGCGGGGAAGCAATTACAGAAGCCAGACCTTCAACCCTCTTTATCTCACAACGACTTTGGGTCCATACTCTCAGAGGGTTAAAGAATAGGAAAACTATCAGGAGAGGGGATGGGATACGAAGATCTGGTGTTGGTAATTGTGTGGAGTTGTACTCCTCTTATCCTATGGTTTTTGTCAGTGTTTCCTTTTTATAAATAAAAAATAATAAAAAAATAAATAAATAAATAGATAAAAAAACGAGCAGTGGATTCATAATACCAAGGCCCAGCAATAACCCTGGAGGAAAAAAAAAAAGTTTACATATGGATTGAGACTGTTCATGCCCTAAGAATACTTATCTCCTGCATTACTTTATATTTTAACTATATCTGACATATATAACTTAGAAATAATTTAAGTAAAACACTCAGGTCTATGGAATTTCAATGAATAATGAATCAGAAGAAGCTGAGAAAATGCTAACATGTCAACTGACATGTCACCTTTGGTTATCTTTGATAGTTTCGATAAGATACATGTATTCTAAGTCAGCAGGGAGAGAAGAAGATAACTAGATGACTTTCCATTTGCTGTGGAGTAAGCTTTACTCCCTCTGAGTCATCATGGCCAGAGTTTGGCTTCACAATTATACTTTAAATCTTGGTGCAGTTTTTTTCTCTAAAAATCAGTTATATTCTTATGCAAATGTAAGGATAAAACACACTTAAAATTATTTTCGGATTATGCATTACTTTAAATCTCTGAATATTCATATTTCACTATACATTCATATTTCCTTTTCTACCAGTGTTCTTATTCTATTCATCAAAGTAGAATAAAGAAAAAAGACTGAATTAGAGAGAGGGAAAGACAAAAAGACAAATTTTCTCTATGTGAAGTCTTAAAATTATTGGCTGAAATTTAGAGAACAGTTGGCTTAATGGCTATGTTTATGTCTTGCATATCACTACCTCCTAGACTTAGGAAATAATGGCACCCAAAGTCCTAGCCTACTCAAACACTTTACCAAAGTAAATTTCCTTTTTAAGAAGTAATGCTACAGGCAGGCTGTGCTACAACTAGTTAAGTTGCACATTACAGTGTGCAAAGACCCAGATGATTCAAGCCCCTGGTCCTCACCTGCAGGGGGAAAGCTTAACAAATAGGGAAGCATGTTTCCATCTCTCTCTCTCTCTCTCTTTCTCTCCATCTCATCCACCCCTCTCAATTTTTCTGTCTCTATCAAATAAAGAAAAAAGTAAATAACAAAAATTAAATCTTTTAAAAAGTAGTGCATGCGAACTGAAATTTTGAAAAATAATTGCTACTTCAATGTATTAAGTCATAATCTCATGATACTTAAAGAGGTAAAAGCTCACTCTGTAGAGTGCACACTTTAGACATCCAAGGACCAGGGTTTGCGTCTCTGGCCACAATATGAGAACATCTGAATGGGAAAGCTTCATAGTGTTTTGCCTCTGTCTCTCCTCTCTATCAGGGAAAGAAAGAAATAGGAAGGCAGGAAGGCAGGAAGGAAGGAAGGAAGGAAAGAAGGAAGGAAGGAAAGAAGAAAGGAAGGGAGGGAGAAGGAAAGAGAAGAGTTTGCCTGGAGTAGTGTAATTATGCAGAGGCAGTGAGCCCCATTAATAACCTTGGTTGGAAAAAAAATAACTGCATTGAGCATAAAATATTCTCCAGATGTCAAAAGAAAAATACAGTGTTAAAGTAATTTAATATTTATATATTGCTGGTGGGAGTACATACAAATTAATATGGTCATTTTTCAAAACTGTTTGGCAATATCTAGCAAAGTGAAATGTATGTCTTTATTATTATTTATTTATTCCCTTTTATTGCCCTGTTGTTTTATTGTTGTTGTTACTATTGTTGTCATTGTTGTTGGATAGGACAAAGAGAAATGGAGAGAGGGGGGAGAAGACAGAGAGGGGGAGAGAAAAATAGACACCTGCAGACCTGCTTCACTGCTTGTGAAGCGACTCCCCTGCAGGTGGGGAGCCAGGGCTCGAACCGGGGTCCTTACGCTGGTCCTTATATTTTGCACCACCTGTGCTTAACCCACTGTGCTACCGCCTAACTCCCAAAATGTATGTCTTTGACTTCACATTCTCAACAGAACTTAGTACATACATTCATTGAAATGCATCTATAAAAATACTCTTAGTACTATTATAGCATAAAATTGGAAAGTTAAAGATGTTCGGTGTATAATGTGATGCAATCTTATATTGAATTTCTACAGATAAAAATAAAATGAACTATTACTGTTACATGAAACTATGAATCTAAATCTTAGGAGAATAAGGATTCTTGATACAAGTGCACATATACTGCATTAATTCAATGACATGAAGTTCAAGAGTAGACAAAACTAACACTCAGAGCTATCAGTAGAAGTCAGAATAACATTTACTTCCATGGAGAATAAGATGGAGAGTTGAACTGATTAGGAAAGTACAATGTTTTCATGTTACAGTGATAATGACATAGGGCAGGGGGTATATTACTGAAGTATGTACAGTAATAAAATATCACTGAGTTAGAAATTCTTTTTTTTTTTTTTACAACTTTTAGATTCTGTAATTAATATTATGCAAACTAGTTCTGACATGAACATCCATTTTTGCTAGTATGTTACACAAGCTTGGTAATAAAGGTAACCAAGTAACTAAGGTAAAGGTCCTGAGATAATGATGTACTTGCTAGGTAAATGAATTGTATGAGAAAATTCTTTCTTAGAAGGAAGAAGGAATATGACTTTCAATAAATAAATAGGTAACTGTGAAGTGTCACACTGAGAAGTGAAATGTGTATCAGAGGAAAAAAAAATATCAACAAGTGAACACAGTTGTCTGTGGCAATTCATGGAACTAAAATACCCGACTATGTGCTGTTTTGCCATGGGCAAGAGCCAGGTTCAGTGACGCTTCCTTCAGTGCTGTGGTTTCTCATTCTCTCTCTAAAGTGCAACCATCAGACAAAACCAAAACAAAACAAAAAAGCAAAAAACAAAACAAAAAACAACCCATCAGCTCTCTCCTCTTTTCTTCTTTCCAATTCTTTTCTTTTCTTTTCTTTTCTTTTAAATCTTAACCCTAACACTGCTCAGCTCTTGCTTCTGGTGGTACCTGGGACTGAACTTAGGAGCATCAGGCATAACATTCTTGCATAACTATTAGCCTTCTCCAGTGCTCCACGGTGCTGCCAATGCTGTTCTTTCATACAAATCCCTTACCCACTGAGGTTTACCATAATCTCTAGTTTACTTCACAGATACTTTACTTATTTTCTTCCAAAAAAAATCTTACATTTCTTTTTTGGTTCATGTAAAATTCCATCATTTTCCTTAATGGCTTCTAAACCACCCATAACACACAGTGTCAGAAAACTCTTTTCTTACCTCAAAACCACAACAATCCTCCTGCTGTCTCCAATCTGAATTCACCAAGCTGCTACAACGTTTGACCTAACCTGTAGCCTTGGACTGCTATTCAATTATTTTTGCAAATACCAATTCAATTAATAATATGTGATTCTAAAGTAATTACCTATAGCATACCGACCTCTGACACATTATTTTGTCAAGAACTCTGAGAGTTAGGAACCATCATTTTATAGTTTAGTGGCTTAATAGACCCTGGGTCTAATGTCTATGATTAAGGAAACAGAACTAGTTCAGCTTTAGTTTCATGTCAATGACATGCAGCTGGTAACTGGTGGAACAGAAACTCAATCCCTGGACTTCAGAGTTAATTAGATGTAATTCAGCCAAGTACTTCTAAGGTGTCAGGAAAGGAAGAGATAAATTAAACACAGAATTAAGAAATTTCCATTTGTGTAGTACAGGGACTTTAGACAGACTTTTAATCTCACTCAAG
This sequence comes from Erinaceus europaeus, assembly GCF_950295315.1. Classification (NCBI taxonomy): domain Eukaryota; kingdom Metazoa; phylum Chordata; class Mammalia; order Eulipotyphla; family Erinaceidae; genus Erinaceus; species Erinaceus europaeus. The sequence continues at coordinate 25,218,355 of NC_080168.1, forward strand.
GTGAGTCTAGAAGAGATTTATTAGAACTAAGAATGCCAACTTTCAGAATAAATTTGATTTTATAAATTTACATTTAAATGGCACATATGTTTGAATATAGCATAGTAGTTGGGGAGGACATTGTCTTCTTATTTACTATCTATTCAACTCTTGACAGAGAATATAGTGTCACACATGTGAGATATGTACTCACTGGTTTTTAAAGAAATTCACTGTTTGACAGGCTGGGTGTATGGTCTGACCTTCCAACATCTATGTCCAGTGGAGAAGTAATTACAGAAGACAGAATTATCACCTTCTGCACCACCAAAAGAACTTTGGTCTATACTCCCAGAGCTATGAAGGGATGGGAAGAAGAGCAGGGGGAGACCAAAGGGCTCTGAATCCCAGTTTCATCAGGACCTGAAGCTTTTGTCACCAGGATTCTTGTTTTTCTAAGATTATAGTATAATTAGTGCTAACCTTAATTTAGTAAATAAAATCAGAAATACTCCAGTGCCACAGCGAACCTTACTGGTTATAGAAGCAAATATCATTATTATTATTATGTAATGAATGTCTTACTTGGATTAACTTAAATCTATTTATAGTTAAGTTTGAGATATGGGTACCTTTTCTTCCAAATAACACCATCTGCTCTATCAAGTCTTTTTTTTTTTTTTTTTTCCTCCAGGGTTATTGCTGGGCTCGGTGCCTGCACCATGAATCCACTGCTCCTGGAGGCCATTCCCCCCTTTTTGTTGCCATTGTTGTTGTAGCCTCATTGTGGTTATTATTATTGCCATCATTGATGTCGTTTATTGTTCAATAGGACAGAGAGAAATGGAGAGAGGAGGGGAAGATAGAGAGGCGGAGAGAAAGACACCTGCAGACCTGCTCCACTGCCTTTGAAGCGACTCCCCTGCAGGTGGGGAGCCGGGGGCTTGAACCGGGATCCTTACGCTGGTCCCTGGGCTTTGCGCCACATGCGCTTAACCCACTGCGCCACCGCCCGACACCTATCAAATCTTTTCTTAAATATTACCTTCTTAAGAATATTTATCCTGGCCATCCATTTAATAGTACAGTCTTCAACTCCCATCCCCCAATCTCTTTTATCATCTTCTGCATATCATTTTCATTCCTCTGACCTACTATATGACTTACTTGTCCTTTGTTTATTATTTATTGTTTATACCTTTCAGTTCACTTATAAACTCTATGAAGGCAAACTTATTTGCCCATCTTGTTCACTCATATATTTCAAATACCTAGAGTTGTGTCTGGTACATCATAAATATTCATTAAATTCAGGCATGCATGAATGACTGTAACACTAAGATCCATATAAAAAATGAGTCATCTCCCTGTAGCAAATATGAATTCTGAGATTACACAACTGAGTACATTCCGTTTCAGAAGTCGCTAAGCAAAGCACATGGTACTAGCATTTCATTCAGTCTGTGTCTTGTTTAAGTACTTAAACACACAAGGCTTTGAATCTTTGATATATCTAGAGCCATTTTGAGAATATTTCTAATTTTACTTCAAATTTTTGAAAATAGTTATCTATATGTGCATTTTATTTTTGATTTTCTTTATTATCTTTATTTATTGAATAGAGACAGCGAGAAACTGAGAGGAGGGGAAGGAAGAGAGGAAGAGAGACAGAGAGACACCTGCAGACCTACTTCACCACTTGTGAAGCTTTACCCTTGCAGGTGAGGGCCTGGGGCTAAAACCCTGGTCCTTGCACACTGTAACATGTACACTCAACCAGGTACACCACCACCCAGCCCCATTATTTATTTATTAATTATTATTATTGCCTCCAGGGTTATTGCAGGGCTTAGTACCTGCACCACAAATCCACTGTTCCTGGTGGCCATCTTTTCTATTATTGTTGGTATTGAATAGGATAGACAGAAATGGAGAGAGGAGGGGAAGACAGAGAGGGGGAGAGAAAGATAAGATACCTGCAGACCTGCTTCACCACTTGTGAAGTGACTCCCCTGCAGGTGGGGAGCCAGGGGCTCGAACCAGGATCTTCAAGCCCATCCTTGCACTTTGAGCCACCATGTGCACTTAACCCACTGCACCAGTGCCCAACCCCGCAACATTTTGACTCTTCACTAGTGCACAATAAACACTGAAGACTTGTTTTGTGAATACTGGCTTAGGAAAAAAATGAAACTGGAAATGGGGAGAAATATGTGTAGTTACTCTGGCCTTCATTCATATTACTATAGCCAGGCATTTGATTGTTTTAAATCTGCAGAACTGAAAAGTCAAGAAAAGGAACTGAAAAATTAGACTTGTAGAGAATGAATCCCAACTAAAATTCCAGTAGATGGACACCCAGACACTACACTAGGAAAAAGCAAGTTAAATCTTTGTGAACGATTTTAGTCATTAGCAAGGATTACTTATATTTCTTAAAAATGCAATCTGTTGGGGGCCGGGTGGTAGCACAGTGGGTTAAGTGCACATGGTAGGAAGCTTAAGAACCAGCATCGGAGCCCCACCTGCAGGGAGGTTGATTCACAGGAGGTGAACCTTTCTCTCCCTTCTCTCTGTCCTTTTCTCTTCTTCCTCCTCTCTGGATTTCTCTTTGTCCTATCCAACAACAGCAATATTAACAACAACAACAAGGGCAACAAAATGGGGAAAATGGCCTCCAGGAGCAGTGGATTTGTAGTGCAGGCACTGAGCCCCAGCAATAACCCTGGAGGCAAAAAAAACTATGCAATTTGCTTTATTTATGTATTTATTTATTTTTGAGAGAGGGATCAGAAAGAAAAGAGAGAACCAGAGCATCACTGGCATATGTAATGCAGGGGATGAACTCACGCTTGGGTGGGTCAGTAGGGGCGCTGCACCCCGGATTACTGTATTTAAATAATTTCATATTTTACAGTGGAGCTGCTCAATGAACTGTATGACTGATCAACTAATGAGAAGGTAAGGTGAAGTATTCCCTGTTACCTAAAGAATTCACAAATGAAGAAGATGGCCAGGAGTGCACCCCGTCTATAGAGTGTACACTTTACTATGTGAGAGAACTAGGGTTCAAGCCTCCAGTCCCTACCTGCAGGGGGATGTGTCCCAAGTGATGAAGTAATGGTTCAGGTTTCTCCCCCACTTCTCCCTCGCTCTGTTTCTCTCTCTCTCTCTCTGTCCCTAACACTTCCATCTCAATTTCTTTCTGTCTCTAGGAAGGAAGAAAGGAAGGAAAGAAGGAAGGAAGGAGGGAAGGAATGGAGGAAGGAAGGGAAAATGGCCACTGGGAGTGTTAGATTCATCATGCAGGCACTGGGCCACAGCAATAACCCTGATGGCAATTTAAAAAAATTTAAAAATTAGTATTTTTTTAAAAAAAGAATGCAAAAAGGGAGTCTAAAGAAGTTGGCAGAAAGGACATTCAGTGAAAAGTGAGTTTTTTTTTTTATGAAAAAATAAACTTCATAAAGGGCAAGAGACTGACAAAGGGGGGTGTGGTATTGATGGCACAGCAATGTTAAGACTAACATAGTGCCAATCCTGAAAAAAGTAACTAAAAGATGACAGTGTGTGAAATGAGGCACAAAATGCTCAAATCAGAAGGCAAAATAAGAATATTGGAGAAGGGGAGAGAAGAACTGGAGACTCCAGAGCCCTGGAAGCACACAGGGGTTCATTTATAAACCAGGGAGCTAGTCTGACAGGTGAGGCAGGCTGAGGCACTTGAAAGGTCTTATTCAGTGGCTGGCATTACTGAATGCCCAGCTGGATCCAAACAAGAGCAATTTTAAACAGGATCATTGTTCTAAAGAATCTTAAGTTCCATGAGCCCTCTAACGATGCCTTATAAATCTTGAGAAGCATCAATATTCACCAACCACCTGCAATCAGTATTAATGCAGAATTTGCTTGACACAGCAAGTCCTTGACAGGGGGGATTTTAATTCAGATGACTGCCCTCTACTCAGGATTTACATGTATTGATGATATGCAAATCAGTTCAGTCCCATCAACATCATAAATTAGGTGCATGCTATCAGGAGGATTATCTTGGGAAGAGAGAATGTCACCCTCAATATGCATATATACCCTGGAGTGAAAAGTCTTCTGAGTAAGAGAGAATTATAGAAGGATTTTCCCCCTCATTTCTTTTTTTTAATATTTATTTATTTATTCCCTTTATTGCCCTTGTATTATTGTTGTTATTATAAATGTCATTGTTGTTGGATAGGACAGAAAGAAATGGAGAGAGGAGAGGAAGAGCGTGAGGGGGAGAGAAAGATAGACACCTACAGACCTGCTTCACTGCCTGTGAAGCAACTCCCCTGCAGGTAGGGAGCCGGGGGCTCGAACTGGGATCCTTACGCCGGGGTCCTTGTGCTTTGTGCTAGGTGTGCTTAACCCACTGTGCTACTGCCCAACTTCCTTTCCCCCTCATTTCTATTGACAGATTGGATGTATTCTTCTCTCTCTTTTTTATTTTTATTTTTATAAAAAGGAAACACTGACAAAACCATAGGATAAGAGGGGTATAGCTTCAGACAATTCCCACCACCTGAACTCTGTATCCCATCCCCTCCCCTGATAGTTTTCTTATTCTTTAACCCTCTGGGAGTATGGACCCAAGGTCATTATGGAATGCAGAAGGTTGAAGGTCTGGCTTCTGTAATTGCTTCCCTGCTGAACATGGGTGTTGACAGGTAGATCCATACTCCCAGCCTATCTCTCTCTTTCCCTAGTGGAGAAGGGCTCTGGGGAAGCAGAGTTCTAGGACACATTGGTGGGGTTGTCTGTCCAGGGAAGTCTGGTCAGCATTAGGCTAGCATCTGGAACCTGGTGGTTGACAAGAGAGTTAACATACAAAGCCAAACAAATTGTTGACCAGTCATGGACCTAAAGGCTGGAATAGTGCAGATAAAGTTTTGGGGGATCCTCCATTTTGTAGATAGCTAGTAGGCCTATTTTAGTTAAATTCCAAAGGGCCTGTGACTATACTAGCTTTTTTTTTTTTTCTTTTTCTTTTTGCCCCTGAGCCTGAAATAAGATATGCCAGTGGATCCAAGTTACTGTCTGGGGAGATGATGTCATGGCTGGAAAATGGAACAGAAAGCTGGATCAGGGAAGAGAGTAGCTCCCTAATATATGAAGGGAGTATAAATATTGTTGACTGTAAACCCCATTGATTTGATGTCATCTGGGGCCCATATTCAGCTTAGGAGCCTATGTGACCTCTGCATCCCTCTAGATCTGAGCTCACATTCTGTGGTCATGAGTAGGAACATTCCAGGCTGCCCCAATATCGACCCATCTTCCTCAGGTGTAGCATAGAGTATTCTGTCCATCCTTCCTTCTGAGGATGGAACATTCTCTACCATTGTTGACCCAGGTTGAGGGCAAGTTCCTATGGGGAGGCAACAAAGGGGTCTATTGTGTTGTTCCTGATAGAGATGACTGGTAACAATGGAGAGAGGGATTTATTTGAGGTCTAGGCCCATCATGTCTGTTTGGCAATCTCAGGACTCCTGATTAGGGCCCCAGCTGATGGGGTGGCCTGATAGTGACTAAAGAGTCATCATTAAAATATGCTGGTCTCTTGCCCTTATTCAGCTTTTGCAGTCCTTGCTTTGCTAGGGTTAGCTTTGGAGTGAGTGAGAGAACTGTAATAGGAAGTAGGTGAGGAGGGTATCTAAGTCTAAGTAGACACTATTTCATTATGAATTTGATACTAACTCAGTGCAGACTATTGTGTACTTTTGCTTTCAGGTATATATTTTGCCCTAGTTTGTGGATACGTGTGAACATATGCTCTATCTCACGGGACTTGGTCTATAACTAGGCTTTGGAACTTTGTTAGGAATTCCTCCTGGAATGAAATTAGAGAATACTATGAAAGGAAAGGTCTCATCCGAGTAATTAAGTTGAAGGGTTGATATTCCACACCTGAAGTCTCTGGACACAGTCTGAAATGAAGCATGCCGAGGTAGTACTTGTTGCGTTGATTAGATTGGGATTGGTGGATGCAATATTATTTGTTATGAATTGAGAGAAGCATGCAGGAAAGTGCGCCCCTCCCTAGAGGTTCCAGGACTGGGGGAAATATAGGCCCTATAGGGGAAATGTATGGTCCCTTCTGTAGCTATCTACAAAATGGAGGACCCCTCAACACTTCATCTGCACTATTCCAGCCTTTTGGTCCATGACTGGTCAATAATTTGTTTGGCTTTGTATATTAAGTCTCTTTTCAGGCACCAGGTTCCAGATGCTAGCATGATGCCAACCAGACTTCCCTGGACAGAGGACCCCAACAATGTGTCCTAGCACTCTGCTTCCCCAGAGATCCACCCTACCAGGGAAAGAGAGAGGCAGGCTGGGAGTATGGATCTACCAGTCAACACCCATGTTCAGCAGAGAAACAATTACAGAACCCAGACCTTCCACCTTCTGCATCCCACAATGACCTTGGGTCCATACTCCCAGAGGGTTAAAGAATAGGAAAGCTATCAGGGGAGGGGATGGGATACGGAGATCTGGTGTTGGGAATTGTGTGGAGCTGTATCCCTCTTATCCTATGGTTTTGTTAATGTCTCCTTTTAAAAATAAATTTAAAAAAAGAAATGCTCTGTTCTTTCTCTCTGTGTCTTTCTCCTTGTATCTCTCTTAGTAAAGTAAAATAAATAAATACGACTTAGGAAAAAACACCTTATATGAAAAACAAAATTTACAGACTCTAACGTTTTTAAAAGGATTTACTATCAGATGAAAGATACAGATAAGAATATATGAGGCCTTCATGCAAATGATCTAGTCAAGTCTTAAACCTCTGTGAAGTGCTTGAACTCTCTATTGAAGGGGGAAGTTGGGTGCTCAGAGCACAGTATATTCACAAGTCAAAGGTGACATAAGAAGTACTGAAATCTTGTGCAGCAATTAGGAGCCTTGAATTAGTTGAATATACAACATTATTGGATGGAAAAAGCATAAACAGAGTTTATATTTTTTCATATATCTTATTATTATTTATTTTGGATAGAGACAGAGATAAGTTGAGAGGGTAGGGAGAGACAGAGACAAGATACTTGCAACACTGCTTCTCTGATTATGAAGTTTCCCCCTCGCAAGTGGGGACCGGGGGCTTGAACCAGCATCTTGCACACTGGAATGCAATCTGGTAGTTACATTGTAATATAATCAACCAGGTGTGTCACCATCCACCCCCAGAATGGTAACACAGATACCAGGAACAGAGATACATCAAACATATTAAAATGCTGACATATAAGCAAGGAGGAATGGAAGTGCAGGTCAAAGATAAAAGGGAGAAATGTTAAAACAATATGAAATTGGAAAGAAGACTTTGACGTTAGATGATCATGTGTTCCCAAATGAAGATACTGGAAAAAAAATCAAGTGTTTGTACTTGTGGTTCCAAATAACCAAGAGGTTATTAAAATGTGCTCTTGCTGTCACTCTTTCAGTGTTGTTCATTGGAGACAACTGAAAGCAGAGTAGGGCTGTGGCTAACTCACTCCTCACTCACTTTTTCTGGATTCCACAGAACTGAGCTAAAATGCAAGATTTCACCATATGTCACTTAAGAAGTCAGAGATGACCCATGAGTCTGCTTTGTACTTACTAAGCATCCAAGGGATCAGGAACTACTGGTTCATGGAAAACATATTGAAAAAAAAAAACCAAACAGAGGTGGTCAGGTACGTCCGGTAAAAAGTACAAGTTACACATACAGGGACAGGGTGTAAGTTCTCTACCCCATAAGCACCAGGGTGGGGGTAGTAATAAATGATCACTAGGAGCTGTGGAGTCATCCTGCAGGCACTCAGCTTCAACAAGAATGCAAGAAAAAGAAAAGGGATAAAAAACAACAGAGGATTAAAAGTAAAAGTACGAATTGTTTCCCCACCAAATGCAAAGGTATTTTCTTCCTGTGTCAAAAAACAAGGATTCAAAACAAAGGGATTCAGAAATCAAACTATGTTTGAGTATGAATCTGAGCCCAAAACAAGTAGAGCTAAATCAATGTCTTTCGTGAATAAATATTATAATAAAATGAGAAATGCATGTTAAAGGAGTTGGATAGTGGTGCGCTCAGCTGAGCTGAGCTTACATGTTACTATCAGTAAGGACCTGGGTGTAAGCCTCCACTCCCTACCTGTAGGGAGTAAGTTTCACAAATGGTGAAACAGTGCTGCAGGTGTCTCTCTGTCTCTTTCCCTATCACTTCCTTCCCTCTCAAAATGGTGACCCAGGTGGGAGATTCATTTTTTTTTAATTTTTTATTTAAGAAAGGATTAATGAACAAAAACATAAGGTAGGAGGGGTACAACTCCACACAATTCCCACCACCCAATCTCCATAACCCACCCCCTCCCCTGATAGTTTTCCCATTCTCTAGCCCTCTGGGAGCATGGACCCAGGGTCGTTGAGGGTTGCAGAAGGTAGAAGGTCTGGCTTCTGTAATTGCTCAGGTGGGAGATTCATAACGTAGGCACTGAACCCCCCTGCAATAACTGGTAGCAATTGAAGTAGAAAGGAAGAAAGAAAGAGAGAAAGAAGGGAAGAAGAGGAAGAATGAAAGCAATGAAGGATGGAAGAATGAAATGCATTTCAAAACATGTTATTGTCTGTTTTTCTCCTAACTTTTCTTTCCTATTATTCTTTCATTAGCTATCGTCAGAAACAAGTGGCATCCAAAAATTTCTCGAATTAAGGATATTTCAAGGTTAACTGACTTTCATTTCACATAGGGACTATTGAAAGTCAAATGAAGGCACAAAGACTTCTTATGATATCTACATGAAGTAAAATACATAAATATTGCTTAGAAAGCTGTAATATTTATCAATCTTCCTCTATTTCGATCACCTACATATTTAGACATACATAAGTCATAGTAATAAATAGTAATGTCTGTTGGTTGATTAGGATTTTCTCCCACTATATTAATTACCTTACACACAAAATAGTAGGTTGTAAGAAAGACTTTTTCATTAGCCAGATTTTATTGGAGGGCAAATGGAGACAGAGAGGTGAGATCATTCCTTATGTATACATTGTTAATAAAGTGAAAGCCTCCATGAACCAAGCAACCTGGTATGAGTTTCTCTATGTACCTAAATTATCTTCATAATTTTGAATTCTTTATAGGAGTAGCCTAGTTCTGTTTAGTATTAGGAAGATGAATAATTCTTAAAACAGTTGAAGCCAAATACTACAAATCCAAATTAATTTGTTTAGTCCAGTTTGGTCAACAAATACATATCAACACACCTTCATTTGAATTTTATGCAAAACAAAAAAATAGATAAATAAAGGACATCCTAAATGAACACGTACAATTACAGGTTCTTTTTTCTTCTCCACTTTAGCCTGGCTCCCTATGAAAGAAAATGAGTAAAGCCATTGGGTCTCTTAGTGTGACTTCCCCACTCCATCCACCCTCCTGTCTTTGCCACCATGGTCAGAAGAAATAGTCTTGGCAAAGTTAAAAAGGAGAGACTTGCTATATCCTGGACATCTGGACTATTTTGCTCTCCCTCCCTAGTATTAATGAGATGCTAAGCATCACCTGTCTGTCTTCTTTCTAATTTGTAATCTATGGTCTCATAGAGGAGTATTACATAAAAATTACAACACAAACCTGAAACTCAAAAATTTAATATTACCAAATATTAATTAATATTAATATTAATATTACCAAATTTAATATTACCAAGTAATATTAAATGTGAATCTTAAAAATGAAATTACATACAAGTCAGTTGGCTATTTATAATGAAGTCACAGCATTTTAAATGCCCATAAAGAAACACACACACACACACAAACACACACACACACACACACACACACACACACACACACACACACACACAAGAAACTCAAAGATATTACCAAACTAACGCCTTAAATGTAACACACATATGGCATTCACTAGGGAAAATAAAAGAAGCTATAAATTTGGAATTGTTAAGAATCTCTTAATTCTAAACTCACAGTGTACTTTAAGTCTACCATGTTTCAACATTTTAAAAGATATCTTACTTTTTTTAAAAAAGATAAGTGACCCATGACGTAAATTAATCTTTACTGTCAGGATTATTAAATAACAAACCAACTCAGAGATGAAGTGAGAACACAATCTTTTCTTCTGTTTACTCTATTGAAGTCACAGGATAGACAGGATTCATGTATCTGACAAAGCTAGCTTATTTCTTCACTCTTCCCTCCAAATCTGCCCTATGTCTTTCAGTTATTCTCTAGACATACTGGTGCTGTTATGTAGCAATTCTCAAATAAGCTGAATGTTGTTTTTTATGGCACACAGAGCAATTATGCTAATGTGGTGCTTTATATTTTTACTAGCATTCTCACATCAATTGTTTGATTTTGTCCTAGAGCCAATGGTATTTTAGTCTTGGTTTCTAAAGAACATCCAGCCTTACAAGGCACCATAGTGTCTTGGGAGATAGTGAGTGACTGTCAAGTTTAGATTAGAGAAAGTGTAAAGAGTCCCTGGATATCTTGTTGTTCCAGAAAGCAGGAAAATACTGAAAGATTAATGGAACTCATTGTAAGAGTTCTTAAAGAGGTACCCAGAAGCCAAATTTGAGAAAATTAAGACATCCACTATAATAAAGATGACACTACATTCTAAGATATTGAATAAAAGAAAATTAAGAAAGAGAGAGAGACACACACACCTCTTGAAGGACCTCAGCAACCCTGCCCAACAGCTCTTTTGGTGACTGCAACTCTAATTTACTTTTATAGTAGCAATTTATTTCCCTTAGGAGAATAATGAGCTTTACACTTAAATTCTTACTTTCTTTTTTTAGTGCTTAATTATTTTTAAGCAACTTAGCTCTAGAGATATAGGTTTTACATATACTATTTAGAAATTTTAGAAATGTTATTAAAACAATTGTGGGATTACTGTGCCAACAAAAGGCACATGGGCTTCATATCAGATTACCTCTAGCTGATTTTTTTTTTCCCCACGAGGGTTATTGATTGCTGGGGCTCAGTGTATAGATGATGACACTGCTGCTCCCAATGGCCTTTTTCCCTTTTTTTTTATTCTTTCTGATAGAGGGTGGGAGACAGAGAAATAGAGACAGAGAGACACCTGCAGCACTTATCCACTGCTTGTGAAGCTTCTCCTTTGCAGGTGGGAACAGGGACTCATATGTGAAATATATATATATTTTTTCTTGACTATTTCTTCTACTGTTTCTCTTTGTGTATATAAGTAACCTTATCATATTGCTTATGCTGTTCTGAGGAAACTTGGGAAAAGGAAGGGATGCTATCAGGTTGAGATCTGGCACCTGTTTTTAACTTCCTATGTTTATTTCAAAGTAAGAAAGGGCAGAATTGGGAGTTGGGTTGTAGCGCAGCGGGTTAAGCGCAGGTGGCGCAAAGCACAAGGACCGGCATAAGGATCCCGGTTCGAACCCCGGCTCCCCACCTGCAGGGTAGTCGCTTCACAAGCGGTGAAGCAGGTCTGCAGGTGTCTATCTTTCTCTCCCCCTCTCTGTCTTCCCCTCCTCTCTCCATTTCTCTCTGTCCTATCCAACAACGACGACAACAACAATAATAACTACAACAATAAAACAACAAGGGCAACAAAAGGGAATAAATAAATAAAATAAAATATTAAAAAAAAAAAGAAAGGGCAGAATTACAGTACTTTTTTTTGTGCTAAACCACACATTCAGGCATTGGGAGGTAGGTGCTATTATTATCTCCATTCCATATGTATTAAAACACAAGCTAAAATTATTAAATTATTGTTGCCTATGTAAACAGTAAAGTGAATCACAAATCTTAAAAGAAATGATCTTTTAAAATTTTTCTTTTCCAACTTATCCAACAATAACAACAACAACAAAATCTAACTTTTCTAGAACTAATAATCATTAGTAGAATAATTAGATACAACTGGTAAACCATCTTTGCTTACAAACATCATGCATAATAAAATACAGAAGCTGAGAATGTGACTAGACTTATAATTTATTCTTGCATGAAGGACAGGCATAGAATATTAGCATTTTCCCAGCTTGTGAAAAATGTTTAGGATATTACCAAGCTTCCGTGCTAGTCACAGAAGACTATTCAACTGATAACATAATTAACTCACAGTACAAATCTGAGATGAATGTGCTTTTCAGAAGTTTGGAATCCTCCAACAGTCTAACAAGCGCTGAATGGAAGATTAGAAGAGATTTGGGTTGTAAAGTGAAGAAATAAAGCAACGTCAGTTTTGACTGTTTTTTTAAAAAAACAACTTCATTGTTACAAACTAGAACTTTTTCTTTTTTTCTTTTTGGTAATATGGTCTCAGTGGTAAGGCCCAAGTCTCAACAATGAATCCCATTTTAGGGGAAAGCAAGATGGATCACGAGAGAGTGCCTGCTTTGCAATGTGTGAGAGACAAATTCAGCCCTTCTATACGACATCAAAATACTATGGTGCTAGGGGAACTTTCGGTTCTGTGGCCTCTCTGTGTGTCTGTTTCTCCCTTTCTAGCTGCAAAAGTTCATTTGGAGCTCTATATGAAATTGTCTGGCATTCAAATTTCAATGAAAATGTTTCATTTATAGCAGTTTCAACCTAGAATACTTAAAAATATATCTATAATTGGACTGACTTTTCTATTTGGTCATAAATCATGTTTTTTTCCCCAAAAAACAATAAATTCCAGTACATTCAATACTTCCTGTCAAGTGAACTATCCTGGCTGAATTCTAGACAGTAAAATAGAAAACAAGAAAAAAAAAAACAGCCTAATGAAGGATAATCACGATTACAATGAGCAGTGAGAACCCTTTTGTCCTACTATATAATCACCTGTTATTTTACTATTCTTTAGGGAATTACTTAAGAATCCTACTACCCAAGTTGTATAATTTCACTTCCCCATTTCAATAGTTAATCTTTAAATCCTTTATTAAACAAGTCAAAAAGTTAGCATGTAGAAATGAAGGAGCATAAGAGAAGAAGGTGAGGAGAGAGAGAGAAAGAAATACCTAGTGCTCTCCTCTCTCTCTCCATATATATGTATATATATGACATTTACTTATCAATCATTCTTATTTAAATTCTGTAATCTCATTTATAACCTGTTTTTAAAATGAATCTAACTATTTAGGCTTTTAGATTTTTTCTTCTTCTCATTCTGTTACCCTGTAGCCTAGTGTGTGAGCATTAACGTTAACTTATGCTAGAACTACAATAGTATCTATCTGCCCTCTTGAGGGAGCTGTGAAGGATGGCATCATACCCATGACTAGCATGCACTACACCTGGAGCAGGGGAGTGAGCTGCACTTGGAGGAGAGAGAGAGAGTAGAAGCAGAAGATTCATCTTGAAATAATTTGGCTATTGGTGCCACAAGATTAAATCATCTGGGTTTTAGTAGTGATGGTGGTGGTGGTGTGTACGTGTGGGGGGAAAGTTTAGATTTAAATGAACCAAGACTGAATATAAGTGATACATACAAAACTAGAAATAGATATTTAAGTGAGAGCAAAAGAGCCAAAAGAATCTCTCTGTTCATGCCCTTATTCTTAGTGGATTCCACAGTGGAACAGGTACCTTGAAGCTGTCACCTTGAACACACCTGTCTGATCTCAAGCCTGTGGAATGTGTGATAGAACTGGTTTCTACATGCTCACAGGTATCTTTCGTCTCCATTCCATGACCAGTTGACATCACCGTGGCAGCTTGAGTTGGCCCACAGGGATCATATTTGCACACACACAAAAAAATCCAATTAACTACAAAAACCAGGGATCTTTTTCTTGTTCCTTACTCTTTGCCCTGTAAAATCCAATTTGCCAGCACATTATTAACTCTCAAAAACTTGAAATGTTTCCTACCCTTGTCATGCGCATCCCTAGGTAGTAGTAACACTACCAGATACTTCATGTAGAGTTGAAAACAAATCAACTAAATGTAATGGAGACAGTCCAAATACAGACTACAAAAAGGCATAACAACAGAAAAGAATACTTGAGAAGACCTGTTAGACTTCCAAAAATAGTAACTGTGATTACAGCTATAACTGCAATGAAATGGGAGAGCTGAACAGAAATAAGAATCAGAGCAGTCATTTTCATCTGAACATTAATGTATGGTTTCCTTAGCATCTTCCTGTTTACAGAGCTTTCCTTATTTTTTGCACTTTGATTTAATAGACACCACATATATTGTGTCTTTACTAGTTAGAAACTTGTGGAAACCCTCTGATGATATAGGTGGCATTTTTTTCAATAGCATATGTTCATTTCATTTCTCTATATTTTGGTAATATGTCACAGTATATATATATGTATATATATATATATATATTACTGCACACTTAACAGATTTTCAGACTATAATACAGTAAAATAAAGTTTACTTTTGTCTTGGTTTTTCTACCAGAGCATTGTTCAGCTCAGGTTTATGGTGGTGATGGGGGTTGAACCTGGGACCTCAGAGTCTTGGGCACATAAGTTTATTTGCATAACCATTATGCTATCTCCTCATTCCTGAAAATTCTGCTTTTGTAAGCACTGGAAAACTAAAAATAAAAATCCTGTGACTAATTTATTTATTGAGGGGTATATAACTGAACCCGGAGTATCTCCAAGATATATCTATATATTTATCTTCTCTGGTCCTCATAAGGATATTGTAAAGGTGATAGGCCTAGGAATAAATAGATATAATTTTAAATTTACTTATTTATTTTTACCACCACACGTACTTCCAAGAATTCCAGCATATACTTTCTGGAGAAGGTAACACCAGTGTTTATGCTACATGATTTCCAAAGCAAGGCTCTTATGATACCTTAAAAAATGTAGGGATCTACTACGCAGCTATTAAGAACAATGAACCTACCTTCTCTGACCAATCTTGGATGGAGCTAGAAGGAATTATGTTAAATGAGTTAAGTCAGAAAGAGAAAGATGAGTATGGGATGATCCCACTCATCCTCAAGTTGAGAAAGAACAGAAAGGGAAACTAAAAGCAGAATTTGACTAAATCTAAATCTGGAGTAGGGCACCAAAGTAAAAACCCTGTGGTGAGGGTAAGGGTGGACATTCCCAGGCTGGTGGGGGGTGGTGGAGGTGGGGGGTTGAGATGGGACACAGTCTTTTCTGGTGGGAATGGTGTTTATGTACAGTCCTATTAATCTGTAGTCATATAAATCACTATTTAATTATTATGAGTGGAAAATTGATTGTATGTCTCAAACTTTTTAAAGCACAGACGGAATATTTTTAATACATAGGTTGAGTCTTTGATATGTTGACTCTTTCAAAAGCCTAGACCAGGGAGAACAGAAGCAACCAGTGGCACAGCTATATACAAGATGTTGGGTATTATACAGCAAATCCTAACAAAGAGACTTTTCAAAGTTAACCAATTACCAAATAATGTGATGATAACAGTTAACTATCCATTGTCTTCTTGAACCCTAAGACAGCAGGAACCACACATTTCCACTATAGAGCCTATATTTCCCCCCGTCTTAGAACCTTAGGGTGGGGCGCACTTTCCTGCATGCTTCTCTCAATTCATATCAAATAATATTGTATCCGCCGATCACAACCTAATCAACGCAACGAGTGCCACCTCAGCATGCTTCACTTCAGACTGTGTCCAGAGACTTCAGGTGTGGAATGACAACCCTTCAGCTTCATTACTCAGGTGAGACCTTTCCTTTCATAGTATTCTCTAATTCCATTCCAGGAGGTTTACTTCCTAACAAAGTCCCAAAACCTAGATATAGCCCAGGTACCCTGAGATAGAGCATATGCTCACATGTATCCATAAACTAGGGCAAAATATATACCTGAAAGCAAAAGTACACAATAGTCTGCAGTGAATACCCCCCAACACTTCACCTGCACTATTCCAGCCTTTAGGTCCATGGTTGTTCAACAATTTGTTTGGCTTTGTATGTTAACTTTCTTTTCAGACACCAGGTTCCAGATGTCAGCATGATGCCGACCAGACTTCCTTGGACAGACAACCCCACCAATGTGTCCTGGAGCTCTGCTTCCCCAGAGACCCACCCTACTAGGGAAAGAGAGAGGCAGGCTGGGAGTATGGAAAGACCAGTCAACACTCATGTTCAGCGGGGAAGCAATTACAGAAGCCAGACCTTCCACCCTCTGCAACCCACAACTACCTTGGGTCCATACTCCCAGAGGGATAAAGAATAGGAAAGCTATCAGGGGAGGGGATGGAATATAGAGATCCGGTGGTGGGAACTGTGTGGAGTGGTACCCCTCCTATCCTAAGGTTCTGTTAATGTCTCCCTTTTAAAATAAATAAATAAATAAACAAACAAATAAATAAATAAGTAAAATAAATAAATGTAGGGATCAGGGGCCAGGTAGTGGCGCACCTGGTTGAGCACACGTTACAATGCGCAAGGACAAAAGTTCGAGGCCCTGATGCTCACCTGTGGGGGAAAACTTTTCAAGTGGTGAAGCATAGCTGCAGGTTTCTGTCTCTCTCCCTCCCTATCTCCCCCTTCCCTCTTGATTTCTGGCTGCCTATATCAAATAAATAAAGATAATAAACAAAATGTAGGGATCGGTGTATGTGTGTGTGTCTGTGTATTCTCTCAAATGCTATTAGATTATAGAAACTATTCCAAGGTAATTACTTTAGCTGCTTTTAAAAGGAAGTTTTAGTTAGACCACGACATATATATTTAAATAACAATATAGGAACCAGAAATGGTAGCAGTGACACCAAAAGTGCAAAAAGGAAAAGAGCTACTGGAGGAGAGCTGACTGCAGTCTAAAAGTTGATACTGTTATTACCAAAAACATATATTCAACATTATCTAAATAGCTCATGTTCCTGGCACTGTGCTCAATCTGTCTCTAAATCTCAACGTTTGAAAATAGAAGTAGATGGAATAGATGTGGATATGTGCTAAGGCTTCAGATGGTCCAGGGAACAGTTTGGCTCAAAACAGGTTTGAACTTGACAACTTTACAGTGAATTAGGAACAGCCAAAAAGAACTAAATCTATCGGTAATTAAATCGGCTTATATTCCAAATATGTTTGTAAATAAACATTGCTATTCAGGATTTCACAGCAGAGAAAAAAATTGAATATATGCTCTTCGTAAACACTTTGCAAACTCTTTCCTCTGATAAAAATTTCACATGACATTATTCCACACCAAAATTCCAGTTGAGCCATTTAGCCTCACTGACTACGGGGGTAAAATAATTGGCTTATGATGAATGACTTTGAGATGGGTCTTTAGTCTAAGATTCAATTCAATTATTTGTAAACCATAGGTATGGGGAAGCTAGGCGGACCAGACTTAGTAAAACTCTACTTCACTAGATCATTATATGAAATACATCATTTGATGCTCACAGACTAACAGCACATCATACCCTACCTTTTTAAAAATCTTAATAAACTACAATAATCTGGTTTACCAGAAAGAAACAATATATAGTTTCTACAGAGAAAGTTCTTTGGTGCATACAAATTTGTTGAAATAATAGGTACTTTCTCTGCCAGACTTCCAATCTCTAAAAATGGAAATTTTTACTTCAGTCAGAAAGTAACAATTTGAAAATATTTATCATTGTGTATTTTATTTATATTAACTCCGTATATACTGAAATTATCAAACTGTTTTCTAAAACAGAATAGGTACACTACAATTTTCTGGCTTATCCAAGAACACAAGAAGCACATTCAAAATTAAAGCACTCTCGAATAATTAAAAATTAACTGACCAGGGGCTGGGTAGTGGCACACCTGGTTAAGTGCACACACTACAGAGCACAAGGACTAGAGTTCAAGCCCCTCGTCCCCACCTGCAGGGGGAAAGCTTCACAAGCGGTGGAGCAGGGCTGCAGGTGTCACTCTGTCTCTCTTCCCTTCTGTCACCCTCTTCCCTCTCAATTTCTGGCTGTCTCTATCCAATAATTAAATAAATATAGTAAAATGTTTTTAAAATTAACTGACCAAGAAGATCAATGAAATTTCCATAGCAAACAACACTATAAAATATTTTAAATAATATTTATGTATGCTGTTTTTTATGCATGCTATTTCATTTTTGTATTTATTTATTCCCTTTTGTTGTCCTTGTTTTACTGTTGTAGTAATTGTTGTTAATGTCGTCATTGTTGGATAGGATAGAGAGAAATGCAGAAAGGAGGGAAGGATAGAGAAGGGGAGAGAAAGAGAGACACCTCACCTGCAGACCTGCTTCCCCACTTGTGAAATGACTCCCCTGCAAGTGGGGAGCCAGGGGCTCGAACTGGCATCCTTATGCCAGTCCTTGAGCTTTGCGCCACCTGCGCTTAACCCACTGCGCTACCGCCGGACTCCCTGTGCGTGCTATTTCTAAAGGACAGTAAGAGCTGGTAGATGAAATTGTTAAAAGTAAATGACTCAAAGAACAAGGAAGAGTGCACCGTCAGGACAGTGCTTTTTCTTACCTTGACTATACTTTCTAACGTAGATACCCTTAAGCTATTTCTATCTAATAATAAGTAAGCTCTGCTATTTTTTTTCTCTAGGTTTCAAAGTTTCATAAATGCATAATGATAGGTTAGGTTCGGTTAGGTTAGGTTGTATTTTATCCTAACTAGCCCATTAGTTTTGTCCTCAGCCAAAGCTTTACTTCCTCGGTTAGCAGAAAGTCAGAGGCATGGTAAAATGAAATTCATTAAAGGGTACTCAGTGTTTCAAGTTGAACAGCATCAACATCATACACCTTCTTCTAATTACCTTTGCATAGAACAAAGTGGATTTAAGTATGCTGTGAAAAGGGTTATGGGATGGGACTGGGGTGACCTCAATATTACCAGGAGATTCTACCCATATTAAAACCCCTGGGGTGTCAGGCAGTAGTGCAGCAGGTTAAGTGCACATGGCACGAAGTGCAAGGACCAGCATAAGGATCCCAGTTGGAGCCCTCGGCTTCCCACCTGCAGGGGGCGGGAAGTGGTGAAGCAGGTCTGCAGGTGTCTTATCTTTCTCTCTCACTCTCTGTCTTCTCTCCATTTCTCTCTGTCCTATCCAACAACCACGACATCAATAACAGTACCAACAATAATGATAATAAAATAACAAGGGCAATAAGAGGGAATAAATAAATATTATTTAAAAAGCATGATGCAAGTTATACACAACATTCATTTGAGGGGAACTGAAATGACAGAATTTTTAAAAACGTTACAATTTATATCAAGTCAAGAAAAAGTACATTATGACCCTATGACAAGTTAGAAGTGTTACCAAAAGTCTATTTATTTATTTATTCGTTTACTTATTTTTGGCTTCCAGGGTTATCACTGGAGATTGATGCAAGCCATGTGAATCCACCATTCCTGACAGCCATTTTCTTTTAAATTTTCTTTATAGGACAGAGATAAACTGAGAGGACACAGAGAAGGAGAAAGAAATATAGGCTCCTGCAGACCAGTTTCACTACACATGAAGCTTCCTCTCTGTAGGCGAGAAGCAGGGGCTTGAACGCAGGTCCTCGTGCTTGGTAATTTGTGTGCTTAATTAGGTGTGCCACCACCCAGCACTGACTAGAAATATTTTACCCAAGGGAAAAATTTTTTTTAGATATTCTGAATTTTCCAAGTATTAAAGCCTTTAGTTAACTTCAGCAACTACTCTTGATTATTAATATAATCTATTGTCATCTAAGTTCTATGTATTGTAACACTGCCTAACGGTTTTATGTATAACTGGTTAACCCTGGTTTAGAAATTAAGAAATGTTACCGAGGAATCTGTTCTATAATCATCATCAGTATTCAAGCAACATTGTTTCGTGTTCAGAGAAACTATCAAGTGTGGAAATTAGACTCAGATAAATCAAATACTTGGTGAAAGACTATGCAACAAGCTTGTGGCTTCTATGTCTTTTAATCAGCTTTTTCTTTTTTACAATTTTATTTTTTTAATTATCTTTATGTATTTATTGGATAGAGACAGGTAGGAATCGAGAGAGAAGGAGGTGATAGGGAGGAAGAGAGACAGAGAGACACCTGCAGCCCTGCTTCACCACTTGTGATGCTTTCCCCCTGCAGGTGGGGACCAGGGGATCAAACCTGGGCCCTTGCACATTGTAACATGTGTGTTCAACCAGGTGCGTCACCACCTGGCCCCCTAATCAACTTTTCTTTTCCTTTAATATTTATTTATTTATTCATTTTCTCTTTTTGTTGCTCTTGTTGTTTTCTTTTTATTGTTGTAATTATTATTGTTGTTGATGATGTCATCCTTGTTGGATAGGACATAGACAATGGAGAGAGGAGGGGGAGACAGAGAGGGGAAGAGAAAGATAGACACCTGTAGACCTGCTTCTTCGCTTGAGAAGCAACTCCCCTGCAGGTGGGGAGCCAGGGGCTCGAACCAGGATCCTTATGCTGGTCCTTGTGCTTTGCGCCACCTGTGCTTAACCGCTGCGCTATTGCCCAACTCCCCTAATTAACTTTTCTAACTGTACCCAGTAATGTATTATACACAGCATTCATGACAGCCTCCTGCTGAAATTAGTAGTAAAGCAGGATATAAATATATATATATATATATATCAAATATATATATACTTTTAAAATATTTATTTATTTATTTGTTATCAGGATTATTGCTGGGGTTCAGTGACCGAAGGACAAAACTACCACTCCTGGTGACCTTTTGTTTATAGAAACAATTTTTTTTCTCTATTGGGGGGACTAATGGTTTACAGTTGACAGTAAAATATAGTAGTTTATACATGTGTAATATGCCTCAGTTTTCCACATAACAATTCAAGCTCCTCTTGGTCCTCCTCTGCCATCATGTTCTAGGACCTGAACTCTCTCCCATCACCCCCAACCCCACCCCAGAGTCTCTTACTCTGGTGCAGTATTTACCAAACCCAGTCCAAGATCAAGCAGGATATATCTCACTTATATTCATTTTTCTTCTGTAAACTGATATTATGTTTAGTGTTCAGTGTTTCAGTATGGCTCAATAATCTCAGGAGAAAGTTGTATTCAGCATGAATTTATTAAGTATCCTATAGCGGTGACAATCACTTTTCAATGTTATGAATGTAAAATATACAGTTGATTAATCCATTATTATAGCTTCCATGAAAACTGATGGTAGTGAAATTAAATAAATCTGCTTCCTTTGTCTAAAGAATTAAAACTCCCTTTAAAATATTCTAGGTAAATCAACAAGCAGAGCAAATCAGAACCTTTGAGTTATACAGTATATTTCCCAACATCTAAATTCACATCAAATCAACGGATATTAAGAGTAACAAGGCTGCCATCTTTACATGCCATCTTTGGCAATTGGGAAATATGCAATTAAGACTAACTTGGCTTTGTTCATCACCAACTGTAAAGATGCATAAAACTTGCTTTTCCCAGAGGGTCAGAAAAATAAATCGAGAGCTGCTTCTAAAATGTTTAACAAAGTAGAAACTAGAGCAGATATGCGACAAGCCAATATCCCTTACCACACAGTGATTGCTAAATTTTCTTGTAAAATGGCTCTCAGCTGGCCTATTAAGCATCATCACATTACAACTAAAAAAAGCTTCCAACTTCTGATTGTTACCATCAAAAGAGCAGGAAAAAGAATATACAGTAGCAGTAGGAAAGAAAGCAGTATACTTCAAGAAGTTTTCTGGCAGATTTAAATCTCCATCATTTCTCTAGAGATTTAAAAAAATTAGGAAAAGTATCTCTTTAAAAATTATGTTCTCCAAGAATAATGATCTACTGTTGTTATATATTTTTGATTATCGCTGAATGGTCATTAAAAGTGACTTTCAAGAACAGTAAGTTTTAGACAGAATTTTGGATAACAGTTGATTAATGGAGTGGAAGCCACCAGAACAGATAATTCAGCGATAATCAAAACTATATAGCAACAGTAGAGATACAATATCAAACACATATTTTTTGAGAGGAGATAGCCTTTTTACCATCCTCTGTCATCTGCCTGAAATGCAGATAGGATACTGAAAGGTGTTAGCAGTTACCTTACAACAAAGAAGAAAGGAGCAGCATGAATAAACCAAAAGGTCACTTTCTAAAGATATAGAAAAACATAAGAAAATGTTAAGGACACAAGCTACTGTTGACCAATTTATTCAATTGTCAGCTGATACTTTTTTGACATTTTTCATCTGTGTCACTTTCTGGGACATCTGAGAAACCTTCCCTCTCTAGATGAGTCAAAATTATACATAAAGTCACATTTGGGTTCAGTCAAGTGCTAAAGTCCTGTTTTTGTCTATCAAATACAGAAAAGGGCCACAGGGTCTGGGGAATAGTTATAAAGGATAAACTGGGGTCTGGCTGAGGCATACCCTGTAGAGTTTACATATTACAGTGTGCAAGAGTCTAGGTCCAAGCCCCCAGTTTCCACCTGCATGGACATAGCCTCTCTCTCTCTCTCTCTCTCCCTATCCCCCTCTTCCCGCTGGATTTATCTGTATCTCTATCCAAAAACATAAACAGTGAATAAATTAAATGTAAAATTATTTACAAAAACAAAAAGGAAAAAAAAAGACAAGTAAAAGTGAAAACGGTTGTCATCTTGATTACCTCTATGAACACTGACTAATTACATCTATATAAACACAGAAGGTCTGTGAAAATCCTTGGTTTTCCTACCAAAGCTGATAATTTGTTTTCTTGTATGATTATCTTAGAAGTTTTTATTGTAATAATAGACATTTGGTAAAGCAACTCAGGAAGTACCTTCCCACTGATCCTGATGTCTAACTTAATGTGTAATGTTGAATAATTTACATGCCTGGATGAAGTGAAGTAATCAGGACACTTTGTATCTAGATAATAAACAGCAGTCAATTTATTTCTAGTGCTTTATTGAAAAAAAAAGAACTATATAAAGCTCCACTGTTGAAGCAAAAAAGAAACAAGAAAAGGAGAAGCCTTGTGTTCTCTTCCTTCCTTCCAATTAAAAACTCGCACAATGAGCATCATGTTAGGGGGAATAAAAAGACTGAATATATTCTAGTAATAAGAATGTGCAAGCAAGAATTCTGTATTTAAGCACATTCACAAGTTTATTTCTATGCAATGTGACACCACCTTTAATAATATAATAATAGAAATTACAGAAACAACTAATTCTTATTTGCTCTTCACTGTGCTTAGTGTTTTAGATGGATTTAATCCTTAGGGTATTCTTGAAATACTTTGTGGCCCAACTTGACAGAAGCAACTCAAAAATAGAGAAGTAAAATATTGAGACATACAGACAGGAGTGCTTCAGTAGGGCTTTTTTTAAGTAAAAAAGTTTCTTATTTGTTATTAATACTTTGTTACAAGATTGTACAATGTATAGTTCCACAACACACCCACCACCAACGCTCTCTATCCCCACCCTGACACTTCCCAAAGATAACCACCATAGTTCTCACATGTCTTACAAACAGTTGGCTTGCTTCTGATTTGTTTGGATACATACATACATACATATATATATATGTATGTATGTATATATATATATATATATATATATATATATTGGCAAGTTAATGTAAATCAGATCTCTAGATTCCAGTGTATGAGTGAAACTATCTGGTAGTTGTCTTTCATCTCTTTACTTATTTTGCTAAGCATCATCATCTCGAGTTCTATCCATTTTGTCAAAATATCGCCCGCTTGATTGCAGAGGATTATTCCATGAAATATATATCCCATAACTTCTTTAGCCAGTCATCTGTTTATGGGTAATTAGGGGCTCAGCAAGACTTTGAACCCAAGTAAGATGACTTCAGAGTATACAATATTAATATGAAATATAGCTATTTTATTTTAGTTTTTTTTTTTTACAACCAATGTCATTTCTTTCCTCATTAGATCTTTGAGGTATTGTAAAGTATTGCAGGTATTGTAAAGTATCTGCAGGTATTGTAAAGTATTTGGTTTACCCTGACTAGCTGGTTATTTGACATTTACATAGAAAATTGCCTGACTATAAAATCACAAGTGAGGCACTAAATGATAAAGTAGAAAAAGGTGGCCTGGAACTTTTAGATTGGTGAAGCAATCATATTTTTAATCCAGACAATTTGTATTGACTTTCATTAGGGACTGTGTGCACCGAGTGAGGAGTAGAGAACCAGAGACCTCGAGCCCTCACTTTCAAGCCATCTCCCTGGGAAGTGAAGATTCCATGACCATATCACACAATCCAGATATCAGGGACACTAAGTTATTTTGGAAAGAGAGGTATAATTTTCCCAGTTTATCTCATCTGCTCTGTTCCTACTTTTTGGTTCCTGTTCACTACCATTTTTGTCTCACTTTATATCCTGCTACCTCCCAGACAGCAAGTTTCAGATGCAAACGCTAGAAGAAGAAGATGCTATCAAGATTCTATCCTGACTTCTCTGGGCAGACAGCCTCATCAATGTGTCCTGAAACCTCACCTCTCCAGAGACAGGCTCGGCATGCGGATCAACCTGGCAACGCCTATGTCTAGCAGAAAAGCAATTACAGAAGCCACTTTCTGCAACCCAGAAACAATTTTGATTCATACTCCTAGTGTGAGAGAAGTGATAGCAGGAAAAGGGTAAGAGGGCTCCATCAGGACCCAGAGAGAGAGGAGAAAAAAAGGAGAGACA
Organism: Erinaceus europaeus; assembly: GCF_950295315.1. Classification (NCBI taxonomy): domain Eukaryota; kingdom Metazoa; phylum Chordata; class Mammalia; order Eulipotyphla; family Erinaceidae; genus Erinaceus; species Erinaceus europaeus. The sequence goes on from NC_080168.1 coordinate 25,243,016, forward strand.
TTTGGATATAGTAATAGTCTTGTGTGTAGCTTGGAGGGGAAGTGAGGACTGGACCTGGAAGAAAAATAGGGGCAATTATGCACAGACATAGACAAATAGTTGTAGAAATAATAGTTAAACCATGTCTGCAACCTTGGGAGAACTGCGGTGGCTTGTATTGGAGGGGTTGAGGATTCAGAACTCAGGTGGTAGGAACGGTATGGAATTATATCCCTAGTGACATGTAATTTTGTAAATCAATATTAAATCACTAATAAAATAAAATGAAAATATATAAAATATATAAATAAATAAAAACACAAGACATGCATAACCAGAATATTTTCCCCAGTTAGTCAAGGAAAGTGAACATTCGAATTTTTTCTCTCCAAATATGTATTACATAAAAAATCAGTTTACCCTACTTATTTACTCATTGTAAATTCATAATGAAATCTCCACAATTTCCCTATCCATTAGTTTCTTCACATTCAGAATTTCATATTATACTTAATCTTTCTCTGGTACTCAAAGACAAGACGAATAGTGGTGGGGAGGAAAGTCGAGAGATTAAATTACTTAGTTATTTTAAAGTCTAAATTGTTGAGAAAAATATTGTGGGGGTGGGCAAATTAGTTTACCTGGGAAGGTGCCTATTTTACCACATCCAGCCCCCATTACACTGTGAAGGAGGTGAAGGGAGAGGAGACTTCAGTGGTGTTGTGGTGTCTTTCCATCTCTCTGTCTTTCTGCCTGTGCCTCTCTATATGAAAAAGTGGCCTGTGGAAAGAGAGAAAAAGAAAGAAAGAAAGAAAAAAAGAAAGAAGGAAAGGAAGGAAGAAAGGGAGAAAGAAAGAGAAAGGGAGCGAGAAAGAGATGAAAAAGAAAGAAAGAAAGAAAGAAAAAAAGAAGAGAGGGAGGAAAAGGAGAGAGGGAGGAATATATGGAGAAAGGGAGGAAGGAAGGGAGATAGAGAGAGAAAGAAAGAAACAGAGAATGGAAGAGAAAGGAAAGGAAAAAGGAAAGGAGAAATGGAGGGGGGGAAGGAAAGTTATATAGAAAATTCCTTTTAATTTTGTATAAACGCATGATTTTGAAAGCCCTGTATATTATATTCTCATCTTATGTAGGACAAAAATGTCCACTTCTGCCTGCTGCTGCAGATATACAAATTCTATACACCAATTTTTTGCATGAAGAGAGAAAGCTGTTTGAGATAGATAGATAGATAGATAGATAGATAGATAAATAAATAAATAAATAAATAAATAAGATTTGCACTCAGATCACACTTAGTCTTGCTGGCCAAAAAGACCACTTTCCATTGGTGGAGATGGAGGACATCTAAAGTCTGATACCCGATGTCCCTGCTCGACGTGATTTCTTTTTATTTTATTTTATTTTTTTATTTTTTATTTTTTTTAAATTCTCTTTACTCCCTTTTGTTGCTTTTGTTGTTTTTTATTGTTGTAGTTATTGTTGTTGTTATTGATGTTGTTGTTGGATAGGACAGACAGAAATCAGGAGAGGAGGGGAAGACAGAGGGGGGAGAGAAAGATAGACACCTGCTTTACCGCTTGTGAAGCGATTCCCCTGCAGGAGGGGAGCCTGGGGCTCAAACCAGGATCCTTAAGCAGGTCATTGTGCTTTGCACCACCTGTACTTAACCTGCTGCGCTACCGACTAGCCCTGTCTCTGATGCTCTTTTTAATATTAGTGTATAGATGAAGTTATGATTCAAAGAACTGAAAAAATTAGATAAGCAGTAAAGGGATCAGACCTAACTGAAATTTAACTTGATCTGATTCTACAGATCAAGAGTTTTTCACTATAAAAATACAAATAGCACACAACCACTCAAGAAATTTAGCTTTTTTTTTTATCAAGTATACATGAAAATACTAGCACATTTGTGAAATGAACATTAGTGTAAATGATGAAATTTCCATTTCTTTAATTAAACTGGTTAAACATCATTTAGTGTTAAGCAGAACTTGGACTGGCGATGGTATATTGCACCAAATAAAAGACTCTGGGGTTCAGGTCCTAGAACACAATGGCAGAGGACGACTTAGTGTGGGTTGAATTGTTATGTAAAATTTAAAAACTATGTCATTTAGTGTTATATGTGGACTCAATTCATTAGTATTCACTTCCTATACTCAACTCACAATTTGTAAAATGTAAATATGTATTTTCATGTGCCACAAAAAACCCTTAACTTCATTAAACATTCTTTTTTTAAATCAGGAATTTAAACTGCAATACAGTGTCATACACACTAAATAAGGCAAGCTCTAACAGAATCTGCTTACTGTTTTACTCCTAGGAGAAAAAAATTATTAATGCATATAAAAAGCAAACTTAGGCTAATAGGATACTAATTACATGACTTATTATTGTTAACAGTACTGTCAACGGCATTGCTACCATTGTATTATTGTCACCCAGCCAACTGATGAATATTTATTCCCAATTGTAGAGCAATGAAGATTAGAAGAAAACAAAAAAGAAGCATCACTAAAATATACTATCTGTCTCTGGAGAATTACTAGGACTGTATCTCTGATTTAGAGTCCAACAATGGAGATTAGGTATGTTCGCAAAGTTATGCCTTCTCAAGGTGCATTTTATTTATTTGTTTGTTTATTTTGTATTGTCATTTCATTGGGGGATTAATAGGTTACCCTGTGTCAGGTCTCTGCAGAAAACTCTCACCCCCAACATAGGTCTTTTTCCACTGTTATGAGCCAGCACCCCAACACCTATAAACCCCCTCTCTGTCCTTTAGTCCCCCAACTTTTGCTTTGGTGCAGTGCATGACACCCAGTCCAAGTTTCACTTTGTGTTTTCTGTCCTAAGGTGAATTTTATATAAAATGATAGTATAAGGCAGAATAAATTTAAACTTTAGCACAGACAGATGGTAAAGTGTATATTAAGGCTTTGCTTATTGCAGGAAACTCACAACTACATTTAGTCATTGATACAGTATAAATAACCTAATTTAAATTTAAAATAATCCAAATCACTGCCAAATTCCTCCCCACTCTCTCTTCAAAAGGAAACTAAAATTCCCTAAAAGAATAAAAATCAATGGTTTTACTTCTAAAAATAGCAAATTAAATTGTATTGTATTGCTAACTTGTTTTTGTTTATATTATTTATGGTATAACAATAAGTTTAGTGATCAGTTAAGAGCCAGAAGAAAAATATTTTAGTTTAACAAGGTTGATGAAATCTAGACACGAAATATTCAAGTGCTGAATGACAGTGTACTTGCTATAACTCTGTCTTAATGTAGATAGAATATCTGCTCCAAACTCCATAAACACATTGATGATTTGCAATACTAAAACTTACAGAATTAAATCACATTGTTGGGTTAGTATATTTTTATAAAGTAGGTAAGGAATAGAAGTGAATAGTATAGTATTAAAATGTGTCCCTTATGCTTTTATCCTTGTAATGCAATGGTATCTATAGAAAATAACAGCTCAGATGTATTCATAGGAAATGAATGCCTACACATTATATAGATGATCAATTTTGATTTTTTTTTCGTTTTAAATTTAAAAACCTGCTTTGTATGTCTAGATTGAATGGCCTCACTGGACACTTAGCATGATGAGCAATTAAAGAAGACCAGGGCATATGTTGAGTGGGAATTTCTGACCCTGGCACTTACTTTTAATCTTAATAAAATTACTCAATAGTTCTGGGCTTCTCATTTCTTATAAGTAAAACAGGGGTGACAGTATTTAGTTCCTCACAGAATTATTGTGTTTAAAGTGAAGTCTGGACTGGCTGTGGTGTATTGCACCAAGACAAAAAACTCTGGGGGAGGAGAAGAGAGAAAGTCGAGAGGGCTTTGAGGTCTGGTGCATGATGGTGGAAAGGAAACTAAGTTGAGGGTGAGAGTGTTCTGCAAACACGGGGATAAGCAACTGTACCCATGTGTCAACAACCATACTGTCAATCAACAAAATGTTTACAAAGAAATTTAAAAAAACTGCTTTGTAAAGCATCCAACACACAAAAAGCAATTGACAGTGACTAGCTCTTCTCTCAGGAATGTCTTATCCCTTTATCCTTTCTGGTGATTCCTTTCTAAATCCTTGGTAGTGGGATCCTTCTTCCTCTGTTCCTCTTATCTATCTAGTTAGCCTAGATGAGACAATATAAGCATTGATTAATAAGCAGTCTTAGTAGAAGTTTTTGAACCTGTATTTCTGGATGGCCTTCTGAATTAGTCCTAAATAGATTATACACACTGCAAGAGCCAGGCTCTTAGAATTTAGCATCACTTTAATATTGAATAAAAAAATTCTCTGATGAGCAACCACATTTATTTATTTATTTATTTATTTATTTATTTATTTATTTATTGCCTCCAGGGTTATCGCTGGGGCTCAGTGCCTGCACTACGAACCCACTGCTCCTGAAGGCCATTTTTTCTCATTTTTGTTGCCCTTGTTGTTATTATTGTTGTTATGGCTGTTGTTGTTGTTGGACAGGACAGATAGAAATTGAGAGAGGAGGGGAAGACAGAGAGGGGGAGAGAAAGACAGATGCCTGTAGACCTGCTTCACTGCCTGTGAAGCGACCCCCCTGCAGGTGGGGAGTGGGTGGTGGCTAGAACTGGGATCCTTGCTCTGGTCCTTGAGCTTTGTGCCATGTGTGCTTAACCTTCTGTGCTATTGCTCGGCCCCCAGCAACCACAGTTTTACAGATGAGAAGCCATCTCTTCAGAGTTGAATGATCTAGTTATGTTTATATCTCCCGTGCTGGTTGAACTAATGATATGGAAGATACAAGACAATACCAAAGAAAAAAAATGAGGAAGAAGAAGAAATTAATCTCAATAGAATTATAAATTAATCAGTGACATATCTGATAGTTCTTAGGCCCCTATAAATAAATTCACTCCACAAATAACCCTTCTCTTCATAGTCAAAATGGAAAATCCCTTTCCCTCAGTCATAAAGATTTCCTTCCTATGTATCTGTGTTATTCTTGTCATTTTCAAATTGTCTGGTTACTTTTTGTATAGTTATCTTATGAAATGGTAATAAAATACATTGTATTTTTATTTAACATACACGGTAATATAAATTATTTATGCATATTAAGATTTTATTCCAGAATTATATCTAAAATATATAATGATTATCTTGCATAAAACCTATCTAAAGTGATCAAGTTGATTTTGTGAGTTCCAAGTTTAGTTCTTAAATAAAAGTAAAGAAAGTAAATTTAATGAAAGAATGTTAAAGTGAAAATCCCATAGTCTGACCAACCTAGGTAGGAATCCTAGTTTCATGATTCATTTTTTGATGGGCTGATTAATCCCTCTGGTCTCTGAGGACTATAACACTGATTTTGAAGTAATAGAAGAATAAATAAGAATATAAATATAACCTAAAATATCTGCTCAAGATTTCAAAAAACAAGTGGTAGTTCTTATATATTAGTAGAGTTCATGACTTTTGTAAAGCACAGAAATCTTTCTACTGTAATCTCTACCATAACTGATTCTTAAATTATAGAAAAGCTTTTATTCAACATTTCTCTTCCCTAGTCAATTCTGAATTTAAACGAAAGTCAGGCATGTGAAAAAATAGTCCATATCACTTATTAGTAGAAAAATGCAAATTAATGGGACCCTATCTTAAATCATCAAAACGGCCTACACAAAAAAAAGTGGGAACAAAACGTGTCTGTCAGTGAGGTTGTGGGAATAAAAAGAATTCCAGTCCACTGTTGTGCGAATATAAGCTGGAAATGCCCCTACTAAAACAGTGACCAGAGTCCTCACACAAATAAACATGGAAAGACCTTAGGATTCAGCAAAAACCCTGCTAGGCAGATAGTCAAATGACATGAAAACACCAATTCAAAGGCTCTATGAACTTCTATGTTTATAACTCCACAATAGCCAAATATGGAATCCACGTAAATGTCCATCAGCAGATAAGCAGATAAAGAACTTATGAGACACATACTCAGTGGAATACTCTACCATTAAGGAGATGCCATTATAAAGTTTGGGGTGAGATGAGTGGAACTGAAAATGCTATGTGAAGTAATGAAAATGGAAAATACTATGTGAAGTGAGGAAAGAGGTGATAGACAAAGATCAGATGGTTCCATACATACGTGGAATACAGAAAACTAAAGAAAACAATTTTGCACAAAAACTTCTATTATCAAAACTGCCTCTTAAACTCTGAAAACTACGGTGTTTTCAGAAAGGGTGTGGAGCACAAGTAATTGAGTAACAGGTAAGGTGAGGAGAGCAAGCATGCACATGTGTGTGAAAGTATCTCTCTGAACCATCACCACATTGTATACTACTGTTAAATTAGAAATGAAAAATAAAGTGAAGGATCAGGGAAGGCTTTGCATTTGCTCCCAAGATAAGAGAATATCCTCTGTGCAAAATAAATCTTGCAGAAATGTACACACAAATTTAATGAAATAATGATTCACTAAGGTAGTTACAATCTGCATTTTTTTCAGTGTAACTTGAATTAATATATCCTAGGGAGGCTTGTGTGTAAACTACAATGTTTACAGTAGAAAGGAAAGGAAGAAGCAGGATAGGGACCAGGTGGAGGCACACCTGGTTAAGAGCACATATTACAGTGCACAAGGACCTAGGTTCAAATGCCTGGTCCCCATCTGCAGTGGGGAATTTGAAGCAGGGCTGCAGGTATCTTTCTCTCTCCCTCTCTATCTCCCCACCCCCCTCTCAATTTCTCTCTATCTCTATCCAATAACAAATAAATGAAAAAAAAAGAAGTGGGGTAAATTGAAATTTTGAATTCATGGCCTTTGTGGGGACTGACATGATGATGAAATAATTGTCAGTGGACTGCCAACCCTGACTTTGACATTTTAGCTATTTCATATTGCAGGCTCACATGCCAACAAGTTCTTTAAATCCTTTTCAGCAAAACAGTAGTAAAAGTGTGCCTTCAACAAATAACTTTGCTATTTACTGAATCAACTCAGATAAAATACTACTTAATCCAAGAAAATAAACAAATTGGTGACTCAAGGAAAATACAAAGAGTTATCTGTGCTTTCCCCTTTGTGTGAACTTAGGTATATAGTAAATGAGAGTGGAAAAAAACAATTTTGGAGAAATTTTGTAAGCAATGAAAATGATGAATTCAAATGCTCAGTGTACATTGGATTAAAATAGGTATTTTAAATGCCATTTTATTCCTTTTTCATTAAACCATATTTTTAAAAAGTGTAAAGTTGAGATGCTAAAAAAACATGTATTTCTTTCCCAACAGAGATAACACACTGATTTCATAAAATTTGTAATTGAATACCCTAATATTTACTCCATAAGAAGAAACCTAGCTTTTAAAGAGAAGTGTGCAGACTAGCCAGAAGAAAATATAAAATGGATCCTGAAATTAGTGCAGCCTGGAATGTCCCTAGCTGTCACCATGGAATGTGAGCTCAGACCTACAGGGATGCAGAGGTTACATAGGTTTCTGTGCTATGGGCCACAGATCAAATCGATGGGGTTTACAGTCAACAATATTTATATACTCTTCCCATATTTGGGAGCTACTCTCTTCCCTGATCCAGCTTTCTGGTCCTTTTTCCAACTATGACACCAGCCCCCAGATAATAACGTAGGTCACCTGCATATTAGATGTCAGGCACAGGCAAAATCGGGTAGGGTCATGGGTCCCTTGGAATATACCTAAAATAGACCTGCGAACTTTTCCAAAACGGAGACCTCAAATCTTCATCTGCAATATTCCAGCCTTGAGGTTCATGAATAGTAAACAATTTGTTCTGCTTTATATCTTAACTCTTTTTCAGTCACCAGGTTCCAGATGCTACCATGATGCCAACCGGACTTCCCAGGGCAGCTGACCCCACTAATGTGTTCTGGAGCTCCACTTCTCCAGAGCTCTGCCCCACTAGGGAAAGAGAGAGATAGGCTGGAAGTATGAATCGATCTGTCAACGCCCATGTTCAGTGGGGAAGCAATTACAGAAGCCAGACCTTCCACCTTCTGCACCTCATAACGACCCTGGGTCCATGCTCCCAGAGGTTTCAAGCATAGGAAAGCTATCGGGGAGAGAGTGGGATACGAAGTACTGGTGGTGGGAACTGTGTGGAATTGTACACCTCTTATCCTATGGTCTTGTCAGTGTTTCCATTTTATATATAAAAATTATAAAAAATAAGAGAAGTGTGAAAAATACTTATGAAAAATAAAAGCAGTGCTTCTTTTTATTATTCTGATACATTTTACTAGCTTTAATTTTAATTCTAGATAATACATGTATAGCCATTCATGTTTTAACAAAATGTCAAAGTTGTAATTTTTTTATGATTCCAATGTTTAAGGCTGAAAGCAAATCCATTTCAGTAAGTGATATTCTTGACTAGAAAATTAAATTTTAGTTAAACCTTGTGTTCATTTGGCCCAATGATCTAATGACTGTCCCAAATTGTTATTATTTAAGGGACTGCCTTAAAATATGGATATTATTTCAATCCCTACAGTTTCCAGTATGACTACCAGAAGAAATAATTTATTTAATAACAGAACAATTCTTCCATAAACTACAGATGAAAAACTAAGTCATTGTCCCTATGGTAAACCAAGAACTCTGAAATCAGATAATCTTGGGCTGAAATCTTCCTCTACTTATCCAAGGGGCCAAGGACAAAGCCACCAATTTCTCAAGGCTTCTGACACCTTATCTGTAAATAGAGATCCTAAGAGTTACTCACTTGTAGGGAGTCGGGCGGTAGCGCAGCGGGTTAAACGCACGTGGCTCAAAGTGCATGTGGCCTAAAGCGCAAGGACCACATCAGGATCCCCACCTGCAGGCAGTGAAGCAGGTCAGCAGGTGTCTTTCTCTCTCCCTCTCTGTCTTCCCTTCCTCTCTCAATTTCTCTCTGTCCTATCCAACAAGGACAACAACAATAACAACAACAACAATAAAACAAGGGCAACAAAAGAGAATAAATAAATAATTTAAAAAGAGTTACCCACTTGTTGTTAAGTGCAAAACGAAACAACACCAGAAAATAGATTAGCCTGTTCCTTACACATAGTGAAGAAGTGTTAGCTGTTATCGAAGAAAACAAACAAAAGGTCTTACATGGGTTATTTGCAAGGTTCAGAAATAATCAGGCTGGCCTATGTTTTATAAGGCGGAGGCTGAAAGTATTTTGGCAGACTCTCAGTACTTTGAATAGCTCTTGGGACAGCCAGGTAGCTTTTTGGCAGTCTGGAACTCAGTTCTCCAGGGATCTCCAGGATTCTTCTGCCAGCACTTAACCTACCATTCCTCCCTCCTGGGCCTGGGCCATGCTTATATCCCTATCACTCTATCAGAACCCCTAGACCAGTTAACCAGGCCCTGTTTCTCACCCTGGTTTTCTCAGGAATCTTGCTGAACTGTGAGCAATGTTTCTGAAATCCCTGTAGGGTGACATAATAACTATTTCCCAAGGATATATTAGTTTGAGTCCCCACTACCCACCCCCCAAAAAGAAATAAACTTTTATTTGAAATCCTCAATATTAAGCCTTTCTTGTAAAGGGCTGCATCCTATTAACAAAATTTAAGTCTTTAGGATTTAGAAATATTTTCATACAGCAAAGCAAGATTAGAAGGAAAATTTCCAAAATGCATACTGTAGCAGCATCTGGAGAGTGGAGTCATGTTATATGTATTATGTCCTCATACTTCTCTGTACTTCCTAAAATGTTCACATTGAAAACATTATGATTAGGAAACCAGAAAAAAAAATCTTTAAAAGCATATCTTGACAGAGGTGGAAGTCATAGGAAAGAATAAAGTTGCATTTTTTTTAGAGACTAGGTTTTTCAGTGACAAAAGTGTTACTGAGCACAGAAGTAAGTGTTAAACCCTTGAAAGGAAAAGATATGGTCAGAAAGAGAAAGGGGTATGTGTAGGGAAGGGTAAAATGCAGGCATAGCTTCTATTTCATGAGTACATCAGGGAGCAAAGTAGACCTGGTTTTAGAAACACAGTAAAATCTGTACATATTTCACTGGTCAAAAATGCACCACATTTGTCAATCAATTAAAACAGCCAGTGAAAATAGAAAACCCCAAGAACCTGTATACCAGCTTCACTTACACACTTTGGGGTAAGTGAAAGGATGTTATTTTCTGATCTGAAATTCCAGGGAACTAGTTAAAAATAGAGATAGATTTAGTAAGAAAGTCTTGAAAGAGGGCCAACTAAATATGTTAAGTTTCCAATGGAAAAAAAAATCTATAAGTTGTTGTAAATGTTTTCAGAGTACAGTTTAGAAGCAAATTCCAAATCTAATACTGTCTTCACCTGAATCCAGGCCCCACTGTTACGATAAGCCACTGAAAAGTTGGTACCATTTTACTAAATCTCAGTTACATGATCTTTAAAATGGGAACAATAAAACTATTAAAAGGATTCAGTGAAACAACATGTGGTAAGTAAGGGTTTAGGACATCATAAAAATTAGGTATGGTGGTGATATTGAAGAGTCAGTAAAAAAGTAAAACCTAAAACTGCAGTCATACCAAAATGTTTTAATTTCCATTTAGCCAAAGGAAAGAAACTACCTAAAGATAGGAATAACATAGTCTACAGATATTTGGCCTTTCCATTATCAGTCTAGATTGGTTGTCTATAGTTTCCTAATTTAGTTAATGCCTTAGACCTTACCTAGATAATTAAACTGAAATTTAGCACTGAAAACAGAAAGAAATGAAATTTCTACAAAGAAAAATAGTTTAAATCAATTCAGATAGTGTTCATTTTATTACTGAAATCACAGAATACAGCTAATACAATTTAGACTTTGGGAACAATTTTAAATCATGCTGGCAAATAAGTTGTACTAGCCAATAATAAATATGTCAAGAATATTGAAGGCAAATCTATCCAATTCTGTCTCGAAATTTTCAAGACTTAGATGCATAAAATATGGCAAACACACATTTAATCATTTCATAACTTATTCATCAGACTCAGTTTCAGATTCATAAAAAGAATGTCTGCATTTCCCTCAGTGTAGCATTCGAATGTAATCCTCACTACACAGCAACAGACAGGCTTTGTTAAATTAAATGTCTTTAAAAGTCATGCTATTAAATGGTGACAAAAAATTAGGAGAGAGAAGACCAGATGTTTTGGAATGTGGGGGTACTGACAACATTATCCCACAGCATGAGGAAACTGGAGCAATCAAAATCTCAAGACAAACAGCAGGATATTGTGTTTTTTTTTAATTTATATTAATCTTACGAAAAAAAACTGGACTACCCCACTTATTATATCCCCTACTTTTATTTAATAAAACTTACCTGTTACTTGAATTCAATATTTTATTTTTCATTTTTTCCATTTTATTAGATAGGACAGAGAAAAATTAAGAGAGGAGGGGGAGGTAGAGATGGAGAGAGAGAGAGAGAGACATCTGCAGACCTAGTTTACAGCTTGTGAAGCATGCCCCCCCACAGGTGGGGAGTGGGTGCGCAAAGCAGGATCCTTGCACAGATCTTTGTGTTTAACTGGGTGCACCACAGTCTGCCGCCCGCTCCCCACCCCCCACCAATTTAATCAATTTTAAGCACATGGGTATTTCTGAATAGTCTATAAATAAATAAAGTTCTCACAGGATCAATAAAAATAATGAACTCTGTTTCATTTATCCAATAACTACTACAAGTCCTATCCTTACCTAGTACCTCAGGACAGATGAAACAAGTCATACACAGTGCCAGTGACGCTAAGAAGCTACTAGGAAACAAATATATGAGAAAAAAATGTGAATCGATGATTGTACACACATGAGTTAAAAATTCAACTCCATTTCATAGTATATATATCATCTTTGAGAAGGCTTATCAACATTTCTATTACCAATTTCTTCAATTAGGAATGTAATATCTATGTTACTATACAGCTAGCTATAGGGGAAAATGAAATATATCTGTTAGGAACCTATCTATCTGCCTGGAACTTCATAAATGTCTGTCTTATAAATCCAAATTACTAGGATTTATGATTTAATTCAAGCTGAGAGAAATACTTAAGAACGGGGATAGATAGCATAATTGTTATGCAAAGAAACTCTCATGCCTGAGGCTCCAAAGTCCCAGGTATGAGTCCCCACACCACCATAAACCAGAGCTGAACAAAGCTCTGGTAGAAATGGGGGTTAGGGGGAATACTGATTATTAACAAAGATTCGATAAGGGCCAGGAAGGCGGTGTTGTGCCTAAACAAAAGACTTGCATGTCTGAGGCTCTGAGTTCCTAGGTTCAGTCCCTGGCACCGCCATCAATGAGAGCTAAGTGCTCTGGTTAGAAAGAGAGAGGTCTCTCATCCAAGTTCTAACCATGCCTGACCCTGCTTAGCTTCCTAGATCAGAGGAGATCGGGTGTGTTCAGGGTGGTATGGAGTTCTGGTGGTGGGAATTCTATGGAGTTGTACCCCTCTTATCCTATGGTTTTGTCAGTGTTTCCTTTTTATAAATAAAATAAAATAAGGGGGGGGGGAAGGGGCAGAGAGATACTTAGTCTCATAAGTAGCAGGCAATTTTTAGATCTCAAATTACAAAATTTTTAGGTGTTTAATGTTCTGTCTACATTTGTCCTATAATCATGCAACTGAACAATGATGGTCCGCTGTGAACCTAATAAGCTGCAGGTCTTCCTCTGATTAACAAAATAAACAGAGCCAATTCTAGTGTGTCAGGGGCTACACATTGTCCTCTATTATCCACTTTCCCCTTCCTCTTACACAAAAGAATCCACTGTTGACTGGGGACATGCTGATCCTGACTGAAGGCTACATTTCACATGGTAAAAGCATGACCAATTAACTGAGTTATCATTAGTGAGACTGAGGACAAGGGATGTGTTTGGACAGCATGAAATATGTGTGATGGTGGGACCGGGCCTTTCCTCTTTCCTCTTCCTTCTCTCCATTTATGAGATGGAAGCTAAAGTATCCAACTTGAACACAAAATGGAAGTCTCATGCTGAAAGCTAGAGTACAAACAAATGGAGTGGTTACTTAGTGGGATCTGCGACGATGGAGTATTGGCTTGGAATGGCCTAATTATCACATTGTGGTTTTGTGCATACAGGAATGAGGGTTGTCATTCTGAATCTAGTCAAAATTAAATACCCCTAGGAAAGCTTCCATTCACAATTCTCATAGAATCATGAAGTTCATTTTCCTTCTAATGTCAATAGCAAAAAAACAATAACACAAAACAAAGACAAAATACAGTTAAGCCATCTGCAATCCTAACCCCTGTCTAGACATAAGTAATTAATCTCAGATAGATAGGAATACAATTAAAAGTTACAGATAAAATGAGAATTAAAAAGGTACTCATATAGACGGATAGGTTTATAGGTAGGTGTTGAAGCACATACAGATACAGACTTGTTCAAAATATTTATTTTTCTCACTGGGCCATTTTTTCCTAAACATTTTTTCCTTGCACCATTTTCATTTCTCTAAAGGTAGATTTCTTTTTTTATTATTAGTGATTTGATATTGATTTACAAAATTATAAGATAAAAAAGGTACAATTTTTTACCGTCCCCACCACCAGACTTCTGAATCCACAATCACTTCACTATAAACTACAACAGTTCTCCCAAGGTTGTATACAGGGTTAACTATCATCATTTCTACAACTATCTGTCTATATTTGCCCATTTGTTTCTATGGTCCCATCTTCTCTTCCTTTCCAAGTCACACATACACCGATTACTACATCCAAATGTCTCTCCCTTTTTCCTCTTCACTCTATGAGTCCTGATGAAGTTGGGGTTCAGAGGCCTCCGGTCATCTTCCCCCAATCATATCTACCCCACTGGGAGTATGTATCAAACTTATTATTGGGGCCTGCATCATTTTCATCATGGTATTATTTACACATTGATGAATTCAATTCAGTTGACTGACTTAGCTCCTACTAAAATTCATAGAAAACTCTACTTTGAGAGCAATTAAAAGGGAATTTCAGAAGACCCTTTGACATGTACAGTGGAATACACTAATAACATCCCTGAATGCTTTTCTCTGAATGTGATATGCTTTTCACCCATGCCAGGCAATATTCCTCTTTAAGTAGGTTAAATTTTAAATTACTACTTCTACCAGAATATATACAACTATTTTATTTTTCTCTTTGTTTTATTTTATTTTACTTTTTTAGTCAACCAAAACTTGCTTATATGCCTTCAAATTATAACGCCCTCATAACATTTCAAGCAAGGAATCACTGTTCACTTCACTTAGGATACTTGATGCTTCATTCACATATCTACATCCTATTTCCCTAACTAATTCTTGTTAGCTCTCATCTAAACCAAGAAAACTTCATTTTAAATGACAAATAACACTGCTTTAGTCTTATTTCAGATACTAAGATTCATAAGCAATCATAAACAAGTAACCTTCCCCATAAAAAGAGGCTAGAGAAATAACTTCGATTTTACAAGTACATATAAATGCATATATCTTAGAATGATGTGGGTTCAGCTACTTTTCCAGTTCCTTTTTTAGAGGGAAATCACTAATCCTGATGCCACAGAAAAATATCTGGGCTGGAAATCAACCCTGCAAATGTCAGGGTAGGCATTAAGTTAACCAAACTATAATGAAATTAAAATTTAAACTGTGGCATCTGAAATGTCTTCCATAAATGACAAAATGTTATAATAAAAAATGCAACATTTTAGTATTATTTATAATCAAAGCAAATAAGTAAAATACTGATTTGCATTTAAAAGTAGGCAGTCCCATGACTTCTCTAAAAAAATAATAAATTTCAGAAAAATGTGTAATATGTGTTTCTAAATTTTATCATTAATTATTTTATTTTTTACTATTTTCCTTCGAGACCTAAAGCTCACCTCAAGCAAGTTCCAGGGTTTAATTTATACATGCCATAGGAGGGACTGTAGAGTAAGGGCCTCAGATCAAAACAACGCGGTTTGCAGTCAACAATATTTATACACTTTTTCCCATATTTGGGAGTTACTCTCTTCTCTGCTTCAGCTTTCTAGTCCTATTCCCAACTTTGACACCATCTCCCCAGACAATACCTTTGGTCCACCTGCATGTTAATTGTTAGGCTCAGGCATGACATGCCCCACGTTGGGCACCAGATGTTGTTGTGGCGGTCTGATGTCAGGCTGCACCGCGGAGAAGAGAGTGGACGTCCAGAGCAAAGGGGTACACAAATCTTTATTATAGGATGGGGGGGTTTGGTTCAGACCACGTGGGGCCAGCCGGCAATGGCTGTCCCCACTACCTGACCACGGGGGGAGAGCAGGGGGCGAGATCTCAGAGAGGGGGAGCTGAGAGCCCAGAGAGAGAGGGGGGGGTGAGGGGGCTTTTTATTGGTCGACAACCAGGGGTGACATGTGGGGCCAGGATTGGTTGAAGGGGCACTGCTAGGATTTCGCGGGGCGTAGTAAAACCTGGGGGCGGAGACTGCATCAGAATAACTCCTCAGCAACACAGGCAAAAATTAGTAAAGTCATGGGACCCTTGGACTATACCAAAAATAGACCCTACTAGCTTTTTCCAAAAGGGAGACCCTAAATCTCATCTGCTCTATTCTGACCTTTAGATTCCTGCTTTTAAACAATTTGTTCTGTTTTATATCTTAATGCTTTTTCAGCCACCAACTTGCAGATGCTACCATGATGCCAACCTGATTTCCCTGGGCAGACAACCTCACCAATGTACCCTGGAACACCATCTCTACAGACCCATGCTCCACTAGGGAAAGAGAGAGACAGGCTGGGAGTATGGATCGACCTGCCAATGGCCATGTTCAGCGGGAAAGTAATTACAGAAGCCAGATGTTCTACCTTGCACCCCATAATGATCCTGGGTCCATGCTCCCAGAGGGATAAAGAACAGGAAAGCTTCCAATGGAGGGGATGGGATATGGGATATGGAACTCTGGCGGTGGGATTTGTGTGTAACTGCACCCCTCTTATCCTACAGTCTTGTTGATCATTGTTAAATAAACAAACAAACAAACAAAAACCAAAGAATTGGGAACTAGCAATATAGCTCACTTGGATAGCAGGTCTGTCCTGCAATGTGCACAACCCAGATTCTAACAAGGCCCTTACTGTACTGGAAGAAGTTTTGATGTTGTAATGTCACTCTTTCTATCTGTCTGTCTGAAAGTCTACCTATTTATCTACCTTAAAAAAAGAAAAAGAAAAAACGTGAGCCCATATCAGTGAAGTTCCAGAAATGATACATCAATTAATAAATTGGGAATTACAGTCAATTTTCTCAAACTAGACTTTGAATATTTTCTGGAAAAAAAACTGTCTACACTGCCAAGTTTTTACAAGGGCACATAATTCTACTCATCCTGCAAACAACTTAGTAAATATATGTTCTGCATTAACCTAAATAGAGAACTTAGTATAATGAGCCCTTTTGGGGGAACTTTGAAGAAGTAAAACCAGAGACACTACCAGAGATTTTGGAGAGTTAAAACAACAAAATCAGGGGGCCAGGTTATAGCAGACCAGGTTAAGCACACACGGCGAGAAGCGCAAGGACCTGTGTAAGGATTATGGTTCGAGGCCCTGGCTCCCCACCTGCCGGGGGGGGGGGGGTCGCTTCACAGGTGGTGAAGCAGGTCTGCAGGTGTTTATCTTTCTCTCCCTCTCTCTGTCTTCACCTCCTCTCTGGATTTGTCTCGGTCCTATCCAAGAGCAGCAACAACAACAATAATATGGGAAAAATAGCTTCCAGGAGCAGTGGATTCGTAGTGCAGGCACTGAGACCTAGCGATAACTGGGAGGCAAGAAGAAAAAAGAAAAAATATCAGATGCAACCTGTTTCTCAAATTCTAGCAGCAGAATCACTTGGCTGGCATGATAAACACAGGTGGTTGGGCTGTATCCACACATTTCTGATTCACAAGGTTTGCAACAAAGCTCAAAAATGTGCATTTTTAACAAGTTCCCAGGTGATGCTGATACTGCACACAGTGAGCTTGTATCCTATATTTAAACCATATCCCATTAACAGTTGTACTGTGGAGAATCAGGCTTGGAGTTTTGCAAATTGTGTATTTCATACCTGAAATGAAATTTTTCTAACACACAGTGACTATGATGAGAAAGCAAACAAGAATGCTATTTGGTTTATAGTTCTGGTTATAGCAACACTTCCTTCTTTCACTCTCAAAATAGCAGAAAATGGTCAGGATTTAAGTTAGCCAATACTTTCACAAAATGATTTGCCTCAGTTCAATTAGGAGGCAAATTCTATCAATTATAAGGGAACATAATGGCTACTTCTCAATGCAGACTACTGAGGCAGGGAAATAGAAGGATTTTGTTCCCATATAGAGTTATCTTTTAAAATGTATAAATACTTACATTTGGAACTTGTATCTGACCCTTAAAAATGCACACAGTTTGCTCAACAATTTTTTTGGCTTCATATGTTAACTCTCTTTTCAGTCACCAGGTTCCACATGTCATCAGGATGCCGGCCAGGCTTCCCTAGACTGAAGACCCCACCAATGTGTCCTGGAGCTCCGCTTCCCCAGAGACCCACCCTACTAGGGAAAGAGAGAGGCAGACTGGGAATATGGACCGACCAGTCAATGCCCATGTTCAGCGGGGAAGCAATTACAGAAGCCAGACCTTCTACCTTCTGCAACCCATAATGACCCTGGGTCCATGCTCCCAGAGGGATAGAGAATGGGAAAGCTATCAGGGGAGGGGGTGGGATATGGAGATTGGGTGGTGGGAATTGTGTGGTATTATACCCCTCCTACCCTATGGTTTTGTTAATTAATCCTTTCTTAAATAAAAAATTTTTTAAAAATTTAAAAATCCACAGAGTTGTAAATATATGTTATCAAAGAAAGAAAAATGGAAACAAGCCAATTATCAAAAGTAGGAAAGTCTCAGATTCTCACTCCAGTACTTCCATGGATTCAGATATAGATTTTGATTTACCTATTTTTTTAATAAAATTTTTCCTCCACTTCCATAATCCTCATTCAGTCATACAGTGAAATATGGTTTGTCTTTGTATAATAATACCATTTAACCTTCTAGTTTTCTGCATTCTCATGAGGTCAGACTTCTGGTTTCCCTTTTAAAACCATAAAAAAAAAAAGTGGAGCTCCAGGACACATTGGTGGGGTCTTCAGTCTAGGGAAGCCTGGCCGGCATCCTGATGACATCTGGAACCTGGTGTCTGAAAAGAGAGTTAACATGCGAAGCCAAACAAATTGTTGAGCAATCATGGACCCAAAGCTTGGAATAGTGGAGAGGAAGTGTTAGGGGGTTACTCACCGCAAACTCTAGTGTACTTCTGCTTTCAGATATATATTTTGCAGTAGTTTACGGATACGTGTGAACATATGCTCTCTCTCACAGAAACTGGTGTATATCTAGGTTTTGGGACTTCCCCAGAGACCCACCCTACTAGGGAAAGAGAGAGACAGACTGGGAGTATGGACCAACCAGTCAACGCCCATGTTCAATGGGGAAGCAATTACAGAAGCCAGACCTTCTACCTTCTGCAACCCACAATGACCCTGGGTCCATGCTCCTAGAGGGATAGAGAATGGGAAAGCTATCAGGGGAGGGGGTGGGATATGGAGAATGGGTGGTGGGAATTGTGTGGAATTGTACCCCTCCTATCCTATGGTTTTGTTAATTAATCCTTTCTTTAATAAAAATAAATAAATAAATAATATTAAAAAAAGTGACGGGACATTCCCAAGATATTTATGATTGAAATGACTTCTTTATTTATCTGATTTGTTTATTATTTTTTTTTAAATAGAGACAGTGAACAAGAGGATGCAAAAAGATAGACTTAAAGAGACCATTGCAAGAAAGCTTCCTTCAATGTTGTGGGCACCAAGTTCAAACCTGGGTCTCAGCACAGCAAAGCAGCACACTACCCAAGTGGCTATTTCACCAGTTTCAGTGATCAAATATTTCTCTTAAAATTTCTGGTACATTTAATTATGTTAACACATCTCCTCTGTGTTCCTTTCTTTTTTTTTGAAAGTATCAGATAATGATGTGACATGAGAAGAATTCCAGTTGACAAAATGAAAAACAAAAATCCTTCTACTCAGAAGAACACAAAATGTAATGGAGAAAATAAATGCAAAAATAGAATTGGCTGCAAACCAGCAACCACAAGAAAAGAAATATTACAGGAAATGGAACTAATCAGTTACTACAGTGGAGATTTTTTTCTCCAGATTTTCTTCTGGCTAAAAAAAAATGTAAATTATTATATAAACTATGAATTTGGACAAAATTACATGTGTAGTCTTTAAGTCTACAGAATTCCATGTGAAAAATTTTTTTTCTTTCAAGAACAACAGAGTTTGCATTTAGTAGGATTTCCAAAATTAATCTCCTTGGATTCCTCTTGGATACTAGTGAAACTTTAGTCAAGGGCTGGAGCAGATCAGGAATACAGCTCAGCATTTGAGTCAATAATTTGCATGCCTGAGTCCCCAAAGGCCCTGGTTCAATCACTAGCAGTGCTATGTGCCAGAGATGAACTGCATTCTCCCCATCACATAAATATAAACAAATCCTAAAACAAAAAAGAATTTTTTTAAAATAAATAAATTTAATAAGTGGTTTGGATCTTCTGGGGGAATAGATCTATCACATTATAATTATTCCATGATACCCTCTCCAGAGGCATAGTTTTCTTCATTTTAAATCTAAGACCCTACAAGGCTCATCTATTCAGGAGTGGGCTTGCCTTGGTAGAACCCTCACCAGCTCAGCAACAGTCATTGTCTATAGTCTAATCTTCCATGTAATAATAGTTATCCACATATTAGCATATTTTATTACAAGAAGAAAGCTCTCTCATCATAAAGATGGCACCTTTATGTAATTTGGGTATATAATACATGAAATGTTTATTTTTTTTACTTTTTTATGCTTAATTAGTTATAGAGGATGACATTTATTAATATGGATATTGAAAATTAATCTTTGTGTTTCTAAATATAGACTTACATATACTCCACCAAATTACTAGGGGTTGTTGGTAAACTAATATCACATAATATGACTCTAATTTTTAAAAAATTAGTAGCTAATTTATTTAACAAAGTCATTTACAAATGTTTGGCAGCCATTGAGTATTTTCTGCAGGACAACCTATTCATGAATGCAAAATATGGGAAATAATCTTTATATCATTTTCAGTATCATGTTTGAATTAAACATATGACGTCAAGAAAAAATGGCTGTAGCAGGAGAGGTGACTCAATGGGTAGAATGCATAATTTGCAAACCTGAGGTTCTAAGTTCAATTCTCAGCCCTGCTTATGTCCCAAGGGGTATAATGATGCATCTCTCTCTCCCCCTCTTATCATTTCTCATTCTCCAAATAATAATAAATATAATAAATATATTTTTAAAAGGGCCTTGGGACCAAAGAGATAGTTCACTAAGAAGGACACATGTCATGCCATAAGCCATACGGCCGCCAATATTTAAGCACTGTTACCACATGGGAACTATTTTAGAGGAAATTTTGATACTTTGGTGACTCTTCATCTGTCTATCTGAATTGTAAAATGATCTGGAGAGGTAAAATCACACATGCACAAGGCCCCAATTCAACAACAACAACAACAACAACAAATCAATGGACCACTGAAACTCAGACTTTACCCTATGATATCTAAGGCATTCACATTTAAATGTTGAGCTATATATTAGAAATTATATACTTTACTTTCACTTAAGAAAACCCAGGTCCAGAGTTGAATTGCCCTAGTAGAAGTCTGAAACAGTGCCTTAGCAAAAAGATAATAATGAAGCTCTGGTTTTTTGATCCCATGGGACACTATTTTGATCTCATGGATCACAAATTACATGAGTAAGAGAGCTTCTGTCAAAAACAGATTAACACAACAAGTAATGAACTTAAAAAATGATATCACTGTTTTTCATACTTAATCCACAGAGGTTTACTCACATATAAATTACTGAATCATCTGAGATAATTTGTAACTGTCATTTTATAATACTCAGCACAGGATATAAGACATATGTGGATGACTTACAAAAACAATATTTTCCTTGAATTTTACAGATTTAAGAATGAAAGCTACATTATGCAAAGCACACTTAAATTCCTTATACATATTCTGTTATTTCTTGATCTATAAGGGATTTTATTATCTAAAATTTTAAGGCTACTAATAGCAACTGCCTAGAGTTTTGTGCATTTCAATTGATTTTTATATGATTCTACAGTCTGTTTGTACCTGAGTTATACTAAGTTCTGAAATGTATTCCCTGATTCTACTTACTTATTACTCTCTAGTAAGATTGTTTTTTCAAAAAAGCAGAAATATCTCTATATAAAGAAAAAAAATAATATTCCTAAAGTTAAAAGTGAACATTAAATCTTATTCTAAATAAGAGTACATGTGATAATCAGGGCATTCAATATAAAAAGCCTTTATGTACCTAGTCTTTGAAATGTCTTCTCAAAGTTTCCATGCCAACCTTTCTGCAATTCTAAAATAAGCTGTGAAACAACATTTACTCATACCACTTCATGTAGGCTTTTGCTACATGAAACTGTTTCAGTGTGTTTTTTTTCTGTATAAACCCAATTAAATTTTGAATATTTGGCAAATGAGATAAGAAACATTGAGACAAGGCATCCTTGAGGAGGCGAGCAATGAAGCTTTTGTTTTTCTAAATGAGAGGCCTTCAAAAAAAAAGTGAAGGGGACTTTTCATTTCCGTTAACTTTCTTTTTACGTACATTCCTAGTTAGTCATGGCTTTTCAAAATAGAGTTTTATAAAAGCTATGCTTAAAATACAAATAACACTATGCACTTAACACTGAATCTCTAGAAGACAGATCCGGAAATCTAGGGCAGTTTTCTTTGATACAGACCACCTGGCAAAAGAAAAATAAATGAATAAAAATACTAAATGGAGCAGCACAGGTCTGCAGATAAGTCTCTGAAACAGTTGGAAGAGATCTCTTCTTATTGACCAACCTCCTTAAGGGCAAACATTGTGGTTTAACAGACTAAGGACACAGCAGGGCCCTCTAAGAGGGAAGTAGAAGGCTATACCACAGGTTAGCAAGGGCAGGACAAGCCTCCGACAGACAGAAGGCCTAGGCACAGAGCAAAACAGACTAGCAGTTAAAAATAAACCTGTTGTTCAGGGCAGTCATGGAGAGGAACGAAAAAGGCATTGGGATTGCCAACAGCAACCAACAACAGCCATGAGAGTGAAAAGAGAGTAACCCACACTTGCTGGATATTAGAATTGCATCCAGTGTGGTGTAAGATTCCCAAAAGACAGTAACGACAGTCTCTGCCTTCATGGAACTTATACTTTACATTAAAAAGAAAAAAAAAAGAGTGACAATTGAGGAACGTGAATAGGTAAGATTCCATGACAGACCAGATTTGAGATACTAAGGTAGAGAAAATGACCTCTAAGCATGCATCTATAAAACCCTCGCTCCCCCACCGCCCCCCCCCCCCGGCAAAAAAAAAAAAAGGAGGAAAGAGAAAGATAATGGTAGAGGTGGTGGCAAGAAATGAGGCTAAAAACATTTTTTCATATTAATTTAAAGTGACCACAAATATATCAGAGCATTATTTGTACCATACCGGGTTTCGCATACAATAGGTGTTATCTGAAGGTCAGACTCAAGCAGTTATAAACAGGAAAAGACAGCATAAATTCATTAAAGAAGTGACTATATTTATTTAATCACTCATAACTGTGGGCTCTAGTGAGCTGGTGTCTCTGATTTATTGGCCTGTACTTCCTGTACATAATTTGTAACATTTTTAAAGGAAACACACTTTGAAGGGTGTAATATCTACTCATACTTTCCCTGATTAAGGAAGATCGAAGATTTCACCAAAGTTAAACAAATAAAAGCAACCTTTCATACCGAATATTGTTTTAACCTCAGCTTTCAGTTTATTTGTTGATCACTTTTTTCTTTTCATTTATTTATTACTGGATAGAGACAGAGATAAATTGAGAGGGGATGAGGAGATAGGGAGAGAGACAAAAAGACACCTGCAGCTCTGCTTTACCACTTGTGAAGCTTTCCCCCTGTAGGTGGGGACCAAGGGGCTTAAACCTGGGTCCTTGCACACTTTAGCATGTGCACCTAACCAGGCACGCCACCTCCTGGTCCCCATACTTAGTTTTTGAAAAAAACCTAATTAAAAACTGTGTGACTAATATCATTCTGGAATGAAATCTTAGGCTGTGACCCTCCTATTAGGAGAGAACTGTAATAGCCTCTGACATGTAATAATAATTATAGTAATTCTGAAACTTACGTGTTGATTTAAACTCTCAACCAATGATGCCAAACCATAAAATATATATAGTACTTATTTTTTTATTGCCACCATCGCTATTAGTTGGACTTGGTGCCTGTACATGAATCCACCACTCCTGGAAGCCACTCACCTTATTTTTTATTTGATAAGACAAAGGGAAATTGAAAGGAGAAAAGACAGAGGAGAGACAAAGATAGACAACTGTAGACCTGCTTCACAGCTTGTGAAGCACCCCCCCTGTAGGTGGAGAATGGGGCTCGAACCTGGGTCCTTGTGCATGGTAATGTATGTGTTTAACCTGGTGTGCTATTGCCAGTCTGCCCATAGCACTTCTTAAAATGTATTTATTTATTAACAAGAGAGAAAAGAACAGAAAGCATCAGTGCACTGGTTGCAATATGATGAAAATGAACTATTTAGGCTAGAACAAACCCAATGACGGAGTAATAACCACTGCTTTTAATACTTTGTTAAAGGTGAGTAAAATCTCCCTAATGGAACTACATCCATGAAGATGTTCTCTGAACCTTAAGTCTAAATACATGATCTGTCAAAAGATTATTGTGTGATTTATGATCTAAGTTATATGAATTTCCTTAACTAGAGTAAAATAGTTAATCTTTTATTGGAAGAAGTCTGGGGGTTTTTGGGAGTTGGGCAATAGCACAGTGGGTTAAGCACATGTTGTGCAAAGCGCAAGGACCAGCATAAGGATCCCAGTTTGAGGCCCTGGCTCCCCACCTGCAGGGGGGTGGCTTCACAAGAGGTGAAGCAGGTCTGCAGGTGTCTATCTTTCTCTCCCCTTCTCTGTCTTCCTCTTTTCTCTCTATTTCTCTCTGTCCTAACAACAACGACAATAACAACAATAATAACGACAACCACAATAAAAAAGGGCAACAAAAGGGAAAACAAACAAATAAATATTAAAAAAATTTTTTTTTAAAGTATAGGGGTTTTCAGGGCCTGGGTGGTGGCACACCTGGTTGAGTGCACGTTATAATGTGCAAGGATCCCAGTTCAAGCCCCTGGTCCCCACCTGTAGAGGAAAGCTTGACAAGTGGTGAAGCAGGTCATGCTACAGTCATGCTACAGGTGTCTCTCCCTCCCTATTTTCCCACTCCTCTCAATTCCTGGCTGTCTCTATCCAATAAACAAAGATAATTTTTTTTAATTACAGTGTTTTCAGACTTACTAAAATAATTATAGAATTTAGCATGTTAAACATCTCCTTAAAAATAAACCTTATGATGGCATTACATGGATTTTATTGAGCTCTAAATCTCACTTCCTGGCTTATTGGGCTATACAAGGAACATATTTTAGATAATGTCAAAGGCAGATATTCCAACTGATAGAGTCCCAACATGGCAAAGTGTCTTCTAGTTGTTTCTTTAAAGAAGAGTAATATATCAACTCTTACAACGGAAGCAGATTAAAAAAAAAAGTTTACAGAGTCATAAGAAACAAGACAGAAGCACAAAGAGAGATAAATGAAGGTGGGTGGAGGAGGTTAATTGTCCTATCACACATCTTTTATTCTTTTTTTAATTAATTAATTTTTTATTTAAGAAAGGATAAATTAACAAATCCATAAGGTTGGAGGGGTACAACTCCACACAATTCCAACCACCCAATCTCCATATCCCACCCCCTCCCCTGATAGCTTTTCCATTCTCTATCCCTCTGGGAGCATGGACCCAGGGTCATTGTGGGTTGCAGAAGGTGGAAGGTCTGGCTTCTGTAATTGCTTCCCCATTGAACATGGGCGTTGACTGGTCAGTCCATCTTTTATTCCTAAAGAATAAAACTAGTAAAAAAAATGGGGGTGTAGGGAACTTGACAAGTGTTTCTAAAATGCACTTAATACATTTTTAAAAATTGTTACCAAGTGAGCGCAAAACATCATAAAAATTCCACATTAGATATGGGTGCATTACTTGATGTATTAGAAAGTGCATATATGTAATT